>NC_037289.2:23987986-24612986 GCF_000002775.5 Populus trichocarpa | reverse complement strand
CTGAACCAGTGAATAGCCTAAATAATGCAACCTGCCATATAAATATTAACATCGTGATGAATATGGACCACCCCCATTAAAGCGTAAATTCAAGAACTAGATTTTTTAGTTCAGTGACAAATTAGAGTAAATTATTCTTTAGTCCTTAAGTTTAAACACGGTTATAACTTGGTCCTCCATGTTTTAAAACCTATAATTTAATCCCTTGACTGAAGTTCGTCCAACACCTTTTAAGAAGTCGAATATCGGTATCTCATTTTTTCTCTAAAATCTAATTATTTTGTATGTTTTTCTTAAATCATCAATTGATACGTTTGGGATTAAGGAAAAACAGAAGATGTTTTGTAAGAAGATAATTGTTATCAAAAGTGAAGAGACTAAATTATAAGTTTTCAAACATGAAGGGCTAAGCTATAATCTCAATCAAAAAACAGGGACTAAAGAATAATTTACTAATGGCACACATAATTCAACTTGGACCACTTGGGAATTATTATTTTTTTTAAAAAAGAGAGTAATCAAGGAAAGGAATGTTATAAGCTTACAACCCATTTGATCCCTGGTGCTGTGGCGATGCCAGAGTGACGCTTTACAAAGGAGGTCTGGTGAACCAGTCTAAATCTTGCTGAGTCTGAAAATTGTTCAACAAGACTAATAAAATCTAAAATGTGCTGGGCAAGCAAAATCTATAAAATATTCATAAATGATCGCGGATAGTGTTATTAAATCTTACCCGACATAGTGATTAATTCTAAACAAGGTTTTAAAAAGAAATAGACTTAATCATTCAATTAAAAGTATAACTTTTATAAAAAAGTTTACAAAGCGAGTAGTTGGGTATTATTTAACAGTAATTGCCTAACTGTCATTCCAGACATAAAATATTTTAAAACTCGTGTATTTAAAATTATGCATTAATTAAATAATATATCTAATATATTGGTATAAAAAATTGCAAATAAATAAATATTTTTTAAAATATAAAATCCTTGATATTCATGATGAACACAACACAATCTTTTAACATGTAACTTAATTATCGATAATGTATGGTTTAAAAATAAACTTACTCAATGCGTAACAAAATTGAAAACTATTTACCAAAAGAAAATAAGAATATTTACCGTTTGAAAATTGGTACTCTAGGGACGAAGTCTCTAATTCCCAAGCCTTCCATTTCTTCATCTGATCAACAAACCCAGTTAAACAGATCATCGTCAGGCACGCCTAGCATGAATTCTAGATGCATGGCTTGCTAGCTAGGGTTTTAAGCTCAATTAAGCTTTATATATATATAAAACTACTGATCTTTCTTGTAGACTCATTGTATAGCTTATACAAAAAACAAATTTGCATGGGGAGCTTGTTATGGAATTGGAACTTACTTTTGCTTGCCCTAGCGCCATAGTAATGACACTGTACAGAACATGAAAAATGGCAAGAACAAATAGAAATATGTGCAATTGGTGCACTCCTGTTTGCGAAATCAAAGACACTTTACCCTATAACCACATCAAGAGAAAAAGGATTTATCAGATTCCCACCTCTACCATATTGATTAATCCTTATCAATTGAAAGAAGTTGGTTTTGTTGATTACCTTGGAGCAATAGTCGCCACCATCACCACCAGCTGCTGCCAAAACTCGGTGTATTGCTACATTTCCGGCAAATGAAAGTAGCTTCCTCTTATTATATCCCCCTTCACCTCCTTTACCACCACTTTTATCTTCATACTTGTCCAGGCCGTAAGCATTTTTGCAGGGGAGCATAATTTTTTCATATTTTTCAGGGATGCATATCTTCAAGATAGCTCTTGTACCCACAGTAAGCAGCAAGGATATGAAGCCTAGTAGCATTAGCTCTGTGATGAAAATAATAGATTCATCAAATCTAACTAAAGAAGCACTTGTTTAATAATAATGGGATGCATCTAAACACTTGTCACCAAAAATTTCTTAAAAAATGTTGTTCCTCTGCTGTACGTAGTGATTAAAAAGACTTAATTACCAGCTTTAATCTTCTCCAAAGCTTCACTCATGGCCTTCTTTTGACGTTTTTGGAACCACTGCAATGTGCATCATTACACAAGCTAATTTAGAGTTATGCATGGATTCTTAAGTCAAATCAAGAATAACCCACCTTTCCTAACGAATGAATGGAATGATCTATTAGAACAGATATGATCACAAACACTGCACAAACTGCCGCCACAGCCCATGTAGGTGTGTTTTGCAGGGTCTTGTCTCCATAAGAACCAGCTGCCATGGTGCTATAAATGTTTTACTTGATTCAGACACTTGCTAACAAGTGAGAATAGGCAAGCTTGCAATAATTCTTAGTCAAATTTATGGAACCTGAAGACCAATGAGGTAGATGGAAGGCAATGGTTGTGAATTTATCTTAAAAATTTCCCAACAATAACGCGTTGTTAATTTGTGTAATAAAACTTGTCATATACCCCTCTGTTTTTATTGCATGAAGCTGCAGAAAATATTAGCTGGTCATTTAGAGTTCCGTCAATCCTTGATATGAGCCGGGTATATAAGTCAAAGAGAGTAAGGTTGATCAAAACCATTCTCGTAGGTGTATTTACAAGGCAAATATCATTAAATATTTGTTTAATAAAGAAAGTATTGCATAAAATAAACTAAAAAATAATATTATAATTGCGTTATAATATATATTGATCATCAAACCAACCCACTAATTAAAACAAATATCCATGCCTTTTTTGTGATTTTAATCGTTATCAGCATATGGATTATCGAGACGGTGCCTTCTTGCTCTGTGTTTGTGGGTTTCTCAACATAGGATTTATGTTGTGCGCGCGCGCGCGCGTGTGTTGAAGGATGAAACGTGGAGGAAAAAGGGGATAAGAAAAGGACACCCTCGTATATGCCTCCAACTTAATTATACACTAGTTAACAATTAGGTCAGTTGAGGATTCTTTTTCCTCAATTGGGTACTCAATGTATCAGATATTATCAATTAGGTCCCCAGTCCAAATCTTTTTCTTAAAATCACAAATTGACTTGTAAAACTATATGATTTTACGTATTTATTGTAAAAAAACATTTTAAAAACTTGAATACTAATAAAATCAAATTGAAATGGAGTAAAATCAATTGAAATCATGATTTTACTTTTTTTTACATTTTCATGTAAAACATTTCTGCCTTATTTTTTTAAACAAAATGTTGTTAATTACCTTTGTTTTGAAGGATGTAGATAGTGTTTGGCGGTAGTTATTTTCTAAAATATTTTTTGTTTAGAAATATATTACAATAATATTTTTTAAAAATATTATTTTTAATATTAACACATCAAAATAATATAAAAACATTAAAAAATTAATTTAAAGAATTATTAACACCTAAATTTGTACCAGTTGAGTATCTAATTTATTAGATTGAGAGTATCTTATTGGGTTAATTACATATTCAGAAATTATGATTGTATGATCCCACACATAAATGTTGACTACCGTATCCTACAATTTGTTACCCATTATATATTATTAACAATTACCTTTTTATTTAATAATGACTATTTTTTTACATTTTAAAAATATATTTTTATATGCACTTAGTGTATTTAGTTTTCTTGAATACTAATTTTAAAGTATGAATTTTAAAAATAGAAAATGGAGTTCATCATTTTTCAAGTGATAAGTTTTTTAAAATTATTTATAATAATTACTTGAGAAAAAAAATTGACTCAATTTTTTTAAATTATCTTTTACATCACTTGTTGACATATATGGGAAGTGTTGTAGAATGGATATAAATTAATAACAAAATCTAGAGATTCACTCATTAAGAAGCATGATTTGAAGATTCAAATCAATAAGAAACCAGAATATTTAAGGAGTTTCAAGTTAAATAATGTTAACAATATTGATGTTGGTATTGATCATAGCACTAATATTTATAATATTGATGTTGGTACTACTAACAGCATTAATAATCATTTAGATGGTAATGATCTTGATGAATATACGATGAATAATAAAAAAGATAAAAATAATAAGATTAGTTTTAGTTTACATGACATGCTAATGGTTTAAAGCCTCCACTTAACAACAACAACAAAAACTCAAGAATAAGTAAGATATATTTGTCAATTATATTTTATAAAATAAAGATTACATCCATTAAACAAAAAGCCTCAAGCATGAAATGAAATTGCTAAAGGCTTTAATTATCAAATATACATAAAAATAATAAAAAAGTATTTTAAAATGCTGCATTTATAATTTTGTTCAAGGCTCTTATTTATCTTAAGTCGACTTTACACACTAATTGATCGTTTGTTTCAAGTTTGTTAATTGTGAGTTAATAAAAATTTATGTAACATTATGAACATGAAAAAATTACAATCTTTTAATTTTCAACTGTGCTGTAGATTTACATAATAGTTATTAGGGGTGAGCAAAAAAACTGAAAAACCGATTAAACCTAGAAAATTGGAAAAAAAATAACTGAAAAAACTGAACCGTGAAAAAAACAGATTAAACCGATTAAAATTTTGAAAAATCCAACCGGTTCGGTTCGGTTTCAGTTTTATAAGCCTAAAACTGAAAAAACAAAACGAACCCAAACTAGAAAAAACCGAGCCAAAACCAGAAAAAACCGAGCCAAAACCGGTTTGAACCGGTTTTTGCCAAAAAAACTGAACCAAAACCGGTTTTGGTTTTTTTTTTAAAAAAAATTGGTTTGGTTATTTTTTTATATAAAAACCGAACCGAACTGAAAATGATCACCCCTAATAATCATATTAGAATATTCTATAATGTTAGTATAAGAGTTGATGATTTTATCTATTGATAATTATTGTTATTATAACTTAATTATATGTGATACTACATGAATTAATTAATTAACTAATTTTGACAAGCTAATTTACTACCCAAAAAAAGAGTCCTTGTCTCCGGATCCCAAGCCAAACGCCATGTCATCGAGGAACTCAAAACGATATTAAGCTTAAGAAAAAACGGCATTTCAATTTTCTAAATACCATGAAATAATCCAACGGTGTGGTAAGCGCAAGGCCATCATCATCATCATATTGGCTGGTGTTAAAAAGTAACTCCTCTAGCTACAAATCACGGGAGTCGTCGTGATAAACGAAGAAGAAGCTTAGATATCATCGAGCGGAGTCAAAATCAAACCATCACCTGCTCCTGCACTTCAATTTCTTCTTCATCATCTTCTTCTTTTGGAGCTTCAAGAGAAACATCAACAACAATGGCTGCTGCTACTGCTATTCTTTGGAATCCTTTAATTCTAACCAGAAATCCTCAAGGACTCCACCTATCTCCAGGTTTGTAGTCTTCATTTTTCGCTTACTTCAATTCAATTTTCTGTATAATTAGGTTTATTCGAGGTGGCTAGATATTCCCATGGCTTCCTTTGTTTGGCACACAGCATTTGTAAATGAAATATTGATTATATTATTTATTTATCTCTGTTAGCGTTGTCTTCTTCTTCTTCTATAAAGCCGTTGGACAAACGCGCCTTGAGTGGTGGTCCTGGAAAACTGCGAATAACTAACTCCATAACCAGAAGCTCACTCACAGTCCAAGCTGCTGCTAATGCTGCTTATAGGTACCGTACAATTGCTTTGATGGAAATAGAAGAATTACTATAAATTTAGCTGAGAATTGCTTGTTTGCCTGTGTTTTCACAGTGATGGAGGAAGAAGGCCAAGCAATGCAAGCATTTTTGTTGGTGGCTTTGTTTTGGGAGGACTTATAGTTGGTGCTCTTGGATGTGTATATGCTCCTCAGGTCTTGTTAATTTTTTCCATATTTTTCTTATCTCTTTCAACTAAGCGGTGTGTGCTTCTTATAGCATAGTTGAAGAGAATTTTACAAGTCATTTTGCAAGTGAATCTTGTTTCTTATGCTTCTGTATAGATCAGCAAGGCATTAGCTGGCACTGACCGGAAGGATCTTATGAGGAAGCTACCCAAATTCATCTATGATGAAGAAAAAGCTCTGGAGGTGTGCTTTAGTTCTTGATTCTCTCTGTTCGTAATCAATTTTTGGCATTTTAACACTTTAGATTCAACCTTGCCTTGTGATTTTTCGGTTCTTTTATATCGCTTTTTGCTATCCCCGTTTCTTTATTCATTAATGATCTTTGGGATCCGGACTCACTTCCTATTTACCTTTCAAGTCGTTGCTACTCTATGAAAGTATTTGTTGATCGTTGTCCCGGAAAATTTACTTTTCAGCTCATTGCTGCCATGTCATAGCATTTGCTGATCATTGTCCCAAAATAGTTATGAAGATTAGATTCCTTAGGAGTTTGATTATTTTTGCTTTTGTCTCTGGTTTGACATACAATGCGTAATTGATTCCTTGGCACCATCACATTGAGTGCGTTGCGTGCCTGACATTTTATGATCAGCATAATGACAGACAGTGTTTGTAATTTCTTGATTTCCAGAAAACTCGAAAAATATTAGCTGAGAAGATTGAACAACTGAACTCGGCCATTGATGATGTTTCCTCTCAACTCCGATCAGAAGATGCCCCAAATGGAGCAAGTGTGCATTCTGATGACATTGAAGCTGCCATATGAGCTACCTCTGTCTACGCGACAGTCTACCTGGTCTCCACTACCAGTAATTTCCATACTGATAATTAATAGCAGTTGAGCTGATCTTTCTTTGTTCTCTTCTTTTCAATGAACAGTTCCACTGTGACGGCGCCTGGTGTGGGTACATGTAATTTTGCGTGATCGGTTCAGTTAGATTACGCTGATCAAGTATTGTACTCGAGTTATATACAGTAACATTCCAGCTTTTTTATTTCGTTATATGAGGAGCTGTTTTTTTCACTACAGTTGTGCTGCTATAACTAGAACTCTCCAATGTTATGTGCCCAGGGGTCACACTGGATTCTATAGCCTATCCTTGAGCCAAATTCCTCATGTCCTGGGAATTTTTTTTTTCAAAAATGCTTGATAGTTAACATGTTCTTCGGCGAGGTTATATTCAGTACTTTAGAAAAATTTGGGCACTCTTTGTATGATACGAAACCTGCGTGATTTGATTTCAGACTGTGAGTCAGTCATGTTGCTAAATTTGTGGAGTGATCAAGCAACCAACATATGGATTGCTTGACAGCATATGAAGCAGAGGAAAATAATCTGCACTCTGCGGTGCCTTCTTCAGTCCCCTCCTCCTGTCAAGGACTGGCGTTGCCATTTTTGCTAGGCAGGTCTCCCATAATACTAAATGATATGAGCTGTTTACTCTCCGAAGACCTGGGCTCTATGCTACTAATGATTGCTACATCAAGTCAAATGATTTGTTTCCTTTCATATTGTTTTTCTGAAAATATTGCATAGACTAATCCCTGCCTCAGAAAACTCCTAAATAGGAACCTCTATTTGAGACGTCCATGCAGTTGTTCTTCCTTTCTGACCTTAATCCACATAGATATTTTATATTTCCCAGTGTTCTCCACCATGCAGAGTGACTTTCCCTATTAACCAGAAAAATTCCCAGGAAAGATCTACTGGATGGGAGCCTGAATGTGGGCCATTTCTACTCATCATGTGGCCCACGAGGTACACAGCATTTCTCACTCAGCAAATTAGTGGCTATCAAGCAGTTGTATTAAACCCAGTCTGGGTCAATTCAGGATCTATTTGACTCGAAACCTTTCTAAACCAGTTTTGAAACCAGATTATATGACGTGTTTAATATTTTTAAACCTTGATTAATCGGTCTTTAATTATTATTTTTTAAAACCAAGTCATTTCAACTTTTTATTTTAAATATCGAAAGGATATAGTTTTAGCTAACTTATAACCCAAGTTTTGGACTGCATGAATCACATGACGGGTTTAATACCTTTGCAATTAAAGGGTCTGATTTTACAACTGTGAAGAGAGCAGCCAAGGAAATACAAAAGGGTGCACAATCTGTGGTCGAGACTCTCACATTACAAGCTCAATTATCATCTTATCCCATACATCCTCATGCACCATTCTCACCACTCGTTCTTTCAACTAAGTTGCGGCCATAATTTTTTAAAAAAAATTGGAAAAAATATCAAGGAATTGTAAAATGAGAATAACTGATAAAACGAGTTGAACTATATATAGCCAAGAAGTGGCTCTCTTTAGCTTTAGTTGCAGCCATGGCTACCCACGCAGCTCTTGCCTCTTCAAGAATCCCTGCCAATACAAGACTTCCCTCCAAGATCAACCACTCTTTCCCCACTCAAAGCTCCTTAAAGGTTTCTCTCTCTCTCTCTCTCTCTCTCTCTCTCTCTATGCTTTTACATACACAGTGCATCCTAGCAAGTGCTCTATGTTGCTCTCTTCTATGTGATATTTTGAATATATTTGGATATGCAGAGGCTAGAAGTGGCTGAGTTTTCTGGGCTTCGAGCCAGTTCATGTGTAACCTATGCCAAGAACGCTAGTGAGGGATCCTTCTTTGATGTGGTGGCTTCCCAACTTGCTCCCAAGGTTTGCTAAACTATGCCTGCTAGCTTTCTTAACATTCCTTTCAATGATCATTAGAACATACCTTGTAATTATATTTTGCTTTAACAATATGTAGTTCCACCTGAAAATTCTTCATTGCAGTTGTATAATTGTGCATGATTATATCTTCTTGATAGTGTGATAGCTTGGGGAGGGAAATTTGAACTTGAAATCTCTCCTGTAAAGGTGACATGCTGATAATATGAGGCTACAGCTTGACTATTTTGATTGCTTTATTTTAGCGATAAACTTAGTATTTGGAAGTAGAGCTTTATGTATCTCCAGCGTACCATATACTTGATTAATTTTGTACTGGATGTTTTCTCTAAAATTAGGTTGCAGTGTCAACTCCTGTTAGGGCAGAAACTGTGGCCAAATTAAAGGTGGCTATCAACGGATTTGGACGCATTGGCAGGAACTTCCTGCGATGCTGGCATGGTCGCAAAGACTCTCCCCTTGATGTAATTGTTGTCAATGACAGCGGTGGTGTCAAGAACGTAAGCAAACTACTGTATATATCTTAATTGTCTAAATTTTGGAGAATTAACTTTCATTAATTAATTGAGAAATCAACTAAGAATCTTGTGCAACAAACAGGCTTCCCACTTGTTGAAATATGATTCAATGCTTGGAACTTTCAAAGCAGAGGTGAAAATTGTGGACAACGAGACCATCAGTGTTGATGGCAAGCCCATTAAGGTTGTTTCCAACAGAGACCCTCTTAAGCTTCCATGGGCTGAGCTCGGAATAGACATTGTTATCGAGGTAAGCTGTGCTCTCAATTCTCTCCCTTCTGAAGTGGACTTGTAAGTTTTGTGGCAATTCTTTGTAAGATAATCATATTGTTGAACTGAATTATGCAGGGAACCGGAGTTTTTGTGGATGGCCCTGGTGCTGGGAAACATATTCAAGCTGGTGCCACGAAAGTTATCATCACTGCTCCAGCCAAAGGCGCCGATATCCCAACCTATGTTGTTGGTGTTAACGAAAAGGACTACGACCATGAGGTTGCCAACATTATAAGGTTGGTATTTTAAATAATTCTGCGTGCAAAAAAGCAAGTACCCCTATTATTCTTGATTATTCATTGGACTGCATATGATAAATTGTAAGTTGATAAAATTCTACTGTTTGCAGTAATGCTTCTTGCACCACAAATTGTCTGGCTCCCTTTGTGAAGGTCATGGATGAGGAATTCGGTATGAATTCATTCATAATCAGTGTTAAATATCTAGATGCATATGAGGGAAACTTGAGTAATTGTGTGATTATTTTGGCAGGCATTGTCAAGGGAACAATGACAACAACTCACTCCTACACTGGAGATCAGGTAACCGTTAAGAATTCAGTGCTCTGCTGATATAGTGTTATAACCTACTTAGTTTGACATTGAAACTATGAAAGATTAATTTTTTGTACTAACCAGAGGCTCTTGGATGCTTCACACCGTGACTTGAGGAGAGCCAGGGCTGCAGCATTGAACATAGTCCCAACAAGCACTGGTGCAGCCAAAGCTGTATCTCTTGTGCTGCCTCAGCTCAAGGGCAAGCTCAATGGCATCGCACTGCGTGTCCCGACACCCAATGTTTCAGTTGTTGACCTTGTTGTGAATGTTGAGAAGAAGGGCATTACAGCAGAAGATGTCAATGGAGCCTTCAGAAAGGCGGCTGAGGGACCATTGAAGGGTGTATTGGATGTGTGTGATGTTCCTCTTGTGTCTGTTGACTTCCGATGCTCTGATGTTTCTTCAACCATTGACTCTTCATTGACCATGGTCATGGGAGATGATATGATCAAGGTTGTCGCCTGGTATGACAATGAATGGGGATACAGGTCAGAATCCTGAACTAACTTGACACTCACCATAATTCTCATTTGGCATCATGAAGTTAAATATTAAGCATACAATCCTATATCCAGCTTGCCTAGAACAGAATTTACATCAACACTTGGATCCTTTATAAACTAGCAAGAGTATCCTAACTATAATGATATGATTTCTGTTTTCAGCCAAAGGGTCGTTGATTTAGCACATCTTGTAGCCAACAAGTGGCCAGGAGTGGCTGCAGCAGGAAGTGGAGACCCATTGGAGGATTTCTGCAAGACAAACCCAGCTGATGAGGAGTGCAAAGTTTATGAAGCTTAGACGATTGCTCTTTTTTCTTTTTTGTTTCGTACCAAGGTTTGTTAGTCTTTGTACTAACCAAATGGTGATCTTGTATTGACATCCGATGATGAGGAACACATTTGTCAAATATTAGCATGTTAATAATGCTATTCAAACTCCAAGCCTGAAGCTTCCACTTCAAAAACAATGCTTGTGATAATGTTACGACCATCTCTGTTAAAGAAAAACAAATCACTTGAGAGTTCCTTCTTCTTTACTGAATTTCTAATTTAGGGAAACAAACCACATGCATGGAGGATTAAGCAGCCCAAGTGACTTTGGACGATCACTATCTAGCCGTCCCAGATCTTCTCATCCATCATTATGCATTTACTTTGCCCTCCTTGTCAGAAGATCATTCCCTGCATCATCTGTTAGGGAGGGCAAGAGTACTTCCTAGCCATTACCGTTTTCTTTCTCTCCCATAACCCCTTCAATATCAAGGGAGAAGAGTTCTCTCTTTTTTTTTGAAGTAGAAAGAGTGTTTGATCCAGTTTAGTGGCATGAAATTAGCAGGATTCAAGTTTACTCGTATTCTTGCCGAGCCTAAAACAAGAAACTCAAGTTCAGCTTCAAATCACAAGCACACGCATCCTAGTTTGCAGTTTGCAGTATTCACACACCATGTGTATTCACTAATTATTTTGCTCAACGTCCATGATGATTCTTTAAGCGCGCTTGGAATCCACAAGGTTACAGAATTCTTGTGACATTTTTACATAGTATTTCTCTTTTAAAAAAATTTAATTACATAGCATCATCATCGATTCCCAGTTATAATTAAAATTTCAATTAATTTGGCTAGTAAACTTAATAATTTATTGATTTAAAGCGAGTTTGAATTAAATTAGTGAAAAAAAATTAAAAATTGATTGAATGAAATTGCTCTAAAATGTAGATTGATTTTATTTTATTTTTTGAATAATCAATTTATTGGAAACATTTTTATGGTCTTTTTGTGTGTGAATATATTCCTTGATAAATTACATAATTTTCTTTATAATGGATAAGTTCACCATAAGCTCGTAGTCCGCTCTACACCTAATAATCACTACCAGCGCCAACTATTAAATACTTGTAAATCCTCGCCGCCGCGAGTAAAAATGAAATCATCCTGTCCATCTGCCTCTCTCTCTCCGTATAAAAAAAATCCCCAAATTAGAGAAACCTAATAAAATCCCAATTCACGAGCTAAAAATCGAGTTCGAAATTCCCAAATGCAGTGATGAAGCGCTCTTTGATATTTCTTCTACTGATACTTCTGATCTTGTCACCGCTGATCTCTCAATTTTGCCTCTCTGATCAGAGTAATCAGATCACCAAACTATTCGATCCTCTGCTGCCGCCAACACCGTATGTAAATCTCAGATCATATGGGTTTTATGTTATTTTTTTGAATTTTTTATTAAAATCTAACTCATTTTGATGTAGTAGGCAACAAGATGTAGCGATTGTGGCTGCTTTGGATGGGACAGTGCATTTGGTGGATACTAATTTAAGGAAAACTCGATGGTCTTTTCCGACGGGATCGCCTATTTATTCTTCTTATCAAGCTAGAGTTAGCAGTGATGATGATAGGCATAATGGTTCTGAGCTTAGTAAGGACTTGTATTATATTGATTGTGGAGATGATTGGGAACTTTATGTGCATAGCCAGCGCTTTGGAAAATTGGTAATGCGAACCTAACCTTGTATTTTATTGATGCTTTAGGCTTTAGTTTTTCGAGGATTTAGTTTGCTAATTGTTAATTATGACATGGGTTTTTTATGGAAAGATATGAATGTCTGTTGAGTGGTCTGCTGCATTGCTGAATGAGTGGTTTTGTTACTTAATTTGCTGTAACTGCTTTTTGTGCAGCGAAAACTCTCACTGAGTGCTGATGAATATATTAGAATGACGCCACATATATCTGATGATGGAGAAATTACGTTGGGGTTGAAAAAAACTACTGCTTTTCTTGTTGATGCTAAGACTGGAAGGGTTGTTCGCACATATAAGTTTGATAATTCTGCTTCGAAAGTAGGGGTTCAAGTTTTTGAAGGGAATGCTGTTATGTTGTCGAAAGATGCTGGAGAATTGGTAGAATCTGGTGATGTTGATCTGGGAGCATTTAAGCATCTGGTTTACATCACAAGGACAGATTATGTGCTGCAACACTATTCTCCAAACTCTTCTGAGATATTATGGAATGTGGCATTTGCAGATATTGAGGGTGAATTCCGGTGTCAGGGGATTCAGAGTTCTTTTGATGGGGTGCCTCCGAATGCCAATGAGGACACAGATGAGACTGAATGGCAATTGCCTTGTCAGAAGAAGACAGTTGCCCTCCGAATTCGTGACCACGGCATGTTTGAATTTGATAAACTAGCAATTACTCATCTAGGAGGTGGAGCTAACTTTCTTCCTGTTCCATATAACAAACCTCCTTTTGGACATGTTCCTAGATTTCAGCCGGCTCTTCCCACCAGTGGAGACATACCTGTGCTTGCATTGCCCTCATCTGAGGGGAAAAACCCTGGGATATTGGCTCCTTTTAGTGGAAACAGTGGCACAGTGAATGCTATAACCCCATCTTCTGAAAATATAGCAAAGTCTCATGTATGGCCTTTTATTACAGCTGTTTTGTCAATTATGGGGTTCATCTTTTACAAATTTTTAGCATCCAGAAAACAGGGCAAGTTGAATAAACCTATTGAGGAACTTCAACCCCGATCTGGGATGCCAAAAAAGAAGAAAAATCGGAGATCAGGAAACAACAAGAGTAATCCCAATAATCTGAAAAATCAGAAATATTTGTCTCTTCAGAGTAAGGTTGGAGAAATCAATGAACTTACACGTGTTGAAAGAGATGAAAGGAAATTGTTATTGACTTTTACTGATCATGTTGATGGTCGAGTAGATGGTCGTAGAATTGGCAAGTTGTTAGTTTCCAACAAAGAAATTGCTAAGGGTAGTAATGGTACAGTTGTGCTTGAGGGAATTTATGATGGGCGTCATGTGGCTGTGAAGCGCCTGGTGCAATCTCATCATGATGTGGCTTTGAAAGAGATTCAGAACCTTATTGCCTCTGATCAACATCCAAATATTGTTAGATGGTACGGGGTGGAGTATGATCAAGATTTTGTTTATCTTGCGTTGGAGCGCTGCACCTGCAGCTTAAATGACTTAATTTATGTTAATTCTGAATCTTTCCAAAATCAAATACCATCCAAGGATATGGACTCCAACCGCTTGCCTGAGTACATGGTTCGATTGCATTCAATGCCGGAACATAACAGAAATGTTGAATTGTGGAAGGCCAACGGTTATCCTTCAGTACAGTTGTTAAAATTAATGAGGTCAGTTAATATTCCCTTTCTTTTTATTTCTAGCAGTCCTTACATAGGCATTAAAGGTGGTGATTGGTTAGAGGATTAATAATGCCATTCGTGTCTGCCCTTCAAGAACAGTAATTAAAGAATAAAGGTTTTGCCTTAGATGGATAGTGCATATGCTTTATTCTTTGCAGACTACTTCTGTTAAGGGCTTAAAGAAAATGCATAATCTGCACGATAATGTTTTGCTTAGACATTCTAAATTGGGTCAGAGATCAGAGTTTTGGACTCCTTGAATAACGCTCTCTTTTCTTAGAAGGGAAAAGAAACACCATTAGCACTTTATAATATATGACATCACTGCCCCTACTCTTGAATCAGCTAAAACAATTAGTAAATTACCAAAGAAACTGGACGAAACTTGAAGAACTCTTTATTTCTGCAGGGATGTGGTTTCTGGGCTTGCCCATTTGCATGAACTTGGAATTGTACATCGGGACATGAAGCCTCAGAATGTTTTGATTATCAGCGAGAAATCTTTCTGTGCAAAGCTTTCAGATATGGGCATTAGCAAGCGCCTACTTGGGGACATGTCTTCCTTGACCCAGCATCCAACTGGTAAGCATGCTAGTTATTTGTTGATCTAAGTATCTGAATAATTATCACTCATCATGGACTCATTGCTGGTTTCACCCACTGTCACTCTTTGCTTGCATGTTCTAATGAAGCAGGGAGGCAGGCAGGTTTAGCTCTAAATTGTTCCCTTAGTTCTCTGTGTTGTCACTAATTGTAGGTTATGGGAGCTCAGGCTGGCAAGCACCTGAACAACTACTTCATGGACGCCAAACACGTGCATTAGACTTGTTTAGTTTAGGCTGTGTTCTATTTTTTTGTATCACAGGGGGTAAGCATCCTTTTGGCGATAATATTGAACGTGATGTCAATATTGTCAATGACCGTAAGGACCTATTCTTAGTAGAGAATATACCAGAAGCTCTGGATCTTTTCACTTGTCTCTTGGATCCCGACCCAGAGAAGAGGTAAGACTGTCCTACACTTTCAATCTGAAAAGAGTTTTTATGGTCCTTAAATTATTTGTTTATTTGAAATTTGAAGAGTCCTATATTCTAAAACTTTCTGTTGAAGCCTTGCTGTATGAATGATAATAGCAGTTAGTATTATTTTCATGTGATAACGCATTCCTTGTATATGTTGTAGGCCAAAAGCCCAGGAAGTGTTGAATCATCCCCTGTTTTGGACTTCTGAGAAAAGGCTCTCATTTCTCCAGGATGTTAGTGATCGAGTGGAACTGGAAGATAGGGAGAATGCATCGGAACTCTTGGATACATTAGAAAGCACTGCAACAATGGCATTGAATGGGAAATGGGATGAAAAGATGGAAGCTGCATTTATTAACAACATTGGCCGCTACAGGCGTTATAAGTTTGACTCCATTCGTGACCTATTACGGGTCATACGCAACAAGTCACATCACTATAGGGAACTCCCCCAGGAGATTAAGGAATTATTAGGGTCACATCCAGAAGGATTTGAGAGTTATTTTTCACGTCGATTTCCAAAACTCTTGATTGAAGTTTACAAAGTGATCTACAGGTACTGCAAAGAGGAGGAGTTTTTCCGTAAATACATAGACAGCAATATAATCTAGCAAACTACTCCTTTCACCCTCCGTAACTCAGTCTGGTTCCTCTGAACAGAATAGTCATAGGTTTTGTACATAGAAACTGTAGTCATCTGTTGTACACGTCGATTGTAACTTACATGATTGTAACATCTTTTAGTTTCTTTTCTTTTGCCACCGAAGAGGCACAGTTGGCTCCAAAGCAATGTAATGTCACCTCCTAACCTCGTATCATACTAGTTGGAACTAAGATTTTCTTGAGTTGAATATTGCCAATAATTTGAGCAGCCTGATCCATGATGGTGTTGATATCTGTGCTTGGCTTTGAAGATTTCATATAGGTTTGTCTAGTCAACAACAGAGTGAAAAGGCGAGGGAGCTAATTGATGAATTCTATCTCCTCTTACGATTTATTTTCAGCAAAAGTGGATGGATTGGGAGGGTTTCAAGGAAACGAACGAGGAGTCTCTTGCTGCATCATGTCAACGCAATTATTTGAAAAAACCCAGTACTGTAAGGTCCAAGCCGAGACTGCTCTGCTTCCACTATTTTTTTCAATTGTGGAGGACAGTTTTTCAGACTCCCAGTATCTTTTCCATCTGCACTCTGGCAGCAATAGGCTACCACATTTTTGCACTGGCACACTAGGTTAATCGAGTGTTGTGCAACTGCGGGATGCAATTTTTTCTGCTATATGTATACTGCAGAGAAAGCAATGGGATGTGCCGAGCTGACATCCGTTTTTAAAGATAAGGAATCTTTTGCGCTCAGATTAGAATTTTTCACGTCATACTCGTACAAGAGGTAGTCAAGCTCCCGTTAGTAGAGCCTGGCATGAGTGAAGATTAGCTAGGAGTCCATAGTCACAATTCTTGACCTTTTCTACTAAACAGCTGTTTCTCTAACCTTGTTTGATCTAGATTCACCAACTCCAATCCACAGCATGAAAGAAAATCTTAGAATAATCCAAATTCGGGTGCAGGAATTTAACCAGCCACGAGAGCATAAAGATTCTAAACCAAGGCTAATCGGTAAAGTGACAGGTTGCACGGCAACAAAACATAGCCTATATGCGAGAACTAAAGCTACCCCAAGCACAGTGTGATATTGCCTACATCATGTGTAAATGCGAGCCAAATAATTCAAGATGCGTTTGACTTCAGTTACAATTGGATACCCCCACAGATTTTATCTCCATCATTTGCTACCCAACACAAATGGCCCACTCATAATCACCTTTTGATCTGGAGTTTGAATTTCTTGCATCACTCTGTTTCCCAGTTCAAGATTTCCCTTTAATTTGGCACCTAAAATTGTTGATCCATAGAGCACATAGGTAGGACAAGTAATTCCAATGTCATTTTCCATCAGAAATTGGTGCATAAATCCTGTATACTAGCAAAATTCTCTTACTAGTTAGCAGGCCAGTACCCCAATTGAACCAAAATGGCTACTGCCTCTGTCCTTGCCCTTCTCCTCCTTGCAATTCTCAGCCCACTTCAAAACGTTTCTGCTGTTGGTGTTAGCTACGGCACTCTTGGAAACAACTTCCCATCACCGAAAAAGGTACTCATTGACAAGGTCGAAATCTATGACACAGACCCTGAAATCCTAGAGGAGAGGCATTTTCCAACACCAGAATTGACCTCATCATAGCAGTCGAAAACTACCACGTGGCAAATATCAGCACTGATACGTCAGCTGCCGATGAATGGTTCACCGATCGTGTGATGTCCTTTATTCCTGTCACTTCCATTGTGCCATTGTTGTTGGTAATGAGTATCTAACAACAGATCCTGATCACCTGAAGCGAAATGCACTTGTCCAAGCAATGCAAAACTTGCATGTTTTATTTCAACGTGCACACATTCATAGTATGGCAGTTCTTGCTTCTTCATTCCCTCCTTCAGTTTCAACTTTTGCCACTACACTCATGCCTGTTATGACCTCAATTGTAGGCTTTTTGGCTGACACGGGTGCACCTTATATGGTCAATGCTTACCCTTATTTTGCTTATAGGGATAACCCTGGTACGGTCGACCTAGAGTATGCCTTGCTAGGGGATGCTACCGGGTCCACGACCCTAAAGGATATGTGTACAACAATATGTTAGATGCACAAGTTGATGCTATTGGATCAGCTATTGTTGCATTAGGGTCTGGAAATCGTACGGTTAAGATCACCATATCAGAATCCGGGTGGCCATCAAAGGGTGAATCAGGTGAGACAGCTGCCACACCTGATAATGCAAAGACTCATAATACTAGGTTGGTTGAACGTGCACAGTCTAGTAAAGGGACACCAATGAGTCCCAAGGAAAATATACAGAAATTTGTGTTTGCATTGTTTAATGAGAATAAAAAAGAGGGAGGGGTCAGTGAGAGGAGTTTTGGGATGTTTAATGGGGATGGATCTAATTAAGTTGTATGTTGTGGATTTGAGCTGCCAGTTTTGTAGTAGCAATGGAGGGACATCAGGGTTTGGTGAGAAAATGTCGAGTGGAGTAAGTGGTCCTTCAGTTCGGTGTGTAGCTAAACCTCATGCTGATGAGAAAGTGCTTCAAGCTGTGCTGGATTTGTTCTGTGGACCAGGTGGCGTGGATTGCAGAGAGATTTATGTAAGTGGTGACTGTTTTGCACCTGATAAGCTTCATGCACATGCATCATATGCCATGAATGCTTATTACCAAATGCATGGGAGAAACCACTGGAATTGTGACTTCAAGGGCACTGGACTTGTTACTTTCAGTGATCGAAGCTACAAGTTCAAAGACATGTCCTTCTCTTTTTTGCTTAAAAGGTTCTTTGTAATAGAGTTGATTTAATTATATTTTGGTTTTCTGTGTATGATTCGATCAGGTTACGGGATGCCGGTATTCACAGCAATGATTAAGTAGCAAGGAATGGCAGTAGCTTTGTGAGGTTTTTGGCAGCCCTTTAAAAGTATCGTGAAATATGTAATTGCCTTGGTTACTGCCAAAACTTTGCAAAATTCATTTGCTGGTTATTGATCTTGATGGATGAATCAATTCATGGATTTGTTTGAATATTTTGTTGGTCTGTCTCAGAGAATTAAAGGCATTATCATTTGATTACTCTATTAAAATAGAAAAGGAGTCGGGGGCACGTGGTTCTTTCATGGATAAAAATTTACTGGAGAAGAAGTAGATCATGATTGTTAGACACGGTTCAGATCTTACTTGAAAAAAGGCCTAGGAAACCAAGTTATTCGGCTAATTCATGGATCATCGAGTCAACCTAGTTCATCTCTTTCTGTTTTGAGAGGACTTTTATCAGCAAGAGCAGAAAAATTCAGCTAAGCCCATAAAAGATATAGCGCAACTAAAATAGAATTTCTCTTAACATTAATAAGGTAAAAGAAAATTAGGGAACTTCCTAACTAGAGGCTGTAGGTAATAAAAAAAACTGCTGCCAGTGTCTACCTAGTCCTCAGTTTGCGAGGATTAAGGTAGAATTTCCTATTCAATTTCTTTCTTCTCTGTATTTGCAGCATAATCCCACGTCCTCAAAGTTGTGCTCTTCTTGCACTTTATTCCTTTGCTTTTCTCCTTTCTTGTTCTTTTTTCTAGCAAAACTCATTTTGCTGAATATTAGAGCAAAATCAACAATCGGTAGGGAGCATGAACGTAACCATAGAATACGGTAAAGGACACACTTGTATGATATCATGCATGGAATTTTTGTTTTTGCTTTTGCAAACTTATATATAGTGTGCTGGTAATGTGCAGAAATATACGAGTTTCTAAGCATGTAAATGTAACAGTATGTGGGATGGGAGGGTTGATCAGACCGGCAACTCGAAGAACCTGAAGCACAAAGTCTGTAGATTGAATTCATAAGTTCTGGTAATACTCAAAACGGAGAGATCATAAGGAAGTCCACGAATGCTGAGGGAAATCCAAGAATCATGATTGATGGTTAAACAGGAAGGTTATCAAGTGAAATAAGAAGGTAAAGTAAGAGTGTAGAGAGAGCCAATATATTCTTCTTCATCTGTAAACATTAAAATTCCAACATTTCCTTTCTTTGTGATTTGATACAGGATTCTGGGATAGAAATTAGCAATGCAACACTCCATGTACAATCAGCAAATTTCAGTGGAACTGATACAGGCACTGATGTTGATTTGAAGGAGGTAGATAACATTCTGAAAAAAAGGCACGTTGCTAAATGAATATTGAGTACATTGTTTCCAAGTCCAACTCAAACGGAGGGCCAACGGTGTTGTGTATTCTTTTATCTGTAATTCAACGTCAAAAGGAGATTAGATAGGCTAATATAAATTCATATCATCACATCAAGGGATTGGATAATGTCAGTCTTTTGTTAGTTGAAAATTTCTGAGTAAAGAGATCCATTTAAAAAAAATTACTTAAAAGCTTATTTGTGAATAATTAGATAGGCTAAACATTTCTATTTACAAGAAAAAATGAAAATTCTAAACGAGAAAGACAGTAAATATAATTTTATACTACCTTCAATATTCACGCAGTCACCGAAATGGAAAACTAACATCCTTTTTGGGGATACCCCCCCCCCACCAAAAAAAAAAAAAAAAAAGCTTTCAAGCTATAGATTACTACTCTCAAAAGATAAAGATGTTGGTTGACAAGCTTACTAGCTTAACTTGCCGTTGTTCCGGTCATCCTTTCTGTTTCTTTCCTCGTGGGATTCCTCCCCAACTCACAGTCCCGATCATTCTCGGATAATGATCTTTCCAACTTCCTTCTTTTAACTGCACTCTTTTCTTGGCTAGCCTTCTCATCCATTAATGAAAATAGTCTATGAAGACGCCCAGAACGCAAGGAACCTTGACCAGCAGATGGAGATTCTACAGGGGCGGTGCGATATAACTGGCGTGTAATCTGGCAAAAGTGTATGAGGAGGGAAATGAAGCAAGCTAGACCACAAATGAGAAAGAGGCCCCAAAAGCTCTTGAGGTGAAGTCTATCTGATTCAAGCTCAGATGTCTCTGAACTGCACGTGCTTTGCGTCAGCCACTTGTCATGGATCCGTTGGAGATCACCATTCTCTGATAGTGCTAGAATTGCAGTTGACATATCCAAAGCTAAGGGAGAGTCTCTTGGAAACGCCTGGTTTTTGGCAAACACAAATGAGCAGAGGAGAGAATCAGTGGTGAAACTAACCATTCCCTTGACAGGATGCTTATTTATAATGGTAAAATGCACTGTCATAGCATTGCATGTCAAGGGATCAAGGATGAGTAATCATGCTTGTATAGAAAGATAATTTTGAGGCTAATAATTGTGTGAAATAAGCATATTAAAATGTTGATTCACTGTATGGACATATTTTTTGGAAATTTTATCTTTTTTCGTGAATCCACTCCGAATAGAGAACTTTTCATTCCTATCTATGCAACACAGGAACATGTATTCTTTATTTAGATCTAATGCAGTAATGCTTTGCTTTTAGAGTGAGAAAAGAACAGATGAACCAGGAAGCAGGTACTCACAAAACCCCAGCCACTTTTTGTAAATTCTTGACCAACAATCCTGAATGTGCACTGCCTTGAGAGGAAAAGTTCCACATAAGGAAGTTCATCAACAATTGCAGCAACACCCCCTTTTTCAGGACCAAGTTGGAGTGCATTAGCATATGCTTCTGGTGATCCCAAGGCAACAAGCCTAGATTTAGGTATTCCAACTTCCTCTCTCAAATAATATTCAGCAAACGAACCCACCTGGTATCCTACAGGCTCATTGCTTTCCTTCAAGCTTTCAATTCCTTTAATAGGAGAAGATAGTTGCTGCACTGTGAAAATTGAAGTCAAACTTGCAGTGTAGCTTGAGTTGATTATTAAGACCACAAAGAGCCATATAAGTAGCACAAACCGAGCAAGGGTGCTCATAGTGTTTTCTCCTGCAAAAGGTATAGGAAACCAACTCAATCAAATTAATGATGACTCCTTACGACCCAAGATAAGCATAGAATTTGGGCAAGAATCTGATTTCCACTTACTATGAGCGAAAAATAGAGTCGAGAGGCTGAACCTGCAAGGGTTAAGAAAGAAACGGATCAGGCAATGATCATTTTGATTACTTGCAAAATGTTACTTGGGATTAAATCATTATTGCATTAGTGATATATTATCTGAGGTCTGACCCTCATATGATAAAGTCAGCTTTACTAAAGGGTGCTTGAATTGCAAGAATACAAGTACATAATTTTAGCAAAACAGCATGGTACAGAAATCAAATTACTTCCTACAAGAAAAAGAAAAAAGAAAAAACAGAAACGAAACATTTATAGCAGTAACCGAGAAATGGCAGACACAAATGCGAGAATGGTAAATTTAAAATTTAAGAAACAGTGCATACAGATACAAGGAAATATTTCTCTTTTCTTGAATTCTGAAGAATTTCACAGTGACTGTTACTTCGAAGTTTTTCCTTTTTGTTCTTTTTTTCCTCTGTCCTCCAATGTGTTGTGTTTTTCTTAAACAAGGAACGAGCCAAAACAATATGAACTGAAGTTTGGAAGTTCCATGTCAAGTATGTAAGCAGGAAACGTATTCAAAAAAACATTTAGGAAGAACTTGTTTCTCATTTGCTCTCATAATTTTTTTGTTTTTTTAAGGGATGTGGCATTCTCAGTACGTCCCTTAGGCAACTAAGCACCCAAAAAAACCCAAAGAAGTAATTCCTTTGTTTTCTTTAACATAAATAATGTCAAAGATCTTTATCGACCAACAGCCAAAATAAGATGATAATTTAAAAGCTCACCATAAAACAGTTATTACTTGTCTTTTAGGTGGGCCCCTGAATTCGTCATTTATCCTATGCTCCAGAATCCACACAACTAAGCCAACAACAAGGAAGAAACAAGCAGTGACAATCCACATACGGGCACTGAATGGCCTCAGGAAAGCCCAGGCTCCAGAGTTCAACTTCCTAAATGGGGCCACAACAACCAATCCAGACGCGACATATGGCTGCGTAAAATCAATGACTTTCGTTCTTTTGGTTACAATGGCAATATCACCAACAGCAGCATCAAAGAACTGCAACAAGAATATGAGTGGGTCAAACACTGGAATACATGGACTTAAACTTGAAGTGCAAACAACTTTACTATGCACTCACACCCGTCGTGATCTTATTCACCAGCTCTGTGTAGCTTGGATTTTCTTTACCATCTCCAAAGGGGACGAACTGATATTGAACAGGGTATGGTAATAGATTTACAGCAGCTGTAAAAACATCTATGCAGAAACCCTTGAACGTATCTGTCCCTTGTACTTGTGATACAAATTCTCGGAAACTCACCCGAATTGGCACACCAATTCTCAGTTGCTTCCCATTGTTAGCAAAAGCCCATCCACGTGGCGTAAGCAATGTATCCCCAGGCCAAATGGCATTGTACAATTTCTGGTTTGCGCTTGAACGATTTGGTGGCTTTGTATAAAGTGTCTCAGGAGGCGTGATAGACAAACCAGAATAATTGGACCAGTAACCAATCCGTCTATACCCAGTTCCAATAACATTAACAACATCATATGCAGGCAGAATAAGAGATCTGTCTATTCCAAACTTAATACGGCCGGTCAAACCAACAAGATCACTCTGCAATATGTTATTCAGCAGAAGTTTTCCATCATCAAAGATGCTTATTGCCTCAAGGTGGAGACTACTACCTTCCCCAGAAGGTAACCTGGAATCATTAGAAAATGAGATAATACCACCCTGGTTAAAAAATGCATCAAGAGCATGCGCAATTAGCCAGACAGAATCATAAGCATAAAGCCCATAAGAATGCAGCCCCAAATAACCACCAGTCAATTTGTGCCACCTAGAGGAAAAGGCTCTATTTCTATCTGAATCTGGTGTGTGTTGACGCAAAACAAGAACCCCTTGCACTGAGTCCATGGTCTCTGATGGGAGAGGAGAAGCAGAATCCAAAACAGACGAAAGCCAATCCGTAGCAATCCATACCCACCCATTACCCATCATTTCAAGGTGGTTTGCCATGGAAAAGATCTTGAAACCCATGTCAGGATACACATGGACAATTACAACCCGAGATTCCATTAACGCGACCTTAACAAGAATATCCATGATGTCACCCCTGTTAACTCCAGAATCCGGGGGAATCCCCACCTTGTAAGATATTCTACAACGTCTCTCTGCAAGTCTATCACCTAGAGCTGACACGCCATTTCGTCCATAATCATTATCAATGAAAATGGCAGTCACCTGCTTCCAACCATAATGATCAACTACCTCTGATATTGCCGCCATTTGGTAGAAATCACTCTGCGTGGTCCTAACAAAAAAGGGGAACTGCAGCGAGTTAAGAGTGGGGTCTGTTGCTGCAAATGACAATAGGGGAACTTGAAGTTCATTCGCGACATGGGATATAATATGGGCAACAACAGAAGATTGCGGGCCAATAATGGCAATGACATCATTCTCCGTGAACTTCAAAGCTGTCACAAACATGATGATTTGAGTAAATAATTAAAAACCCTATCTTGTCCATGATAGACAGCTAAACACACAAAGTATAATCATCAACTAACATTGATAACATAAGGGGAAGAAGTATTGGTAAATTACCTTCAGCCAAGCCTAGAAACCCACTGCAGTTAGAGTTTTTCATATGAATTTTGAGTTCGGTGCCATGCAGAATGCTAGAATTTGCATTCACATCTTTGACAGCTTCCTGGATAGCAATCTTGGCAACTCTTCCAATCGTAGATTCAAAGGTAAAAATAGCTCCAATATTCACAACAGCAGGCCTTGAGCTCACATTCCTACTATATCCACTTGTTGAAAACAGCACACAGAAGAGAAAAAGACACGAAACAAACCTAACAGCGTTCATTTCAATTCAATAGCACAATTATCTTCCCCTCCAAAACGAATCCGCCTGCACAAAATTGATTCTGAAGGGCTTTGAACCGTATGTAACAAAACCAGACCTTAATCAGAAGCTTTAACAACAGAAATTTCAAAGACACGAGTAAAATCACTTAACAAACAAGCATTGGTCCCTTTATGCAAATGTGCAAGAAATCTTCAAAAACCGAGTTCTTAAATAAATAGTCAAGCTCTGAAACACGTGCTTCTGTGCTGAGAGAAAACAAAGCATTAGAATCCAAGCCAAAGCATCAACTCAGCCACAACAATGAGCCTAAGCTATGAAATGGCATCCAGCTAGCAGAAGCAGGAATAAGATTCTTCTCTCTTTAAGTAAGAAAAAGAAAAATCCAAAAAAAAGCCCATGTTAAAGAAATTGCCAGGAAAAATCCCATTGATGAAGCCAAGAATAGTTCTTCGAGAGCTAAGAACAAATTTATGATGCTATCAACAAACCCTTGATCAAATTCAATGAAAAAGAAATGAAAAATGAAGGGAAAGAGCCAATACAACAACAGAGACTGACCTGAAAAAAGAAAATCCAAATCCAACATGAGAGTTGAGTGGAAGACCAATATTCACACGAAACTTTCTTTTTGGGTCAATAGTCTCTTCATCAATGTGGAATGGGAATTAAATGCTTTGAACTAAAGTAGCACTCAACTCATTGTTCACATGGGCAGAAGGCATCGTTTTGGAGTGTACTTTGGATGGGGTTGAGAGAGACAAATTGCCTACTTTTTTCATTTTCCATGTTTGAAATTTGAGTTTCACATGACATGAAGAATCCCTTTGTTGTTGATAGTTTTGTTGCAATGCTACAACTTCTTTCCATATAATTACACCTTTTTTTTCTGAAGAAAAAAAATATTGCAAATTGATTGTTCTTTGACTTTGTTTGAAGGCTACCCTGTGTTTACTATAAAGTAATTTTTATTTACAAAATGAATTTTAGAAAAGTAAATTAATTTTTTTTATGTTTAGTAGTGTAATAAAAAATAAATTAAAAAATATTTTACAGTATTTGGCTATGTCATAAAAGATAAGCTGAAAAATAACTTATTAATATTTTATTTTTTTCAAGGTTATTAAAATAATAAGAAACAAATCTTACAAATTAAAAAGTTGAATGAGAATGAAATTGAAAAAAAATATAATTTTATAAATTATCTCAAATAAAATAAATAATAATCAAAATAATAGAGATCAAATCTAAAAAATAAAAAAAATTAAAAGATGAAGAAATTAAAATAATAATAATTAACATTTCATAAATTATTTCAAATAAAATAAGTAAGAATCAAAAGAATGAGGACTAAATTTGATAGATAAAAAAATTCAATTAAAAATGACAAGAGAAAAGCAAATAACAATTATAAAAACAAGGACCAAAATTAATATAAAAATTAAATTATAAGGGATGAAATTGAAAAAAAAATATATATATATATATATAGCAATCAAAAGTTTGAGTACTAAATTTGATATAATCAGTAAATAATATAACATTTTTAAATTTTTCACAACTTTCAGAAAGTATTTTTCGTTCAAAATAAAAGAAAAATATTTTTTTGAAAATCAGGTTAAATTTTTTTTTACTGGAAAATATTTTTTGTTGATTAACTTTTTTAATAATAAATAAACATTAAAAAATTTAAAAAATTATTTTTCAAGAAACAAACTCGTTGTGAACACGTAGCTGACAGGTTTCGCAAGTGTTTTTCAATGAAAAGACGGATTTAGAAACAACTAGGCATATTTAAGTACAGTAACATAAATTATATTATAGTTTAGGGCTAAAAACTAGGTTTGAAGAGAGAATTAGACTTGGATAAGATCTAAGAAAACCAATGGATCAGAAGCTAGCAGTGTTCCAGTCACGTGCTTGCATGCCTCTGGCACTCACGTACAAAGGATAACATGTAAACGGGGTTCTTGGTCGATGGAATGTTGTGGATTTGATGAAGGAAAGAATAAAGGTGGTCTCTCAGGTATTCTGTTCATGTTTTGTTTTTGAAAAAATTAAAAAAAAATCTTATTTTAAATTAATAATTTTTTATATTTTCAAATTATTTTAATATTATTTTTAAAAAATAAAAAAAACATTATAATGATATGTTTTTAAATCTTCAAAAAGCAAGCACTATCAAACTTCTTAACACACCGTGATGGAATATTAGGTTGTGAGGAATCTAGATGAAAAGGCAAGCACGGTGCTGCCCAACATGCATGTAAAGTGAAAACGTGTGGATGCAGTATGAGTATGGATACGAGTTGATTAGCATATATATATATATATATATATATATATATATAATCCTTCTTTTGATGTCGCCGTCGTGACCCATGTTACTTGGTGATATTCCACTCCAACCCCACCAGGCACCAGTGAATGGTTGTCGTTGTTTCTGATATGCATGAAGCCATAGCTTAAAGACTTGAGGAGAGCTATGGCTTCCGGGGTGAGTGAGCAGCTTGAAAGAAAGCTCTGCCTCTGTCCCTGCTGTTCTTTTCCCCTGCCGGTTTGGCTGCTGCCTGCTGGTCTTCAATAATTTGGATGTAAAGATTCCACAATTCATGAAAATATCCGCTCTTCTTATCTGACTCGTAGGCAATATCACTGTTTGCGCGCAGGCCAATCATTGTATATATGCTGTTGGCTGAACATTTCATCCAAGCCAGACATACGATCGAGAACCCCAGGATATACAAGTGTCTGCGGTTCTGTGGTATATAATAGCTTGAAACAATAAATTTAAAAAAATTATAAATTATAGTTTTTTATAATTAAAAAAAAAAAGAAATTTTAGTAGAATCTAGCTATATAAAATTACATTATGTGTTAAATATTAAACAAACATTCTTAATTTGCACCGTACAGTAACATGAAAATAAACATAGCCAGGACCACTCCTAACAACATTAGCTCAACATTGAATTAAACTAAATAATATTGGATAATCTTCTAGCATTATTGTTTTTTTTTTACCAATTTTTTTCAGGTAAAAATCATTAACAACGTCAAAAACATTTGATTATTATTTTTGGATATAACAATTAAAATAATTATGACAAAAACAACATATAGCATGTCTATGATATTTTAAAAAGAGAATAGAGTGATTAAAACAATTATGACAAGGATAACATAATATATTTAAAAAATATATATATATATAGTAATTAAGACAAAGACAATATATATCTTTCATATTAGAAAAAACATAAATCTATTTTAAATTTTTTTTAAAAATAAATTTATTTTTATATCTTTATATCTTTAATTAAATATATTTATAACGAAATGGTATATGATAATTTTATTTTTTATTTTTTTTATTTTTTTTTTGTGTGAAGAGGGTAACTAACTACACAAAACCCCTAAAAGAAGGAATGGCTGGAGGTAAGGCGTCGTAAGAAAGAGGCGATGATGAGAAGTGGTTTGTGGGCCCGCCTGTTTCTTTCACGTGGGCAAGTTGGATCCGAGCTGGATTCTGTTGGGCTTCTTTCACATCTTCGGTAAAGCCCTTGTGATGGTAACCCCGCGAATTGGATTTGTGACTGGATGTCATTGTCAAGCCCAGGCCTCAAGCCAGGGCATGACGGTGACAGATGATTGATGGATGACAATCATGCAAGAGCGCATGGTAAGAAGCAAGAGGGCGACTTCATCTTAACCTTACTCTGGCTGTGGAGATGGCGAGCATAGCACGGGCCTGGAACAATTATTGCAGCCGTCGGCAATCCCTTCCATAATTAGCAAAAGAAAAGCCCATGCAACCACCTCATTATAATCTCAGCAATTATGCCATTCTTCACTTTCACAGAGACAGACAGACAGACAGAGAGAGAGAGGGAGAGGGAGAAAAGGAGAGGAAAGAGAGCAACACTGGATTTCTGTCGGATGACTTTCTTCCTATAAAAAGAATATTCAAAAGATCATAATTTAAGGTAATTCAAGTTAACTTGTTATTGGAATAACTTTAGAAAAAAGAAAGGAAAAAAAATAAAAAAACTCAATGCTCAATAATCTAATATCAAGTGATGCAATTAAAAAAAACAAAAAAAAAAAACCAAAGTTAAATTAAACTACTTTTCAAAACAAGTAACTTTAATCATAAACTAAGATAACCATATAAAAAACCAAAAAGAATCCTGAACAGAATTCTTAACCATAAAAAACTATAAAGAAAATAAATAGTAATCAAAATAATGAATCTGGTATAAAAACTAATGAAATAAAATAATGAGGGACTTTATCGAAAAATAGAATAAAAAAAAAAGAGCAACTAAAAAGAATAAGAACAAAAAATGGATAAAAAAACAAATGAAATAAAATATTAAGGAACAAAATTGAAAGATAAAACAAATTAAGAAAATGATAAAAAAAAATACGCAATTAAAAAAATAAGAACTAAATATGAAAAAATTGAAATCAAATGTTGAGGGGCAAAATTGAAAGCAAAAAAAACAAGAAAGATATAAAAAAGAAACAATCAAGAGAATGGGTACCATATTTAATATAAAAACAAAACAAAATCAAATGAAAATAGATGAAATTGGAAAAAAAAATAAACAATCCAAAACAAAAAAAGACTAATGATAAAAGGAGGATCATAATTGAATCTTTTCTCCATTATTTTTTATTAAAATAATATCATTCTTACTTTTTAGCAGAATAAAAATCAAGCGATTAGTTAAGAAAAAAATAATTTCAACACCCGTTGATTTTTTTTTCCCATTGTTTTCTTGTCAAGATAATGTCAGTTTTACTTCCCACACAATAAAAAGTTTGATTAACCCATGTTAATCATGATTATTCAACCCAACCCGTGATCCAGGACATGATGAGGGTCAACTCCCGAGGCAGGTCTTAAAAGCATGACAAAAAAAAACACCAAATATGACATGAAAATTCAATGAAATTAAACAACAAGGGATGAAATTGCAAAAAAAAAAAAACAATTAATCAATAGAAGAATTCAAAATAAAAGGAATTGCAATCAATAATGGAGATCAAATTTTAAAAAAATTCAAATGACTAAGGATTAAATCGAAAAATAAAATCCAGTCGAAAAAAGATTAAAATCAAAATAAATAGGAATCAAAAGAATGAGGATCAAATTTGATAAAAAAAATAGGGAAAAAAATTATATGTCAATGGATGAAATTGAAAAACAAATAAGCCAAATTTAATACAATTAAATGATTGATGACCATTTTGCAACTTTTCATGGTCAGCACACCTTTTGAGGTGGAGAGGAGAGAAAAGAGTGGGGAGGAGAAAAATTATCGTTGGAGCTCCTTCGTGTCGTGTATGCCAACACGCGCAAGCCCATAATGTAGAGAGTGGTTAAATGCTTCGAATGTTGCCGTGTAAGGCTACCAGGAGGTGCCGCATGCGCTACCTAAAAAGCTACCTAAAAGCACAGATGCCAACTATTTTTTTTTTAATTATAAAAAGATCATAATACTCCCAATCCAAAGGGATAATTATAAGAGAACCGTGGTTAGAAAAACTAAAATGTTCATAGTACACAATCCACAATAAAACACGAACAAATTTTAATTTTAGCTATAATTTCAATCCATTCATGATCTATTTGTTTGTCAATAAGTATATGATCTACTTGTTTATTTAGGTTTTAAAATTGTATCATAAAATGTGTATAGCTTGGAAAAATATTAAATTAATATTTTTTTATAATTTTAATATACTGATATTAAAAATAAAAAATATTTTAACATATTTAAAAAAAACTATAACAAGATACAAAAGCACGCACTCAAGGTTTAATCACTACCTTCAATTATTGATCTTGTTTGTTTGTTTATATGTGATATAGTCCTTAAAATACCAAGTGTTTAATAACGAGACAGATACAAAGAAATAAAAATCATATCCAGTCCCATTAAAAAGTGATAAAAATTCTATTTTTTTAATTAAGAATTTATTTTAAAATTATTTTTCTACTACTTGTATTTATCCCTTGTAACCATGAAATTTCTCAGGATAATCATATGTTCAATGCTTAAAAACAAAATACACATCTCTCGAGTTCTTGAATTCAAATTTTAAAATTTGTATTAAAAACTTATTTTTTAATATAATAAAAGATCTAGTATTTAATTAATATACAAATTAATCTAAACATAAAAAAAAATTATTTGCAAATTTCGAAGTGATAACATGATGCTGTAGTAAAACAATTTTTTTTTATGAAAAAAATACTATTAAATAACAACTCATTTATAACATTAAACAAAAAAAAATCGAGCCTTGACCAATAAAAAAAATATAGAAAAGAAAATTGATAAAAGCAAAAAAAAGAAAGAAAGAGATCAAACAGCCTATTAAACAGTTGCGAGACCAACGGCTGGGACACAATGGAGGCACCAATCCACGAACTACCAAAATAACAATCCATCCAAACAGAAAACTCACCAACCAAAACAAACCACGTGTCGTAAATCCAATCTCCACACGGACAGCTAGTTAGATCCACCAGATCACCTGGAATCGCCAGTATCCAACCAAACACCAACATCCTTAACTCTCTTTCTCTCTCCTCAAAGGCTCAAACTTTCCCCTCCATCATCATCCATTTTCTTCAACCTTTCTCCTCCTCCTCCCCCCTTCCTCCTCTCTCAAGAATTCCTCTCCTTTCCTTTCTAGTGTTTTTACAGCCATCATCACCGCCGTTGAATTATTGTTTTTTATGATCGAGAAGAAGATATGGCAGCAGGCATGGATTTTTCGCCACCATTTACGGTACTAGAAGGCGGTTACAACAAAGACAACAACAACAGCAGCACTAATGTATCGGAAAATCAAAACGCTGAGAATTTAGACAACCTTAAACAATCCACCAATGGGAAACCTCCACGACATCTCCGTCAAAGTATGGACTCCACCCGATTGCTCAACGCCGCTGATCTGGTAAATTAAGAAATAAATTAAAAATTTAATCTTTTTTTCAATAATCATGAATTGATTGATTTTTTTGTTTAGGCGCTTGATGTTGGGGTTGTGGTCGTGGTTAGTAACTCACCGGCTGATGAAAGAACGGATTTTTTACCGTTGTTTCGATCGGGAAGTTGTGCTGAAGGAGGGCCTAAACAGTATATGGAAGATGAACATGTTTGTATAGATAATCTTGTTGATCATCTAGATGCCACCGCCAACTGCCCTTCTCCGGGAGCTTTTTATGGGGTGAGTATTTCAAAACATCCTGTTGATCTCTGAGTGACTGGGAATTTCATTATGTTGATAAGTTAGCTGGAAATGTGTTTTGGGCTGATTTTAATTGGAATTTGTGGGCAGGTGTTTGATGGGCATGGAGGAACAGATGCGGCATTGTTTGTGAAAAATAATATTCTGAGGTTTATAGTCGAGGACTCCCATTTTCCGATTTGTGTGGAGAAGGCTATTAAGAGTGCTTTTGTGAAAGCTGATTATGCATTTGCAGATGATAGTGCACTTGATATCTCTTCTGGCACCACCGCACTAATTGCTCTTATATTTGGAAGGTAAGGGGGATGTATCCTTTTTAGATATAGAATATTTAGTAGGATATTGTTGCCAAAAATTTCTTATTTGGGACTAAGGTGTAGCCCCCAAGCTTCCTTTTATTCAACAGTTTGTCATTCACCTTTAAAAGTACTTTATTTGAGGATTGCTTAGTTGTTTTGTTGAGCGCTCAAGGAGAGGGATAAAGCTGGACAGTGGTAGAGTTGGAGATGGCCATAGAAATTGGAGTGAGGTAGAGTAGATCTGACTGTACTTTTGGATCAAGTTGAGCTCGGTTTATCAGTGCAATACAAATAAATAACCTTTACAATTTGAAGATTAAGTGTTGCATAGCGTCAAAATATATATTGAAACACGGGCCTTTTGTTATGTTTGTCTACTGTCCCATCCTCTTGGGAACTCTTGTGTGCAGACATGTCTTTCTTATAAGTTTACATCGGTCTCCAGGTTCTGGATCTCATTTAGGTTTTGAGGTTTCATTTCTCTGAAATAACTCTACTCTTTTGCAGGACATTAATAGTTGCCAATGCTGGAGATTGTCGAGCTGTGCTGGGGAGGCGAGGTAGAGCAATTGAGATGTCCAAAGACCACAAACCTAACTGCACATCAGAGAGACTAAGAATTGAGAAACTTGGTGGCGTCATTTATGATGACTACCTCAATGGCCAATTATCTGTTGCACGTGCCCTCGGAGACTGGCACATGAAGGGCCCTAAAGGTTCGGCCTGCCCTTTAAGTGCTGAGCCTGAATTGCGAGAGACAAATTTGACTGAGGAAGATGAGTTCTTGATCATGGGCTGTGATGGCCTGTGGGATGTAATGAGCAGCCAGTGTGCTGTGACAATTTCTAGGAAAGAACTGATGCTCCATAATGATCCTGAAAGATGCTCAAGAGAGCTGGTCAGGGAGGCACTCAGACGCAATGCATGTGATAATCTAACAGTAATTGTTATCTGTTTCTCCCCGGATCCACCCCCCAGGATAGAAATCCCACAATCCCGAGTTCGGAGGAGCATATCAGCTGAAGGTTTGAACTTACTAAAGGGTGTTCTGGATAGTAACTCATGAAAAAACTGATGGTTTGATCACGTCTGTACAAATACATTCAAGGTTGGAACAGGTAAGAACATCTTTCTCTCCGGGCTGCTCCTGATATCCACAAGGCCATGGCTGACATTCAGCTTTCTTCAGGGAATGAATATGGCATGGATTCTTTTGAGTTTCAAAACCCTGTACATCTGATATAATTTATGTTGTTCCATTTGGAGTTCGTTGTTCAACTTCTTAGTTGCATGCACCTCCCTCTCATTCTTTTCTTCTCCGTTGTACATAATTTGGGGGGGAAATGAGAGCTGTGATCTAACACTCTTCTTTTAAATCGTTCATCTCTGTGTTGTCATTCAATGAATTAATTGATTATGAGGGATTTCCATGGATGCCTGCTTGCTTGTTTCCGTCGATCATTCTGTTAGATAACTGTGATGTTTTTTGGATTGTGTTGCCTTCAAAACTGACTTGATCATAACTAGCCGCGGCTCTCATAAGCTCATCTTATCAATTATCATCCAGCCTGTCCTTTTATGCTACTAGTGGTGATTCAGGTTTCAGATATTGATTGCCTGAAAATAAATAGCTGATGGAAACATGCATGAAACGAGTTCAGACTCGCAGAGTACCTGAAGACCGAGAGAACATATCTTTGACAAAAATTCACCTTATTATTGTCCTGGAAATAGATTTATTTACGTCGTTTTCGTTACCTGTGTATCAATTTGATACTAACCAAACACAATTTTAAATAATGGGATTTCGTATTAAAATAAAAACTGCTGTAATTTTTGAGTTTGATAGGGTCGCTTGGTGTTGTGCCTTTTTTAACCCTTTCCACCAACCTTCCCAGTTTTCAAACTTCTCGATACAAGTTTTTGTAAGCGGAAAAGGAGGAGAGCAGTACACTCACCTCAAAGTCGAGAAGAATAGCATGATTTCAGGTTTTTAATGTGAACATGGGACACCAAAGGTCCAAAGCTGTCCCATCATAATGAAAATCTTGAACCTTATGTACACCTGCTTCACCTGTGACGATGCTTTCTTGATCCAGGTGGCGGTTTCTTTTCCTTGGAAGCCACAAGTCGAAAGAGAGATTCAAAACAGGAAGCAACAAGGTTAAGTTAACAAGTCATATATTTGACAAAGAAATAGAAATCGAAATCAAGGTGTTCGTCCTCTTTCACGACTGTTATAGCAATGTTTTAGGTCCAAAACACTGATACAAGGCCTGCCCATTTGTGGGAGAAAAATTGCGGGGTTGTAATCCCGGGCACAATTCAGCATTGTAAACAAGGCTGTCAAGTTTGGAAAAACTTTCCCACGAGCGATCGATTCAAAATCATGGGAGTTACTCAGAGTTCTCCATCTGGTTCATCATCATCAGCGTCTGCCTGATGGGAGTCACTGCATAAACCAATAAAGTTTTGAATTAATATATAAATGAGAGCATGATGCCTCTTTTAGGTTGACAAACAATAGCTGTGCATGATTAAGCTGGAATCAGGTAATTTCCAATCAACAGGCAAATTGAGGAAAGACCCAGGTGCAAATTTTATTTTCTCAACCAGTAATCATGCATGATTAAACTGCAATCAAGTAACTTGCAATCAACAAACAAAACAAAATTGAGGCAATAACAAGGTGCAAATTGTATTTTCTCGTTTAGGAGGTACATGGGCCCAATATGACTTTAATGGAGAATGCCACTCAAGACAGTGAATGGTTTAATTGATACTTCCGAGTTAGGTCACAACACAACCTTCTTTAAAGCCACGTTCCCAGGGATTGATAGCAACTATCCCTGTAACCAGCTATTTTGCTTAAAGTACATAAACCTGGCTTTAGATTCCACGTTACCTGGACATATTACAATGCTTGCTCAAATCCTGGCATAAAATCTTGCTCACATCTCCTACTTTCACAGATCCTTTCTTTATCCGTTCTGCCAACTGCAATATTAACCATCCTTAGTAGCCTGAATTGTCACCCTATAATAAACCACATAAATGACCAGTTAACTAAGAAATGGCTAAGCAGGTACGAAAACTCACCTCATCTTCAGTTTCCTCCAATAACCTGTCCCATTTTAAACATATAGGTTAGACTTTGGTAAACCATACACTAGCTGGCATTTACCATCCTTGGATTATAAGCACAAATTACACAATCATATGCGTATTTTGCAATGAGTGAAAATAGAGGGATGACCAAAACATTCCATCTCACCTTCCACAATAAGATGATATATCTTTTGAATATGCCTTGGCTTCTTGCTTGTCTATCAAAAGATAAAAATAGAAAAACAACTTAAAAAATTTGTAGTAGTTTCAGTTGAAAATAAAAGTTCAAAGACAGAGAAACAAAGAACATATAACAAAAATGCTGAGTTAGGGCCAACCATTGGCATCACAACTAATAAGCGTGAGCCAATTGTGGGAAAAGGCAGTGATTCCAATTTCCTAGAAAGGCAAGGATAAGAAATTTTGTGGTGTTCCAATCCCATTCTCCTAAAAAGGAAAACAAACTCACCAGAGCAAGGATATGGCTCTTCTGCTTAAATAGAATTCCCATTCTGTTATGAGGTGATCAAGATCTTTGTTTTCAGCTTCCCACCAAATCTTAAACTCACATCTATTAATCTAACGCTAGTTGCACTTCACAATTAAGCTACCAATCCTATTCCAAGAGTAAGATAGTAGTCCTAGTCCTACTATCATTTTACATTCTCTTTATCAAACATGGCCCATTTGAAACTAAATGAACGCACAAAAAGCATGACATCAAATCAGACATCAAGTTCAATAAAGAAATGGAGGAACATCATGACAACCAGGGACAAATTGGTTAATGCACAGAAGCCACAACAAGAGACAAGAATATTGTTAAGAACAGGCAATATTATTAAATACTTACTAATTGCAAGATTGTCCCAGCTATCCACTCTAACCCATTCATATCTTTTCGAATCCACCTGCCAAAACAATGAAACAAATATTGAATGTGCTTGCAAGGGGACATGAAATAAATAAACATGCAGCTGCAAAGACAATATTTAATGGCAACATGATTAAGGATTACCAGACATCACTGTTAATAGAAACTACAAATAGTCAAGTACAAATGTCTCCGACTAAAAAACACAGAAGTAGTACATCAACCATGCATCCAAAGCAAAGAACACGACCGATGAAGAGCTCAATTCAACCGATAATTACCTTCTGAAGAGTGTAATCTTGCATTTTATCACAAAGCCCATCTAGTAACTCAACGACCCTAAGCTCACTGACTCTGTCCAAAAATAAAAACACAATCATAAAAAAATTAGCAACATTTACAAGACAATGCGCCCCACACAGACACTACACTATATGGCACGGAGCGGTACGGCACGGAATAGATAACTTAAAGTTGAAAGGAAATATTGAAGCTTTACCTGTAATCAATTACTTTTCCTTTACGTTGACCTTTAGAATCCAATCTATGTCGCATATCCAAATGATTCCTCGGTTTTTCCTACACAATAATTACCAAACCATTGAGAAATGAAGCAGAGCTTAAAAAATTGAAAGAAAATAAGACTAAAATCCTTACATTGGAAAGCCCATTCTCTATCTCCTCCTGAAAAATCGATGATCACAACATTCAGTTAATGAATTAAGTTCGGAAGGATGCTTAGTTAATAATTAAACCCTAACGATCATCGAATAAAGCACAGAGAGAATTGGAGGATCTAAAAGAAATAAAGGAAAGTACCGCAACGGCATTACAAGCAGCGCATTTGTCATCGATGCTTGAGACAACTGTGAATGTCAAAACGACGAGTATCATCAGAAGCCACGCCGTCAACTCCGCCATCTTTATCGTTCTAGTCTTCGTCTCTACCGATCGCACCTCTCTCTCTGGTCTCTTGTTCCTTGTGGACTGGTGAGTCTAATTTAAGGAACGCGTCTTAAACATAGTCCAGTGTCAAGATTAGAAGTCCAGGCCCATGTTACCGACGAGGCCAGCATGGACTAGGATTGTGGTTTGGACTTCAAGGCCCAGTATTCTTCTCACCTTTTCTTGAAAAAAAAAAAAAGGAATTGTGGTTATAAAATCAGATAGGATTGTGGTTATAAAATCCTTCTAATCACAGGCTATCCGGATAGGTCAATCTAGGAATTTAAAATCACTTTGTTTAATTTTTTAAGTTAAAATATCATGTCTTTTTAGAGAAAAAAATCAAATTAAATATCATTTAAATTTTAACCAAGTGAATTATGAAATAAAATATCAAGTTTGACATGATAAACTATTACCTGATTCGACATGATACTCAACATATATTTTAAACTAAATATTCTTCTTATCTTTTCTTGAAAAAAAATAATTAAGAATCAATACAATGAAATTTATCAAATTAACTTACATGTCAGTTTCATCAAATAATATATAACCATAGTTATAAAATTCAGTCTAATTCATTATTTGATTTAAGATAGAGATCATGAGTTAAAAAAATTAATCTAAATTAACCGAGTTCAAAACCATGTCATTTATTTCTTAAGAGTTAAAACAATATCACCGTGGGGAAGAAAAAATAAATTTAAATCATGTCCTATTTAAATTTTATAGGTTTAACCAAATCAATAATAGATAAAATCAACATACAACCTGACCCAAATTAGATGTCGATAAGTCACCGGATTTATTATGGGTTTTATAGGACCAAGCAAGACATTGCATAAGGCCGTTCTTCTATTTACATTTTTTTATTAATATAGGTGTTTGGACCAGTTTGCGTACACCTCGACTAATCCCACGGACCCTGAAGTTAACGACCATGTAAGCCTCTAGTGGTCCTGATGTTTGTGGGACTCGAACTGGTGACCTCTAGAAAATAAATTTAGGGTCTGACCAGTTAAACTATACCCCTCAGTATATATATTTTTTAGATTTATACCTTAAGATCATGGATATTTATTTTCGAGGAGTTTTCACATATTGTCCATGACGACATCTTACATATCCGAAGCTATTATTTAAGATCATGGATCCGATATTATTGTATGTTTATCCATTTTCCGGCTGTGGTGGGGAGTTATGGCAACAAATTATAGGCATTTAAATTTTGTGACGTTTTAGGAAAGTGGACGCTGGCATTGGGGAAAACGGGGATTGTTCATGAACAAGGAAAGTCCATCCATGTGGTCCAAAAGAGCAGGAGGCAAGGTGGGTCGTCATTTTCTCTCCAAGTTTCCAAGTCATGATGTTGCATTAAAATATACTTATCACCTTTTTTTATAAATTCCCTTTCGAAAAATAGATATTCTCCTTCCCCAGTGCCTATCCAACTATCACTCCAGTGCCTGAAATGAAGAGTTGTGCACATGCATGCTGATCAATTAATAAGACAGCAGTGTTTCCCTTTGTTGTCAGAGAGAGTTAGGTGCCCGCAAGACATCATTAAAGACCGTACAGTTTAATGGATGGTTGTCTAACCCTCTTTATGTAATAACCTGAAAAAGGAAGAGGTGGGTTTTCACTGTACAACAAAGTTCAGTAAAAATTCTAAAAAAAAATAAAATAAATTCTAAAAAATATTTAGAAAGTAGAATAGTTAAACACCTACGTGTTTTTAAATATTAATTTTGTATACCACCATTATTCTTCAATATTAGTTCCTTCATCGACCTTAAACAAAAATTTTAATTAATTATATTTTTTTTAGTGCTTTTTAATAACACCAATTGTATTAAAAATAAAGTCTTAATTTATGATTTATTGTCTATTTTTTTCATTTCTCGTTCTCTTTCACTCACACAAGTTTATTTTCTCTCTTATATCTTAGTATTAAATTTTATTTTTTAACCATTAAATATTCATAAGATTTTAAACACGATTGTATACTTAATTAATTTAAATAAAACATGTGTTTTGAAATAACCATGATTAAAAATAATGAGCGGGTACAGTTATTATAATTATTATTTTTAATTGATTTGTTTTAGTTGTATACAAAGAATTTGTGCTGTTTTTTTAATTCTTGTACACCATGTGGTAATGAAACATTCCCTTCGCTAGTACTCACCATCCTGAATTTTGCATTTTCGCTTTTTATTCGGATCTCCCCAACCACTTAGTAAAGGGATTAAGAATATAGTTTTTAAGATTATAAGGACTAGTCAGTTATTCTTATGAAACTATAGGGACTAAGCTATAATTAACTCAGGCTAACTTTAGCAAGTAGCGAGAGCCATGGCGCAGAGAGTAAATGGAAGTAGGTGATGGCATAATCAATCAGCTTCTTGACTTTAAGAGACACCTCATGGGGTCCACACCACTAACCCACCCAAAAAAACTGATCACACACACAACAGTTTCTCCACGACGTCGTATTCCACACTCCCATTAATTCGTTCATTGAACCCCGAGCCCCACGCCACATTCGAAACCAATCAAACACAGCTCCCCTCGAGATCCTAGTCACATAATCAACGGCTCGGATTAAAGATACACGATCACCCTTGAGTTCAAGGTTCCACCAAATCATAACTCCGCTACGAAAATTAACGCATCACTTTTGATTAGTGTCCGCATTATAAAATAAATCAGAAATAAATTTAGTAGGAGAAATTAAGATACAAACATAAAACAATTTTTTTATGAGATGATTTTCAGTTGTGATTAGTTAATATGTATTAGATATAAAAATAAAAAAATAACATAAATCCATTTTAATAACAGATTTGAATAGAAAAACTTATTGTTTTTATTGTCTTGTTTTTAAACGGTAATTAAAGATAATAACTAAATACTACTGATGAACATGTAAAAATAAAAATATGTTTAATTATAAAAAAAAATTGTTTTTGAAAATAATTTTAGAATAAATCTTTATGTAAAATAAAGAAATATATCCTTTTTATTTTTTTTTATTTTAAAAAGAATGATAAATGGGAAAGAAAAGAGGTGATGCGTTGCTTTATTTTTTATTTTTTTGAAATAAATTAGTATTGTAAGCAAAAAAGCGGAGTGGAGGGTCGCTTTACTCAATGCAGACCGACCACCAAAAATAAAAACTAGAAAACAAATTTTTTTGGTGGATACAAATTCCGAATCTCTCAAGTCTTTGTTACTTCATTCACTTCATTCCTCCTTCACCTCACATTTTCAAATTATGGGGATTTGTTTTTTTCTGCTGTTTGCAATGTAAGTAACGTTCTCTCTGTTTCTTGGCTTTTAATTTCGTTTATAGTGTTGGTATGGGTGTTTGATTACTGAGAAAATGGAGGAAAGAAATGTTACTTTTTTTATGCTAATAATGGATGTTTTAAGCTTTCCCTTTTTGTCTTTCAAATGGGTCACTTCCCTTTTTTTCAGGCTTGTGTTTTCTATAATTGGTGTTGCCTACTGGTTTGTTTTTGAAAATATGGTGGGTTTTGCGTTTTTATTTAAAAAGCTGCAACAAGGCTTACCTGCGAGTTGTGGACTTTAGTTTATATAATCTTTTCGATGATTTATGGTGATGATTTTTACTGATATAGGATATGATTTGTTGAAAAACCATGTTATGGATCTGATAAATTGAAGGAAAGTCGATCTTTTTTTTTGTTCCTTTTGTTCTATGAGGATGCTTGAGGGCTGATCTTTGTTGGGTTTTTTTTTTAGATGATAGAAGGTGAGTAATGCTGCTTTCAAGATGGTTACGGGGTGTAAATTGTTGTGTGGAAACTAGTAGAGGACGGGGACGGAATGTTTTCCGAGAGATTAACGGGAGAGGCATCTCTTCGCCGGGAATTGGAGGCTTTGAGTGTGTCTCAACGGCTAGTTAGAAGTGTTAGCCAGAAGTTGAGGAAGAGGAATCATAGAGGTGAAGGAGAGGAAGAGGATGATTCAAGGGGAGTTTCGCTGAAATGTCTTACTTTGTATGGTATGGGTGGGGGTTGCAAAGTTGGTGCTGACACAGGTGAGGAATTTGGGGATCCGAGCGGTAGGAGGAGGTCATCAAGTGCTAGTGAAGAAGGAAAGGGATATAGACCGATATGTGGTAATGAGGAGACAGGGTTCGATTGTTTCTCATATGGGATGAGGGAGAAGTTTTGGAAGAAAAACAGTAGAAAGGATTTAGAGCTTGAAGATTTAATTCAAAATAGCAGGTTGCATATGTTTCTTCCAGATGACGTACTGGAATTATGCTTGGTGAGACTCCCATTGACCAGTCTGATGAATGCCCGCCTTGTATGCAAGAAGTGGAGATACTTGACTACCACCCCTCGGTTCCTGCAGATGAGACGGGAAGGTCCATATCTGAATCCGTGGTTGTTTTTGTTTGGCGCTGTTAAAGATGGATATTGTTCTGGGGATATATATGCATTGGATGTATATCAGGACCAGTGGCATAGGATTGATTCTGACATTCTAAAAGGAAGGTTCATGTTTTCTGTTGCCAGTTTTCAAGATGATATTTATGTTGTTGGTGGTTGTTCTAGCTTGACTCACTTTGGGAGAGTGGATAGGAGCTCATTCAGGACACACAAAGGGGTGTGGGCTTTTAGCCCTTTAACTAAATCTTGGCGTAAAATTGCTTCCATGAGGTATGCTAGATCAATGCCTGTTTTAGGAATTTCTGAGGTTCGTTCAGACTTTTCAGTGGTTCACAGTCATCAACATCGACAAGAAAGACGTTTTCCTAGGTCACGTATTGCTGGGGTATCAGATGTTTATGAGGACCCTCACAGGTTTTCACTAAGAAGACAATATAGAAATGCTTTTGATGAATATGAGCCTTCATCATTGCCCAATAGAAAGTCACACAAGTTCACCAGACAAAAAAGTGGCCAATCAAATATGAAGGACTGCAAGAGGTTTGTATTGATTGCTGTAGGGGGTCTTGGATCCTGGGACGAGCCACTAGATTCTGGAGAAATTTATGATCCCATAGCAAATAAATGGACAGAAATCCAGAGGTTGCCTATGGATTTTGGGGTTGTTTGTTCTGGAGTTATTTGCAATGGGATGTTTTATGTTTACTCTGAGACAGACAAGCTCATGGGATATGACATTGAAAGGGGCTTCTGGATGGCAATCCAATCCTCTCCATTCCCTCCTCGTGTTCAAGAGTATTACCCTAAACTTGTATCTTGTAATGGCCAGCTATTTATGCTTTCAGTCTCCTGGTGTGAAGGGGATGGTCAAATCGGCCAGAGAAACAAGGCTGTTAGAAAATTGTGGGAGCTAGATCTCATGTATCTTAACTGGACTGAAGTTTCAGTACATCCCGATGCTCCAATGGATTGGAATGCTGCATTTGTTGCAGATAAAAACCTAATATTTGGGGTTGAAATGTTCAAAATATTTGGTCAAGTGTTGGACTTCTTGACCGTATGTGATGTGTCTGACACGGGGACAAACTGGAGTCACATTGCTAGGAATCACATGACTCATGAATTTGACGCTTCCTCGTGCATGACTAAATCATTGGCTGTCTTGTATCTTTGAGGTCCTTGTTGAATGTTGATTTGTGCAGAGAATTTTAAACATTTATTTAGCCACACCAGGTTTTGAGCACAGATTGTGACCCCCGAATTTCATATTTAATTCTTTGGACAATCAATTTGCCTGCTGGTGCTTTCATCTGTGCATTTTCTTCACCACTGTTTATACGATTCATCCTGTATTCCTGAGCTTGTTTATGTTCATTAATAATGAATTTGTTTTCTTGTTCATCCAGTTTCCAATTAGGTGGAGTTTATTCTGATGATATCATTTTGACCTTTCATTTTGCTTCTTTGCTGATGCTGATTTCATGCTTGAACAATGAATATTTATGGCGGCAAACTGGCAGTTGTAGGGAAAGCCTTGTGCTAGCAGGGTGGACAATTGATTTGGTGAAACAGACTCTGTTTTTCTATGTTAAAATAGGACTGTAAGAGAAGTTCTAGTACGGAAGTTGTCATCCACAGGCCACTGGTATTACATTACTACATGAAACGCATGATGACATTCGTAGCCACAATTTTAAAGATTCAAGACTTTCGATCCAGCCTCGAGACCAAAGTCTGCGTATCTATACGAGTTGAGTTCGTTGCATCAGTACTTCGTCTATGCTTGAATTTTTCCATAAAAAATAAGGTTAAGATACTTTGCATAAACTCAACAGTTCTGCTCCTGCACAAGCCCCCTCCCTCTGAGGATATTGTTAAAAAATTGTAAGACGGTTGCTTACCTAAGCTGCCTTTCAATTCTCAAAGGTTAAGTATTTCACGAACAGAGAACAATATTTATTGGGAAGCCATTACTTTCAGGACTACAAGACCCGACCTAGGGTCGATGTTAACCCGATTCCCGGAAACAGTATTGTTTCAGGTTTTTTTCATCCACTTGAGAAACATTGAGTGCTGGTTGATCTGCGAAATATAAAACGTTAAAGAACCATGATGTTGGAAGCCTGAAATGAAAAATAACCAATATCCCACTCTTGGTGCTAGTACAATACATGCAACCGTATTAAAAAATGGAAGAAAAGATGGGGGAAAAAATAAGAAAGAAAAGAAGTGAAAATTTTCGAAATCCTCTACAAACGAGAAATCGGTTTACATCAATAACTACCAGCAGCTTAACGCTACCATAACCATAAATGGCTCTGGACAAAGGGTGGATTACATACAGCTCCTGGATCAGAAAGCGGTCTGACCTGTATTTGGATAGATGCCAGAGAAGTTGGGTATCTTATCGACATGTTTCAGGGCACGCTCAGCAATCTGCCGTGTCCGATAGTCAGCATGCTGGAAGGCATCAACAAGTGCAGTACTCACGTTTGGATCTCCAGAAACGTCATATGCTATGTCATCAGTTCGTAAAAGTCTCTCAGCAGCCCAAACTGCCCTCCTTCTCAGATTCTCTGTCCGTTTCTCCAGCAAAACATCAAGTATAGGTCTAACTCCCTCTGCCTCACACAGCACCGCCACCCCTTGTTCAATGTCAACCCCATCATCCAACAAAGTAGAGATTGCTGCAAGTGCTGCCTCAACCACTTTCTCATTTGTGTGATCTAAAAGAGCTACCAGCTTCTCAACAGCCTGTCCTTCCAGAAGACAGAATGTTTCTTTTAGGGAACATGTTCCTCCGTGGAGCCGGCACGATCCACTTATGACAGGCTGTTTGCTAAAACACGAAAAGATTGAGGCACATAAATTAGGAGGCGGCAACTCAGGCAATCTTGTTAAATTTTTGGACTCTTGAGCCAAGTTCTCTAATGCCATGGCAGAGACCATCTGTACATTGTCGAGTCCGTTGGACTGAAGCAGTTGGATGAAAAGAGCTGCGAGATTGTGCTCACGGGCGAGCTTAATGGCATCTGGTTCATCAGCCAACACAAATGTGACCCTTGATAGAACCCGTACTAGTCCTTCAAAAAATGGTGTCATAAAGCGGGCACTCCTAATCTCACCCTGTTGGATCTTTACCACTCTGGAGATGATTAGTGGAAAGGAGCTTTCATCTAGCATCTGCCGAGTGAGGCCCAGATCCCTCTCTGGGAGCTCAGCTAAAAGGCCAATAGCAGCTGCCTGCTCTTCTGTGATTCCTATGTTTTCTGCTACAACTTTGAAAAGGCTTCCTAGCTGGCCCACCACGCCACAGAGAGCATCAGCTAATTCCTGGCCCATATGTGGAGAGACTTTCTGGAGAAGTTTTATGGAAGCTACACGCAAATCCCTCTGGGGAGCCTCAATAAACTGAACCAAACTGTTGATAGCTCCTGAGCTTTTAATGGCAGCAACAACATTTAAAACAGTAGATGAAGAACTAGTCAGCCCAACAAGAACCTGCAAAAGTTTGCACTCAATAGCTGGACCAGTGTTGCTAATTAGATGGAGGAGGTTATGCACCATGTCTTCTGAAACAAGAGAGTGATGGTCAGGTCCAACAGGAATCAGATCAAAGTCATCGCCTGAGTTTACAACATTGGCGAGAATTGTTGCCGCGACCTCTTTGAGACGCATGGGAAGCTGATTGGTGCCGACTGTGAAGAGGTCTTTGACAAGAGGAGGAAGAATTCCGGCCTCAATCAAAACCTTGGCACTTGCCTCGTGAAAAGAAATTTGATTCAAAGCTTTTAAGGCAGCTTCTCTTGACTGCATATCACCACTTCTCATAATATTGATTAAAGATGAACCAACAGTTCTTGCAACAAGGACTTTCACGTCATTGTTCATGACCAGCTCACCCAGGTATGAAGCCATAGACAGTTTAGTTTCTGGTGGGCCTGCAGCATTTCCATTCTGGTTACATTAATCAATGCAATATGGCATTTGTATATGATCAGATGAATGCATCTGGGTCTAACCATCGACGATACCACAATTTAGAGTACAAACGCCTGACACCAACTTTTTTAAATACCAAGTTGAATTTTGCAATTTCTATGGCTTTTACTACCTCCAGATTACAATTTTTAAAAAAGATCGTACAGGTGCATAAGCTAAGGACCCCCCTAATACTTGCATGAAATTCAAAAATCATTGAAACATTGAGCTCCGAGGACGTACCTTCAAGAATTTGATTCAGAAGAGGTCGCAGTCTGCCATTTTCAGCCATCTGCCGTACATTGTTTTCACATTTCTCCAGATTTCCCAGTGTTTTATCAGCTTTCTCAACAGTTGAAAGATTTTCTGATTTGCTGCTTATCATTCCAACAAGTATGAGAATTGCTCCATTGACTGAACCAATCTTCTCGCACAAGGCTTCGGATTTTGAGAGCTCAAGCAACAATGAGACAGCTTCCTCCCTTTCTATGGATTGCTCATGAGACAAAAACTTAACTATTGTCCGCACGTTGTCACCCTCAGCCAGTATTGCCTGCAAAACAAGGAAGATTCGGTTATCAGGAGACAGACAATGCATAACTCTGGTGATGTCATGGAAGCTATACCGCAACACATAACTCTGGTGATGTCATCGAAGCTATACAGAAATAACAAGCAAACCTGGCACGACCTTATTATCAGCATCATCCTCGACCACAATCTGAAGCGTTTCCAAAGCTTTGCACCGGACTCTACGACTGGTACTCTTCAACATTTCAACAACCATAGGTATTAAATCAGCATTGCGCACAGCATGCTTATTTGACCGGCTCTTATGACACATGTATTGTATATACTTCAAAGAATGCAAAACATCACTCTCTGGAGTGCCCGGGTTTAGAGATCTCCTTGCCGTATCAAGTTGAACAGCTTCATTCCTAGCAGTCCACTCTTCAATGGTGTTCCGCAAAGCCATGCTGGGGTTTAGTTCTGTGCTTCTCAATTCTTTTTGTGTCAAAGGGCAAACCAACTTCCTTCCACTCTCCCTGCATTCCTTGAACCACTTCTCTATCGCTTCGCGTTCAAAAGTGTGACCATTTTCTAAGGTGACAGGATCACTCATAACTTGCTTTGTTAAAGGGCAAACAAATGCATCGTAAATAGGCTCTACATGGAGTCTCTCAAACTGATAACTTTCATCCGATTGACTACCATGATCATAACTTCCATCCCAGCTTTCAGCCATCTGATCTAAATAAACCTGTAGCAACAAAGCAGTGTCCCGTCAGCAATCACCAAACTTAGTTTTGCCCATAGCCATAGCATTCCATCAACAAAGCAGTAGTAAAAGCACATCGAGAAGATTAAATTGGCCCAATTCCAAGAAAAAAGGCATCAAGCACAATAAAGAAAGAAAGCAAGCAAGCATTCCAAGTAACCTTTTCCTTCCAATCTACTGATAACAGTTGAACAAGCAAAGCGTTGAAGAGCTGCCTACACAAAGCAAAAACTAACCTTTCCCTTCCAATTTAGTGATAAATGAATGGAAAGTTACCAATTCTAATTCTCCAAATTTCCTCAATTATCTATCCTAGCAGCGAACACTTGCAGCAAAAAGAAGAAAGACAAGGGGAAACAAAGAATACATCAAGAAGTACAGTAGCTGAGATGGGCAAAAAAAGGGTCTACTGGAATCACCAAAACTCTTAATTGATAATCCAAACAAGTTAATTGAATTCACAAAATTCATACAGCCATACCTATCCGCCGTTAATTATCAAAAGGTCTCCAATTTAACAGCTATTCCAAAAACCCTTTCCCCTCCTTTTTGTTTGCAATTCAACAAGTAGCTCGAGAAGAATTGGACAATCCATAAGGGCAGGTTGCTTCAACTTCTATTATTTTTCTTCTTTTATCTTATTCGAAATGGGAAAATAATATTGGTACCAAACAGAGAGGAAGGAGAGGGAGAGGGAGAGGGAGAGGGAGTAAAAAAAATAATATTTTTTTCTTTCTTTATTTATTATTTTGAAATTGAATAGTATGGTAGTAGAAGAAAGGAGAAGGCAACAAGGAGAACCAAACAAAAAACGAGTGAAAACGATCATGAGGCATAAAAGTAGAGAAGGTTGACCAAAACGAAAGAGTCTTTATTTTTATTTATTTTTTAACTTTTAGTTGACGAAAGGGAGAGAGGTTTTGAGTTTTAATTATGAAGATTAACCTTAACAAGAAGGGTGGAAGTGGATCCCATGTGACTAGTGTCCGAAAACAGGCTGGATTTCTAGGTTTCTTGCCTGTTTATTGTTTGTTGAACCCATATGATTAGAGGAGGGAACCTAAGCAACCACCTTAACTACAGCTTGTGTAAATTAAGCAATAAGAGGGAATTTTGAAAACTCGTTGGTTTTTTTTTTTTTTTCCTGCGCTTGGACCCAGTAGAGATAGAACTTTCTTGCACTCTAGCAACCACCAGTAGCAGCAGCGGTCTGCTTTTTCCATCCCAACCGGTCAGCAAACTTTTTTTGTGGATTGCAATCATGATGCAAAAAAGATAACGGGTGAGCACTGTCTTTGATCCTGTTCTTCCCCTTTCCATGGACTTGTAAACAAGAAACATGCTTCGTTGGTGTACACAAAATCCATAAAGCTTGTGAGCAGTTTCACCTCATTCTTGAAACTCTTGTTAAAACCATGCTCCTCTGCCTCTCGATGATGAAGTTTCTTCAAGGCAACTACTTGTGCACTTGGAAGTTGTGCCTTGTAGACACTCCCATAACCAGTGGATCCGATACAATATTTGAGGTCAAGGTCCTCCGTCGCTGCAATGATGTCTTCGTATGGAAAATAAGTCTTCATTTCTAAAGATGTTGGCTCCACTTGGGTGGTCTTAACCTTACATCGAGGCAGAGAATAACATCCGAGAAAAAAGAGAGTGAAATGGTGATGATGGTAAGAAATATTTTGAGGAATGAGTATTTCTCTTGGATTTTGAAGGTAAGCAGTATGAGAAAACAGGGTGTAAATTGACAGAGTAAATAGATCAAATGATATAGATGGGAAGGCATCTTTCCACTTAAATTACTCTGTAGCTCAAACCCAGGAAGTTTAAATTATTACAATCTTCCAAAGATGATAGGATGGACCCATTGATGTAGTTGCGAGAAAGGTCCAGAGCTGTCAACTTGCTTAAAATGGCCAGTATAGTAGGAATCGAGCCACTGATAATGTTTAAACCAAGAACAAATCTGCCAAATGACAAAGTGCCAAGTGAATGTGTTTTGGACCAATGAAGATGCTTTGGGACAAGTTCAAAGACCAGATTCTTAAGATTGCAAAGTTCTGGAGGGATGGAAGTGAAGAAATGATTGAAAGAAAAATCAAGATCAACTAATTGGCTGAGGTTTCCAAGTGAAGACTAGCTCACATGTTAGATTATTCGAGGACAAGTTGAGGTACCTGAGTTTTGGAAGGAAAGAAATTTGAGGTGAGATGCTCCAAATGAGCTCATGGTTGGCCAGGCCAAGACGGACAAGGTTTAAGAATTAAGAAAAGTTCATCTTCCCAAACTTATTTCCCATCTTGAGGAACTCTGAATTTGGAGAAATGTCAATGATGCTTCCAGCCTGATTGCAAGCTATACCAAGCCACCTGCAACAACGTGAAGTGAGATCGCTGTAGTGACTCCACCATCCACTCTCAAGCAAAGACAAGCCTTCTGATGCTAGTAAGGGTTAGCCAAGTGCAGCCACAAGACACCAGTAGCAGAAACAACAACACAGGACATGAAAAATGCGATGCTTCCAATTGGAACAAGTTTTGGATAGATGAACGCAACGTTTGTGTTTAATGCCTTCAATAATAATGCAAAATTCATGAATGATGTGCATGGCTATTCTCATAGGCTATTCCCAAGTCAAGTTCGTCTGGTTTTTCTAGTGTATTTTTCTTACTGTCTTTCCAAACCAAAGGTGATGCATGGACCCATGCGTACACTGCAGGACTTTGAATTCTATCGTGTCCAATACCCAAGGCTTAAGCTTCAGATTGGCTAGCTCTTTTCTTCCACAAAGAAAAAAAGTTTCACCAATAGTGGAATTACTTGTAATCGAGTCAAGATTGTCAGTGCAGGGAGACTTGAAAAACTTGTTGTAATCGAGTCAAGATTGTCAGTGTAGGGAGACTTGAAAAACTTGGCCTTGAGCTTGCACCCACACATGGGTTACTGACCTTAGAAAAATATACAACACGTCCATGGTAGCGTATTTCTAATACAAGAAATAAAATTGTTTGCGTTTGTGTATCGGCATCTTCTATCATCATTTGAATTGTAGGAGAGGCATCTCTAGAAGAAAGCTTTTGAGTGGTTTTCTCTGGGACGATGGATCGAGAATTCCACATGTGCTTTGATAGATGACGAGTTATATTGGTAGGAAGATGGAGACTCACTCCTGTGTCTCCATCTACATGCTGCTACCGGGTTTCCACACAGACTCTTATCAGCAACCACGAAGGGAGTTAACAGATCTCTTCCGCAAAAATAATTTCAAAGATGACTTGTACTGCATTAGAGAAACAGAAACTAGTCAGTGGAAATATTTGATAATGAGAAAGAATAGCAATTCAATGATGCTTATGGAGTAAGAGGTGAGCATCAATAAAAGCGGAAACACTTTGAGCAAGTCTACTCAGGATGTTCTTAACTAAATAAAAGGGTTAAGTAGCAGGACTTTGTCTTTTTATTGCAGAACCAATCATCAGATTAGCTTAATTAATCTTTGCTAAAACTGTTTAAATGATCTGCCACCAAGCCCCAAAGAATATGGATAGTGATTCAACTGTTCCGAGATCCCACTGGCAATATCATCCTGGCAACTTATCAGTGTCTCAGTTTACCATAATGTTCGACTTAATATTTCATCTATATACTAATTCCTTTTGGTGGATATAGATGGAATTATAAACAATTAGCTTTGAAAAAAAAAAAGCAACTAAAATTAATCGTATAATATATCATATGTAGAGAGACAGAGGACTATATTACATCAGCCTAGAAAAACTCGAGCATACACTTCATTATATGCTACCTACCTTCCTCTTTGGGGATATTAGGCTGATCAATCAAGAGTTGTTGCAGCGCACCAAGATCACTGGAACTGCAATATAGCCAAGCCAGTATGTTTATAACCCTTGGATTGTAAAGTCATTAGCAGACATACGAAGATATCTGCATGCATGAATGCAAAAACACGTAAAATAAACAGAAGGACAGGAAAATACATTATAAATATATAGTATATTATAACCTAGGATCAATAGGAAGATGGGGAATAGGGCCGATGTTAAGGAAAAACATATCAGCTATTTCTTCTCTTCTGTATTTGTTCTACAAAAGCTCAAAAGTGACTAAGATCTAGTGCTAAGTACATTTTTCCACTCAGATTTCATATCTAAACCTTAAGATATCCACAAATGTAATTCACAACAGAAGTTTCCTAAGAATTTAAGAGAAATCATTTTAAGAAATGAATCTCGATGTACCTGAGTAATACAATTCACAACAGAAGTTCCCTAAGAATTCAAGAGAAATAAAGTTGTTCTCATTTTAAAGAATGGAACTCGGCGTACCTGGGTTTCAAGGTGAGCGCTGAAAGTGCTGAAACAACTGATGATTTAAGCAGGTATCTGCCAGAAAATCAGATGAGCTATTCTGATTTCAACAATACAACTACTCCAAACACGATAATGCAACACATTGTTGGATGCTACTAATTAGATGATCGGCATATCAAGATAAATCATGCGTCCCAATTGCTATAACTGATCTACCATTGATGCTTACAACAATCTTGGATCGTGTAATTTCATATTCACCCTTTTTATATTGCAGTAACATTCATTTAAAAGAGTTCTGTCATATAAAAGGCCACTTGAACACAAAAATCTTTGACTCGAGCAAGCACTCAGACAAGAAAGAATAGCCAAAGCCATGTACAGATTTTAGACAAAAGAATGAAATTTTGTCAAGTACTCAGATTGAAGCATATCAAAGGCCACTTGAACACACAAAATTATTTGACCCGACCAAGCACTCATACAAGAAAGAATAGCCAATGCCAAACCTATGTAAAGATTTTAGACAAAAGAACATCACATACTCAGCCTGATGCATTTCATGAAGAATCATAAGCCCATCTAGACAGTCAGCGAGACATGGTTTAATCCCAATTCGTTGCCGCAATTGTTTCACATTCAACTGATTAGAACCTCCACCCCCTTTAACTAACTGTCTACCATCCCTATACATCTTCTCAATTGTCAAAACCACACCGCGAAACTCTTCCCTGCAAAATATGTGTGTGTATATAAATTCGACCCAAGAAATGAAATTTATAAAAAAGTTAAGAAATTTAACAAGAAAAAGAAAAATACAAAGTCTTATTCATGGAAAGCAAAATGGTCTGCAAAGACTCGAGCTGCTTTCTCACCACTGCATCTACAATTCCATCCACACTCTTCAAATTACCATAATTATTACAATCTCCAATCACCTAATCATCATAATTAAAAACAGATAATTTCAAAATTGTAATCTAATTTTAACAATAATTAACAAACTAATTATCATAACAACAACAACAATTACCTTTAACCTCTCAATAATAGCAGAAGCGTTACTAAATTGAGAGATTAATCGAGATTGAAGCTGTTCCCATTCCTCCATTAATCCTCTCACTTTTCTAAATCTTTGCTGATATTTCTTCACCAATCCCTCCATGGCTAAAAGCTTCAAACTTTAAACCCCACATCCACCACGACGACGAGAGCGGCTTTTTAAACCACTTGAATAACTTACAAAACGTCGCCGTCTGGTCTCACATTTTTTAATATCACAAAACACCCCCTAAACTTCTAAACATTGCAATAACTCCCACAAACTTTAGATTGCATTTTATCTTCGATCCGATCCAGAATCCAATCAGAAACAATTATAGCAGCTCAGAAACCGAGGAAGAAGGTCCAGCTCACTCTGATGGAAGAACAAGAAGAAGCAACGGGCTTTGAAATCGAAGTACGAAAAGTCGTAGGAGATGAAGATGTTCTACGATTCATGGATTCGACGGATAGCTATTTGACTCTGCTAGATTCCTTATCTTCTACCCTTCGCCAGGTAAACTGTATTATTAATATTTTTTATTTTTTTTTGTAATATATTAATAATTAATCTAGATTCTAGTTTAATTTTGATAAAATGGAGACTAAATTTCGATGATCATGGCTATATTTCTAATTAGGTGTGCAATTTCTGTAAAAAAATTAGAAATTGAGATGAATTTGTGGTGGTTTTAGGGATGGCTGGATTTAGCGATTGCTCGGCAGTCGATGGGGGCTTCACGAATAAATGGGGCTTTATTGGACCATAAATTACACTCCGCTGCCACTTCAGTTCAAGTAGATCAAGAAGATGGTATGATATAATGGCTATATATATATATATATATATATATATATATATATATATATATATATATTCATTAATTAAATCATATTTATTTTTATTTTTCATGAGATTATTTGGTGGTGTAGTTGATTCTATGGAGGCTCAACCGCGCTTTATCTTGCGTAAATGGGCATCGGTGGCTGATGGAAAACAGTGTTACGAGGAGCAGAAATTGGGAGAGGATAAGTTGCCAGGGAAATCTGGCAGTTTACAGCTCCGACATCGCGGCGATTCCCAGCTTTCTGGTATTATGTTGTTTCCCTGTACATGGAAGTGGTTGTAGTTGTGTTTTGTAAGCGATGTAAATGTGTGTAAAATGGAAGTGTTTCTTAACCAGTTATCGGGGATAATTATCTGTTGCTTTTTGGAGCTGTTTGTAATTTTTTAATGATATCTCCTTGGTGGGCTCTCTATTGTTCTTCCGATTTGTGTGTGCAGAAGAAAAAACCTCCGAGAGTGGAGCTCAACTTGACGTTGATGACCAAGTGGGTGTCTTATAGTTTTGTTGGTTTTGGATTGAATTTGGTGGTATAATTCGATATCTACTGCTTATTGAAATGTAAATGAGCTCAAAGGAGTTGTTTTGTGTTTTCGATTTTTTTTCTTGTAGGTTCAAAAGGAGCGAGCCAAATTACTGTCTATGTTTGGGACTCTGATTTCCCCAAAGCTTCGAGCTGCCCAGTTGTCGTTTGAGACAGGTGCATGACTAAACACAAATTGGCTATGGCAATAGTGAAAACTAAGTGTCTGACCAATTCTGAAAGTTCAATTGTTGTGCAGCGCTGGAGACACTTGTAAAAATAGCAAACATGCGATCCGCAATGCTATCCTCTTATGATAGAGTCCGCAAAGAACTAGATCACCAAAAGGATGGCATGGTGTCTGTTCCTTAAGGTATCTGTAATTATGACTTTGAAATTATTGATTGCTCTTGCTCATTGCCCCATACCCTTGGATATCTGGCCACATGTTAGTATTAGAGAAATGCCCATGACACTTGTGGTGTCCAACCCTAGCAACTATGCGCATGCATGATTTGCTCCTGTCCACTGGATCAGGATAGGGGAGTTGGACACCAACTAGCATCCGTAGCACTCTTCTGAATTAACTCCATGCCCCAGAAAGAAACAAATGCCAGAGGCAGATACTTGGTGGCATATTTGTTTTTGCCTCACTGAATGCCCCCCCCCCCCAAAAGAGTTCGTGGAAAGGGGAAGCAAAGCATTCTCTTGCTATCCCAACCTTTAGCTTCTAGATGCTGCCCTCTCTTGCTTGATGTTGATTTAGCCTGCGGCGAGGATCCCGTATCCAGCATCCTAACCTAAAAAAAGCACATCAAAACCTCTTCCTTGTATAGGTTAGAGCTATAAAGCTTACCTAATTATTAGAGAAAGGTGAAGGGGCTTTTTCAACTGGTGTGCAGGTTTGGAAAACCATTTTGCCTTAGCTTACTAGTAGAGAGGCTGCTTTATCTGCTTGAAGTCCTGCAATCCAGAAATGATGACAACTGTGAAGCAATATCAAGCAGGAGTTATATATTTATCATTTAGTGAACTCTTTGTACCATGAAGCTGCCACTCTTTTTTCTTATGTGCTGGCATTAAACCCAATTTTTTATTAACATTCATCTCAGCAGATTTGGTGATCAGACTCGTAGCTTGTGTTTCTGCAGGTCGTCTATGATGTTGAAAGATGTGCAACTAGGGATTCTTTGGGTTGCCAATAGATGTGTGATTAAAGGATGCAATTGCCCAGGTAATGACCACTAAGGATCATAGATGTGGGTCTTTCAAGAAGAAAGCACCAAAGAGAGGAGCTGGAGAATCCTATTGGAGCTTCCTTCCAATTTGATGCAGAATTGAATTCTTTGCTCTTCATCCTTTGTGGCTTCTTTTACACCCATATTTTACTATTTTGTAGTTGAGCTCAATAATCTCACAATTTTGTTTCTTTGTTTCTTTTTAATTTTTTAATGGATTTATAGTCTGAGAAATCTGGCCACTTCATGTGAGAATTTCTGCCCAGAAATCACTTGTATCATATCTAATGCACCTTTATCTCTCTCGTCGTTCCCTCTACTCTGTGCGCACGCAAGAAGATACATGATGCCCAGTAGTCCTTTTAGCACGTTTCACGGCCCATGTTCTTAAATCGACTGATCTAGTGAAAAGCATAAAAAACCAATGCTTTTGCCCCGAGATGGTGTCAATGAGAAAATAATCGTGGTAAATTCAAGCCTCGATGATTGATTGAATGTGCTGTCGGCAGGCAAAGATTTGGCCGCCTCCAAATTAAACTCTTTTGGAACATAGCTGTTCGAGCATGGTGCCGCGATGATCAGAAAGAAAAGGGACAGTCATGGACTGCAAATTTTGTACTGATTACATGCATTTCCAATATTTATTGCCACCAGGCCTTTATGTAACTTTTTCCAAGGAAAAGAAAATTAAAAGTGCAGAGAATCTTTCTTTTCCTCAGAAATTAGCCGGAATCAAGTTGAACATAGAAGAAACTGAAATAGCAAAGATATCAGGCGAGTTGTTCCTTGAACAAAAATTCACTTTAAAACATAGAAACATTTATTTCATGTTTTTATTTCTCCGACCAAACACGGCAACTCGGATGGCAAAAAATATCCAAGGAAGCACGTAGTCATTTCGACCCTACGACCCTAGGGAAGGCCACAAGCCTCCAAACTGTTGTTTATGGTCTTACTTGCACTGTTAAGCAATTCATAGCACCAAAAATTAAATAAGAAAATAAAAGAAAAGGGAAAGCCAAATAAATCATACAGCCGTACTATAAATGTCACGTTGAAGCAACTTCAAGTAAAACGCAATATGAAACATTTGACTTGATGAAAAAGAGGAAAGAACATGAAATTTCGCCACCATTGTTTTCTCATACTGCCCAGTTTTTAATGGTCTCAAGAATTTGTCACTCAAAAGAACAAGAGCGTTATATTTCGATCTGGATGCCCCCAGAAACGGTAGCATGTCTTTTTTATACCTCAGCACAAAAATGAAGCAAGGCCATAATGAATAACTTTACAACAACACAGCTTTTTAACACAATCTATACAGCACAAACAAAAAATTGACAACGGTCAAAAAACCCTAAACAAAATAAAGAAATTTTACAAGGGAGAGAGAGAGAGAGACCAATACCGCTAGAAAGAACTCCAATTGTCAGAACTTTTTTTGGGAGTTTGATTGTCTGATGAAACCTTAAAGGTGCCACTGAAGCCAAATGGATCTGAGTCATCGAATGAAGAGAATGCACGACTATGGCCAAAATCTTTCGAGCTGTTTATGGGGTAGAACCTTGTAAGCTTTTCTTGTGGTGAAAATCCACCTTCAGTCATGCTGAAGGAAAGGAATCAAATCTCAAGTAATTGTCAAAATGATCCCCTGCTTCACTGTACCTTGGAGAGTTGCTAAATCTTGACATTGGGGAGCCTGCAACAGATTCTTCAAAAAATATACTATTTTTCTGAATAGTATTTGCAGGGGATGTGGATCCCGTTCTTATAGGCTTTAGACCAAAATCATCAGATCCAAAGAAACCTCCCTCATTCTCCGACGATGCCTGCTATATGACACAGTGCATGTGAATTAATATTTGCGAGCTACCAAACTGACAACCTAGTGGTTTGATACAATATAAAACCAATAAGCTGCGATACTAATAGGAGGCTAGGGAAAAAAATACAATCACAGATAACAAATAGCAATATGAGCTTACTGAAATGGGAAATCAAGGATGAAATATGTTCATAATTTAAGGGTAAGGTTAGAGATACCAAAACTTAAAAAAAAAACTCACAGTTTGGCTTTCTTCTAACCAACTTATTAAGCTTCCCTAATTTAATGGTTTCAGCACAAACTCTCTAATAGCACATGGCATATATCACAAAGCTCAACTGACTACATCGACAATAAATAAGCATCTAGATATCTCATATCTCATTGGATGCTAAAACCTGTGGATTGGCCAATAGGTTCACTTCCACCAGAGACCTATGTCTGAAAACATGGAAACCTAAGGATAGTGGCATGGGCTAAGGTATGCACCCTACGTGCAAACATGATGGTAATTACAAGAGCATGCCTTAAATCGTAAGAGCATTACAACAATCATAGTTGTGTGGGTTAAATCAATATCAGGTACAAGTTGGATAAAGTGATCTATAAAGAAGTAATAACTGCATAGAATGTTCTTCAGTAAGCTACAGATTTGGATATCCAACATGTATCCATGATCAATTGCAGAAGAATAAAGAGTGATTCAGGAATTTTGGACTCACCTTGTTGCCTGTAGGGTTAAATCCCCAGACTGAGTCCACATCATCATTTGTGTCAAAAGCACCCCAAATTGATTCATCGAAACTTCTATTGCCGGAAATATAAAAAGTTCATTATCATTATGAAGTAGGCCAACAATCAGCATTAAAGTAAGAGCATATAGGTCAAAAACATAGAAACAAATCGATGGCTGTACCTATGTGTATCTATATCTGCTTCAGTACTCTTGGCAAAAACATCAGAAAAGTCTTGAGATGGACTTTCTGACGCAGACCTTCCAGCTGGACTGCCTTGAGGGCTTCTTGCCATTTCATCTTCACTGTGGTTATAAGCAGCTTCACTCTCAAGTACATGTTTGCCGGTGAAAATCCCTGACCTCCCATCACCATTTGATAATGAATCAGGGGTTAAACTATCATCTACAGATGCTCTCTCCTTTTGACCAGGAGCACTTTTCACATCAACAGTGAGCTCGTTGGAAAACCCTGAAAGTGGAAATGATATGTTGCACAAATAAATTCCTACTAAATGTGTTCAATATTCATGAGAAAAATCCACTCAGTTCACGCAATTTATTTGAGATGTAAAAGGAGAAATGAAGCATAAGCTGTGATAAATAGTTCCACATTAGGGAGGTAAAGCATACCTTCATCTTCAAACTTGTCCCAATCTTCATCCCAAGTAGCAGCATCCTCTTGAATTCCTGGTTGCCAGCCTTGAGAATAGCAAAAATAAATAAATAAACAATGAAAGGAACCATAACAGGAACTAATTCATTCAGAAGTTGATGAAAAACCAAATACAACAAAAATATTCCACACATTGAACAATAAACAACTTGAAAAAATCCTACAATGTGCCACATAAAAATAAGTGCATCATTGATCTTGTTAATCGAAAATTTTCTCCAAGAATTGGATCCAAACAGGGTATTCTTAAGGAATAGAATTCAACATGCATCAGTTATTACATTATTTAAGAAAGAGCTAGCCTGCTTTTGCTTTTCAAAAACACATCAAGCAGCAAACTCTTTTCTTTGAGCTGGGAAGGGAAGGGCTTAATGAAATGTAAAGCACAGCATGACTGCTATTTTAAGAACTCAGAAGCAAAAAGCAGGCACTATGACACGAAATAAAGAGGAGTAACGGTACCGAAAGGAAGCTCAATCACTGCAGTTGACTTAACAGTGAGTTCATGTTTCTTGCAGCGTTGAGTTAAAGCCTTTAATAGCTCATCAAGGTCTGATTGTATACGATCAGCACGAACCTATAAATAGCACCAAAGGATGAGTGTTGGATAAAATCTCCAATGACACACCACAGTAAGATTGTTACAATTTACCTGAAGAATACCATCTGCACTGCCACCTTGTTCCATGTTAGTTATTCCTTGATGCAACTCCAGCTTTCTCTCCTAAATGTTACACAGGAGAAAATTTATCATGAAGTCATGAGCTGTCCACTTTGGCCAGGTAATGGGGCAGAAAGTGCATGAAATCCACTTGTTTAAAATTAGCTTTGGTGAAATCAGTTCAGTAACTCGTGCATACAAGTGTATGTGCTGTTTGTAGAACTACATGTTTCTACACATATAATGAGAGAAGGGAGAGGGCTTGTCTACGAAGTATTGACATTCCAAAAGGCTTACAGAGAGGGAATAATACCCGGCTCATCACTACTTTAAAAAAGTACAGTTCTTACCTGAATGTCACGAAATGTTGCCTCTTCAATTGTTAATTTAGATGCCACTTCTGCAACTTGCTTGTACTTCTCTTCGTATTTCTTACCCAGCAACTCTGCCTGTTATGTAATTTGTCAATATAGAACACCATAGAAGTCACGTTGTTATGAACGATAGAGACCAGATTCTTTATATTTCAAAGAATACCTCTCGTGTATCAGCCAAAGCCCTTTCTGTGATTTCATTTAGCCTATTATCACATCTGCTTTTATATAGAACCTGGCATACACAACAAGAAAGAAAGAAAAAAAAATGAGAAGGGTAATTTACGAACAAATCCATTAGGATGCTATATTTTTCAGAAAGGATGACAGACTGATTGAATCCTAATTGTTTCTTTATCAACAGACATACTGCACAGTGGACATATTAAAATCGTTGATGATCAAGGGGAAGAAAATAACATGAACTGAAATATCCTAATGAATAACATTCATAGAAGACACAATTTTTCGGTCAAGAGCATCTGTTTGAACTACTTCTGTAATTACTCTACATTCTCCAATGATAAATAATGATCTTAAATGGTCGTTGAAGCAAACAAGCAGCACCAGATTCTTGTTGATATTCGACCTAGATCTTGTTGTCTCATTATCACTGAACTCCTTTCCACCCAACACACTACTGTGTCACCAAACACCACATATAAAGTCAATGAGCATCGGGCCAGGTCTGAAACACCCTTTTTTTAAGACTTGGGATTTTCATCACATATTTGATTTCATGCATCAAATATTGGCAAAAGTTGGGTATCAATGAAAAGAAAACCAAAAACAAATAGGAAGGGGGGGGGGGGGGGGTTGAGAACAGCAGCTACTCACAAGATCCTGCATTTTAGAACGGTAAAACTCAATCTTCTCCTTGAAGTCCAAAATCAGCTTCTCTGCTTCATCAATCTGCACCAAATATTAACATATTCATTGAACTTTCATAATGAATCTCAAAAATATATGTGTCTCCTCAGGTGCAAAGAAAAATATGACGAGCAAAATAACATCGGAAAAAGAGATGACAACTAAACAGATGGAATTAGATGAAAAACTATGACCAAACAATTAGCAAATTGGATTAAAAGCAATGGAAAATTTATTTTTCTGGACCAAATCAAAGTGGTATTCTTTTAGGTCTTGACATCCAAATGTTACAGTTCAGACTAAGATAGAAATTCCTTCTGCTGTGGTTAGGGAAGTTAAAAGGGTTCGAGCAAAATCCAAAAGAAAAAAAGTATCCAATTCAAACAATATTTTGGTGTGTGAATCAAAAGAGCAGAGCATGATGCCTTTTTCTCTGAGGCTGTTCCATCTTGAGTCATTGAGTTTGCTGAATTCTGCTCTCCACCTTCATGTTGGTTCAAAAAGGAATCCTCCAAGACTGGCACTCCTGACATCTGCTGATTGTTGGCCATTGCAGCATCAGGCTGGGGGGCATTTACTGGAACTGGTGGCCTCATACCAAGGATAGGAGCCATAGGTCGGGCACCCATCCCCAGCTGCTGTGCAAAACCTAATCGTAAGAAGAATGGGAACATCAAGAAAATCTCATCCACAAGAAAGGAAAGAATGAGAAATAAAAGACCTTTTTGAAGAAATTGTAACCCATACCAGGACTGGGACCCCACGCAGCATTTCCATAAGCAACTTTGGGTTGACCTGTCATTGACAACAAGGTCTCATCATACAAAACATTATTTGGAAGAGCTGCTGGAAGAGGACGGCCTTCCCTGTACCTCTCCATCAAATAAAGGGCAAAGCAGAATTCCCTCAAAGAAAGCATGCTATCACTATCTTGATCAGATAAATCCCAGACCTGCTTTAAAATCTCTGCAAGAGGAAGATAAAGACTTAATAAGCATAAACAATCAGAAAAGAAAAGGAGATCTGCACAAGGTTCTTATGCAGCAATACACATATAACACTAAAGATTCATCTCAATCATATCCAAAATCAATTGTACAGCCTGGAGAAACTATCATCCCAAATCAATGTCAGACAAGGTTCTCAGGCAATAGCTTACAAAGCATTACACTGCACCAATGAAACTATACAGTCTAAAAACCTAAATCAAATTAAAAAGTCTAGAAAAAACATATCCTAAAATAATGTCCCATTAGCAATTTGACTCCCCCCATTGGAAGGATCCTAAACAATATGGTTAATTTGCAATGAACACTTTATAATGCTTAATCCACAGAGAGTCCATTGCCATGTGGAAAATGAAAATCCATTACCTCTTGGTAACCTCCAGCTCAGAAAAAGATTCCGTGCCTGCTCACCAGTGATTCTTCCATCTCTGTCAGTATCTACTTCCATAAAAACTTTAGTATAATTTTGAATGTCTGCTGGTTTCATCTTTGGCCATGAAAGCTGTGAGTTATCAGAAGAATTTCCAGCTCCAGCTGAAATGCCAGGTGACACAATTGAGGCAGAACTTGAAGCTGAAACATGTGGGCCGGAGCTCAGTAATGATTGGGTCCGCTGAGGCTGGCCGCCTAGAGGTTGCATTGCAAAAGCACTCTGAAGCGAATCAAGTGAGCTGGACTTAACTGGGCCCTGGGCCCAGGTGCCGCTAGAAACTGGGACACTGGAAGATGAGGATGGTGTGCTAACAGCTTTCAACAGTGAATCAAGTGAGCCCGACTTAACCGGAGGTTGTGCACCACCAGTAGCAGACAGCAGAGAGGGTTCCTGTTTTGTTGCAGCAGCGGTTGCAGAAAATACATCACTACCAAAAAACAAATTAGAGGCAAACCCATTTCCAGAAACAACCGGGACTTTAGAATCATTAGCAGTGGGCTGGGAGGAAACCGTGCTTAGAGGTCGTGGCTGAGTAGTGGTCAATGTAGATGGCCGGACACCTCCAGGGCCAGGTGGAGCTCCACTAGTCCTTCCACCAAGCCAATCATTTGAGATGTTCGGGTTTGATACACTGGGAGTGGAGCCAACAGTACCACCAGACATGAATTGAGGTGGACGAGAAGCAGTTCCAGTAGGCATTACTGATGATGGACCCCCAAGATTACTGGAAAGCATACCCTGAGGTGGACGGGAAGCAGTTCCAGCAGGGACACCCTGAAGTGGTCTCATTGTCTGACTTTGCTGTGGAAAGTATTGTGGGTTCATACTAGCATTTGGAACTCCTGGTCCTCTAAATCCAGGACTTTGCAACGCTGTCGGAGCAAAAGCACCCATCTGTGGGGCAGATGAAGCAACCATTTGAGGCACAGCCGTTTGAACTCCTGGTCCTCTAAAGCCAAAACCTTGAGACGCTGTTGGGGCAACAGCACTCATCTGTGGGCCAGAAGAAGCAACCATTTGAGGCACAGCCGTTTGAACTCCTGGTCCTCTAAAGCCAAAACCTTGAGATGCTGTTGGGGTACCAGCACCCATCTGCAGGGCAGTTGAAGCCGCAGCCATTTGAGGCCCCGCTGTGGCATGAAGATTAATTTGCGGTGGTGGGATTTTAGCTGCAGCTAGCCCATATAATGCCGCCTTGACAATATCCGGTGTCAAATCTCGCTTACTCTGTGCAACAGTTACAAGTCTAAGAGCATTAAAAAATTCCGGCCGGCCAAGGAAGCCACTGCGACTCTGATCAGCATGCATCCATATCTGCACCCACATCAAAAAAAGAAAAAAAAAACAATAATCTCCAATTAAATATAACAAATTCTCACATATAATATTCCAAAAAAAAAGCTTTGACCCAATTTAATCAAATTTTTATAAAGAAATAAACTTTTTCACTATCAGGCATCTAATTAACAAATAACCTAAACATAATTTCGATTCAACAGAACATAAGGCATTCACTAATAACAATTCAAATTCTGAAGTTTAAACAAAAATCAACAGAATATAGAGGGAGAGAGGGAGGGAGAGATGACCTGAGCAAGGACTTGTTTGGGCAAATTGGATCCTTGAAAGAAAGAAAAACCTTCAGCTCCACTAATTCTTCCATCTCCATCTAAATCAGCTCTCTTGAAGTAAGCTTCGAATACATCCATGTTTGGCAGCGCCATTTCTATTTCCTCCTCCGATTTAGTAGATCACATGAATTGAATTGAAGAAGAAAGGAGGTAAAGTAAAAAAAAAAAAAAATTATAAATCCTGGTGGTTGTATCGGGGAGAGCAATTGGGAGTTTATTGGAGTTTGGAATTGAATTGGGGAATTTAGTTAATTAAAAGGAAGAGGAGAGCTTTTTTTGCAAACTTTATGTTCCCAAATCGACAAGAAAAGAAAGCAAGCAAAAGGATGAGTTTGGTGTTGGAAGAAAAACAAAGAGAAATTGCTTGGTTTTATGAATTCGCCCCGCTTTTCTTCTTAAAATCCAAAAATGTACCGTATTCAGGAATTGGTGTTTTCAATTTAGCCCAATTTGTGGCCGGTTTTCTGGTCAGGTGATTTCCGGGTTTTTGCTCTAATAATCAATGTAAACGTCTAAAATCCATAATTGTCAGACACAATTTGGTGTCTAATCTAGAAAATGATTTGGATTATAGAGTCAATGAAGTTATTTTAATTTTTTTAATTTATTAATTTTAACCCAACTGATTTTGAATTAAATTTGATTAAATAAACTAGATCGTGAGTCACTTAAATTTAACAGAATTAATATAAAAAATAATTTAAATTAAAACATTTAAATCAAGTTTAGTATGACAGTTTTTTCAAACCCTATTTGATATTTAATAACAATGCTAAAATCCTATTTTTGTAAAAAACTTTTAATCTTTGATAAGGAAAAGAAAAGGTTTTTTGTCTCCCTACAAAACTACTTCCTGAATTAGTTATTGTATTGTAAAATAATTTAATTCGTTTGTCTTTTGTAGATATTGTATTGGAGAAAAAATTAAATATTTAATTATCTCTTTTTTTATTAACCAAGGATGAGCGAGTTTTACTTTTATTTGTAATTTTTTTTTAATTTTCATTTAAAGAAATCAAAGACCGAAAAATAACCCAATATATTTGAGTTTAACTACATATTGAGCCTAAATATATAAGAATCTGGTAAACTGATAGATCTAATATACTTGGGCTCAGTTAAGAGCTGAGTCTATATATTTTTTATTTGACAAGTCGGGAACAGCTCTAGATCTGACCTTGGTGACCATACCAGCCCCATCTTGAGAGTTAAATGCTATCAGAATAAGAAGAATGAGTTATAAAGACTCATTAGATTCTCGAAAGAAAGGGTTTTAAATCTATATTTTTATGGTATATTTATTTTCAAAGGTTTTTTAAAAAAATTTATTGCATTTTTTTAAAAAAATATTTATTTAAACATTGAAAAGTCTCCAAAACTATAATAAAAAAAAAATTGGAGGTGTTATGCATCAATCTTTGTCCATCTTGGTAAGAAAAAATAAACTAAATTACTAAAATCATGATTAATTTATTATCTGTGCGCATGAGTTGTATTAATCCTAGATTGATTCGTATTTGTATATATATAGGAATCCTAGATTGATTCGTAGTTGTATACATATAGGAACAAATAACTTTCCTGCTTATCTACTCTATATTTTTCCTATTCTGTCTCTGAAGTGTAACTATATATATTGCCTCATGTGGAGAAGAATAAATATAGCGAAGTAATATTACAGAAACCCTATTGTTTACATGGTATCAGAGCAGACTCAATTCCAAAGACATCTGCAGTAAACCAAACCGAATACGAACCTCGAATCCCTTCTCTTACGAAAAAAAAATAATCTGTATCAAGCTGTTGTTCTTATTCTACGAAACAGAATCCTCTATATTTCTGAAACGTAACTCACAAGTTATTTGATTTCTTCTTTATCTGGTATTTTTTTTCTTCTATGGCTGCAGACATGTCAACTTCAATTGTTCCAACACCAACACAACAGATTATTGTACATCAAGATAACTCTACCTTCCCAACCGGAGTCATCCTTGATGAGACCAACTATTCATTATGGTCTCAACTCATGGAGATGCGTATAGGGGCTCGCAACAAAGCTGGATATCTCACGGGAGAAACAACAAAACCAGAAGTTGGAGATCCCAATCTTGGAGCATGGATTACTGAAAATCACAGAGTAAAAAGTTGGCTCATTGACGCAATGAGTCCAGCATTAATGCAACGATTTATTCGCCTGTCTATAGCCAAAGAAATATGGGAGGCCGTATCAAAAACATTTTATGATGGATCAGATGAAACCTGTATCTTTGAATTGAACCAAAGATCTTTCTCTACCAAACAGAATGGCCGCCCCTTATCAACTTACTATAATGAACTTGTTGCTATCTTTCAAGAAATTGATCACAGGACGAAATCTCAGGAAGGAACAGTTGAAGGGGTACTTCAGTTACACTCCGCAATGGCTAGGCTTAGAGTTCATATTTTTCTGAGTGGACTTGATTCTGAATTTAATCAGGTTTGTGGCGAAATCTTGCGCAAAGATCCAAAACTTGATTTGGAGAACACATACGCATATGTCAGGAGAGAATACCAGCAAAGACAAACCATGGGAAGTTATCATCCAAGCTCTGAGAATTTAGCTATGCTAACCAACACTCCTCGACAAGGATCATCATATGAATCAGCCAGCAAACGAAACACTCAATTATCCAGAAAGGTTAACAACCTGGTCTGCGCTCATTGTGGGGAAAAAGGTCATTCACAACAGCGGTGTTATGAGATTATTGGCTATCCCGAGTGGTGGGATTTCTCAAAGAAACCTCGAAAAAAGATCTCTGCAAGAGCTATGACAACATCAACAGAAGATCACCAGCAGCCTACAGCAAATATTGCTCATCCTAGTAAAGTTGGTAAAGTATCTGTATTCCCTGCACATTATAAGGATAAAACTTGGATTATTGATACAGGTGCATCTGAACATATGACGAGAGACGTTAGACAATTACAATCCATACTCCCTTCTTCTCAATCAATTATTTCCACAGCCAATGGTAATACCTCCCCTGTTATTGGGGAAGGATCTGTTATTTTTTCAAATACACTCACACTCAATATTGTCCTTGTTGTTCCCTCTCTTGAATATAATCTGTTATCTGTTAGCTAAATTACATCCACTCTTCATTGTACTGTAACGTTTTGGCCCTCCTTTTGTGTCTTTCAGGACATTCTAACACGGAGGATTCTTGGCTATGGTGTTAGACGGGGCAAACTCTACTACTTGGAATTAACAGATAATAGAGAATCAAAAATCAGTCAGGCAAATCATGTTAGTAGCAGAGACAAGGCTCAGACAGTTATGTGGCTATGGCATCGTAGATTAGGACATCTTTCTTTTGGTTATCTAAAGAAACTACAACCAGTACTCTTTTCTGGTATTAATGAATTGGATTTTCATTGTGATACATGTGAACTGGCTAAAAGTCACCGTATCTCTTATTCTCCAAGTTTGAATAAAAGTTCAGAACCATTTGAGGTCATTCACACTGATGTTTGGGGTCCTACAAAGGTTCCTGCAATTTCTAGCTCTCGTTATTTTGTGACTTTTATTGATGAATGCACGAGAATGACTTGGGTATCCTTACTTATACATAAGAATGATGTGTGTCTAGCTTTCCAGACATTCCATAGAATGATACAAACTCAGTATCAAAAACAAATTCGTGTGGTGCAGTCTGATAATGGCACCGAGTTTGTAGCTGTGTCTCTTGGGAACTTTCTACGCAGCCATGGAATTCGCCATCAGACCTCATGCACCTATACTCCACAACAAAATGGATTAGCTGAGCGGAAAAATCGACAACTATTAGAGGTAGTACGTGCTTCCCTCTTTGGTATGAACATGCCAAAATTTTATTGGGGTGAGGCTGTGAAATCTGCTGCTTATATCATCAACAGAACACCCTCCCGAGTCCTAGATTTTCAAACACCCTTACAAAAGTTACAATCCTTACTCCCCAGTTCCCCATTTTCCCAACCTTAAACCCCAAATTTTTGGTTGTACCGTGTTTGTTCACATCCCAAAAATCTTACGGAACAAACTTGATCCATGTGCAAAACGTTGTGTATTTGTTGGCTACTCTGATCTTCAGAAAGGATATAGGTGTTATGATCCCTACACCCGCAAAGTCCATGTGACATTGGATGCCTCCTTTCGTGAGCTCATACCTTATTACTCTAGGGGAGTCTTGAGCCATTCTCTTCAGGGGGAGAACTTCAGTAATGAGAATGAGGATCTGATGGATAAAGGAAGTGAGGAGTTTACCCAGTTAGAGGCTCTGATGGATAAAGTAAGTGAGGAGTCTATCCAGTTAGAAGAGAATGAACAATTGAATCCACAAGGTTGTGATCATAGCACTAATGCCGAGAATAATTCCACACATGAGGCTCTATTTTTTCCTAATGAATCTGCATCACCATTTGAGTTGCCCCTATCTACACCATTACCTGCAGAATCATCCACGAATGTTCCTCCTCAAGTAAGTCATGGGATTAGAGAGTCTAATGAAACATATTGTCCTACAGAAAACCCCACTTCTAGATATCCACAAAGGATGAATAAAGGAATTCCGAAAAAACAATATGAACCTGATCTTACAGTCAAAACCAAATATCCAATTAATAACTATGTGTCCTCTCATAGGTTGACTCGTTCATATGCACTTACTGTTAATCAACTTTCCACAGTTTCTATTCCTAGTAATATGCAGGATGCATTGGCTAATCAAAGATAGAGAAAGGCAATGAATGAAGAGATGGAGGCTCTACAGAAAAATGCTACGTGGGAACTAGTTCCGCTGCCCAAAGGAATGAAGACAGTTGGATGCAGATGGGTGTTCACTGTGAAACTCAACCCAGATGGTAGTATTGACAGGTATAAAGCTCGACTAGTCGCAAAAGGATATACACAAAGGTATGGGGTAGACTATCAGGATACTTTTGCACCAGTAGCCAAGATCAATACTATTCGTATTCTTATATCTATAGCAGCAAATCGAGACTGGCCTCTGCAACAGTTTGATGTTAAGAATGCATTTCTTAATGGTGATCTAGAAGAAGAAGTTTACATGGAACTACCACCTGGAGTTAACAGCAACTTAGGCAAAGGTGAAGTCTGCAGACTGAAGAAGTCATTGTATGGACTAAAACAGTCACCTAGAGCATGGTTTGGGAGATTCTCTGCTACAATGAAGGAGTTTGGCTATAAACAAAGTAACTCCGATCATACTTTGTTTATAAAACATAACGAAGGAAGAGTAACCGCTTTAATTGTATATGTGGATTATATGGTCATGACAGGAGATGATCCACGTGAAATGAAAGCATTACAGAGATATCTAGCTACTAAATTTGAAATGAAGGATCTTGGACACCTTAAATATTTTTTGGGAATTGAGGTGGCAAGGTCAAGGCAGGGAATATCTCTTTCACAACAAAAATATGTGATAGACCTGCTAACTGAAACTGGAATGCTTAGTTGCAAACCAGTAGAAACGCCCATGGAGATGAATCATAAGCTAGGAATTTTTCCAGATCAGGATCCAACAGACAAGGATCGTTACCAGCGATTAGTTGGAAGGCTAATCTACTTATCCCATACCAGACCTGATATTGCATATGCAGTAAGCGTGGTGAGTCAATTCATGCATGCACCAAGTAAAGAACATATGGAAGTAGTATATCGAATCTTACGGTACTTAAAAGGTTCTCCAGGAAGAGGATTGTTGTTCACAAAAAACAGTATTTCTAACATTGAAGGATATACAGACTCTGATTGGGCAGGAGATCAGACGACCAGAAAATCTACTTCTGGTTATTTTACGTTTGTAGAAGGTAATCTTGTCACTTGGAAAAGCAAGAAACAAAAAGTAGTAGCAAGATTAAGTGCTGAAGCTGAATTTCGAGGGATGGCTCATGGTGTATGTGAATTGATGTGGATAAGGAATATATTAAGGGATTTGGGGATTGAATATACTGAACCTATGAATCTCTTCTGTGATAATAAGGCAGCTATAGCAATCGCACAGAACCCTGTTCAACATGATCGCACCAAACATGTTGAGGTTGATCGTCATTTCATCAAGGAGAATCTCGATGGAAGAATCATACAGTTTCCATTTATACAGTCTAAGAGTCAACTGGCTGATGTACTCACGAAGGCAGTTTCAGGAAAGGCATTTCATGATATAATTGACAAGTTGGGCATGATAAACATCTATGCACCAGTTTGAGGGGGAGTGTGCGCATGAGCTGTATTAATCCTAGATTGATTCGTATTTGTATATATATAGGAATCCTAGATTGATTCGTAGTTGTATATATATAAGAACAAATAACTTTCCTGCTTATCTACTCTATATTTTTCTTATTCTGTCTCTGAAGTGTAACTATATATATTGCTTCATGTGGAGAAGAATAAATATAGCGAAGTAATATTACAGAAACCCTATTGATTACATTATCCAATAAGCATTGCTCGCAGGCTACTTCTCCAATTATTATTACAAAATATATGGCAACTTGGCAATTTAAAGAAGTTTTAGCACCCCATGACAGGAATGTAAGTGCCAAGAGCTGTATCTGAGGACGAGTTATAGCAAGAACTCCCACCATTTCAGAGTCCATAGAAGTAGCAGATTGTGACTAAACAGATTCCGCTGAAACGAGAAGCTTTTACAGCTTCTGTATAGTTTCCTTTTCATACAGTATGACAAGAAATCTATTTGATCAATTAGCCTGGATAATGCTATGCGTGAAGGATCAAGATCCTTTTTTAGGAATGCCAAGGTCTTCTGTTTATCTTCACGTGTTTTGCTTTTAATAAAGTAATTCTGTCTTCTTTCCATGGTCTAATCAACAGATATTATGGCCTCTGCCTCAACTTATTTGCAGGAGAAGGTTGGCAAGAATATGGCGGATCTCTTCCAATCTCTCTTTTGTTTCTTCTGACCGGACCGGATGTTTTAATTTTTTCATTTCTCTTGCCGAATTCGGATGCCAACAAGGAGAAAAGTCTCTCCCCAAAGGATCAAATCAAAGGGCACCCAAGAAACAAAAGTCCGAAATTGAGAAAGTTTGATCAGTATGGCGAGAAAACAGTCTCTTTGACAAAGTGTGAAGCTGCTGCTACAAAACTGAAGTCCCAAGATCAAGTTGAAGTACAAGCTTCCATGGTAAGTTGTTAAGAAATCATTGACCTGGAATGTGATTCTTATATAGGTTCAAGGTAAATGACGACCTGCTATTTCGTAATGTTGTTATCTTTGCTAGTAATTTGACTTGCTACCAGTATGCATTATGGCCTCATGTGCAACTAAAAGAAAACATTGATATCACTAAAAACATGATAGGTGTTTTTATGTTCATTGTTCTCTCTTAGCGGTTGAATAATGTTTCTTAACATGGTTGCAGGATTTGTTGCCAGTTACCTGCTCAGGCATGGATAAAACTGCAATCTCGAGTTCCCTTGATAGATTCATATATTCCCCCACAACAGAATCATGGAGGCTGGAGGACTACAAAGTCAAAGGTGTGTGATTTAGAAATGCTTCGAGCTTTGGGCACATGGTCCTTTATCTGTGGAAAACTTTCATATATGAATCTCATTTCTGTTGTCTGCTGTTCAGACTACAGAAAGGAGGCATGCTTTCTAATACGAAAGGTTAATGTTGACCTGTTATTGGACATTCTAAGCTCCTCCTTGAACATACAATCTATCACATGGCTCTACATGCCATGAAAATCTTTAAGGGTCTAGTGCGGGATCTATCCTCTCCCAGAAATGTGTATCTCGGGGTTATAATATGGATCATCATTAATTAAGTGCATGGTGACGATAACCGGATTCTGAGTTTGACTTCCCAGCGGCTGCATCGATCATGTAACTCAGCTGTTAACTTCATGACCGTCAGCATCCAGTCTACCGAAGATGTCGACCTTGGAATCCAAAATAATTGATTTTGCAGGGGAGGACACTTTGTTATTTTGGTTATAGAAAGTTTATCCAGTGTGGATTGATAACTCGTGATCAGCATTTGTATATTTTTGGTGAAGACTGGATACACAACAGGTTGTGGGGGGGCTGAAAATATTTATGCTGGCTTGGTCTTTGTAGCTTTTAGCAATGAAAAAGACGAAGCTGATCACTTTGTAAAACTTCGCATCCCTGCATGTCACTTTCGAGTGATACAAGTCACAGATTCCCTCAGCAAGAGTTCATCGTAGACATGCTATAGCTGAGAAATGCTTTGTACATATGACAGCCTAGAATCATATCCGCTATTGGAACCAAGGTAACAACTAATAGTAAGTAATCTCCTCCCAATAGCCTTGCTAGATATAGAAGATACATGTCATTTAGATTTATAATAGCAGCTATCATAAGCCTCAGATCCTATTAGATCAGTCGATTTTTGCACAAGATGCATATAGTCTGGGCACTATAGAATCATAATGACCCAATCAAGTAAAATGTATGCCACAACAATAGACCTAGCCCTTAATAACCATTGCGAATATAAGTTTTTCGCGTACCAAACTGCTCACCATGTTATGTCTGACTGTATAAACGTTTTCTCTTATATTGTCATCAATCATCATCCTTAAACTCGACAAGCTTCTACTAGAGCATCTCTGCAATTCTGGAGGAGACATCATCCAAACAAGTCATATTGCTCCAGCTGCCAGTAAGGAATACAGCTCCCCGGGGATTCCATTTTCCCAACCAGCTGGTCTATTCCTGCATTCATAAACCAATAGCTTAAGAAAATTGGATTGTTCGAAAATCGCAGTGCATGCTTATCAAAGCTGGTTACGGACATAAGGCTGTCCGAAATAGCTCAAGTGTTGAATAGAACTCTCAATGCATGAATATTACAGAAAATTAAGGACAAAAACTTTCATTACCTATGTCTGGGCTATGCAAGTACATGTGGTCGGACACTGGGGTGGCGTCTTCATCAGGTTGGTTGTCTTCTGGCTTGGTCTTCTTCTCTTTAAAAGGCTCAATTTCTGTCTCTACTTCAGATTCTCCACTGTTTGGTAGTAAAGCTGATTGCTTTCTTTTTGAACGAGCTCTCCTATTTTGGAACCAATTATAGACATTTGTTTCAGAAATCTGGCCATGTTGTGCAAGTTCCTTGGTTATATCTTTGATCTTCTGCCTGCCTGGAGTCGCATTGCATTGTTTGAAAATCTGCTCAAGGATTTCAAGTTGCGCTGGTTTTGGAGTCCACCGCTGCCTCGACCCTATCTTGTGGACAGAAGATGACAGTAATGGATCGCAAAAGTATGGATTCCCAAGTCGCATGCCTAAATGAGAAGCAAAACATCGAAGATTTACCTCAACAAAACTAAGTAAAACACATGCTTATTAAGAAATTAATAGGACGATTAGTCAAGAACAAATTACATAGACAATAAATGGCTAGGCAAAGAATTATCTCAGCATAACTTTCCCCCATGATAAAGATAGAACAAGACAGCTTCAATTAGAGAACATTCAGCAATACAAGTGCCATCAAACCAATACTGTTTAGGGTTCTTTAGCTGGTGGAAGTGATCATCAATTGGCAAGTGAAATTTTGAGAGACAGAAATGGCCAACAGTGCTATAAAGAGGGCAAATTGAATAAGAGTAATCCAAAGGTAAAGTAACATAGCTCTCCATATCCAATAACTTTCAAACTCCACTGAATTCCCCCATTGATTCAGTTCATAGATACACAAAACAAAAGATTATAACATGCACAACAAACCCTTTAAAGGAGAGAAGAAACAAACCAGCAAAATCCTGGTGGACAGAGAGAGCCTTGTGCATCTCAACAAGCTGCTCACAGATAGTGGCATAAACAGAAATTTGTTTCCTCAGCATCTCCATTTGCTCATCAGTCATCACTTTAACACCTAACCCACCTCCATTTTGAAACTTTCCATCCTCCATGAATCTCTCTCTAGCTAACAAGAACTATTTATATATGCTACAGCTCTCTCTTTTCCTAATAATGTTTCACTTTCTGGCTGCGACGTGAAAAGGAGTTGAGAAGAAGAAGAAGAATTGAAGTAATCACAAGACAAGAAGAGGGACTCTGCTCTGCAGCATAAAGGGTAGAAAAGGGCAGGAATGGTTGACGAGGTGCGCATTTTAGCATGATTGAGCGGGTTTCGCGCGTCAAGATCTCCCTTACGCCCCGAATCTTGGTCTTCATATGAATCATAGATTTTGCAAGTAACGGTAAATTCCATATTTATCTCCTTTTTATTTTATTTTATTTTTTGAAAGTTGGTTTGGATTTAACATAATTAATCACCTTTAAAAAGAAAAATAAAACTTCAAATATTTAACTTAATTAACTTTAAGAGGGTGTGTATGTCTTTAAGATTTTATTTTTAAAAAAATAGCTTTTGTAGATTATGAATACCTCAATTCAAATAATTCTAAATTTTGATAGTAAAACATAGAGTTTATTCTATTTGGAAAATCGAATTCTATTTTTTTTTTTAGTTTATATAGTTGAAAACATGCATGGGAGTTAAATCCAGAAAAAAAATCAATGTTTTTTAAAAAATAATGCCGGTTTTCATTAGTCATGGAATCCGGCATTTCATGCGTGACTCAATGGTCCAAACATTTGCTTGAGTAAGAAAATGGCGGAGAATGTTACGAGCTCTCCTTGTCCTAGTGCCTAGCCTAATTTTTTATTAGCGGTAATTCAATCAAGTCTTAGTCTCATCCTGTTTCAAACTAAATTATTTAGTATAATCAACTTCCTTCAAAACCAAAGTTATTGAATCTGGTATCAGTTATGGATTCATCGGCTTGATAATAATTAATTAAATTAATATTGTTTTAAAAAAAACTCTAATTAAATTTTGTCCCACTAAATCCCAGTAAACGATTAAATTATTTCAAGTCAACTCTCATTTTAATTTTTAAAAACTCATCGAACTGCTCTTAAAAACATTGTTCAAGAATATTGCACATGGATTTATTATATTTGTTATTATTATTATAAAATAATATTATTGAATCAAATCAAATCAAATCAAATCTATATCAGTCAAACGGGTTGATAATAATTAATTAAAATAATATTGATTTAAAAAAAATCAAATTAAATTTTAACTAAATCCCGCTAAGCTGATGAAGTCACTTTGACTTAATTCTCATTTTATTTTAAAAAATTCATCTTAAATCTGATCTTAAATTTCAAGTAGGCTGGCCAAACCAACCGCTCTTAAAAACATTTTATTATATTTGTAATTATTATCATAAAATCTGAGTAGATAATCTAATAATTTTAGTCAAAAAAAAAAAAAAAGGTGACGGTTCAAGATCACTTGGCCATCACCAATCTTTTCAACTGCAAGCAAGAATTAAAAGCGATAAGAACATTAGAATAAGATCATCACTACAAGATTAAAAGAGAGCGACACAGAACACATGGCCTAGGTAGCCGCAGCAGAACTCTTAATTCTTGGCATGGAACAAGGAAATTTGGTGTCCCTGGCAAGAGCAACAAAGTTGAGGGATTGTGGGGTGTCTCTATCTTTCATATCTTATTTAAATTAATAACCAAAAATATACATACTTAAACTATAGTTAGTTAATTACCACTGCACAGTCGCATTTTTCCATCAGCACCACCGAGGCTGCTCTCACACAGAAACAAGGAGGAGGACTTCCTTGTTTTGCGGGTGGCTTGAACATCTATAGCCAACCCGCATGGCCGCCTCAGATTCCTGGCATCATCACTGCCGCCTCCTGGATAACCAGGATTGCCTTTAGAAGCTCTTTTGCGATGCTCAGGTCAAACAAACATTCAAGTGAGAGAACCCAACTAACCAAATTCAAGAGATTACAAAAAGAAGAAGAGGGTCCCTTTTCATAGCTATACAAGCATGGAAGATGAGCAGCTAACTTGAAAAAGCCATTGATTTTCGTTAATAGGTGGCCTTGGACATGTGTCTTTCCCTCAGAAGCTATCTTGAGATGTGAGGTTTTCTCTCGCACTTGTAAATTGACCGCCAGCCTCTCTCACAGCCGAAAGGGAGACACCTCCAATAGTATCTCGAGCCTTGGATCGGAGCTAAGATGACTCATTTCTCTCCTAGACTATAGGATCTAGATTTGTTGGTAAACCTGGCCGCGCGGCGCTAATACCAATTGATAGGTGGTATTGGACCTATCTCTTTCTCAAAAGCTAGCTTAAAAGGTGAGGCTTTCCCTCACGCTTATAAATCGATACTCATGTGGAGTAAAGTCATGAATAATTCCAACTATCATGAAATTATTCACTCAAGGAAAGGAGAATGCATCATCAAATTGACCTCAAACAATAATAACATTGTGGCTTTACTTTAAAGAAAACAGCAATCAAAAAAGACCAAAAAGCTAGTAAATGGAAAACTGCGTCGCTCACTAAATCCATTCATCGCCTGAATCTTCAAAATAATGTTGTTTCTTGGCTAAATTCAATTTGTGACCGGAATCAATCCTGTGGTGTTCTTCAACATAAAATTCTTTCTCAACTGAACTCAATCCGAACGGTAGAGAAGCTTTCCTGGATTCACATAACCCAATCTTCGACACTTGGCTTAGGTTTGCTTTTGAGCAGATGATGTCATCTTTTTCAAACCTTTTAAAATCTTAAGCAGATTTTCCACTGCAACAACCTGATGACCTTTTCCCTTCAACTTTATTTTTATGGCTTGCAGTTGATGACCAATTTGGTTATGAAATCCTTCGTGCTGTTTACAGAACTTGGATATCCAAAACTTCAATGTCTGAAAAAGAAATATCGAAATTATGAGGTAAAGGAATGTGTAGCCAGCATGGAAAGGGAAGTCCTAATAATTTCTCAACCACCCACCGTGGCATACTTAGGTTGCATTACATTTTCACTACACAAGAAGGATAGGGTCTCTAAATTAGGTGATCTTCTGAGAATGTATGCTAAAACTAGAAAGTGATAGTCCTTCAGACAACTATTCACATTAATGACCGAGTGCTGAAGGTTGTCGAACACAACTGAGCAATAATTGTGAATGAACTGAGTCTGCAACATAAGTAAACATTAGTCAACATTCAAGTTTCAACCCGTCCTGTCATGAAACAATTAAGGTTCAATCTAGGCATTAGGAAAGAGCGTGCATACCTCAAGAACACACTGTTAGCTCTAAAACTCTTGTACAGCACACACCCTGGAGAAGCTCAGTTATACGATCGCGACTAGTTACCACATCAATATGGTCATTTAAAGTATCAATATTCAGAGTAGCATGGTTCAGAACTTTGAACTGACTCCGGTAAACGTTATTTGCAGACCATGCTGTCCACTCCAACTCTTAGAGATTAGGGGCATTAATTTTCATTGTGCAGTTGTATACAGGAGACAAGGAATTCAAGTCCAAGAATAACTTCTGCAGCCTCTCAGTTGAGATGCAAATCTCCAAGAGATTATATGGGAGATCAAGTAACGTTAATTCTTCAAGACATGGATGATTGATACTAATTTTGTCTGTCTTTTAAATCGGAAAGACTCGACCTTTTAAGTGATGGGCAGGCAGTTGAAATCAACTTTTTTAAAACATCTTCAGAATCAGAACCTACCACTGGAGTCAGGGAGAGTTCCTCAAGAGAAACAAAAAACCCCGCAGGCTCTTTGACACACTTATAATACAGATCTAAGTCAAGGACTCTAAAAGTTTCAGAACTGTACATACACTGCGGCAGCTCGCAGATTGGCTTTTCCTCCGACTCAAAGAAGAGGATCTTTACGTATCCCAACCTCAAGGTCAATCTCCTGAACTCGACAATTCACTGCAACACTGATCCATTTGTCAATAAGATTTACATCTGCATCACAGTTATTCTTGCGGCAATACCAGTCCAGGCAAAGACGCTGTATCGCCATCCCATTTCGCTGGCTCAGCAACCCATCCGCACTATCAATAAGTTGATTGCACGAATTCGGGGGACCATCATAGAAACATTTTGATACAAACATTTTGATACAAACTTCAGATATGGGCTAGAAACAAACATCTGTCTGAATCTTTTTGATACCACACCAATTCGAGCTATGTCATCCATCTCAAGGAAAGAGAAAATATTGTGATGAATAATGGGATCTGGTAAGTTCCAGAATTGATCCATCGCCTCGGTATTCCTACATTGTGCTTTCCTACAGCGTTCTCTGACTAGCAAGGCCATTGTTATACCCAAAATTCTCTACCTAAAAAGATGAATATCTTCCAAATCAGAAACTATCAAAATATTAATATTAAAAAAACAATAATACGTGAAAACTGACAACAGCCCCACAAACAGAACTCAAAGCAAAACCCTAAATATCATGCTTTAAAAGCCCTACATTCAAACACCCTGCTCTAAATCATATTGACAGATTCAAAATGTAAATTGCAACAACATGGATTATAGAGTATTTCAAACAATAAGTAAAACAAAACCATATAGGTGGTGGCCCAGTGGTAAGAGCTTGGGATCAAGAGGTTTGCTCCCTCTGTGGTCTCAGGTTCGCTCCCTCTATGGTCTCAGGTTCGAGTCTTGTGGTTGCTCATATGATGGCCACTGTAGGCTTACATAATCGTTAACTTCAGGGCTCGTGGGATTAGTCGAGATGCGCGCAAGCTGACCCGGACACCCACGTTAAATTAAAAAAAAAATTATGTAAAACAAAAGGAATCAGAGAACACATACCTGAGCAACTCGAGAGAGTTTTTTTAATTTTTATTTTTTTATGAATAGGGTTTGATATTATTTTCTATCTCTCTCTTCTTGCATATACGCCTCGCTTAATGAAAATTAGTTTTTTGAAATTTATTTTCCAAACTATTTTCATGTATTTATTTATTTTAAAAAACTTAATTAATAAAAAATGATTTTCAATTAAAAAAATAGCTTAATTTTAGAAAAAATTATTTTTTTATTTCAAACAAAAATATTTTTTAGAAGTTAAGAAAAATTCAGAAATATCTTATTTTTATTAGTTATATCATATTTAATTCTAAATCTTTTAATTTCAATATATTTTGTTTTGAATTATTTTTATTCAATTTTATCTCTTAGAATTTGATTTTTATATCAACTTTGATCCTCATTTTTTTATTGTTATTTTTTTTTCTATTTTTCTTTTAATTGAAAATTTTTATTTATTAGATTTAGTTCTTATTCTTTTCACTGCTATTTATTTTACATTAAATAATTTTAAAAATTATATTTTATTAATTTTATCATCTTTCAACTTTTTTATCTGTTAGATTTGATCATTTCTTTTAATAATCTTGAAAAAAAATTAATAAGTTATTTTACAGATCATTTTTTATGATATAGTCAAACATTGAAAAATATTTTCCAAGTCATTTTTCATAACACTACCACACATCAAAAGATAATTCACTTTCTATATAAATCACTTTAAAAAAAATTATTTTCTAACAAACAAACGGGTCTTGAAAAGCTTCTCAAATGAGAAATGCTATTTAGAATAGCCAAATTGGTAATAAGATTTTTTAAATTGTGCAAATACAAGCACTCTAATGGTCAAAGGCAATTTAGAAGACTCAATTGTATTTTAATATATTTGATACATAACTATATTTCATAGTCTGATATAATCTGGTTGACTTGGTAGATCTAAAAATAACTTGGATGATTCTCAATCAACTCAATATTAAATGATAAGATTAAAAAAAATTAAAAAAAATAAAATTAAAAACAACTTGGATAAACTCACTAAACTCATAATGCGGATTACAAGAAGAAGATAATTTCATAAAAGAACAACCAAAAAGCTATTATAATGAATAATATTTTAATATTTTTGCAAGATAAGTAAGAATAAAATTTATTTATGTAAGACAGATATTTTGTCTAGGCTAGCACTCCTCTTCGAGCATGGAAAACAAGCATTAAAAAAGGAAAATAATTCGTGGCCTTCCATTTAGCATCTCCATGGGATGCCATGGAGATGCTCTCAAGGATTGATAGCTGTGACAGCGGGCCGTGTCTGCAAGTAAAGATAGAGACATGGATAGGAAGAAGGTGCTTCTAGGAAACAAACCTCCGAGCCTTCCATTCTTGATGAAACATATAGATCATGCGAGGAACGTCATAATCACCTAACATATGTTATGTGCTCTTTAAGGATAAGAGCTGCATATATATATACAGTTGTCAAGTTGGGAAGAAATCGCGTGTATCCACTCTGTTCTGTTGTCGACACAATCCTTGTTCGATCCAAGTGATTTATCTACGTACAGCAAGAAAAAGTCAAATACATAAGACACAAGTAGAGGCTTTTCATGGAAGGCAGAATTCACAGCTCTGTGAATTTCATTTCTTATCGGTATCAATGCGCTAATTCCCGGCTACCTTCCTCTTTCTTTATTCAATCTCTTCTCGGTTTTTTAGGGAACATTTGACCTTTTGTTATGGGACTAAGGTAATGTTTGTTCTTGTGTTTTTTTAAAATAAAAAAATATTATTTTTTAATTAATATTTTTTAGTATTTTTAATTGTGTTGATTTGAAAAATAATTTTAAAAAATATATTATTTTAATATATTTCAAAAATAATTTTTAAAAATATATTATTTTAATATATTTCCAAACAAAAATAATTTTTTAAAAATAAAACATTATCAAATATAACTATAAATCATAACATATTTTCATTCAGAAACAGCTAAACACCTTTAAATCACAACATTTTTCCATTTAGAAACATCCAGTAACAATAACTCTAATTTATAAAATCAAAGGTTTTCATGTCAGTCAGTATATACAAGAATAAACATGTCTTTTTCATCTAGTTTAATTGTTCTTGTAATTTTTTAATTTTAGATTAAAAACAACAAAGAAGAAAAAATCCTGATGTTTTTTGTATAATTATCCCTATTTAATGAAAAAGTGAATAAAAACAGTTAGGAGATGTCTGAAACTCTCCAAATGGTGAAGGTTAGAATTTCTTGTATAATAAAAAACATAGGTAACCAAATGGATACTTTTGACGAGAAAATATCAACCTTGAAAATTAAAAAACAAGATATAATTGCTTCTGTTCTCTTCTTTTGAAATTTACACACCCTAACATGGGCCCAATGCCGGGCTTTAACAAGCATGAAACACGCTCTGCACCCTAGAGTCCTCCTCGGGTCTGCAAATTACACATTCATGATTGCCTCCGTTGAAGTTTAAATTTGTCATCATCTTTGACCTTGCTTTTGCTGTAAGAACCATCATCATGCAAGGATAAAAAAAGACAGCACCTCCAACTGAATTTTAGTGAATCCAAGAAGGGGTGCTGCACCTCTCCTCTCCTGCACGGGTAATCATGTCTACTCTCCGCGTAATATGACAGAAAGGGTAAAAAGAACACCAGATCAGACAACCGAGAGCCCAATCAAAATGACACGCAACTTTATTTAACTAAGGTACCCAATCACAAAAGGGAGAATATTTTAGTGGGATGAAAGCGCAAAGCTAATTTTAAGGCCCCCTATAGAAGCTAGCATAGAATGATTGGAAAATAAAATACAAAATAAATGTAAAATACATTTCCGATCTACTGCATGAAGAAACAACTGGTTTCAACAATTGCCCATCAGAAGCTCTCAACAGCCTCCTAACCTTGTCATTCATCTACATCACCCCCCAGAGACAGCAACTTACATACAAAACCTACCGGCACTCGTTTGCCAAGTGATGTCGAAATTCTGAGGATGGAGCAGCGAGAAAATGACAATCGAACATGCCATAAGCTAGAAACTCCAAGAAAATAATCAGTGACAAGGTTAGAAGAGACACGATGGAGTGAAGAGAGGACAATACAGGGATCCATCTAATTGAACAAAAAATAAATCTGACCACACCCAGGTATCAACGAAAAAGTACAAGAAACACGAAGAAAAGGGCATCAAACCAATTTAATATACCACATCCATGTAAACACAGAATTTAGTGCAACCTCTACCTGATACATGCATCACACCGTTCAAAACCTAAATGCCTGAAATACACTTCAGTAATTCTTATATAATTCTTTCTATAGAGAAGGGCACAAGGCATATATGGTAATGAACAAATTAACCATCAAGCAGAGACACCATGTAATCTACAGAAGATAACACTTATCTAATTCATTAAACTTTGATTCAAGTACAGATAACAGGCATTCTCCCTTCTACAACTAGTAACTTCTTTCCCTTGGAAGGAGGACAAAATAACAAAGGGAGCAGTACGCATATCCTTCCCTTAAAAAGATAACTGAAAGACAAAAAATTAACAACCAAAATAGCCAGTCATTAGCATCAAATGTCCAAACATTGTCACAACCTACATGACTAAGCTATTCTCCGGCTCCATATCCTACTCGTCGTCGTCATCTTCCTGCAAAGAAATTGCGAACCCCCCCAAATTAGACCAACGCAAAATTATCAATAACACAGACACCAAACAACATTAAGCAATACTAACCTCCCCACTTCCCTCTTCATCATCTTCATCGTCATCATTGACCTCTGACATTGACTTCTCAGACTCCTCTTCTTCCTTGGGCCCTTCAGCCTAATATTCATGCAGAAAACAATATCAATTTCAACAACTAAGATGATTACAATCTGACAAACAAACAACCAGGTCAGCACTGTTACCTGCTCCTTGTTGTAAGCTTTCATCTTCTTCTCATATTCAACCTTCCTCTTGTCCGCTTTGGCAACAAAGGGTGCTTTCTCCTATATTCGGTCAATTATGATCAAGTCAATAAAAGCATACTAATATTATTAATTACAAAATAAACCCCAAATATTAAATTAAATAATAAATCACTTACAGCCTCTGACAGTGACTTCCATTTATCTCCTCCAGCTTTTCCAACCTGATCATTAATTCATCACAGTAAAGTCAACAAACAATAAATCACAAATTGAAAATTCAACTTGATAGCCAAATATATAGGAGTAATTAAACTAGCAATAACTGAATGCTCACAGCTGCAACGGATTTGTTTTTAGGGTGTTCCCTCTTGTACTGCTCTCTGAACTCCTCCCTACAGTCAATAATAAATATTTCATTTAAAAAAAAACATAGTTTATTTTCCATTTGGCTAAAATGATCACAAAGAAGAAGAATATAGAGTAAGAAAAGTACATGAAGACGAAGAATGCACTGGCAGGCCTCTTGGGCTTGTTTGGATCCTTAGCTGCCTTTCCTGATTTCCGGGCTGCAGCTCCTCCTCCTCCTCCTTTGGTTGGTTTCTTGGTCACAGAGAGCCTGATAAACCACATCACAAAACGACAGGAGTTTAATCACAAAACGACAGCAAAAAACTTGAAAACCCATTTTTCTAGATCTTAGATCTACGAGACCGCAGAACACGTTTCGCACGTGACAAATACTGAAATTGATAGGAAACAGGATTGCATAAACTTACTTGGCGCTCTTAGTATCTGACTTTGATCTACCTCCTTTCATTGCGAATCCTGCAGTTTTAAAACCAGATCAGCTCAAAACACGGTTTAAATCAACGAGAACCGGTAAAAATCGGATCAAAACCGGCAAGACTTACCGGTAGGTGAGCTGAGATAGGGTTTGAAAGAGAGAGAAAGAGGAGGAGAGAAGGGGGGAGGATATTTTTACGTGTGAGGATGTGAAGAGAGTTGAGGGAGGAGCGGAGATATTAAGTGTAGTGAAGGAAATTGAAATTCAATTGCGGATGAAATGAAAATGGGAGAGGTGGAATGGGGTTTGGGCGGGATTTGGAAATTGCATGACACGTCATCGATCTTTGTGCTCTTGATCTATTGGCTGCGTGGGTGTTAAGCTTTCGACGGCTTACCCTTTGATTATCGCTATTCCTCTTTGTGCTTCTCTTTGTGCTTCTTTGCTCTCACATAAGCAGTGATATGTGATAATCTAAGGTTGGTTGGATTCCAGAGATGTAAGGCCCAGATTTTATCAACGGAATGGGCTATGCGGCTCCAGGCGTTTAGTTGATAACTATTGCCATAGTTAGAACTGGCCCAGCAAACCCTGGTCATCTATAGAACCCGAGCTGGCTTGGTTCAGGGATTTGTGGTGCCTATATTTCATATCAATTAAAAATATTTGTTTAATTAATATACACATCCGTTTAACATAAATTTTATCTAAAAATCTCTCTTGAAACTTTATTTAATAAGAATTTATAATTTATAATTTTTAAAAAATTATTTTTTATTGAAAAATTATCGCAATACCAACAACACTCACTATTTTTTTGGTATTTTTTGGTATTTTAATATTATTTTGATGTGTTAATTTTAATATTTTTTTATACCACAACCATAATTTTAAAAAACAATTCTAGAAAAGATAGGTTACTTTTATGTGATAGCAAACAAGGACGTGTGAGCAGATAAAAGAATTATTATCTCTTTGGTTTTTTTTTATTTTTCTTGTCTTAATAGAAAATGTGTCACCTAATTAAGTAATGTTAATGACGAATAGTGACGGGGAGATCATGTTATCATTGCTAAAATGCACATGGTCCACCCTTGTTTTTTTTTTTCAAACAAGGAAATAAATAATTTTATTAAATAGTATTAAATTAATTCATGATAATAACATCCTGTCATCCACGCTAAATAATTGGTGTGTAATGATTTAACACGATTATCGATCGCAGGTAACCCAATTTATTGATCACGATTTGCTTTCACAGGCGAGAAACGAGGGTGCAAGTGCATGTCCCTGCGGATTTTGCAGTGAAGTATTCACTCATTATTAGTCATGTTTGTTTTAATATTTTAAAAATATTTTTAAAAGAAATTAATTTGTTTTTACTTTTAATTAAATTTTTTATGTTTTTAAATCATTTTAATACGCTAATATCAAAAATAATTTTTAAAAAATAAAAAAAACATAATTTTAATACATTTTCGAGTAAAAAATACTTTAAAAAATAATCACAACCATATTTTCAAATAAAAAATATTTTAAAAAATAATCACAACCATATTTTAAATATGGTCTTAGTCTTATAGAATCCTAGTATTCTGTTAAGATTTGCTCTGGAGTAGTGTTTCTGTTGTTAACAGTGATTTTAGCATGAAAGATACATTAAATTTATTTAATGTATTTTTAAATAAAAAAATATTTAAAAATATTTTATGCCACTGTCTCGAATACACTCTTAATTTAACCTCCACATGATATCTGCACACTTGTCTAAATAAATGTGGTAGCGTGGAGGATTGGCTTGGTAGGCAAGGAAAATTTAATCGTCATGCCCGCGGCATTCATATTGTGACGTCTACCATACACTCAGTACGTAGATGAGTAGCATAGCTTGACACGGAAGGAAAAATACATTAAAAAAGAAATGAAAAGAGTTTACCCACACTTCCAATCAACTCGCGATGTAACCGTTACAGAGTAATATAAAAATATCTTAATAGCTTTATTTAATTTTTTAATACGGTACCATTATTTTTACTATTTAAAATTAATTAATAGTTTAAAATAATATATGTTTTTCTGTCTCGGTTAATTATTTTGCAACGGTAATAACAGGACACGTAGAATATTAAGTAGACCGTTGAATTTTTAAGTTTGAAACTTAAAATCAATAGTAGATCAATTTTCATTCATTTAAATGTATTAAATAAATACGAGAAATGTGGTATCAAGATCATTGTAAAAAAATGTAGACTTGACTTGTATGAAAATAGAATAACTTGTAAAACAAATTGTTTGAAAGTTGATACGGCACGGTTTAGTCACAACCGAGTTGATTTTTTTAATATTTTTTAAAAAATATTAAAAATAACATTTGTGTCTGGGCCTGGTTTCGCTAAGGAGGACCCAAGCGCTATGATGATGGGCCAATAGAGAGCCAGAGCCGAGCCTTACGACTTTCGAGTCTGCCGCTCCACTCTCTAGTTTCTGCCCAAACCTCTCTTAAAAACCTAACCACAACAAGTCCCTCAATCCCTTTGGCTGCGAGGGAGCCAGTCTCCTAGTCACATATATAATTTTTCACTCGCAGGTATTAATTCTTTGTTTTTGTTTTCAATCTCTTATTTCTGACCGCCGCCTCCTATTAGGGTTTCTTGAGGACCGTTAGCTTGAAAGGCCAACACCCTATCACCAAATCACTCTTAGACTAGATATTTTCCGGTTTTAATAGATTTCTTGGTGTTTTAGAAACGCATTCAGCATGAAAGAAGATGGGAATTTTTATTTTTTTTCATTGATTCAATCTTTTTTTTTTCAACACTCTGGTGGGAATTTTGTTTACTAAGAAAAAAAAGCAAATAAATGTGAAATGTGAAATGTGGATGCAGTGGCTCCGCTTGTGGAGTTTTTTTTTTTACTGTTGGGATTTCTCTAGAAAGAATGATCTTGCAGCTATCTATTTTTCTTTCAGGGGTCAATGCTTTTGAAAGAATTTGGTTTGTTTTGGGAAAAAAAGAAAGCTGATTTTAAACCTAAGACAGGGCAAATGATGTCTTACACTTGATCTCTGAACTTCAGGTAAGTTCACTTGTTGACAAGCTCTTTACTGATGCCCATGTTCTTGTCCTTTATTCTGGTCCTTCATCTCTTTCGAAGGTGCAAGGCTACTGTAATTGCTCCAAGAAAAGGCCAAAAAATGAAGAAGTAGGCTGAAGGGTTACTTTGTTAATCCGTTGTGATGTTTTGAGTTTGAACAGATAAGTTTTAAACTTGTGTATTCTGGTTTGATAAAACAACTGCTGTAAACTAAAGAACGAGCTTGGAGAATTTTTTTGATTTTGTTCTTCTTACACTGCTATCTTGCAACTACAGGTCTTTGGTATGGAATTATTTTAAATTTTTTATTGCCACTGAGTGATTTGTTAAAGAACATGATAATTTTGAAATCAATATAGAAATTCTTTGCAAAGGTTCATATCTATGTTTTTTATTTTGGTTATTGATGGTAGGTCTCTGTGCCTGGAGTTGAATGTGAATTTGCTTGCCTGCCTGCTTGCCGTTGCTGTTTATATGATGCCTTTGTCCATTTTCAGGCAAGAGAAATGGGTAATAAATCAAAAAGAATTATGTGGCCAGGCGGGATGTGTTTAAATGGACAGAACGTATGGATGATGCCTTCATTAATGCCCTTGTCCGTCAACAAAGGCTGGGAAACAGGGTTGATAGAGTTTTCACAACTGCAGCCTATGATAATATGGTGAGGGAATTGCGTGAAAACATCGGCATGCCATTTGAAAAAGATCACTTGAAGAATCGTTTGAAGACCCTTAAAAATAATTTCAAGGAGTGCTTTGACATTTTTAATGGTGCAAATGGTTTTGTCTGGAGCCCTGAAAATAAAGTGTGGGTTGCGAAGCCTGAAACATGGAAAGCCTTTGTAAAGGTCTGTTTACATTTTCTCTCCTGTCTTACATCTAACATTTAATCACACCATTACTTGTGGAATCGGTGCTTCAAGAATGCTTTATCCTTACATCAGGCAAAACCTAATGCAAAAAAATGGATGACTACACCAATTGCCCATTATGATGAGCTGTCACTGCTTTTTGCAAAAGATAGAACCAAGTCAAACGGTGCTAATACCACGAAGGAGAAAGCAGACCAATGGGTTGGCTCTGGAAGTCCCTACTTGCTTGATGGTTTCAACTTGCCAAACGAAGTTACACTTAACCTTGAGGACTCAAACGAGATGAATGGTGGTACAAGTCAGCTAGCAACTCCTGTTGAAGCAAATTCCCAGGCAGATTCTCAAGGATGTTCTCATTCTGCAACATCATTGAAAGGCAAAAAGCGCAAGGCTTCAAGTGTTGATGCAGTTGAGAGAGAGCTCAGAGGCATAAAGGATGCAATTAAAGAAGTTGCACGGGCAATTAGGGAGGGAAATCTCATTGCCGAGAGAGGACGCCCCCGTGTTTACTCCGAGCAAGAAGTTTTCTCAGAATTGGTGAAGATAGGAGTTGAAACACATCTACGGTACAAGGCCTACACTTTCCTTGTTGCAAATTCTGGGAGGGTAAGGGCTTTCTTTGGTTGCCCGCCTGGGGAGCGCAGGGAATTTTTGCTGCACATGATGTATAGTCCTGATGACTCTTCAACTCTTGATTGATAAGTTTGTGTTCCAATTGAACTGTTAATATCTGCATTGTTCTTGGGGGAGAGTTTTTCAACGTAAGTAACTCTGTCCAAGAGTTTCCTCTCTTTTTTTCCTCTGTAGATTTGGTTGGGGAATAGGACAGGTAACTGTAACCCAAGCTTGTGTATACATGATGGCTGATCAATGTAGCATTCAGGTGATTGTCATGGAGAATAAATTAAACTTGACTAGATGGAAGAAAAACCTGAGCTTCCACTGAAGTGCCATTGGTTCCCATTGCTTACCCGTCATATCGATTGTTAATGTACCAAGTTCTCCACACCTCTGTATTTTGTTGCCCCATCCCCATGACAACAATAAAATGTTAAACTAGTAAATTCGCTGTTTGGATTCTTTAAAGAAAAAAAAAATGTGAGGAGTATAGAGATTTTTTTTGACAATATTATCACATATCATCCAGTGATTTTATCTTGAATTTTTATAATTTATTTTTATGTCTAACTTGAGTTTTCAATTAAATTATATCGAAACTGGTTCTAAGTGAATCAATTAATTTAATCGGTCAAAAAAATTACTTGAAAGATCAGTAAAAACATGACAACTTTTAAAAATACTTTAAGATGATAATTTTTTAAAATATTAAGATTATACTCGATTGGATTGACCTCGATCACCCTACAACCTAGATCATAAACTCCAATAGGTTTAATAACTTTGTTATTTTTGTAAATTATTTTTTATATTTAATTTTATGATAAAAATAAATGCTTGCAAAATTGAGTATCAATCATAAAAAAGAAGTTCATTTGAGATCATGATAACCCTATAAAAAATAAACTATGAATCTCATTTTTAAACCAATCTAAAATTAAAGAACAATGAAACAAATAAAACAAATAAAAAAAATTAAAGGACCAAAACCTAAGAACAAAACATATCAGGTTTGATGAATAAAATCGTCAAACTCGTAAATCGGGTAACCCGGGTCAACACATCAAACCCGCAAACTAGGTGATGGACTCCATTGGGATTAACAATTTTTTTAACACATTGTAACAAAAATAGATGATCGCAAAATCGAGCGTTAAATCAATATTGAGAGTTTTTTTTAAGACTATGATAACCTCATAAAAAGTGAAACGAGACAAATTATGAAACTCAATTCTTAATCAACCCAACATCGAAGGATAATATTGAAAAAATAGATTTAAAAATAAAAAAGAAAAAAAGATAAGAAAAGTTGAACTCACAAAACCCATGAACTTTCTAAAATTTAATAACATATTTTTTTTTCAAAACTATTTTTTTTTAACTATATGGTAAAAATAAAAATAAATGATCATATAATCGACTTCTGCTATGAAAAAAAAGTAACACGCTAAACCTGCTAACCGAGGCAACCACGGTTACCCTGCCAATCTCGCAAACCAAGCCATTAACTTTACAAAATTTGATAACCTGGTTTTTTAAGATTATTTTTGTTTAACTAGACTTTTTTTTAAATAGATCATATTGCGTTGCTAAGATTTTTTTTATACGAACCTGATATGAAAATATTTTTGTAATACAACGATAAACATATAAAAGGTAAATTAAAATAAATTATCAACTCTAAATCTCAATAAACACATAATATAAAGACCGAGTAAAAAAAAATTCAAAAACCTAAGAAAAAGGGGGTCAAAATGTAAAAATAATAATAATTGTGGATTACTATTGTAAATCATAATGCTATGGATGTGGGGAAACAATGTTTCCCCGCAACTTTGAGCTTTATAATAGTACATTCCTGCAGGCTCCGCTGCGAGCTGAACTACTTTTTGTAAAAGCTTTTAAAAAATATTAAGAGTATGAAGATTTTTTGACAATATCAATAAATTTAATCAAGCAATTCAATCTTAAAATCTCATAACATGGTTCCTTATCTAGCTTAAGTTTCCAATTAAACTGCGTGGAAGCTGATCCAAAGTGAAACAATTAATTTAACAGGTTCAAAAACAACTTGAATGATTGGTAAAAATATGATATAACTTTTAAAAAGACTTTAAAACAATAATTTTTTAATTATTGAGACGATGCCAGATTGGATCAACCTAGGTCACTTTGTGATTTGGGTCATGGATTTCAATGGATTTAATAACTTTGTAGCTTTTGTTAATTATTTCTATTTAATTTTATGATAAAAATATATATTTGCAAAATTGAGCATCAACCCTAAAAAATACGTTTGTTTGAGATCGTGATAGCCTTGTAAGAAGTAAACAAAAATAAATCATGAATTCAATTTCTCAGCCAATCAAATATTAAAGAAGAGTGAAATAAAAAAAATAAAAAATCAAAGGACCAAAAACTAAAAAAAATCATATTAGATTTCACGAGTAAAACCGCCAAACCCATGAATGAGATAACACAAGTCAACACGTCAAACCCGCAAATTGGGTATGGACTCTATTGGGATTAATAACTTGTTTTTTTTTCCTAAACTATTGTTTATTTAACTATACGATAACAAAAATAGACGATTGCAAAAACAAGTGTCAAATCATATAAAAAAAATAAAATAAATTATGAAAATCAATTATTAACCAGCCCAATATCAAACGATGAAATAAATTTTTTTTAAAAAATAAAAGTTAAATTTGCCACACCTATGAAGAGGCCTATGAACTTTCTAGAATTTAATAACTTGTTTTTTTTTCAAAACTATTTTTTTAATTATAAAATAATAAAAAATAGATGATTACATAATTAGGTTCAATCAGAAAAGAAAAAAAATCCTAGCAAACCTGTGAACCGGAACAATTTGAGTTACTTCGCCAAACTCACAAACTAGGTCATTAACTTCACAAAAATTAATAATACAGTTTTTTTTAAAATATTTTTTTTATTTAACTAAACTTTTTTTTAAAATAGACCATACATGTAATGTTGAGATATTTTTCTGATACCAACACAATACTAAGATATTTTTTTTAATACCACAATAACCATATAAAAATCAAATTAAAATAAATTATCAACTCAAAATCTAATAAAAACATGTAATATAAAGATTAAATTAAAAAAAAAGCCAATAATTATATAAAAAACAAATACCATGTTTTAGTCGTACCTTTTAACTTTATTCTTAATATAGCAGAACCAACATCTATGGCTGCCTCTATGGATTTAATTTTGGCTGTTTTGGTTATTGTTTCTGTGATTGTTCATAGAGATTTAAAATAAAAATGCTATTGGAATAGTTTTAAAATGAAAAGGACGCGGGGCATGATTTTTATATTCTCATCGAGATAAATGCCTTTAAGATAAAAGGCTGGAAACAGGGTGTGTTAAAAGAATATATATCTAATTCCGAGAGGTATACTTAGAGGTGAGTAAAAAAACTGAAAAATTAATTAAATTGAAAAAAAAAACTAAAAAAATCAAACCGTAAAAAAAAATTGATTAAAATTTTGAAAAAACCAACTGGTTCAGTTTTATAAGCCTGAAATTAAAAAAACCGAATCGAATCCAAACCGAAAAAACCAGAAAAAAACCAAGCTAAACCAGTTTTGGTTTTTTTATAAAAAATTCGATTTGGTTATTTATTTTGATAAAAACTGAACCGAACTGAAAATAATCACCTTTAAGTATAGCTCAACTGATCAATTTTTAAATTTATTTTATAAAAATTTCTAGTTCAAGTTTTATAAATTTTAAGATTATTAAAGATTTATAAAATTATTAATTTTAAAATTTATAAAATTAATCAAAATATATTCAATTCAAAGACACGTGAAATTAGTTAAACTAGAATAACGCTTGGAAACACTAACGTTAATAAAAAACAGAAAAACGTCTCATGTTTTTTCAACCACCAAACGCAACAATGACGTGTACTTGACAAGGGAATGACATGTCATTCGTGGATTATAAACTTGCCCGCTTCGTTTTCTGAAGGAAAAATACCCGTCACTTAACTGTTTTTCGCACCAAATTCAAAGAGAAAACGGAGGGAGAGATCAGAAAATACGGTGCAAAAGAAAAATCCACAGAGGAAGAAAGTCTCCCATAAACCGAATGGTCGATGGAAGCTCATAATCTCTTGCTTTCCATTTCATGAAGCAACCTTCGATTGCTGAGTGGCGGGCCTTAGTAAGCAGGTGGTCTGCCAAGTGTTCGAAGAAATTCCTGAGAGCAACTGGGACACATTTATCACTTTAAATGTTTCTTGAAATCTAATGTCCAAGGCAATGGACTGGAAGTTGACATCTATCAGTTTACACCCTATACTGCCAACGGCAAGTAATGTCTTAAAGAGCAGCAGCATGATTTTGATGGCACATTCCAGTACAAGAATCTGCTACAGAAAGATACCTAAAAACATTCGTTATCCGCGACGCTCCAAGCTTCCTCCTGATTTTGGGGTGAATTTGTTCTTGAAGAAGCCTCAAACAGATTCAGTTCAAGATCACAGTGATGACTTGACTGAAGAGGAGGAGGAGGAGGAAATTGAAGTAAATAATGGCGAGATAGTTTGGGAATCAGAAGAGATTGAAGCAATATCATCTCTTTTTCGGGGGAGAATCCCTCAAAAACCTGGGAAACTAGGTAGAGAAAGACCTCTCCCTCTTCCTGTTCCTTACAAGTTAAGACCTTTAGGACTTCCTGCACCGAAAAAACATGTTAATAAACAGGTTTCCTTGAGTCGGGCATCTATATCCAGTCAAATTTATAAGAACCCAAGTTTTCTTATCGGTCTAGCCAAGGAGATTAAACGCCTTAGCCCAGATCAAGATGTGTCTGTAGTTCTTGATAATTGCTCTCGTTACCTGCACAAGGGGTCATTATCCTTAACAATTCGAGAGTTGGGTCATCTGGGTCTTCCTGAGAGAGCTCTGCAGACATTCTGTTGGGTTCAGAAGCAGCCTCGGCTTTTCCCTGATGATCGTGTTTTGGCTTCCACAGTTGAAGTTTTGGCAAGGAATCATGACTTGAAAGTGCCATTCAACTTGGAGAAGTTTACTAATTTGGCCAGCAGGCGAGTGATTGAAGCAATGGTTAAAGGGTTGATTAGAGGTGGTAGCTTAAAGCTTGCCTGGAAGCTTATTTCAGTTGCCAAGGATGGTAAAAGAATGTTAGACCCTAGTGTGTATGCAAAGATTATACTGGAGCTGGGGAAGAACCCCGATAAACATGTGCTTGCAGAAGCCTTATTGGATGAACTTGCGGAAAGAGAAGATTTGAATTTAAGCCAGCAGGATTGTACTGCTGTAATGAAAGTTTGCATTAAGCTTGGGAAATTTGAAGCTGTGGAAAGCCTGTTTAACTGGTTTAGACAATCTGGGCATGAGCCAAGCGTAGTTATGTACACTACTCTTATTCACAGTCGTTACTCAGAGAGTAAATATAGGGAGGCGTTGGCTGTAGTTTGGGAAATGGAGGGTTCAGATTGTCTCTTTGATCTCACGGCTTATCGTGTGGTTATAAAGCTTTTTGTTGCCTTGAATGATCTGCCGAGGGCTGTAAGATATTTTTCGAAACTCAAGGAAGCAGGCCTCTCTCCGACATATGACATATACAGGAACTTGATTACACTTTATATGGTTTCTGGGCGGCTGGCAAAGTGCAAGGAGGTGTGGAAGGAGGCAGAAATGGCAGGATTCAAGTTTAGCAAGGAAATGGCAGCAGGGTTGTTGCAACTCAAAAGAGAAACGAGGTTAGTTGAAACAAACACAGAGGAAACACAGACATTACCATTTTAGTGCAAGAATAAAGGAATTACTTGACAGTTAATAATTTCTGATGGGCAACTTATGAGATTTGAAACAACTCCACTGTATTTTATTGAGCACTTGAAATGAGTTTTTCAACTTTTATCATTTAATTATTCATGCATAGCGGTATGCTCATTTGAACAATATTACGTGAACGCGTTGCACATGTTAGTTTTAACTTTTCTTGATGCCTGGGACATCAATTGACAAACTCTCACTTAGACTAACTGTTAATTCTAGTTTATGGAGGTTATTTTGGTAGCTTCTCGGACCCTTCATCCACTAGCATTGCATTGTTTTTGAAAAAAAAATCGACCTTCGTGTTTTGCCCACATTCCACATATAGAATTGCGTAACTGATATAAATGATTATGATAAACCATCTGACCTGCCAACCCACATTTACAGAATGCATTAACCAAGCCGCACAAACACATGCAATTGATGAATGTGCCGCCTCTTATTTATATTCCCTTAATGAGTTCAACCATCTCTATCTCAAATCTAATTCAGCTTTTGAATGCGATAGTTCACAGTGCTTTCCTTCCAGACGTTCTTTTCAAGATAGATTTCATAAAAGCTTACTTCTCCACCTGCTCCTATGGTCAGTGCAGCAGTGCTCCTTGTGCCATAGCATCCCTGTTCGTTAGACAATAAGTATTAATTAATGATTATAAGGCGAAGGGTTCTCATGGAATGATTAAGTGGTAAATCAAACATGTTAATTTTTACCAGTGGGGTGTCTATTTCAACAAATATGGAGCTTAGATTGAATTCCCAGTCAATAGAGCAGATACCCGGCAACCTGCTTTTGTCAGCCTTAACTTTGTCCCTCATTAGTTTTTCCAGCACCTCCTTCACAGGTATTTCACTTTCACCATATTTGCCAAGCAGATCCTTCAAATTGAGTCCAAGGCGCTGTACCTGCAGAGTAAAAAAATGGGACCAACTGAATATTTGTTACTGAATTTGCTGTCTCCGTTCTCATCCAAAATCACTTACTTCATAGATCTTCAATATGGCCAATTTGGCTTCTTTTTATTTTTATTTTATCTGCGTTGTTAGTTTTATTAATGTATTGAAGTGCAATGCATTCCTGACCTTGTGCCAGGGGGAGTCCAGCTTTGCATTTGAAAGCACATGAAGGCCAGGAGAAACCTCTTGAATGACAACAGGTTCACCTTCGGGCCTGTTGGAGAGATAGACCATGCTTTTGGATGAAATGTCAGCTAAGATCAGGTTGAACCCATTGTACTGATGGGCATCTTTCACCAGTCCCTCTGCGAATTCCTTCGGACTCTTTGTGCTCTGCAATGTTTTGGAAACGAAATAAGGGGGGGCAAGTGACAAATTTAGAATCAATCCCCGTCAATTTTCCAGTCTTTTGCATTTTCCTACAATTATCCTTTCATGTGCATGTTCCTGCCCGCATCTTAGGCAATGTATCTTGTAAAATCAAACATAAAATATAAAGTCTGCAAGTCTGCATCATTACTTATCTTTATACTTGCCAAAAGTTACCGTATGTGTTGTAGTCAGAACGGCCCTATAAATCTAATTTTACCACTCAAAACCTAAAGTGGCCTGGCCATGCAGCCACTTAAAGTACTGCAATCTCTTAACCTAAAAAAGTACTAGTGGGCCGAAGTCTAAAGAAAGAAGTGTAAATCTTAGGTAGAGCCAGCTTCCATTGATACTGCTATTAACTTGATGAAAACAAACTTATGCTCAGTAAACTTGTAAACTTCCATTAGAGCAATCCAACTGTTAATTCGATGTTTCCAATGTTGGAAACCACTCTACTGTGAAGATTATTCTTAACAATGAAATCTAGAGACAGGACAGTACAGCACTGAGTTTTTTGAGCTAATTCCTGGAAGACTAGCAAGTGTAATGGTCCAATAAATGGTTTGAGGATGAATAGGGTTACCTCCAAGAAAAGAACAGGGAGTTCCCCACGACTCTTTGCCTCTGGGAATGGATGGAGCTCTAGTACATTTGTAATGAAAGCCACTCTTCCTGTCCTCGAACAAGCCAGCCATGTTCCTCCTGCCACCGCATCTCTCCCTCCCAATATTTCACTACCATCCCACCATGCCACTGGCTCTGTCGGCCTTCATAAAATGCACGGACAGGAAAGAAAGAAACAACATCACAATCATCTCCATTAAACCACAGAAGAAAATATCAATAAAGCCAATAAAGGTGAGCTTGCCTGTTGTGATACTCATCTCTGTTCTGCAAGAGAAGCAGGGGGTAGAGTGGATGAGCTTGCCATATAAAAGCTGCTATGCACATTATTCAATTCAATGGACTTGCAGTCAAGAAATTGATGGAAGAAGAAGAAGAAGAAAGAACTTAGATACAAAAACAATGAGCACCAAATATCTATGTTTCCGTGTTCTTGACACCTTCGACTATATATAAGCAAATATTGCGCAAATAATAATAATAATAAAAAAAGAGTCCAGATGATCCAGTGGGGTCCAAAATTCCTTTGTGATATGGATGAATGTAAAGAAAGAAAAGAAAAACCAAGGCAAAACCCCGTGTATACGTGTAGCTATCCATATCCATGGTGGGCTATAAACCATTGGCGCCACCAACTGGAACTCATGGTGATTTTGATGGGCATTTTCTCTACGTATCTAGCGGGTTTTTTGGATTAGAAGAAATGAAGATAATAATGATAAATAAAACATGTATCTCTGTCAGAATTATGAAATATTATCTTAAGGATATATTTATTTAATGTAATTCGTTTTTGTCTCCTTGAAATATTAACCAAACGCGATGCAATTATCAACATTGAAAGCAGTGCATCCATTTAATTAGCTGCTCATTCAAGAAAGGGTGAGCAAGCTATGAGTAAACAACACCGACGATATATTTTCCAAATTAAATCAACTTTTATTCATTAATGGAAGTTTTCCCAAAAAGGAAAGAGTGAAAGACAGACGAGCAACGATGTGATTTGTAAGATCGAAGCCTGAAATAGATTGAGTGGGAAAGGAAGACATCATATCATGAATACAAGAACGACGAGCACTGAGTTTTAATGGCTTTATTTTTATTTACAGTTAATGTTTTTTTTATATTTTTAAATTTTTTTGATATATTAATATTAAAAATAATTTTTAAAAAATAAAAAAATATTATTTTAATATATTTTCAAGTAAAAAACAATTTAAAAAATAATCATTTTGAATTTGAAAACCTCTATTGAATTTCAATCTTATTATAAAACCACAATTTCCTTATTTCAATTATATTAAAAAAAAATCTCATAAAAAACACCGTGGGCTCTCATTATCCATTTATTTTTCTTCTAATATTTTTCATTTCAGCCACCAATTTATTTTTTTTATTTTTATTATATCCACTCTGTTAATTTTAGACTGAATAACCATGTTTATTATTGGAACAGTGCTGCATTTCTTTTCTATTAATAATTCTTATTTCAGTCACCAATCCTTTCTCTCTCAGTTTTATTATATCATCTACCCTGTTAATCCTAGATTGAGAAAGGCCATAACCATATTTATTATTAGCTGGACCAGTCTATATATAAATTGAAACCTATATCCTCTTACTGTTTAATTGTGCTCCTCCCTTAAAAATATATTTAAATAATAATTTTTTATTTTTTAAAATTATTTTTAACACCAACATATTAAAATAATAAAAAAATATAAAAAATAATTTAAAAACAAAAAAATAATCTTCTTAAAAATCACCCCACCAAGACAAATAAGATATTGGGTATTAGTCAAAAGAAAGTAATTGCCGTAGCTATAATTTTGAAACCCGGCTCAGCCCGGCCCGATGGGACAACCCGGAACCCGGCCGATCCGGGACTGGAACCGGGCCGGGTTGATGAAAAAATAGGATAAGCCATGACTCGATGTGACCCAGCAGGTTGACCCGGTAAAACCCATTGACTTTTTTTTTACTAAAACGACGCCGTTTTGATTTTTTTAAAAAATAAAAACTGGCCCAGCTGACCCAGTGACCCGATCAAAACCCGGTACCCGGGCCAGGGTTAAAAACTATGCCCTAGCTGAAGATATACAACAAGAAGCCGGCTCGGCTCAACTATTTTTGGAGGCCTGTAATTGCGCTTGGCGTCGGTGGAAACACCTCCCTAGGGCTATTCGCTGCTGTTTAATGTTTCCATGGTCGCGTCAGTTGTCTAGAAGTAGAGGTTGATGGAGATCTTCTAGATGGATGAACTCTATTTTTTTTTTTGGGGGGGGAGATGAAGTGATGAACTCTAATTTTTCTTTTTTTCCTCAAACGGGCACTGAGTTACAACACTTGGTTTTGACGTTGGGTACACACAACAACAACAACACGTATTTGAAGCAACATTCAATGCATAACCAGAGAGAAAAAGGCAGAGACAAGAAACAAAATGGTAATGAATTCAAGAACTGGCACCAGCTTGTGCGGCACTAGGAGGTGGCAAATAGACTGCCTCGCATGTGTTTAGGGCAAGGTGATACAGTATCTAGGCATGTACCATACTATGTGCCATCATTTTTCAGATCGGCCGCCCCTAAATCCTACTCTTGCATGATTGAGCCATGCAAGAAGGCCCCATCTCCCCCATTGAGCAATCACACTCTCACCTTAAGGTTCATGCTTAAGGACAAGAAAAGGAAACTTCAACGTGGATGGAGAGCACTCTCGACTTCCTTCTTTGTTTCTAAATGACAGTAGTAAGAGTTATTAAAACCTGTTCAAAGGTTTTGTTCGTGGGTAAATAAAAAATGATATTGTTTCATCCTTTTTCTCTTAAATCAAGCTGAGGTTAATTTAATCATTGATTGAGTTGTCGGGTTAATCGGATTAATTCTCACTCGATTTTATTTAAAATTTATACTTTATTTTCTCATTCTTTTTATGAATTCAAAGCGAAACTCCCTAGTAGGGACCTTAAGGGTGTATTTGGGATTATACTAGTGGTGTCAGTTCAAAGTGTTTTTTCATTTAGAAATGCATTAAAATATTTTTTTTATTTTTTAAAATTATTTTTGATATCATCTCATCAAAACACAATCTAAAATAAATTTCAAAATTTAACTTCCCAGACCCACCTTACATCTTAAACCTAGACAATCCCTTTATAACGAGATCAACCACTTTAAGCAGATGGAATCTCCATTTTGGAGGTCACACGAAAAGAATTGAGCATGGTCTGTCTCTTCAAGGAAACTCCAATGTCCAGTCGTTTAAGATAAGGGCCAGGGAAGTCAGTGTGATGGTTGCTAAGGTAGTTTGAACCTTCTAAAGCCCAGTCGGCTTGGTCCACGACTCGAAGCTCATGCCACGGCCCAAATTACCTGTTTATTTGATTTTATTTTATCCTGTCAAATTGCCGTCCAGTAATGTTCTCAAACCGTTACTTGGAAAGGAAACCGCGGCAATAAGCAATGTCTTCAAATAACTTTTTAAATAACTTTTTGTGTTAAAATAAATATTAATAATATTTTTTTATTTTTTAAAAAATATTTTTAACATTAACATATTAAAACAATACAAAATATATAAACTATATTAAATTTTAATAAAAAATAAATTTAAATTTGTTGGCACACAGCGTTCCCAAACGTCCCTATTAAATCCATTTTAACCACGCGTCTCTCGCACCCCACATCACGTGACCATTTTTCTCCCGCGGTCCGTACGTTTCACAATTGCCAACCATCCCACACGCTCAAAAAATAAAATACTTCTAGCACTCAGGAAAAAAAAAAAAAACCGCCTGAGAGAAAGAGAGGAGGAGAGGAATGGGGGAGATCGCAGACATGCCAGACACAACAATGAAGAAGAAGAAAAAAGGAAGACCTTCTCTTTTAGAGCTTAAAAAACGCTCTCTCAAGCAGCAACAGCAACAACAAGAAAGCCCTAATTACCTTGAAAACCCTAATTCTCTCAATTCCAATCCCGTCCTTCCTAACCGTCGATCCTCTCGCCGGAGCTCTAATTCTTATGCACCTGAATGGATTGATGGAGACGACGACGAAGAAGACGATGAAGACGATGAGCGTAAAGAGAAGAAGCACAAGCTCTTGCGAGGATTGAATTCTCAAAAAAATAACAACAAGAATTCCAATACGTTGCCTCCTTCAAACTCTGATTCGAATGCTGGTGGCGGTAATCACGAGGAGGGAATTAGGAGGCGCAAGATCAGCGCCGTCCGTCTTGGATCTGATGATTTGGTGATTATCTAACCGCAAATTTTATTATTTACTATTATTTTTTGTTTTTATTAGAAAATAAAACAGAACGATTTTTTTCTGTGTTTTTGAATGATACTTTTTTTTTTATTTCGCGCGTTATTCGTTGTTTAAATGAGTTGGATCGGAGTGAGTTGTTGTGTTTGACCCGGTCAGGATTGTTTTCTTTTTTTTTCTGGTAATTTATTTCTACTTTGAAAATCTTGGTAGTGGTGGATTTCAAGTTTCTATGTATTTTTTTAATATTTTCTTTATATGCTAAATTCGAATATTTACCATAAATATTTTATTCTTAGTTGTTTGTTGTATTTAATCTTGTGTCTGGTGCCCAACATTATAGAAGCATAGATCTTGTTGTGTATAAAGCTTAATTTTGTCTTTTCTCTAATAATTCTAAGCCTCTTCTTTTTCTGTACTTTCTCTGCTTTTGCTGTAACTTTCCTCATTGTTTCTTCACTAATAATTTAAATCACTGATTTGTAATTTTTTCTTGCAGGATGAAAAGGTTTTGAAAGGGACAGACACTCTTCATGGTATCAATTCAAACTCAAAATCTCATGAAAAGGGTTTTCTGGGAGGTCTTTAAAAAGTGTATGTTGGGAAATAATTAATTAAAACTGTGCCATATATTATATATATGTTTGTGTGTGTACAGGGTCATCGGTGGAGCCGGGTCCCACTACACCTTTGCCAGACAAAAAGTTGTTGGTCTTCATTCTTGACAGACTTCAAAAGTGGGTGTTGTTTTTAGCTGCTTAGATTTTTACTTTTCTTTTTGTAGTCTTCTTCTTTCGACTGAGTTAATCAGTTGCTTTCAATTGGGTTTTGATTGGTCTTATTGATTGCAGGAAGGACACTTATGGGGTTTTCTCTGAGCCAGTGGATCCAGAAGAGGTGCATTTATTATCACTTTGCAGTGTTGTGTTTGTTTGAAAGATAATTGAATATTGGTTGATACCAAATTGATTTTGGTACAGCTTCCTGATTACTTCGAGATCGTTGAGAATCCCATGGATTTTTCTACAGCGAGGAAAAAGTTAGATGAGGGAGCCTACACCAACTTGGAACAGTTTGAGGTTGGTTTGAGATTATTTTGCTTACTAACTTGGATTTGTAAGTCACCTTCTCTTAGTGGAGTTGCATCAATGACAAGTTGAGTCTATGCATTGGGGATAATCTCCTTCGCTGCTTCAACTTGTTACAATTATGTGGTTGTTTAGTGCTTTTGATATGTGTGGAACCTGATAAGAGATTTATTCTTAAAGCATAAGAAGATGTTTGAATAAGAAATGGATGTTGTAATTAAGATATGTTTGATACTAAAACATCCATTTTGCTTTGGGTTGGAGTCTAACTGTATAACAGATAAGAAAGAATTCTACTCTGTAGAACAGTGTTTCCTTGTACCCCTTATCTGATGGTCAAAATTTTCTATGCTGGTAGTTTGGTTAATTGCAGAAAGAGCTGTTACATTAACACCCAATCCCCATTTCTCTTTTAGGAAATTTAACAAATACCACCATAATGAACTTGTTGCTTGTTGCCACCTACAATGGCAAAAGTTATGATTTTCCCTTGAATAGCTCATGAAGATATTGAAACATTTCCTGTGATGTGTCCAGATTGTTGGTCTCTTTCTTTATAACATACCAAGTCCACTTTGTTACTTTTGTATCGATTGCTTCCTTGCTAGCAATTACCAGGAGACAAAATAGATGTTAGATCATGGAGTAACTAAACCTTTGAAGTGAGGATCAGCAGTGACCTTGTGCAAAATGTGTGCAGGTAATGCAACTGACTGCATTTACAGAGAGTATTTTGATTCTTTCCGAGGTGGGGTTCTTGGAACTCCTGTGGACAAAATGAAACTGCACAAGGATGGATATCCAAAAAAAATGGCATATTTTGCTTACCTGCCAACTAGCTATTTACCTTGAAATCAATTTCCTGTACTCTTGGTTTGCTTGTGGAAAAATGTATGTCATTCTTGCTGGCATTTGAAACTTTTGACATTTCTTTTGCGCAGAAAGATGTTCTTTTGATATGTTCAAATGCAATGCAATACAACTCCGCCGATACTATTTACTATCGACAGGTTTGGCTTCATCTCAATTCTGTTACTATTCTATATAGTTTTGCTAGTGTTATTTCTGAAAACCGTCATTTTTTTATTTAGGCACGGGCCATGCAAGAGATTGCAAAGAAGGACTTTGAACATCTTAGGCAAGATAGTGATGATAGTGAACCACAACCCAAAGTTGTGAGGAGAGGGAGGCCACCTGGCACAGGCAAGCTGAAAAATGCACTTGAGAGGTCGCCTGTTGATCGTGTTGGTCCTGAAGCATCCTCGGATGCAACTCTTGCCACTGGAGGAGATAATAATAGCTTGTCCAATGGTTACAATCTCAGAAGAAGTTCTTCATACAAGTACCAGCCTGCTGATTCATTGGTCAGGGCCTCTCATGGGTCCCACAACAACGAAAATCATTCTACCTGGTTATCTGAATGGGAAAATGAATTTCCAGGTATGGGACTGCTTGACTCTGCTTCTTGCTTTTGTATTCTGTCTGCTTACTATTCTGAACCTTTTTTTTTTCTTCAATTGGCTATCTTTATCCAATAGCTATTGATGTATTTACTTGTCTTGCAGCTTCTGTTGTGAAGGCCGTGATAAAGTATGGGAAGAAACCGATTGTGCTAGACGAGAACAAGCGTGACACCTATAAGCATCCACTGGACTCCCATGAGCCATCTGTCTTGATGACCTTTGATGGAGAATTAAAGCAACTCATGGCGGTAATGTCCGAAGAAACTTTTAGAACTTTGTTTTGGTTTCCTAATGGAAAATTGATTTTCCATCTGTTGGTCTCCTGCAGTATGAGCCTTTTCACATCCTTTTGTTTAGGAGCAAGTACACCCCGCAGCATGTGGCCTTTGCCCATAATGTTTTTTCCTTTAACCATAAGTTGGGCATATGTTTATGATCCAATCAATTAATAGGCACTAGCCATATATCCGTCCCAGTTTTTTCCCCCACTTTTCAGTTTATAGGCAATATACGGTTTCATCTATTGGTAACCTTATTTCATTTTACTTTGATGTGCATTAGGTAGGTTTAAGCTCTGAGCATGGTTATGCAAGAAGTCTCGCTCGATTTGCTGCTGATCTCGGGCCTGTTGTCTGGAGAATGGCTTCAAAGAAAATTGAAAGTGTCTTGCCAACAGGAATTGAGTTTGGCCCTGGGTGGGTAGGAGAAAATAAAGCAATGGAGAAGCATAAGGTTTCAAACAGCCCCATATCTGATAACCATTTAAGCAGATTTCAACCTGCAACTTCCTTGAGTAGAGATGCGACATGGACTAAAGAAGACATGCTAGAAACTGTTGGTGGATTAAATTCTAAAAATGAGTTAACTACACTGAACAGTGCTACTGGTGGGATGAAATCTTTGCCTACTGTCTCGATTCAGCAGAAACCGATGATTCATCCTGATATGAATGGTTTCAGTGGAGGATTTGGATATAATTCTTCATCTCAAATAGGGATGGCGCGGCCTGTGGCACCTACAGGAAAGTTCAGTTTGGAGAAGCTGCACCCTGCAGTGCCATCCCAAATGTTTGGTGCGGTTCCACCTAGTAACAGCACCTTCATTTCAATGCCTGGGAACAATTTAAATTCGAATAAGGCTATGCTGTCAGAAACTTCAGGTGGATTATTGCAGTCTGGAATTTCTGCAGCTGTAGGGTCCAGCTCTGACTCTCATACATTACGCAATGTGGGGTTTGGTGGGAAATCATCTTGGCAGGGATTTTTACCCTATCATCAACAAGGTACTGTTCCATTTCCACCAGACCTGAACGTTGGATTCATGGCACCTGGCTCACCTTCTTCCAGCGTGCCAATTGGTTCACCACGGCAGCCAGATTTAGTATTGCAGCTCTGAGGTTGAACGGATCCCTTGCCATCTAATCAAACATGTTGAGTAATGTAGGTATTAGGTTTGAACATTTTCCAGCAGAAAAGGAATAAGAAATTGATAGAGGCAAGTCATTTTTTAATGGAGGGTGGCTTGCAACTCATTACTGGAATGATTCATAACATCAAATTGCGTAGGGGAAGAATTTTGTACAGATTAATGTATCATTATTTTTAGGCTTAAACCACAGTTTTATACTAGTAGTATGGATCTCAATTGAATCCTTGATTTTTAGATATTTTCAGGATTCTCATTGGAAGTGATAGCACTGATATGTTATGTTTTAGTTTAGTTTTTTATTGTATGATGTATAGTAATGTTTATGCGTCTCATTGCTTGCCTCCTTTAATTTTTTCATACTTTCCATTTTAGTCCTTTACTTTTTTACTTTTTCTTTTTCCGATCCAGCTTTTCAAAGTTGTACCATACCCCCTTCTTGATCTATAGCTTATCTGTGTAAAAAGCTTGCTATTACTTTCTCATTTGTAGCCGATTTCCCCATCAAATTCAGACGCGCAACATTTGCAACTCGATAGCCAGTCCAATAATCGAAGAACTGTGGATGATTGTTCATCTCTCAGCCATGGAAATGGAAGTTGTACTGAGACCTTGTTTGGTATTCAAGCAAGCTGTTTACTATCAGAATTGGACAAGCTGTGTAGAAGAGTTATATTCGCGTGCTCTGTTTTTTGCAAGTAAAAAACAAAGAAAAAAAGCAGAAGCAGAGGTTCAATTTCGAATTAGTCTCCCAAGTATGTAATGATTCTCACATGGTCCCTAAACTAAATAATCTCTCAATGAGCCCCCAGCATATCGGAATTCCTCAGTTGGGTCGTGTCATCGAAGATCATCCAAAAATTGGTGACTATTTTCTCCACCAGCCCTCAATTGAGTCTCCAAACTAAGACTTTTCTCAATTCCCCCCTCTCATTTTCCCTATTCCCTTAAATTCAACAATGGGAAAACTTGAATGAAGCTTAATTTTAAACAAAAAAACAAAAGAAAACCATAATCTTGCGAGGGCAGGGTGGAAGTAATTAATGGAGTCACGAGGCATGAGGTGTTCTTCAATGCCATGGCAACCAAGTAAACTCTTTGAATCGAAAGATTCTTATACCTTTTGCCTTGTGGAACTGGCATGAGTATACTTGCAAATTGGGATTACATCAAACAACCCACCGTGTCATGTTTATTTTTTGTTTTTTAATGGTGTTTTTTTTAAATTAATATTTGTTTTTTACTTTAAATTACTTTTTTTATATTTTTATATTATTTTTCCAAATAAAAAATATATTTAAAAAAAACAATCACTAATTCGGAAGAATCTCTATACCTCGTCATGATTTGTATATATTCCGGTGTGCATCGATTTTTGACTTCGTTCTCTAATGGAACCAAGACCAAACCTGACAAGTAATCACCATTAATGAATCAGTCAAATTCATGCTTTGGTGCCTAACTCAATTAATATTGTGTGGTTTTTGGTGCTATTTCTTTAATAGGGTTTTATTTTAAAATATATTAAAATATTCTTTTTATTTTTAAAATCATCGTATTAAAAATATCACCTTTACACCTCTTAAATAAAACATACTTTTAAAAAATACTTCAAAAATAAAAATCACCACACCTACCATGCATATTAGAGGGTGGCTTTCATAACATTTGTGGGTTTTTCTTTACCGTCGTTTTTTCAAATTCAAATTAAAACCATATATATACCAAACAAATTGCTTTTTTTTGAGATGGATGGCCGCCTAGTTCCTAATTAAAACAAGAGGGTTTTGTTCGGGTTGACCCAGCAGGCCGGGTCCGGGTTTTATAGCAGAGAACAAAGAAAGCAGCGCATAAAACAAATAGCAAAAAAACAAGGACAAGTGCATTAAAGATAAGACAAGATAACTCTAAATATTAATTCAATGTTGTTCTGTATTTCTTTCGATCATATTCTCTTACACGCCTTCTAAAAAACTTAACCAATCAACTGAACAATTTCGTCGTCGGTTGAGCGAAACCAAAAAAAAAATTGTGGTTTAATCGATCTAGGGTTTCTCTATGCTGTTCCTACTAATTAAAAAGAATAAAAGAACAGGTTAATCATATTTGCCATGCCATTTTACTTCCTGCCATGGTTTGCTTCTCAAACCATCTTTGTGCAAGCAGCTTCAACCTATCGTCTTGCACTTCACAAAACTTATGTTCCCACCCTGATGGCTCCACTGCTTCAAACCCTAATCCTGGCGCCCTATCTTTCGACAAAGGATTCAAACCTTTTGTCCAGTCCACTACGTACGCTGACACTCTTCGCCGGAACTTGACCTTAAATTCAGACCATGCTTGATACTTGTAATGGTTCACCACAGCAACTTCTAAACTAACTGGCTTCGTTCTGTACCCCTCCTTCAACTTAAAATGGTGTATTGCATTAAGCAATGAATGTTCAATTGCTTCTAATAAGACTATAGACTTGTGACGATTATCTTCTTTTCTCCTGCAAGTATACCCTTGTGTCACCCCTTCCAAGGGATGTGTTATCTGATTCGACGGACCAAACTCATTGCACCGAATCGAAACCTGACCAATCGGCCGAGGATCCGACCACCACTGGGTTTTCGGCAATAAGGATCTTAACATCGGATCATCAGGCGAAGGTTGTAATGAAGTAACCCATGATGGTGCAAAAACAAACTCATCAACATCTAAATACATCATCCAAGTGCATGAATCCTTAGCATACAATGAAGCGTGAGAGAAGCCAGCTTCTTGTGTCTTAGGCCAAATCCAAAAGAACGTTTCAATGTTATAGCCCTCTTGGTTGAGCTCCTTAATCACCTTCATCAAGTCATCATCACTGTCATTATCGTATAGCACAAACTTTTCTACTCCAATCTTCGAATGGTACATGACCCATTCTCTCAAGAACTTAGCCACGTCAAAAACCATGGTGCTGGCGCACAATAGCGACTTCGGCCTTTCAATTTCTAACTTGCGCCATGGAATATAGTACGCGACAGAAGGCATCATGAAACTGCTTTCCCCCTGGTGACGAATCTCAAGGGAGACTTTAATCCGTTTGTTTAGGCCGTTACCTTCCCCGCCATAACCGAACGACGTTAAATCTGGACGTTCGCACCTGAACACTTCTTGAATGGAGCTGGAAACGGCTGTTCTGACCGAGTTATTGCTAGTCTCATCAATAAAAACGCAAGTCAACTCTTTGGGGGACAGGTTAATCCCTTGCCGATGATTCAATCCTTTGACGAACAAAACGACATCGTTTTCGGTCGTAAACGACTCGTAAGCAAGGCGAGTCCATCTCATCATCGGCTCCGGCGGCGGAGACGAAACCAGGAACTCCTCTCCTGAGCGAATCAAAACAGGCGACAAGAACGGCAACCGCCGACGATTTCTTTTCGGAAGGCCGCACTTGAATGTTGTCTGATTCGTCGAAGGCAAAACACCAGAGAACCTCGCCGGAGAAGTCTCGTTGTTCGGATAAAGACACAGGAAATCATTGCCGGATATTGAAGCAGTCATCGGAGGAGTACTTTCCGGCAAGACAATCAAAAGAACCTCCCAACCAGGTAACAAAACAGAGACCGATTTTACCCCCGAGGAATCTTGAATCGACGCCACGTGTCGCGTCAGGTAATTAATGTCTTCTTTAATGGCAAGAGAGGAGGAGGAGGAGGAATATCCTGGTATCTTAGAGATGGCGGTTAGATTAACAGACGGAAAGCTGATTTCCGTTGAGGCATAGATTGGATTGCAGGAGGAAAAATAAAGGGAGAAGGAGGCAAAGAGGAAAACGGAGAGGAAGAGGAAAAGAAACGCCGGAGAGACTTTACGACGCATCGTTTCAGAGAATTCAAAAGGGCGTGGAGAAATTAAGAGTAAACGGAGAAGTGGTGTGGAGGGGGATTTCTTTATATTCATTGTATTTTCCCTCTCAATTTCATAAGAAAAATAAAAAAGTCAAGAAGATGAAGAAGAAGGAAGTTAATTTATTTAATTAGTTAAAATAATAATAATAATAATGAAAACTGCGGATGGCGAGAGGGGGGGCAGAGAGAAATCACAGAGCATATATAGAAGAAAAGAAACTGGCGGAACTTTTCAGAGGTGGCGAGCTGATGGGCCGGGCCGGGTCGCATAAGATGGCGTCAGGGGCGGCTTCTTATTCTGTTCTTTGGCACGTTGTTATTTTACTTGGACTGTGACTATTTATTATAATGCTGATTTTATTTAATTACTTGGAGATTCTTTTCCTAATCACTTACTTTGTGACAATAATTTACTAAATAAATGGGTTTTTTAAAAATTCATGAAAAAGAAAGACTTGAACTTAATTCCTCTACGTTTTTTAGGGGCTCAAGTAATTTATTAAAAAAAACTCTTAATTCACGGTTGTTATTTATTTACAAGTTTTCACTGTTTTTAAATAAAAAAATATGAACAATATAATATGTATACATAAACACTTTTTAGCGGTGTACGTAAGAGATTAGATTTGTTTTTTATATTTAGTTAGTGTTAATTATAGATTTAATTTTAATCATAAATCTAATAATTAAAACGATATTTCTTTTGTTAACTATCATTGTTTTTCTAATTTGAATGAATTATAAAAAATATGAGATCACAACTATTATAGATTATAGTTTTGATTTTTTTATGAAGAATAATTGTTATTTTGATGTTTTTTTTTGTTTTGTTTTTTCATTGCAAAAATCCATCTTCATTTCCACTAACTAGACATGTTTTCTAGTTTCTTATTAAAAGAGAAGGAAGAATGGAAAAGGAAAAGGAATTTTGTTTTTTTGGTGATTTAATTATTCGGTAATGTTTGGTAATTGGTGGATTGCATGCATCATGTTAGATTGGATTGGACTGCCACCATGATTCTATTCCTGGAGATATGGTTCTGTGTGCCAGGAAATTGATTTATTAATATATTAATATATTGGTCAATTTCCATAAAATATTAACTTAGCTTATCCAAGCTGGCTACCAGATTAAAAATATTCAGGAAATATGCTTCTTGATAGCAATAATTATGTGAAAAAGGTAAGAAATCTTTTAGTGATTTATTGATCTAAAATCTAAAATCGATGCTTCCCACAAGTTTTCGAATTAATTCACATACTAATTAAATCTCTAATTCGGTTAATCTGTAAATATATGAGTTGATCTGTACGTATCTTGATTTTTTTTTAATAAAAAAAATACCATCTAAAAATATATCATTATTTTAATAAATAAAAAACGGTACTTTATAAAGATGAAACCTAATTAATTAATGATGGTTGGTTGTATTATTAAATTAATTAGGAAGAGAGGATCAAATATGACTGCTGTGACTTTTGCCAGATCAAAGAGAATATTATAATATGTTTCTTGTAAATGCATTGGCTTGCATGACCATCAAGTCGATCTTGCACGTATTCTCTTCGTGGACGAGGTCGAGCTGACTGTCTATTGTATTCGCGTGCACGTTATACAATTTTCTGCAGTGGCATTTTATTAATTATGGAAACGTTTGCTTTTTCAATTATTTTTTATTTGAAAACATTATTCAATCGATGATATTTTTTAAATAGTCTGATATATCAATATCAAAAGTTAAAAAAAGATATTATTGTATTTTTTATTGAAAAACACCACACACACACACTTATAAGCAGACAATAACCTCTTGCGCACTTCACGTTAAAGAAATTAACTCGGATGTTAAAGAAATTGTATTGATGAAACATAAACAGAAATTAATTGGATTTCACGTTACAAATATAAAGGCTTGCATTTACATTAATATTGATGAAATGAATTTGCAAATTAATATAAAGGCATTTATTTACATTTCGTGCGTGGTGAATTAACGAATTATTTGTCTATAAATCTACAATAAAAGCCTACAAATTTAAATGATTTGCCCATATACGTACAATCTATCAATCCATGATATATAGACTACAGTTTATGTGGGTATAGTTCTGTGTGTGTGTCCCTAAATTTGCAGAGTCAACTAAGTAAATCGCAGGTAAATACTCTCCTTGAAAAGGAGTACTTCCCTTGTATTAAAAGTCTCAAAATCCAAGACGTGCGTTGGAAATTCAACTTTATGTGTACAGTAAACCACTGAACATTCAGAAGTCTTTTTTTTTTTTTTTCCAAAATATTTCCCATGAAATCATTGATTTTCAAAAGTTTAAACAAGGAAAGTTGCGATTGTTCTTCCTTTTCTTTCTTGATCTTGTGATGACTTGGCTACATATATAAGAATCTCGACTGTAGACGTATGAGGGAAGCCCCATCGATCTGGCTTAGCGTGTCAAGGGCAAGAAACGAATTGCCTGAGCAGCAAGTGAGCAGGGAACCGCGGGGCATGGCTTTACAGCTAGAAGCTTGACTGGTTTTCACATTTTCTCAGGCGCAAGTTTGGGCTTAATTCCATAGCACACAAAGTTCATTCCTTCAACTTTATGCTCCAATAATTCCATTGCGCATATATATATATATATATATATATATATATATATATATATATATATATATATATATATATATATATATATCCTTTAATTGCTTGAAAAGTTATCAACTTAATACGTCTAACTTTAGCTTGAATATTCTGATCGATCGTAAAAGAAGAAAGAATAATAAAAATTATTCTCTAATCCCAAGTAGTGTTGGGATGTTGTGCAAGTCACTTTTGTGAAAAATAAAATAAAATAAAATTGGGGAGGGGATTTATAAAAAAATAATTGCGAATCATATTGGAAAAATGAAGGCATAGAAGATAAGTCAAGAGCATGAAAATATCTTTCTGTCTAATCACTTCTTGTCTTTAATTGAGTTATGATCATGTCTTTTCACCAATAAAAGCATTAGAACATTCTCACATTCATCCATATCCATGCTTACTATTTCAAGCACATTTTCAGTGGAAAACTATACCTTAAATTCAACATATATATATATTGTGAAATCATATAAGTATTAATTAATGATTCAAGGATTGACTTGAAAAAATCCCAACTCAAAATCCTAATCCGAACTAAGTTTCAACTTGTACATATCTTTACAATAACAAACTCTATTGACTCGATTAGATTGACACGTGATTTAGTTGACCCACTAACCCAGTGATCCAAGCCCTTTTCAAGATGAGATCTCGGGTCGGGTCTTATCATACTATCAAAAGCAAAGCATGAGTAGCATTTTTCTATCTCGTTAATGTTGGACACAAGCCTGTTACAACTTCTGGGCCAAGACAAAGAATATGGGCTTGAAGTCCAAATAAGAGAAACGTCTAAACAGTAAAGTAAGGCTCGGAACTCCCCAGCCCGTTAAACTACATAACAACGGCCCGTTAGCACCATCTTACAAACATGCTGACCATAATACCCTTATCGAGAGACCAAATTCAATCCTGATATTTGATGATGGGATATAACGAAGGAGCAGAAAACAATAAAGAAATTGTATGGTCTGCCACGGTAAATGCCCTTCATCTAGGGTAAATCAATTCATCGGTGAGGTCAGCATAGTTTTTGGTTTTTTATCTAATTATATAAAAAAATATTTGATTAATCAAATATCTTATATTTTTTTATTGGATTGCATGTATATAATTACATAAAAAAATATATTTTATAACAGTTTTAACTAACATATATTTTTTTATTTTTAAAAAATTATAACTAATTTTTTTAAACCTATTTTGTTTTTTAAACCACAAAAACAAAAATTATTGAAAGTTCGACTATGTTTTTGTATTGTGATAACAATTACTTTTTAAAGTATTTTTTGTTTAAAAATATATTAAAATAATTTATTTTATTTTAAAAAAATTAATTTTAATATTAGCATATTAAAAAATCTAAAAACACTGAAAATAAAAAAAATAAAATTAGAAACACTTTTCAAATAAAAAAAAACAACAGAATCGGCATTAACTGTGGATAAATAATGGACCCGTGCATGTCGAGGTGGTCATGAATCATGATAGCGACGGGGACCACTGTTTTGTAAAGAAGCTTCGGCTGGGCTTTTCATTCGACGGTGATTTTAGTTTTGGGAAAAAAAGGACAAAAAAATCTAAAGTACTATCCGCGTATACTTCTGATTTATTGGTCTTGGGATAGAATTATAAACAAGTAAATTGTTCTCGTTAAGAGCAAAGGCTATAAAAAACAAAGAACATATTTCCTTATATTTTCTTTTTTTAAAATAAATTTATTTTATATCCTTTATTTATTTTTATTTAATTAAATATATTGATGTTTATTTTGTATATGTTCTTTCAATTTTGAAATATTAACTAATTGTAACAATATGATTTTTGTTTTGTTTTGAAATCGAGTTAAAAAATAAAGAATAAAATTCAAATAAGATAATACTGAGTTATATTGATTAAATATGTTAAATGAATCGATAATAATTTCCTTAATTACTGACGGATTGGTTAGAAAAATGAAAGAAAAAAGTGACATTCTATTTATTTATTTTTATTTTATTAATCATTGTCACCGAAAGGCAAAGCTAGAAGAAGGCTCCCCCGTGTTTCTACCATGACAAGTCTTTGGTGATGTATGATATTTTTATTTTATTTATTTTTTATTTTGTTAAAATTTATTTTTAAAATTATTACATTAAAATAATAAAAAAACATTAAAAAAATTAATTTAGAATAAAAAAATTAACTTTTTTTATAAAAAAAAGGTTGAAACTTGAAACACAGCTCTTAACGGACACTTTATATGGATGGTACAAAATGTATAAAAAATCTTTGTTTTTAAGAAGAACCATCATAGAGCATTTGTTTTTGCATTCCAATATATTTTTTAAAATATTTTTTATTTGAAAAAAATATTAAATTAATTTTTAAAATGATTTTTATATACTAATATTAAAAATATAAAAATTATCATCTTAAAATATTTTTAATTAAAAAAATCCTTTAAAAAATATACCCACCGAACACTCAACTAGCATATTTTTTTTCAAGATTAGTGGAGTTTTCTTCGCAAGGTGGAGTCCCACACGCTCTAACATGATTTTTCAAGATGAGTGGAGTTTTCTACGTAAGGTGGAGAAAAATGGGGGGTTTGGAGGCTAGTTGGAAGCTTCAAGGAGTCATTTTCTTGGAGATTTACAATACACCATCAATAGATGCTAGCTAACCAATCATTCTCTGGTTTTGTCTCTATCAATCCTCTTGCATTTCACATCACGTCTCAATCTTTATAGAACCCCAACAAATTAGGTTAAATTTCTGTCCCTTCTGTTTTGGTGCTGGGCCTTCACGCGCTCCCAAATCCCAAGTCAATGAACACCACAATGAAAAAGAGTTTTATATCCTAGTTAGTTATGAAACTCGATCCCTCTAAATACGTAAATTTTACTTCGTACTTTTTTTAATATTTTTTCAAGAAATATATAGTCCAAACTTCGAGATGGATAGAGACAACATTACAACGCGGAATCAAAGTTATCCCACCAAAGATAAGAATATATGTATATAATCTAGTCCCTATACTCTTGATGTTTGGCAAAACAAGACCATTTGTTTTTAATTTGATAAATTCAAACCCTTTTTTTTCCAATTAAAGTTGATTTGATCCTCCTCACCCACCTCTATTACTAAGCAAACAGCCAGATGAAAGCCACATGTTAAAAAACAATCGGATGAAGATCACAATTAAAATATGGGATTTGATTTGACTAAACATAAAAAATAGAGGGACCAAACCATACCAGTTTACGATTTGGTCCCTGAACAAAAAGCACTCAACGCGTATAATCCGAAGATTGTTGTAGGAACACACACGGGGGGTTGACTGTTCAGTGTCAGAACAGGACAAAGAGAGAAACAACAAGGTCAAAAACGTAAAAGCAACGGCATCCACCGAACCGGAACGTTTATAAATGCGGGAAGAGAAACAGAGAGAAAAATGAAAAATCCAGTTGTGCGTGAAGCTGCATGGAGAGCGACTTGCATTAATTCACATTAATTTCAAAAAATAAGAATAGAGTAATTTCCCTTTTTATTATTAATTTTATGAATTTAATTTATTTGGAAAACTATTTTATTATCACTGCTTACTGGGCTGACAGTTTGCCGTTAAATCTGCCGCTCAACTTGTTCACTCTCCCTCCTCTTTCCTTCACTACACAAGTTCTAAGTTTAGGGGTACGTGTGATTTTCTCTATTTTGCCCTTTATTGAAAAATCTTCCTTGTTTCCATTTTTATTAATTAATAAAGCTCTGATTTTTCAAGAATGTTTTTCTGAAATCTAGGATCTCGAGGGACAAAGACAACATTGTCATTCAGGGTTTCCCTTTTTTTGTCTCTCCAATCAAGGAGGAGAGAAAAAGAACGGAACTTGTTTGTGTGTTCTCTGAGTTTTGTTTTTTGTTTTTTTTTTTTTTTCTGGTAATGTAGCTTGGTTTGTGTTTTTTACTATAAAATATACAAAGAGTAATGAGGATGAGATGCTTTTCTTGCATAAAACCAAATCGAAACGATATTAAGATCGACACTGAACACGCCCCTCGATCTAGTTCTCGATGTTCTTATGGGTCCTCAGGTTTTTTTATTTATTTATTTCCCATTTGTTTTTTTTTTGGGTTTTGTTTATTTATTTATTTTGATAAAGATAAGGTGTGGGATTTGTAGGTACCCAGAACGCAAGGTTTAATGTAAATGGTAATTGTTATTTAATTTTTTTGGGATTTAATTTGTTTTTTTATAAGCTTTGTTGTCGTGTTTAATTAATTATTTGGATTCTTATATTCAACAATGGGGTGCAGAACATGGGAAGAATCAGAGTCCTGAGGACGGGGCTCGTAGTTTTACATTTCGTGAGCTTGCAGCAGCAACAAGAAATTTTAGAGAGGTTAATTTGATTGGTGAAGGAGGTTTCGGCAGGGTTTATAAAGGCCGGTTAGAAACAGGGGAGGTAAGTTGCTGTAAACAGTTATAGAATTTATGTAATTGTTTTGATTAGTTTATGAATGTGGCTTCTTTTTTGGTTGCAAATAGGTTGTTTGTTGTAATTTTGTGGTCAAACTGAGACACTTTCCTTTTGTTTGGTTTGGTTTTTGATGATTAGCTTGTCGCGGTGAAACAACTTAATCAGGATGGTCTTCAGGGGGATCAGGAATTTATCGTGGAGGTTCTTATGTTGAGTCTGTTACACCATTCCAATCTTGTTACCTTGACTGGCTACTGTACTTCTGGTGATCAGAGACTATTGGTTTATGAATACATGCCGATGGGTAGTTTGGAAGATCATCTTTTCGGTAAATTTCTTTTGCATCTTATGCATAGATTTTTAATGTTCTGCAATCTTCTTCTGATTTGTTATTCAATGAACTTAGTCTGAATTTGTTTAGTTTCTGATTTATTTTTTGTGTCAGATAATTCATTGCTACTAAACTCCCTGCCCCATCTTGCCACCCTCTATTTATCCCCTTGATACTGAAAATTTGATTATTCAACCAAAACACATGATTGCCACCCTCTATTTATCCCCTTGATATTGAAAATTTGATTATACAACCAAAACAGATGATTAAGCAAGTTATTTTGATCTTACAAGTTTGTCTTGTTGATGTTCCGATGGATATCAATGATAATCCTAAGTCTATGTTGTGGAAAGTTTACTTTCTGGAATCTCATTCACCTGTATGATTTATCTTTTTCTTGATAGGTAGATATGCTTTCTCATTGCTCGTTATTCTTGATTCCGCGCATGATTTCATGTTTTTGGCATAGGAGAAAAGTAGATGATTGCTACATAATTTTCAGCTAGCATGCTTTTTGATAATTGATACTGTAATTGTTTCTCAGATCTAGAACCTGGTAAAGAGCCATTAAGTTGGAGCACTCGGATAAAGATCGCTGTAGGTGCTGCCCGGGGTCTCGAGTACCTACACTGTAAAGCAGACCCACCTGTTATTTACCGTGACCTGAAATCTGCGAACATCTTGCTGGACAATGATTTCCAACCAAAACTATCAGATTTTGGAATTGCAAAATTGGGACCTGTTGGTGAAAATACACATGTTTCAACCAGAGTTATGGGGACATATGGATATTGCGCTCCAGAGTATGCCATGAGTGGCAAGTTGACTCTGAAGTCTGATATTTATAGTTTTGGTGTTGTTTTGTTGGAGTTGATCACTGGGAGAAAGGCCATAGATCGTTCTAAGAAGCCAGGAGAGCAAAACTTAGCTGCCTGGGTGAGTTAAAAACCTGAACTTTTTTCCAATTTATTTTTGTTCTGCTCTCATTGCTCATCCAAGCAATCAGCTTATCTGAGAGTTTAATCATAATTGTTTGTGATGCTGGGTGTGCACTCAATGCATCTTCAATCCCCATCCAGGTAATGCCAAAAGCTCAGTTTAATTTCCAAATAGTTGGTTTTTTGGAGTAATTTGCTGACCCTTGTACAGCAAAATGTCAGACCCAAAATAACTCCAACAAACTATAATGCATCGATTCTTTTTTCTTCTCAATCTCCATTGTAGTCTCAGCCGTTCTTGAAGGACCAGAAGAAATATTGCCAATTGGCTGATCCTCTGTTGGAAGGGTGTTATCCTCGTCGTTGTTTCAACTATGCAATTGCTATAACTGCAATGTGCCTTAATGAGCAAGCCAGTTTTCGCCCTCTTATTGGTGATATACTGGGTGCCTTGGAATATTTGGCTGCACAGTGCCATGTCTCAGAACCCAATACTGGTCGGGTACGAGGTACCAATCCATCGTCACCATATTCTGACAGGAAGGTCGTTTCTCAAGAGCGAGATTCTAGGAGTAGAGCTTCTATTTGAATGATGTGGAGCAAAAGTTATTGAAACCCCTTGATCTCTGTACTGTAAGTAACCAATTCCCATTGTCTTGAACTTTTAGAATTTTTTAGTTGCTGAAGGCTTTCAAACTTCCCTTGTAATATTTTATCTTGTGTATTTTATTTTAAAACTTTAATTCATTAGAATGTGCAGATAGACATATGTTCTTAGCAAAGAGATTTTAATATTCCATGAATTGTTATTATTTGGTGAACGTATACCAAGATTGCTATATTTTTATATAGTTTACCGGGTTATTTGCTACATTTATACCATTCATTTCACCCTCATCAATGAATTAAATTACATACTTTCACTGTGGCTAACCTGTTTATTTAGACAGTCTCAGTTTCTATACATGTCAGAGCTAAGAAATTGATCATGTCTGCATCGTATAAACCCGAAACATTATAATGACCTGTACAGTTTTCTTTTTACGTTTTTGATTTGCATTCTTAAAGTTCTAGTCTTTTGTAAAATGATAGGTTAAGGTATGGTAACTTATCTCGAGGAAGGATCCTTTTCCTTGCACACCCCTGCCCGTTTTGTTTCCATTCTTGCCAGAACCAAACTCACTTTGGTGATCCATATACTTCATGGGCTCTATTTTGGGAAGTTGTTTTTTAGCTGCACTTGTTATGCATGATATATTTCCATAAATGATGCTTGATAGATTGGTCCATACTACTGTAGTCATGAGACTGTTTGTTTCTCTGTGCTTGCAGGTGTCTTGCCAAGCTTAGAGGGGATGGCTGTTGTGTTTCATACCATGTAAAAGCGCATCGATACAGTGGGTAAATATGTTTATTGACATATATGTATAGACAGACTGTTGGGGTTTGGAGTAAATGATTTTTTGGTTACGAAAATCAGGATAAACACATGTTTCTTCTAAGCCTGCTGAAGTTTGTACTTGCATTGAAGTGAGAATTCTTTGCAAATGGCATTAAGCAGCAGGCTTTTAGAATTGTGTTTAGCACTGTTTGAGAGGGATTGGATTTTTGTTAGATACGTCTATGCTATGATTTTCCATGCTTGTTTCTCCTCCTTTTCAGATCATTCAACATGAAATAGAGAATCAATAAAGGAAGTATGTACCATGGAGCATAATTGTTGAATTCTTTAGCATTTTTAATTTCTGTTCTTTAGAAGGTCCACCAGGCCTTCTACCTCCCGTTTCTGGAGAGTAGCTATGCTTCCCTTAGAACACCCATCCGAGCAGCAGCCCTATATATGCTAACCAAGTACCAATGAAGATGAATACATAGTTAAAATACTCAACCCTAGAGTTGGCCTGGACTAATTACCTAGGTTGCAAATTGGATGGGTTTGATACAGGCCATCCCAAGTTTTTTTTTTTTTTTTAAAAAAAAAGACTAGGTTTTTCTACTGGACTAAGCCTGATTAGGTCATGGGTCGGCGAGTCGATGAATAGATTGACCCATTGAGTCTTGTAAATAGGAATGAATATCCATTCAGTGAAGAATGTTGTCGATAATTTCCCTAGGAAGAAATGCCACTGCCTTCTTTCCGTCCCCTGTTCTTGAAGAACTAGCATTCTCTGTCTTGAAGAATGCTGTCGATAAAACAACGTCATTTCGAAGAAAACTTGAAAGAAAAAGTCAACGAACATCAACAAATTTCCTTGATCGAAACTTGTCTAAAACATTCAGGACCAAATCGATAAACTTTATGGGTTTGCGATCTAATTGAGAATGAGTATATATATTAAGGATTAAATTGAGGTTTCCCAAAACATTGAACTGGCTAGAAATCAGGTTCATGAGAAGATTAAATGATAAAAATCCCTCCTCCCAGAACATCCTGAGCTAGAGGAGCATTCACTAATCTCTGAAGCTTTTGAGCATGATATTCTCCTATGAACAATATTGCAACTTGCGACTGTTCCCCGAGGAGATCTCCAAGGCCTCCTCATCAACAAGAAGCATATTCTTGTGGCAATCAAAAGAATCAAGCATTTGATCTTCTGCTTTGCGAGAAATACAAGGGCACATGTATTGTATAATGTTGATGTCCATGTGGGTCTTGGAAGCATACTGTTATCTTATTAATCTTTGGACAAAACAATTGGATTTTTAAAAAGTTGGAGTCTTTGTGACCATCCTTAGGAGTTGCTTCGAGCGGTAGAATCTCCTGAATTCTATATATGATTATAGGTTATGTTATGATTTTTTCTTAGTTGGAGATGATTAGGATTCATTTTCTGGTTAAAAATTATGTAATTGATTGGTATAATGATTTTGTTGTTATTATTGATTATTGCAAGGTTATTGAACCTCGTCACGCTCATAATCCAGCCCAAGGCTTGGGTTATGGATTGAACGAGTGGATTTAAATTAATTTAAAATGTTAAAACAATGTTGTTTTAAATTTGTTTTTTAAAAGTGAAATTAAATTTTAATTAGGTGGATTGAGTCACGGATTGACCCGGCATATCACTCGGGTTTGATCGGGTCAACTTCCACTGAGATTTTTTAGACTTGATTAAGGCTAGATTCCGAGTTGATCAAGTTTTTAATTGACCTGTGAGATCGGACCGAGTTTATTACACTAGCTTAATTAATTAAAAATTTTAAATGTGAATAGTTTGAAGCGTATGTACCTATAATAATTTTCAACAAAGAGTAATGCAGTGTGATATGGTTGAAATTATATTTTATTTTATCCATGTTTTCAAAGGTTAATTAACATATATATAACAATTTTACATGGATTTCAGTGAAATTTTTAAAAACCTTGTTAAGAAAAAAATTATTTTTTAAAATATGTTTAGTATATTTACTTGAAATTATATTAATTTTTTGTATTATTTTAATATCAACACATCAAAATTATAACATTTAAAAAATATTAATTTAATGTTTATATAGTATCAAACATATAACAAATTACTCTTCATAATATATTTATTTTCCTAAATATGAACAGAGGGAAAGCTGACAATCTCTTACTCGGCCGAGAAAGAGTGAGAAAAGCGTTGCCCTGGCAGTGACTGAAAATGTAATGATTCATTCCGATATCACTCCTCCACGAGAAAAAATGCATGTGCTTTGATAACCTTCAGAAAGATACGAAGGCTACAATTGCCGACCGACTTTAAAAAGGGTAGGGTCATTTTTAAATAAAAAAAAAAGAAAAAGAAAAAGAAAATAGAGGTGATGTCTAATATAGACGACGCCGACGCCGACGAGTGTCTGCTTCCTAAGAAATTTCTGTTGAATTTTCTCTCTTAAGAAATTCTTGGCCCATCATATAAAACAATAAAGTCTAAAGAATTATAATAAATAATATCTTAGCTTAATGGGTTCAACACTGCTGTTTATTTGTTTAATCCCCCATCTCACTGTTTTTTGACGTAGTCAGTCAGCCATTTTATTAGAATATCATATTGGCAGTAATTTTCTGTGTCCTCAAACATCATTATTAAATAATTAATTTAATTTAAAAATTTGAATAGTTAGGTAAGATTTTAAAATATAATTTATATTATTTTTTAATATTCTTCTCAAATGAAAGTTCTTTAAACTTGAAACTTATACATTCTCATATTACCATGTACTTCATTTTTATCAAATAAATAGAAAGTGTGAGATTCGAACTCGTGACTGCTTGGTTATCAAGGCTATGATATCATGTTAAAAAATTATCTCAACCTAATAATTTAAGCTATTAAGTAAAACTTCAAAATATAATTTATATTATTCTTTAACGAAATTATTAGCACAGGGGTCAAAGCAATACTGACAACAAGATTCTACATGGCATGGAAAAGTATGTTTATTAAATGAAATTTTATAGTATTTGAATCCAATAGCAACTCAAATTTAAGGTATACTGTTCTTAGTCTCTTGGCTAACATAAAAGGGAGATATGGACTTTGCAAGTGTCAATCTCTAACATCTAATTTGTCATTATCCACTACTATAATATTATTTTAAAAAAAACTTTAATTTAAGTTGTGTTCGGTTAATATTACACAACAAAAAAAATACAAAAACAAAAATATATTTAATTAAAAACACGAGTCAATTGTCAAACCAAACAGGGTCATGAGATAAGAAAAAAATCCATTCTAAAATAAAGACACAATGAAACAATTAAAGTCTGCCCTGGTTAACTTGCAAAATTCATAATCTGGATAATAAGACCAAAATAGATTTATAAAAAGTAAACCAAAACAAATCATAAAATTTAATTAATAATAAATACAGTATTAAAAGATAAAATTTTAAAAAATATTAATTAAAAAAATCAAAAAAATCATATTAACTCATCAAAGCTAATATATGAATCTAAGAGATTAAAATAACTCAGTAAAAAACAAACAATCAGTAAATTTTGCATTCTAGTCAAATGACTCAAACCCAAATCGCAAAACTATGACCTTCGAGGACACTTTCATCAGAGATAAGAAATCTCCTGAAGTTTAGCTTCGAACTGCTATGAATATTTATGAGGTAAGGCCATGCGTCGTGCTTTGCAGTGGCTCCAACTTCATGGGGATCAACAATGGATGTACAAAGTTTGTTCGATTATATGATTGAATTTTTTCAGTGCTCCTAGAATTTTATATAAATATTAATTTTATGGTTAGTAAGAATTATGGTTTTGAAATCCGGTTGATCCGGGTTTGGAACCGAGCCTGGTTTTTTTTTAAAAAAACTTAAGACGACCCGGTAATATCCGGTCAAAAATTTGGTTGCAACCCGTTGTTTTTTGGTTTTTTTTATTAAAACGACGTCGTTTTGATTTAAAAAAAAATTGACTCAGTGACCCGATCAAAACCCGGAACACGGGTCTTGAACCAGGTCGGGTTTAAAAACTTTAATAAAATTAGTTAAAATACATATAAACAGTTCCAGAAATTCATATTAATTAAAAAAAAGCTTGAGACAGACATGGGAGACTTTGCCTTGCATACCTCGCAAGGTCATTAATTAATTTCTCGACTTGCTGGACGGTTTCCTCTATATATTTTGCTTCCTTGGTCTGCATCGTCCCTTGATATGTAATTGAAATTCTATTCAAGTATTTGTTGACATTTTCCCCTTCGTCTCTCAAAGATTTATTAGTGCATTGGCATGGATGAGAGTAGCACCATTAATGTTCTTAAAAAAATGAGAAGGATCTTTTACAAGTGCTATTTTACCCATTCTTCTCTTCCACCAATAAATCTTGCTTATGTCCATCATGTTTGTCTTCATTAAGAATAAAAATCGCAATTAGTGATCGGCTCAAGCTTGCAAAAGTCTTGAATTCCACTTAATGGTTGATTGAGTCTTGCGACTAACATTACCATTGATATAAAACTCGAGACATGACTCAATCATGATTTCATGTTGAATCATGTAAGAGTTAATTCAGTCAAATTTAATTATTATGATAAGTTAACTTGTAACTATATAGATCCATAAAATCTAGCTGAGATATGATTTGATTGTTTCTTGAAATTAATTAAATAATATCCTTTTAGATTAGTTAATTTAAATTGACCCTTCGAACTATCACTCGAATGTTGAATAAGATAATAAGTTTTATAACAATTAATGTCCGCTAATCACTAACTAATTATAGTCATTAATGCCAATGGTAGTTAAATTAGTTTGACCTGAAACTTCATCTGAAAGCAATAGTGTGAAAACTAACTCGAGGACATATCATGGCTGTTTCCTGAAATTACGTAATTAATACGTGCATAAATAGGACAAAAAATAAGGAATATCTCGAATCCTGCCGTATTTCAGGTGCGGGGAATTAGTGCTTTCACACACAGTTGAAGCCCAACAATCAATATTGCTCCCCAGTCGCAGATTTATATGCACTGAAACGTCAACAAGAAGGGACCCTCTCGCTTCCAACTTTCTCGCTTGATGTAAAACAATGCTGGTTTACCTAGCGGAGGGGCCTCCAAAATATGAATTTCATCTTCTCAAAGTATTATGGAAAAAATTAAAGATATAGATACCATGATCAAATAAAACTAAATTTATAGTGATGGTGTGTGTTTCTTACAATTTGATTTGAGTCAACCATGATGTCTTGTCTCCTTGTTGCAGAAGTCTTTTGGTTTTTTAAGGTGCACAGAATACAGACATATAAAAAAAAATATAAATTTATTTGGTTGGAAAGATAAATAAAAAAATTGAATAATTTTTAAAATAAATAAACATGTATTAATTTAATAGACCGTGGAATGTGTCAACCCATGCATGGACCCAATTGCCTGTACAAGGTGATTGGTGCGGGTGATGAAAGTCCCGATGACTTAGTTGCGGCTTTATACTTCTACTTATTTCTTTTGTCTTTAAAATAAAATCATTAATGACATGATAAATGAATACAAAAAACTAAATAACAAAAAATATAAAAAGATGAGTTATAGGAGGGAAAAAAAATCTGATTTGGTAGTATCGATCACATATATTGATCAGATTTCAATTTTGAAAGAAGGGGTGAAATATCCTCTAGAAAGTAACGATAATTTCTTTTATTTTAATATTTTTTTTCTATTTGATAAGATTTATTAATTCTTAAAATATTATTTCACCAAAGCTCAAGACTCCATTGCTTTCCCTGCCCTAATGATTTACAAACAGCACTAAGACCACGTACCGTGAGCCACATAAAAAGAAGTGGTAGCAATATTGAAGGCAGCGACTTTAACGAGGAACACGAAAAGGAAGGGGAGAGAGTACAGGTGTACACCTGTACAAGGATAAAAGTCCAGATAACAAGTAGTCTCCATCACTGAAACATTTCTCTAATCCTCTTATTTCTTGACACTTTCTGCTATCTTTCGAGGAACCAGCGTAATCAGTTTATCATTCTATACCTAAGGCCTGCCACCTTCAGCACAGACGATATCAAAAATCTGTGTATCGACATGGGAAATTGTTGGGGAAGTACTCCTGTGACCAATCATAATAGCCCTTCTGCTACCAAGCCTTCTACTCCAAGTAATTACACCATAAAAACCATTCTCAAATCTTCCCTTTTTTCCTAAGGATCTTCTTGTTAATCTTGTTTGATTTATATGTTAATGCAGAAACATCAGCAAACCACAGCAAAGAAAATGGACTGGGGGGCAGAAGCAGCAGCGACCGTAAAGAGAAAGAAAGCGTCAAGATTAATGGTATGTATGTGAAGAACAAAGACAAGGATAGAACAGCTATAATTCCTCCTAGAGGACAGGTCATGGCAATATTGGGACCAAAATTGTTCACTCTGGCAGAGCTGAAGAGTGCTACCAGGAATTTTAGACCTGATACTGTGCTAGGGGAAGGTGGGTTCGGCAGGGTTTTTAAAGGTTGGGTCGATGAAAAGACCTATGCACCGGCTAAAGTTGGCTGTGGAATGGCTGTAGCTGTTAAGAAATCGAACCCAGACAGCTCTCAAGGCCTGCAGGAGTGGCAGGTAACAATCAATTTCTTTCTTTGTTAATTTGTTTTCTGCCATTATAAAGTCAGGAATCTTTGTTTTACCTAAATCTTTATCTTTCTATGTATAAAACATAGCTTGATTTTGGTAGCTCGATCAGCTTTGGAGTTGCTAAAAAAACTTGGAAAAAAACCTAGATGCTGTAGTGTTTTTTTTTTTTTTTTTCATTTGGCGAACTCCCTCATCCCTCAACCGTTGACACAAGCACATTTCTGCCACCTGTTGCTTTGCTATGAAACGTTCACACTGACCATGTTCAAATTGCATATGACATTTCCATTGATCTTAATATGACGTCCATGCTTACATCTCCAATAGTCATATAATTTTTTTATTTATTTATCTTAGTTTCTCGAAAAATTGAAATATTCAATTAGGAGAAATTCGTATAAATCCCTGATTTTTACACACCGATTCTCTATCACTTTACCAACTAATCTAATTTTTTTTATTTCAGTCCCTAATTGCTCAAAAATTTATGATGGTTTTTTAATGCGTTTTGAAGAGAGATTGATGCCACTTTTCTTTTGTAAATGAAGTTTTTTTTGACATGATGGTGGGAAAATTGTTAGAACCCAATTGAAAATTGGTGAAAGAAGAGGAAAGAATTGAATGATGAATTCAATTGTTGTTCTTCGACGAAAATAATTAAATTAATACCCCCAAAAAACCAAGCCAATAACCATATTTAATATTCTAATCAGAATAAAATGTGAAAGCATGAACGAATTGCATGCAGAACACAGATGTGCGCACACATGGTATACAAAGTCAGCATGCCAGAAAATTTGCTTGGTAAGTTTCATTAATGTTGATGACCAATTCTACTGTCTTAATAGTACGGTGCGTGTGGTACGTGTTTTATTCCAATTATGAATTTAAAAATATTTAATTAATTAATACATACATATCAAAGTTTTATATATATAGATTTTATAGAACTCTTTCTTAAGAGTTTGGTAAAAAAATTATAACTTGTTTTTTTAATTTATATTTTCAAATTACAACCACAAAACCCATTACAATATCAAACACTTAAAATCATCATGTTGAATTTGTTGTCGCAGTCTGAAGTGAAGTTATTGGGAAAATTTTCTCATCCAAACCTCGTCAGACTCTTAGGTTACTGCTGGGAGGAAAACCAGTTCCTTCTTGTCTACGAATACATGCAGAAGGGAAGCTTGGAAAAGCACCTTTTCAGAAGTAAGAAAACCATAAACCAACACATAATCTCTCTCCTTTCTTCTTTTTCACTGACAATAACCATAGTGAAATCCACTGATTCGATGCACAGGATTTCTGAAATAGTCACTAACGGCATGACAAATTGTGGGTGTTTGCAGAGGGGGCAGAACCGCTTCCATGGAACGTTAGAATTAAAATAGCAATTGGAGCTGCAGAAGGTCTTGCCTTCCTTCACACATCAGAAAAGAGTGTCATTTATCGAGACTTTAAGACATCTAACATTTTATTGGATGGGGTAAGGTTCTTTGTATCTTTGCATTTTTCAGAAAACGAGGCACCATTTAAGTAGCCATATTGACTCGACTGCTCTCTGTCTTTTCTTTCACTTTACAGGCCTTCAACGCTAAACTTTCAGACTTTGGGCTGGCAAAGTTTGGTCCTTTAAACGGCAACTCCCATGTTACAACAAGGGTCATGGGCACATACGGTTATGCAGCTCCAGAATATGTCGCTACTGGTAATTAACCCTTCCCCCCTCCCAATATTGATCAGATATTTGACGTAAATGGTATTAGTATATAACAATTACAACCAAAATTTACAGGGCATTTGTACGTCAAGAGTGATGTCTACGGTTTTGGTGTTGTGTTACTGGAATTGTTGACGGGCCTAAAAGCCCTTGACACCAATCGGCCGATTTGGCAGCAAAATTTGGTAGAGTTTGCTAGGCCTTCTCTTTCCGATAAAAGAAAACTGAAGAAAATAATGGATCCAAGACTCGAAGAGCAGTACCCTATAAAAGCTGCAGTGCAAGCAGCTGAACTTATACTACAATGCTTGGAATCTGACCCAAAAAGTAGACCATCCATGGAAAAGGTTTTGGAGACCTTAAAAAAGATAGATGACACGAAGGATGTGTCCAAGGACAGCAAAGGCAGTGCCAAGAAAAAAGCTACAAAGCGACAAGAAGAGCATTACCGCCATCAGTCTCCACTTCAGTCCAGACATGGTGGCACTGGCAACAACGGTCGAGCCCACTCCTCAGCCTATGTCGGTTCATATCAATCAACGGGTGCCCGTAGGCCATTATATTTTGCTAATCACTTGTAGTTTTGCTCTTCTTTTTGGTTCCTTTAACTTGTAACACGTCCAATGTATGTTTATTAGAGGTCCAAACTTGAGTAAGAAATGTTCTCTCGGCCCAAGTGTCATGAGTTTGAACTAGCTGTTTTGTAGAGGATGGCTGAGCCCGTATGCCCAGGTTGGACCTGTAAATTGAGATGTAATTCAGGCCCGACCCAGCTGGAAACCCAAGGAAAAAAACTGTGTGTATAAATTAAACAAAAAAAGAACACAGGAAAGGAAATCATTATTTAAAAGGACATTCGAGGGGCGGTGAAGGTCTCATTGGTTCTTGTTTATTGAACCCTGATTTGTTCACCTGTATCTATTCCTATAGAATGTTTGATTATTGATTCGAAATAAAAAATACTATATGTGAAATATATTTATTATTTTATGTTTCTGTCTCAGCTTCTTTAATTAAGTATATATTTTTTATTATTAAAAGATACTATTCGTCACACACATTCAAATATGTGCCGGTCAAAAAGCTCAAATCATCGGCATACTCCATCCAATGCGACTACTGCTCTATGTTTCTGTATCATAGTGTTTTTTTTTTTATTAATATGAATGTCCGGGCCAGCTTACATATATTTCAACTAATTTTACAAGTTTTAAAGTTAATGATAATATAAGCTTTGATGACCCTGAAATTTGTAAAATTTAAACCAGTAATTTTTAAAAAACAAATCTATATGGTGTTCAGTTGGTGTCACTCAGGATACTTATAAATCCTAATCCTAAGTCTATGGAGCCAGATCATTGTCTGGTGGATCTTATTTCCAGCCCAGAAAGCTTGGGGTTGGATATTCTGGGATTTACAAGCCCAACCAAGCAGTCCAGTTTCTGATCATTTCCATATACAAGTAATTCAGACAAAGTTAAGTATTCTCCTTGATTTTTTTCATTTTTTTTTTATACAAACAGTGTAGTTCTTGTTGAAGTTTGAAAAGGATGAAAAAGAGAGAAAACAATGATTCTGAGTTTCAGACCACAGGAGTTGCTGAGTTCCAAGTACAAGATAAGAATGAGAGGCGCCTATAGTTGCCGGGACATTATTAAGCTCTGCAGATTAATTGCAGTCCATGTCGGCCCGGAGTTGTCAAGACTATCATTGCCAATGGCCATATTCACTGGAGCTTGAAAGACTGTGGAACAAGAATGTCTTGTTTTGATCCATGCTTGATAGAGAAAGACACCTCGAGCTAGTAAATAATTAAAATGATGATGATTGTAGCATTCAGGTTAGCTGATCAAGGAACTTTATCTCTTTATTTGATTTGAATTTTGAATTCAAATTTTAGAATTAGTGTTAAGATAATTTATTGTTAAATCGATGCAGGAGATAGTATTCATGGAATTATATAGAAAAAAAAATAATTTCAGTTAATAATTTATAGATTAAGAAAAAAGCTCTTAAATTTAAAAATAAATAAACAAATATATATATGGGCGCAAGTCACGTGCAAATTAAGTGTGATTTGTATTGATACATGTTGTTTTTTAATTGAAAATATATTAAAATAATTTATTTATTTATTTTAAACATCGATACTTTATACTTATTAAAAAATATTTTAAAAAATATCAATTTTATAATTTTATAATTTTTTTAAAATAAATATTTTAAAAAACAGATGTATCAGAAAAACAAATAATCATAAAAGTTGGCAGCTTAATTCAATTTAAAGCATCGAAAATAAAAACCTTAGGATTATATATATGCAACTATGCTGTGTGAGTTAGTGCTCGGATTAATTAGTATTAACCCCATGCTTTTCTTGTACACGTGAGACCTCAAATTGACTAATAAAACATGATTTGATTCCAAACTAATTACTGATAATTAAACACAGTAATCACAATTAATTAGAAGCATGATTCCACATGCTGCACGCTCCCCATTGCCGGCCACCCTTTTTCTTGATCCAAGAGGGGAGTGCTCCCCTTCTTATGATGCCAAGTATGTTATAAAAGGGATCGTCGTGATCTTCTTTCTTAGTGGGGTGGTGGCTGCTGTGGACCCTTTCTTCGGTGCCATTCCCTGCTAATCATGACTACATGATGAAGATGAAGAACCCATGATTTTTATTATCTTATCTTTTTTCTGCACTATTAAGTTGATTAATTTTGCTCTATCTTCTTCATCAATGATGGTTTATAGGTGTGAATTTTTTTTTTTTGACCGTGGAAAAATCTCATGGTAGTGTTTATCATTAGGATCAAACTTTCAAGAGGCTTGTACAAAGAAGGATACACATATATGGTGAGTGTTTAATAATATGGTATAAAGTATTTCTTAAAAGTGATTTTTAATTTTAAATATATTAAGATAATATTTTTTTTTAGTTTTTAACGTCAAAACCATTAAAAAATACCTTAAAAAACATCAATTTAATTTTTATATATACATATACACTCTGATTTTTATTGGCAGTACTGATGAATTAGTGGTAATTTTCAATTAATCATTAACGTAAAAATCACGAGTTTTTTAAAATGGTATATATAATCAGAAAAAATTAACAGAGCTGAGATTTCTTTTTTAGTAAAATAGCACATTTTAAATGGTTATACTGTTTTCATCAACATGCACGTCATATATATTGAATTTTTCATCCGTGTACGTAAAATATTTTAATCCTACAGCGCAACCCTTTAAAATTAATTTAATGTGTTGTGTTTTTTTCATCACCACAACTTACCATTAAAATTTAATAAATTATATTGATAAGAATAACGTGTGATTTCTTTTTTCAATTGTGCTATTTTGCTGCTTTCTTTTTTAATGACGATGCTATTAAAAAAAAAAAACTCAAAACTTCCGTCCTCGTTTTAGTTTTTTAATGAAATTTTATGCTTTCCACGTTAGTTAATTTGCTGCTTCAAGCCTTGTGTGAAGTTCAAGGGCATCAACTATATATCAACCAATGCCCTAGAACATCATGAAATGGAAGGCAGACAGTTGTGTCTTGTCTCGCGGAGTCAAATGCTTAATCATGAGCTATAAAACGTTTCTCCCTATTAAGAAATTCCTGAAATGATGAATCCAGCTCAAGCTATATATATTGTAATTATATATAGTAACGTCCTCTAGGTAAACTGTTTGGGGACAACGGCCCCTCGTAAAAGGGACAGTGACCCTCCAGGACTTTTTTACTGACATAACTAGAAAGAAAATCTCATGGCTCGAGATGAACAGGCCATGGTAATCCTCAACTCAAAATTGTTTCATCACAGAGCACAAGATCCCAGCAGTCCTTGGATCTAGAAACTGCTTGCCTTACAGAGCTGCTCAGCCTCAAAGGATCACACTGCATATATATATTGCCACATGTTGAGCAACTTATTTAATGCCCTAATTAAAAGAAGTGGGTTGAAAGCTGAAAGAGTACTGATGCCACTTGATTCATTTGTCTTATGTATGAAAGTCCTAGGAGTATATGCGATTCAGAACACGACAAGTAGCCGAGAAAAGAAAATGATAGATACATGGACAGCAGCAGGAGGTAATAAGTGGAATCAGGCCAGAATTTGTGATGTTGATGCATACAAATGTGGACTCATAAAAAAATGCCAAGAATCTAGAAACAATGCGAGAAAGTTCATCCAGATTTTATGGTTGATAGGGCCACTTTCGCACATCAAAATTATGTCAGGGGAAACAAATCATATGCATGGCTAGGTTTCAACATTCCTCGACCTCCAATTCTTGGTCGATTGATGATACAGAAACAAAATCCTTGGTTAATTACGTTCACCCCTCAATGAGTTTTGTAATATTTTTTTTTATAGTCATCAATTAGAAATAAATTATTTTATTATTTTTTGTTATATCCATCACAGTTGCTGAAATAATTATGAGGTTAGCTATAACGGGTATAGTTTAGAGATAAAAAAAATGTGATTCATTATATTAATCTTCCTAATAGTTAAGGGATCCGTCGACTCTACTCGTATCAAAAACTTTATTTCTTATAATTACACAGTTCTCAATCTCAAGAAATAGGTGCAGTAACATGTAAAAAAATAATATAAATAATATTTTGGATCTTATTTAATAATTTAAATTTTTAAGTTGTATTGTTTATTTAATATCAGAGCTTTGATGATCAAGTAATCACGAGTTCGAATCTCACCATTTATATTTATTTGATAAAAATTAAACACAAGACAATATAAACTCATGCAAGTTGTAATTTCAAAGAGCTTTCACTTGAGGAGGGTATATTAGAAAATAGTATAAATAATATCTTGAGACCCCACCTAATAATTAAATTTTAGATTGAATTGGTTCTTTAACACCATACATACAAATACAATATATATATATATATATATATAATGGATTTGCGCACACGAGAGCTGACGCATGATATATGATAAAATATCATTTCTAATCCAAACCTTCAAGTAGTTATTGTGGATCATGAGCTCAGCATTTCATTTTTCCCACATCTAACTAATATGGACTAGTGCATTGGGGGATCTTCAAGGGATAGGGGAAGACATAATTAGCGCCCTAGGTTAATTTTGGATAACATTACATCTTGGTTCATGTACTCTTAAAAGTTACAATTTTATTCATAATATTGAAGAAAAATCATTCAAATATTAGGTGCCTTCGTGTAAATAGCATGATTATATATATATATATTGACCCTTGATTTTTTAAGAATAGAATTTATGTGTATATATTTATGAGGTAAAATTCCTTACGTTATTTAACAAGTCAATATTGCATGCATGTGTTTGTATGGCCAAGATCCTTAAGTTATTTGACAAGTCGTTGTATAGGATGGAATAAAAGAATTATTTTAAAACCAAACAGTTTATAAATTTTTTAATATTAATACACTTTATAATTAATAATACCATAATATTATCGGTCTTGCCTCCTCAAAAGTTTTGATCAAGATCCACGTACCACTAGATTAATAAAACTTACATACACGTACCTAATTAAAATGAATAAAAACAAATATAAATGGATCACTTAGAACATATGAAAATGAAGAAAACATGGAAAATGAAAATAAGAAATAAAATAAATATCTAAGATTAATTGCGAAACAGCAAATTACGTTAATTAAACATTGTTTTGCATCTTTTATTCATTGACTGAGAATAAACAGCTAATAATCACCAATCATTGTCTTGTGAATTTCCTAACCTCTATCTGTCCTTCACCCTCTAGCTCCATGATCCACATGCATGTGAGACTAATTATATAAGAAAGAGATTCCACGTAATCATGTTTCAAAAGCGTTCATGAATTGTTGATCCAGGCGTGTTCAAAGTTGCTGGAATATTGGCTTATGCAGGGTTGACACTCTCGTGCATGCCAATGCAATTGATCAATGTAGCGTGGAGCTGTAGACGTCAAATGCTTGAAATCTAAGCAAGCCTGCTTCTGATTCACTGGGGCGGCAGCTCCTCGACTAGTCAAAAAATACAGGTCCAAGATGTGCCCATATATCTCGGGCCCCAGTATTTACATCATGTAAATTCTGCGAAAGTAAAAATTTCATAAAAGTTATGTGCATGTCTGGCAATCTAAGTAGTATGATAATTTGACTGAGAGAGCTTCTCTTCACATATACTAATTATATAGCAATGGCATATGTATGCGTGGCTATATTTTTCTAAGCCAAATGGGGGTTCAAATCTCATCAAATTCAATTAGCATTTGAGTTTCGTCGAATTAAATTGGTTGATTGTCGAAAACAAGAAAGAAGAAGAAGAAGTAAGCTGGAAAGGGCAAAAAAATAAAGAAAGAATTCTACGTACAAAAGTCCATCTGGATATCTGACAGCTTTTGACTTTCTCATGAGAAAGCTCCATCTAGATACACATAGAGAATCTGCTTTTAGCCTAAAGTTTTTCTGTGGGAGGGAGGGCAACTGTGCATCACACCAACATGTGTGTGTGTGTGTGTGAAAAAACTCAATCCAGCACTTAACGACTGCGTGTAAATTAGATAAAGACTTTTAACTATCACAAGAAATTATAGATGGTTATTAATTATTTTAAATAGGATTTATATTACTAGAAGATTTAGAGGTACTTAACTGAGAATTAAGTGATGGGTCAGAGGCTAAATTGAAGTTTTACCTGTACATATATATATATATATATATACACATAACGCATGGAAGTTTGCATGATCGAGGCGTGGCTGGGCTTCCTCGAGCTATGATAACGTCAGATGAGTAGCAATCATGACATGAAACGGGTGTTTGTCTTTTGACATTTAAAAGGACAGGAAGAAGTAAAAAAAATTCATGCAAAACATGGAAAAGAGTCCTTGAAAGCCAACAGCGGAAGGCAGGGGGCTAGGGCTAGGGCCAGGAGAGGACACTCAACCCCGCAGGGGTGTTGCTCTCTCTCTCTCTCTCTCTCTCGCTCTCACCTGGGTCCAGCATCTAGAACCAGTGTCTAGTGGACCCTCACCATCACACTAACCATCATTAATCCCACCCACGCTAATAGCCGAACGATTTGTTGCCAGCTTTCTTCTGGCGACTCTCGCCATTTGTCCCCATACTGTTGTTGGCCTCATGCTCATTAAGTATTTGCTAAATGATATGGTAGAGGATCAGCTGTGTTGTATCAATACTCTGCCTTTCCAATGATTGGGTTTGCCATACCGATATTAAACTTGGTTTGGTTTGGTTAGGTGAGTAGGTCTGAAACCCAACCAACCTGGCCTTGAGTTAAAAAAATTTGATTTGGAGTTGACTTAGTTTAATTCAGTAGACCTAGTTTGTCAACTCACTACTTATTCAAAACCCATTTAATTTTTAAAAAAATTTAAATAATTTTTTTAATTTCTTTTAAATAAACCCATCCACCCAAGTTAATTAGTGATGCAGTCGAGAGTGAAGAATAACAAGATTTCTCACACGTCAAAACCTTCAAAGATCAAGAACACAATAAACTATAAAAAAACTTAAAAATATTCAATTTTTATTCATTTATATTTTACCAGTCAAAAAATAATTATAGTCTTTTATATAGAAAAAACTGAAAAAACATAATAGTGAGAAATGAAGAAAAAAACATAAAACTAATTAAGAAATATATATATATAAAATAAACTCTAGAATCAACTCATGAAGAGTGAAGCTTAATAACTTTGATTTGCTGTCCGTATTGTTATTTATTTATATTGGTTTGTTCTTTATATTATTATTCTAGATTCAGAGGTTAAGAAATATTAATTTAAATTGTAACGGTATCAATTTGGATAACTTATATAAATTTTGAGTGGAGAAGTATTTAATTAGTTTCAATATATGTAGATATAGGGAAAATTAAAAATGGTAAAATTAATCAGATAAATAATTTAAGAAAATTAAAAGAGACAACCCATCTTTTTACAGCTCATGACATTAATTGTGATAAGTTTCCTAGCTAGCAACCTTATGACATTAATGTAACTATTTAGATGATGATCAGTGATAAGAATTTAGGATCAAGAGGTGTAATGTTGAAATAATTATATATCTTTCAAGTCCATGCAAGTTGTCGAGGGCTGCTGCCTTGAAAGAAAAGAGGGTCCATAATCCATAAATGCACTTAAATTTGTTGTTCAGGAGGCATTGGCTAAGCTGGATATCAATGACATGAACTGTGTGTCAGCAGCAACCAGCAATTCATGAACACGCATAAATTCCCTGCTTGGCTTGCTATCTGCAACTTGCTAGCTACAAGTGTCAATAACGTGCTAGCTAGCTAGCTTCGGCAAAAATAACTTCCAACCGTCAAGTGGTGATTTCAAATGCCGTTTTCGACTTCATTTTCTTCATTTTTCTTACAGGTTATATAAGACCACCACCACCGCAGCTAATTTATTACACTGTGCGCGTGTCGCCAAGCGGCTGTCATATACCCTCGCTCAAAGGCAACCTCGTTTTCATGCATGAAATGCTTTGAAGATGTGTAGGCTGCAAGAGAAGTGCATGTTGTTTAAGGAGGGGGAGGACAATAATTCGATCAAGAGGGAGATATTGCGGTTTATTTATTTATTAATGCCATACTCGGTTCAACTATAGATAATTAATTAGATCTCGATCACGAGGACTCGTCTAATTTTTTTTGTAAAAATAAAAACGGCATCGTTCGGTAGATATTGCTAGCTAGTAATTAATACTTGCTTTTAAAGGGGACATTATGGGTTCGATTCATTAAATAGGAGAAATTAAACCCAAATACTTTAGCACCTGGTTAAGAATAATACATTTTCGTTTTAGCTGGGGATGAATTATCATAATGCATAATTTTGATCTCGAGGGGCTTTTTGTTACCATACAATCATTCGAGTTATCTTTTTTTTACTTTAACTCGAACACATCATAAATACTTTTAGTTAGAAATAATTTTTTTATAAAATCAAATTAGAGTTTTCATTTAATAAAAAATTAAAAATTATAACTCTTAACTTAATTATATATGATAACTTATATTGTATTACTAAAAAAAAAACATGAGTCGTTTTTATTTGAAAATCATTTAAACTTATATCCATCCTATATTATTAGTTAAAAATACATTTGTAAGAGACTCTTACTTGGCAGTTGAGAGTGTGATAATGATTGTTTTTCAGAGTATTTTTTACTTGGAAATATATCAAAATAGTAATTTTTTATTTTTTAAATTATTTTTTATATTATCACATCAAAACAATAAAAAAATATAATTTTTTTTTAAAATTTAAATTTTACCCCACTGCCGTTCAAAATACAATAGCAAACACCAACAACCAAACAGGGGTTTAATTTGAACAAACATTAAAGAATTGGTTCGTAAAAGGTGAGTGTATGGTGATCAAAGCCATGACCAAGCCATTTTTATCTCCCATCGGTCGGCAATTGCAATGCGTCCCTTTCACCTACCTACTTGCTTGCACTCAATCCCAAGCTGAAAATGGTTCACACTGGGAGAGAACGGGAAAGCGCGGCAAAGAGACAAGTGTGCACCACAACTGCACTCCTTCTTGCCAGTGGAACAGAACATTTTTGTTTGTCAAAAATTCATTTAGAAATCCTTGCGTCTACCTAGTGTCACATGTCATGTCATGTGTTACGTTGTTTTTTACTTAGAAAATTATTAAAAAAATATTTTTTATTTTTTAAAAATTATTTTTAATATCAATGCATCAAAATTATCAAAAAAAATCAAAAAAATATTAATTTCAAATAAAGAAAAAATAAAAAAAATTTAATTTTTTTTAAAAATATTTTTAAAACACAAAAACAAATAAACAAGATCATAAAGTATAAAAAGTTAAAGAGGAAAAAACACCTTGATAAAAGAGATCGAGATAAAAAATTATTTTAAAATGAATTTTAATATTTGAAAAAAGATAGAGAAACATGTTTTAATTTTTTTTATTATCTCTAACTTTTTTTATTTCAAGATCTCAATCAAATGTAGATGAAAAATAATAAAATAAAAGACAAAGAACAAGAAAAAAGATGATAATGTCGAGCATCTAGCTTCAGCAATTTCATTTTCGGTCAAAATAAAAAAATTAATCAATTAGTCAGGTCTTGAGTTTGTTTTTTAATGGTTATAAATTCAAGTTTTTTCAAGGTCATTGAAAACTTATATAATCATTAATTTTAAAATTTATAAAATTAATCAAAATATGTATAAACCGGCGGAACATCCATATTAATAAATAAAAAAAATCAACCTTAGGAATCCAAATTCCAAATCTTATGACTTTTTGCTAAACGAATGCCACCTCATCAATTCAAAATTACGTATATAACCCCTTGCTCATGGAGTTTATTTGTCATATTAGATTAAAAAAGAAAAACCTTTCATCTTCTCTTGTTTGTAAATCAAATATCAACACAAAAGCCACACATATGATTTCTTCCAATGGCAAGAAATGGCTTAGAGAACCGTGTCGGCAAAAATGGTTTTAGAGGAAATTTAATTAAATCTATATTTGTTTTTTTCCTGCAACTCATTTTAGTTGGGAGATCATGACCATTTTAAAAATTATTCTTAAAAATATTTTAGAAAAAACTGAAGTCTGTAATCTGTATTGCAGAGGCCAGAGAAATACCAGGAATCATCATCATTTAATTGTTTTTTTAAAAAAATTCTTGGATTAATTCCACTTATTTTGAGACGCAAGCTTTGGTGTTTATTTGGTAACGTGATATAAAGTTTTTTTTTTTTAAATACTTATTATTTAAAAATACATTAAAATATATTTTTTAATTTTATTCTTAATATTAATACATCAAAATCATAAAAAACATATAGAATACAGTGAATGCTGCTGCAAGTGCCAGCTTCCAGAGAATTGAGAACCACTGCTATCGTATAATAACTATAAATTCCGACAGTTTTGACTCTCATTACAAATTACAAGCGCAACTACGCTCCCCCCCCACCCTCTCTTTCTCTCCATGAACAGATACTGTAATTAACGGCGGAGTTCATGACGCTGATTGCAATGGAGTTCTCAAGCAAGACAATGAAGCTTCTTCTGCTTTGGATTTCTTTCTTTCAGGCGAGATTTTTCTTTTCCTTTCTTTTTTCATCACTTTTTTTCCCCTTTTCCTCTTAGATGTGTCCATTTCGAGAATTTTTTTAAAAAATATATATGATAAAATTTGATGAAAAAATAAGAAAAAAACTTCAGTTCTTTTCGTTTCTTCTTCCCAGTGAAAAATTAGAATTACTATAATTTGCTCGTAGAATTTAAGATTTATTCAAAATTAAAGAAAATGAAGCATTCGATTTACTGCGACTTATAGTGTGTGTATGTAATGACGAACTTCTGTTGAGGCTTTTTTTGTTGTCTTTTTGCTTCAGTTTCTATACACTTAAGGACTGAATTTTGTGCATGTTCAGGTGTTATTTGTTGTATCTATAGTCCGCGGGGAGAGGTCTGATACTCGGTTGCTTCTGACACGGAATGCAGTATCTAGGTGAGCTTTTTTTTTTTTTTTTGCTTAAAATAAAAGGGTTGGATTTTATTAGGTTGATGATTTATTTATTTTTGAAATGATTTGCAGGGAGAGACACTCAGAGGAATATTGTGCAATGTATGATATTTGTGGAGCACGTGAAGATGGGAAAGTTTTGAACTGCCCTTATGGTTCCCCTTCTGTGAAGGTATCTGGATTTTCTCTGTTTTTATTTTTTAATTAAATTGGATGGTGCGTTTTGCTTTTTTTTTTTTTTTTTGGATATACTATTTTTTTGTTGTTTCTCAGCCAGATGACTTGCTTTCACAAAAGATCCAAAGCTTGTGTCCTACAATTACTGGCAATGTTTGTTGTTCAGAAGCTCAGTTCGACACGTTACGGTCACAAGTTCAGCAAGTATAGCCTTCGTGTTTGGTGTTTGAGAGTAACGATATTTATGTGTGTTTGTATGTGTATGTATTAATTTATGAATGTTTTCCAGGCAATTCCATTTCTGGTTGGCTGTCCAGCATGTTTGAGAAACTTTTTGAATTTGTTCTGTGAGCTTACATGCTCTCCACATCAGAGCACGTTTATCAATGTCACCACTACGGCTAAGGTTTGTAGCCCCTGGTGGTATGGTTGGGTTTCTAGAGATATTTTGTGTTCTTGTATTATCACGAGCTAGGGAAATTCCTTTGTGTTGAATCCGTTCTATGAATTAGTTAATGAATCAATGCATCTTCATATAACGTACCTTTTAATTCTATTATTCCTCACATAATAAAATGTTCTAAATTTTAAAATGGAAATGTGAAATTGTTATAGCTTATTCTTTGAATATTGTGTTTTTGATTGAGCTTATGGTTGTTAGAATTCTTGTTGGAAATTCTTTGTGTCGAAGAATGTAATTTATTTGAGGTTTTTTATTCTCTTTTCAGGTTAAAGGCAATTTGACCGTGAGTGGCATTGATTTTTATGCATCTGATGCTTTTGGTGAAGGGTTGTATGAATCTTGCAAGGACGTAAAGTTTGGGACCATGAACACTCGAGCTCTAAATTTTATTGGTGCTGGTGCTCAAAATTTTACAGGTGATTTTTTACTTTAAAGCTGCAGCTTTAGGTTCCTTGCTCCCATCTATCTGGTCTCTTCTCTCCCTGCCTCTCCATCTCTCACACATGACGAGGGTGTTGTTGAAGCAGTTAACACGACATTTATATTTGTACCCATGATCTTAATATGCATGGGCTGTGGTTGATGATGATTTTGGGTTTGAAGACTTTGTTGGAAGGTGGGGTTGAAGCAGAGAAGTGGGGGCTACCTCAGAATGAATTTCTGTCAAGAGGAAGAACTCCTGATGGATGAGTGTCCTCCATTTTCACCATACCACAATTGACAGACAGCACTGAAATTCTGGAAGATTATGTGTTCCTAGGAAGTTTGAGTCGTAGTTTCTTAGGTTTCCTTGACTTATTGCTTCCGCATGATTTTTCTGTGATTTTGTTTAAGTTATAGTGCTTATGCCATGATTTTTTTTGGCAGAGTGGTATGCATTTATTGGTAGACGAGCCCCACTTGATGTGCCAGGCTCACCATATGCTATGATATTCAAGCCTACTGCTCCTGAGTCATCTGGAATAAAACCCATGAATGTTTCTACATATTCATGTGGTGATATTTCGTTGGGCTGTTCTTGCGGTGATTGCCCTCAATCTCCTGTTTGTGCCAATACTGCTCCTCCTCCCCATCACGAAGGGGGTTCTTGTGCAGTGAGAATTGGATCTCTCAAGGCGAGTTATCATCCAGTATATAGCTTTTGAATTTATCCTTTTCCATTGATTTAATTTTTTTGGTTTGGACGCAGAGTAATTTGCTGAAAAATACCGTTGGACATGCCTTGATTTTGTTACTTTTAAGTATTTATATGTTCCTCTAATTCAGTTTCACTGTTCATTGCTCAACTCATGCAGGCCAAATGTGTCGACTTTGCTCTAACAATCCTTTATATTATATTGATTTCCATGTTTTTGGGATGGGGTTTGTTTCATCGAAAAAGAGAAAGGAACCAGACTTCTAGAATGAATCCACTGTCGGATATCAAGGACAGTGGTGAAGTTATCAGGAAGAAGGATGAGAACCTTCCTGCTCAGGTGCCTCCATTTTCCTAGCTATTCTTATTGAGTGGATTTTGTAGGTTTTTTTTTGCCTTAATCTGATCGGTAGGTCGATTCCTTAATTCATAGGCCAATTCCTTGCCACTAAATTCTTTTAACTACTAATTTCCAGATGGTTGAAGATTCTCCACAAACTGGAAGCAGGGTACAGCTTTCAATCGTGCAAGGATATATGTCAAAGTTCTACAGGTCCACTGTCTATGCCATTAACGCTATCAGTGTAGCTGAATTATTTTTTACCCTTTTAGTTTGTTTCTATTTCAGGAGATATGGAACATGGGTTGCTAGAAATCCAATCCTTGTGTTGAGCTTGTCATTGGCTGTAATTCTTCTACTTTGTGTAGGCCTCATCCGTTTCAAGGTGGAGACACGGCCTGAGAAGGTAGAATTTAACATACAAATTGCTTCTTTCATCTTTTATGTTTAAATCCTAAAGAAAGGGAGTGTTTTAATTATTTAACCATTCTACAGTCTTTACTGCTGACATTTTTGGGTCCAACAAATGCTAGAATTAACTAGATTGACGAGTATTTGTGGAAAGAATTAGTGTATTTCAATGAATCTATTGAAATGCATACGATATACTAATATGCATTTGGAAGTGACAAATTTGGGGGCAATATTCTACTTCAGGAGTGCGGCTGGAGAAGTCATAAAAGTATATATTGTTGCTCATTTGACCGTGCTTTAAGTTCTGGGCAATCCGTCTAATCTAGTATTCATTATTATACTCTTATTAGCGCTACTTTTCTCCATATGCCAGTTAACTGCTAATACTTGCACTATTTCAGCTATGGGTAGGGCCCGGGAGTAAAGTTGCTGAAGAGAAACGTTTTTTTGACACTCACCTAGCCCCTTTCTACAGAATTGAGCAGGTTTTGCAGTATTCTACAATTTTATTTTTTTTCTTATTTATTTTTTGCTTCCAGTCTAGTTTCCTTCTGTGCTTTTATTTTGATGTTCGCACATATACTCTTCTAGATGCTGGTTCTAGAGACTGAAAATAAGTTTCAAGGCCTCACAAAGGCTTGGATCCTGTTTGTTGTCATCACTTGTGGAACAATTCCTCTCCCTTTCTTTCCTGTATACAGCAAACCAGTTAACATCAGTTTCTTGCTATGCCTTTCCTTATCGTAACAAAATTTTGCCATGAAAATGGCTGCAATAGGTTGACTAAATCTGTCATTATCACCAGTAAATGCTGTATTTATCATGATAATGTGCATGCATGTGTATTGTCATACCCGCAGGATGTGATAGTTGCCTTTTTTATTTCTTAATGCTCGAGCACAGAGACCACTATGCAGTATTCTGATTGCTTTGTGATATTTGATTTTTTATGATAAAAATTTACCCGCATGCCATTTTGTTTGCTTGATTTGGATTAGTTAGTTGCAAGATTTTTATTCCTCTTCTAATTCTGGAAAGAACTACTGGTGACATGTTTTCCAGCTAATTCTAGCGACTGTTCCAGATGCCGGGGCACAGAAATTGCCAAGTATTGTGACAGAAGACAACATCAAATTACTTTTTGAAATACAAAAAAAGGTATTCGTTTTGTCTGGTATCACTCACTTTCTTGAAATTTAGGGTAACAGATTGTTGCATGCATCGCCAGGAACATCAATTGAGTTTACATTTGCTGTTCTATTAGATTATTTTTCCATGTTCCTATTGGAGAAGGATGATCTGAAATTTCTTAGGTTAATAGTGTTCAGCTTTGACAGGTTGATGGAATCCGTGCAAATTACTCTGGATCAATGGTATCTCTGACTGATATTTGCATGAAGCCACTGGACAAAGATTGTGCCACTCAAAGTGTACTACAGGTTGCTTTTTTTCTTTTTTTTGTTTCTGTTTGATTATTTGTTTTTTTGGTATGCAATGAAATGCTTAAAAATATGTGAAAACGAATTTGTTCCATTCTTAGTTAGTGGTAACAATATTAATAGGACTATAGTGGTTCCTTAAAGGCTTGCCACTGTTACAGTTGCATGTGTTTCCAATAACGAAAGATGAACCTAGAGGTGTACTTATTTTGATTTTGATTCTGATTCTTCACTAATATTCCCCTCCTCCCCTCCCAGTACTTCCAAATGGATCCTCAAAACCTTGAAAATTATGGAGGAGTTGAGCATGTGAATTACTGTCTCCAGGTATATCTTTTTAGTCTCAGGTTCCATGTTCTTGGAAGCTTGAAGACAATTATCTCAAAAATCATGTCTTCCTCTCCACCCCTTCCCCCAGCTCCAATAATTCTCTGCCTGATTATTATGATGATACCATGTTATTTCAGCATTATACCTCTGCAGACACTTGTAGGAGTGCCTTCAAAGCTCCCCTTGATCCAAGCACTTCCTTGGGAGGTTTCTCAGGGAATAATTATTCGGAGGTATTTGTTTCCTTTCCTTGTAAATAGAAAACACAATTGGATCAGAAGTCTATAATAATCCTCTGACTACTTCTCTGGGACAGGCATCCGCATTTATTGTAACTTATCCAGTAAACAATGTGATTGATAAAGAAGGGAATGAAACTGATAAGGCTGTTGCTTGGGAGAAGGCTTTTATTCAGTTAGTGAAGGTTTGTTCTTTGTTTCAGTCCAGTGATTGTGTATATGGTGCCTGGAAACATACATGTATCTCCATTTTTTATAAACATGTTTACCGAATTGTGTCTCATGGTTATTAATATTTGTTGACACAAACATAAGAAGAGAGAGAAATAAGATAACACTAAAGGATCTGATCTGTTTGAGCAATAGACCACCCTCCTTAGTAGCCAGAATCCTTTTGTTAAGAGTACAAATCTGATCCTTTTCATTTCATTAAGGTAATGAACCAAAACACAAACAGAAATGAGTGAAAGATGATATAATTCAGTAAAAACAAAACAAAAGGGCTCCAGATAGCAGAAATAAGTGAGATGATATTAGACATCTGATCCAAACTGTAAGTGTCATTCTGTTAATATTGGATCTGCTGCAAAGGGCAAGTATCGTCCTGAATAGTTAGACCATTTAATATCATATATCTGTATCATCATTTCATTGCTTCATTTTATCTCAATCATCTCATGTGTTTTATGTGACAGAACGAATTATTGCCAATGGTGCAGTCGAAGAATCTCACCCTTTCTTTTTCATCGGAAAGCTCCATCGAGGAGGAATTAAAAAGGGAAAGTACCGCAGATGTCATTACTATTTTGGTGAGCTCTCTTCTTGGTAGAGAAAAAACATTTCCATTTCTAGGTTTTAAATAAGGTACTGTTTAGTGCAATGATAAATGCCCAGGGCTTGCAAACAACAAGTTATTTGTTGTATGCTACTTATGCAGCTAACTTTTGATGCCTTTTCCATTTCAGATTAGCTATCTTGTGATGTTTGCCTACATATCTCTTACTCTGGGTGACGCACCTCATTTATCTTCATTTTACATTTCATCTAAGGTATGTTCTTTTTTACATGGCTTGAACTTTACCCTCTCCCTGTGTAGAACCCATATTCTATCACATAGTATTTTATTGTATTTCTGTGAATGTGAGGTTTTCTGTATTAAATATTCATATTTTCTTGAACTTTTCCCTTTCCTTCATTCAGTTTATATGATTGGTTGACTTCCAGGTGCTGCTTGGTCTATCTGGAGTTATGCTTGTCATGCTCTCTGTTCTTGGATCCGTAGGATTTTTTAGTGCCATTGGAGTAAAGTCTACATTAATCATCATGGAAGTTATTCCTTTTCTTGTATTAGCTGTAAGTTTCTTTCTTCTACATTTAGACTTCATGTGGTGTTATCATTTTGCCGCATTGATCATTGAGCCTGAGATTTTAATGGGTTACTTCAATTCTAACTAGCTATAGTGCATCTTGATTACCTATCTCTTTTTATTAGCTAAGTAAAAGGTTCAAAGATAAAAGAGCATGAACTAGTTGCCATCCCACCTGCATTCTCAACTGCTGCATTTGACTTGAGCCAACAAGAGGTGCAGTTTGCACAAAACGTTTAGGGTTATTAGAAGAGTAAAGATAAATGACACGAAGAGGATTACACTAAAGTGACACACATACATGCAATGGCATGATTTGTCACTCATTGTATAAATCAATTTGTCTCTTTTGCTTAAAGTTTGTTGTGAGGTTTAGCATAACTCTTTGGAGAATTTCCAAACATTCACGCATATAACCTTTCTTGCATAATGACTGACCATTACACTCATCTGGAGACTCGTAGTAGCTGAAATCTAAATATTATAATCTTTTATTTCAAAATAATCTCTATTCTGAATGGTAGATATTATATTGAATAACCTTCTCTTTAATCTAGGATTCTTACTCTCTCTTTTTTTTTAATTTCAAAGCTGATTTTGTCTTCTTCTTTTTTGGATAAAGCTGTGTTGTAGCTTATAATTAACTGAACTTCTCTGTCATATCAGGTTGGGGTGGATAACATGTGCATATTGGTGCATGCTGTTAAGCGGCAACCATTGGAGTTGCCACTAGAAGGACGAATAAGCAATGCTCTTGTCGAAGTTGGACCATCCATCACACTTGCTAGTCTATCTGAAGTTTTAGCATTTGCAGCTGGAAGTTTCATTCCTATGCCGGCATGCCGTGTGTTCTCTATGTTTGCTGGTCGGATATTTTAATCCTTTTTCTTTAAGACATTTATTATTTTTATTCCACTTTTCTTTTCAAAAAAATTACACCATTTTATGTCATGCCTCTTTTGCAGAACTTGCTGTTCTTTTGGACTTCCTTCTGCAAGTTACAGCTTTTGTAGCTTTGATAGTTTTTGATTTTTTGCGAGCGGAGGATAAGAGAGTCGATTGCATTCCGTGTATGAAAATTTCATCATCATATGCAGACACTCCTAAAGGTATTTGTTAAGAGGTTATTTACAAGTCATATTTATTTGATGCATTACCTCATTTTCTACATGGTTTCATTAACTGCGTTGTTTTATTCCTTATAGTAAACTCAAAATGGTTTCTGATTGAAAATGCAATGTGAATGATTAGGAATTGGTGGGAGAAGACCTGGATTGCTGGCACGTTATATGAGGGTACCAACTTGATTTTATGAAATGTTCATAGAAGTTACATCTTTTCAAATGCTAGTTTAAGATTAGGTGCTCAATTTTCTTATTGAAGAATGGGTGTTGCTGCTGAGCATTATTCACTAATCAAATTGACATTCTTGTCTTGTAGGAGATCCATGCACCCATACTCAGTCTTTGGGGAGTTAAGATAGCAGTCATTTCCATCTTTGCTGCTTTCACATTGGCCTGCATAGTGAGATGCTCAAGATTACTCTCTCATATTCCTATTTCTTTAGGTGCCTCTTAGGTGTCTTACTTTAACTTGTCATATTTATGGACCAAGTAGGCATTAACCACTCGAGTTGAACCTGGTTTGGAACAACAAATTGTTCTTCCTCAGGACTCATATCTTCAGGTTCAGTTTCTTGATACTGCTTTATAACTTGCTACATACATCTGATATGGTGTTCTATTGTTGTCTGGCGAGTTAAACATGTGATAGTTTGATTCATGCAGGGTTATTTTAATAATGTTTCAGAGTATCTCAGAATTGGCCCACCGCTATATTTTGTAGTTAAGAACTACAATTATAGGTAATTCCATTGCTTTTTTGCATAATTTCCCTTTCCTTGCTTTGATCTTTGAAGTGATGATACTGCACCCACAGCTCAGAATCAAGTCATACAAATCAGTTGTGCTCCATCAGCCAATGCGGTTCAAAATCTCTTTTAAATGAGGTGAATCTTTATTCCTTTTCTTATCTAATGAACATCACTCTGATATTTACGCCTTACGGGCATTAATTGTTGGAATGGTTGTATTTCCTCTGACAAGAATCTTTTGTCTTCATGCTGCTGTAGATTGCAAGAGCATCATTAACACCAGAATCTACCTATATAGCTATGCCAGCTGCTTCATGGCTTGATGATTTTCTTGTATGGATATCTCCAGAAGCTTTTGGATGCTGTAGGAAGTTCACAAATGGGAGTTATTGCCCCCCTGATGATCAGGTTGTTTTATAATCTTTCACAGAAGCTGGCTTTAATTCTGGCATGAAAATTTGAGCATATTTTTGCCTATTATGATGGTCACATGGCTGCCACTTCCTATGCAGTTCATATGGTCATTAAATTCTATTTTGGATTTTGTTGTGGAAAGACATAAGATATGAATTTAATCTCAGATATCTACTTTCACTGTGTAATATTTTTTATATGTAATGGCTTAAAATCAAATGGTAATGGCACCACCAGTGTTCAATATAAGGCCAATTGCAAGCCCATGTTGCTGATTATTGCAGATGATTGTGTGGTGTGACCATGGTAATTATGGGAATTTTGCGATGAAAATGTACCTTTTCATTTTCTGCTCTTCTTCTTATTGCTTCTCATTGGTGTCATTATTTATTCTCATTACATACCACTGAATAATGCTGAAGCTGATTCTTTTTTCCTGTGTCGCCCAGTTTCCTTGTTGTTCATCTGATACAGGCTCATGTGGTCTTGGTGGGGTGTGCAAAGATTGTACTACGGTAATCCACATTCTGTTCTTCTTGAAATTTTATTAAACAATTTTCTGCCCATTTACCTTTGAAATGATTTGTGCTTGACTGTCAATTATCAAGGCAGTAGCATCTATCATTTCTCATTTATAGCAGGATCAACTACTAATAACTCTTGGAATTTTTCAGTGCTTCCGTCACTCCGATCTGAATAATGATCGTCCATCTACATCACAATTCAAAGAGAAACTCCCATTGTTCTTCAATGCTTTGCCCTCTGCTGATTGTGCCAAAGGTGGCCATGGTGCTTACACTAGCAGTATAGATCTGCAAGGTTTGCTGAGTTGGAAATTTGTTCTTTCAATCCAGTTCAGTAAATTTAGGGAAAGTTGCAAACACAAATGCATGCATTAAAATAGTTCGTCTGCATGCCATATGGTTGCTTCTTATTTGAATGGGTATAAATTCCTCACCCCCCTCTCTCCTTTTCAGGCTACGAGAATGGTGTTATTCAAGCATCATCCTTCCGCACATATCACACACCTCTTAACAAGCAGGTAGGAAGTGATTTCTAATGGTAAATTTTGCTCAATGTGATATGTATCTTGTTCCTGTGTAAAGACCTTAACATTTTCTGCATCTCATTCTAGATTGACTACGTCAATTCAATGAGGGCTGCTCGAGAGTTCAGTTCGAGGGTTTCTGATTCTTTGAAGGTAAAAAATCAGAGAAAGTGAATACCACATGGTCTGACCGATGCTATATTTTTTAAAATAAATTATCCTTGTCGGATTTTTTAATCTTGTTTTTCCCCTATGATAGGAGGGTCAACTTTTGTTGCTTCTTTTGTATGATACTAGCTCTGTGCTCATTGAAGGACTGGTTTTTTATGAATTTATTTTTTGCAGAAGACTTGTCTCATAGTTGGCTGTATGCTAGTAAGGCTGTCTCTTAAATGATATTTGTTTTCTGGTGCAGATGGAGATCTTCCCATACTCTGTATTTTATATGTTTTTTGAACAATACCTTGATATATGGAGGACCGCATTGATCAACCTTGCCATAGCTATTGGTTAGTAATCTTTAGAAATCCTTAAACTGGCATGTTCTTTTTTGTGAGGAGTTCATGGATTGCATGCTTGGGGTTTTTACCTCACTTTCTTGCATTCTTGAAGATAACCTGTCTTCTCTTTATTTCACAAATTACTTTTTTTTTTTTTTGCTGAGGAGCTAGGCATTTGTTTATTATTCTTCTATACTTGTATTCAACAAAATTTCAAGCCTTTAAAAGATTGTTTTGTTGATTTTGTACTACCTGTGCCTATATCTTTAATCATTAAATGTATCACACAGTGGTTTGATGATAATGACCCGGAGATCTGAAACAAAAAAGCAGTGTGTGGGCTGTCTGAGTAAAACATTTACTGATGCATATTTGTACCTTAAACCTTTATTGTTATTTGGTTTTTAACAAATCCAAATGAATTATTTGGTTTAGTATAACTGTTAGTCATTTTCTCTTCTATAAAGCCTCAATTTATTTGGTGATGTACCAGGAGCTGTATTTGTTGTTTGCTTGGTCATCACTTGCAGGTCAGTGTTCTATTTACCCATATTCACCTTTTCATTGACAAAAACATACTGGCTTCAGTGTTCGGTTCTTCTTTCCAAATGAACTGCTGTATTGGAGAATGACTTCGTGATTATTTTGTTTCCTAACTTTCTTTAAAATGTAGTTTATGGAATTCTGCGATCATTTTGCTGGTGTTGGCAATGATAGTCGTGGATCTGATGGTAACTCTGCTTCCTTTATCATTATCTATGTATTTTTCATTTTATTTGCAATAATTAACTTGTTCTGCCCAAGTATAATCTCTCTGCTTACAAGATGAAACTCCACAGGGTGTGATGGCAATTCTGAATATTCAACTGAATGCAGTCTCTGTTGTCAACCTTGTCATGTCAGTGGGCATTGGTGTTGAGTTTTGTGTGCATATAACACATGCTTTCTCGGTTAGCATCACATCATTCTCCATTTTATTTGTATATTGTCTACTTTCCTTCAATGGAACTTCAAATTCATTCTTTCATTTCATTCAGTTAAAAGAAAAATAGATGGAATCTGCATCTGGTTATTTTGGCTTGGTAGTTAACATGTGATTTAGAACCCATTACATATCGCATCAGAATATTTAATTCACTAGTAGTTAATTAATAACGCAACAAGGGAATTTGTTTCCCTCCCGAATGTGGAAACTTCATGCTTTCGGCTCTAAGGTTTTCTTGATGCACTGTCACACCTTTTCTTTGGCTTCATGTTCTTAAACAGGTGAGTTGTGGTGATAGAGACCAGCGCGTAAGGGATGCTTTGGGTACAATGGGAGCTTCTGTCTTCAGGTTCCTCTTTTCCCTCTGGCTCATATTATGAACTAGATTGCTGAGACCTCCGTGCTGCCCACTCTGTTGATACTTACAAATTAGCGATAATGCAACTATAGGCCGATTTGATTGACACCTCTTGAATTATTATTTTCTGATTTCAACCCACAAATTATAGGGTCTTTTGATTGGCACTTCCCCTTCTGTTAGATTCTGTCCATCTTAATCATTAAATATCACTTGCAAGTCACGTGTTTTCCTAAAAAATCACCCAAAGATCATCGGAAGATAAAAATAAAATTAAAAAATCAAGGCGGCTTGATTTATGATAATTTTATTATATTGTGGGAAGATCACATAACATGCGCCACTCACATGTTATTTAAAGAAGTTTGATGCAGTCTCCCTTTTTCCAAGAGATACACCATAAAAGAAGTAAATTTTAAAAATAGAAAGGCAAGAAAGGGAAAAATTATAATGTCTTTCACACCCCATTAATGCATAGATCATTGCAAACATGATTCTTAGCTCAAATCACCTACTTTTATTTCAACGTGGAGTTCTGTATTAATCACAACCATCTTATTGAAAAATGGTCTCTGCCATGTAATTTTGCAGTGGCATCACGTTAACAAAGCTAGTTGGCGTGATTGTTCTTTGCTTCTCAAGGACGGAAGTTTTTGTGGTTAGTGTCCCTCCATTCAAATTCCCATCACAAGAGCCAATATTTCCCAGTTTGTTTAACATCTCCCTCTCGTGTTCTGCAGGTCTACTACTTCCAAATGTACCTCGCACTGGTTCTTCTTGGTTTCTTGCATGGGCTGGTGTTCTTACCGGTAAGCTTGTTGAGTTTCCAAATCCCTCTTCACTTCATTGTTACCATCTAGCTTCTTTTCTGGATCAATCATAAAATAGATGTTGGTGGGTATATTTCAGTGACAAGAAAAATGTAGCATGTTCATACACCTAGATCGAAGTTGGACAAACACATCAATCAATAAAAAGTTGTCTCATCTTTTAGGAACCAAACTTCGGGGAAATCTGAGGTTTTCTATTTTGCCTTAGGAAGGGTTTGTAAATTTTCATCTCGCATTCTTATAGAACAGATAAGAGAACGCTATCTTCCCCTGGATCAACTGTTTGCAGGTTGTTCTGAGCATGTTCGGTCCACCTTCAAGATGTAAACTTGTCGAGAAGCAAGAAGACCGGCTATCAGTTTCCTTGAGGCCCTGAGAAGCTGTAAGCTGTAATGCTGTATCATAGTTCTTTTTGTAGGTTAACCAATATGCTCTTCTTCTTCTTTTCTTTTCTTCGAGATACTAAAGTTTAATATATAGTTAGTGAAGCAAAAACGCTCAAAATGGGTCCTGAAATATGTAAAGTACAGAGTGTTTTTCCAGGAAGAAAATGGTTGGGCTGCAAGTTTACAGATTTGTCTATTTTCTTTTGATGCACACTTGGCTGTTGATTCCAATCGATTGTGCTTCATTTCCTTTGACCTGTCCCGTTATCTTTTGATCTTTGCCTTTCTTTCTATTAGTGAATTCCTAGAATGTTGTCATAATCATTATTTTACCGTCGGCTAGTGGATGGGTCAAGAAGTATACTCTTTCAATGGTTTACAGTTGGCCTTTCTTTGTCAATTAATACTACGAAATCACAGAGTATAAGCCCTGTTTTCTGAGTTTTATTCATAGTGTAGGTATCTAGTTCTAGTTCGGTGTATGCAAGCTTCCTTGAAATATCTTATATATTAAAAACCAAAAAGGAATTTCTAGAATGTAATCGGAGTTACTAAATTTGGTTCGCATATCAATTTGGGTATAAATCATGTTTTTTATATTTTAATATTTTTAAAATATTAAAAAAATATTTTTTAAACTAAAAATATTTTAAAAAAAACATTTAAAAATATAAATAAAAACAATGTCAAATACCTCCTAATTTAGAGATACCCAAAAAAAAAATCAGACCCTTTAATTAAGAAAAAGGATGACGTGATATGCACTCATGACTAGATAAACACTTTCCTTATTATATTTCGATACTTTAAGTTTATAATGGTTTGGGACTGTGGTATTGAGGTATTTTTTAAAATAATTTTTTGTTTGAAATTGAATTAAAATAAATATTTTTAAAAATGTTTTTTTATTTTTTAAATTATCATATTAAAATAATAAAAAAATATCAATTTAATATTTTTTTAATTAATTTTTTTTTTAAAAGCATGGAAAACAAAAATTGTGTTAAACAGCCCTAGTTATTTAATTCAACAAAAAGCTGAAGCCATCTTATAGGGCGGACCTAGTTTTGAAAAAAGGATATTTTGAACATTTTCAAAATAAAATAAAATAAAATAAAATAGATTGGAAAAAAAGTATAGAAAGTGGGCTCATATTTTCAACATTTATAGTAGGGCCAAATTAAGTGAAATCATTATTAAAGACAAAATAGGCTAAGCAGGAAAATCATGTAAGGTAAAGTCGATTTGACCTCCCAAAAACTCCAATTTCTCCCCTAACTTCACCCAACATTAGCTACTGCTAGTCGTATGGCACGAGCCTTTTGCCAAGTCTTTGTGATTCTCAGTAGAAATTGAGCGATTGCTGACTTTAATTTTTTTTCAAAACAATATTATTTTATTTTATTTTAAATAAAAAAAATTAATTTGTATCAACATATATATGACCTGGATTTCACACCGCCTTTACTCAAGTTTAACTGGCAATACAATTTAATATTATTTTTTATCTAAAAAAATATCAAATTAATATTTTTTTAAAATGTTTTTCAATGGTTATAAAATGTTAATATAAAAACTAAATAAAAGATTATAAAAAAGAAAACCATTTTGCAATGTTTCAGAAATATTTTTGCAAAAATAACACTATGGATTTCAAGCTCTCATTTTCTCATTAAATGCATCATTAATTAATGATACAACTGATTAATCTAGCAAAAGACTCCATAATCACCAAGTGACTGCCATCATACCCTGACAAGAACAGAAGGAATATTTTAAAAAATATAATCTGGAGATTTTAGTTCTGACGAGGAAGAGTACATTTCTGCGGATGAACAAGGGAGAAGTTTATTGCTTGCTTCCCCCATCAAATACACAGAGAGAAAATAATCTGAACAACAGATAAGCAAGTTCATCAACTTCTGTTACACAGGCTACCGAGTGATGCATGAGTTTGTTCACCTAATGTTCTAAGTTTGTTCAGCGAATGTTCTAAAAGGATTCCAAAAATCCCAACCCTTGCAAAAAACTGGACACAAGCTTCCTATGATGTCATCTCTTCTATACAGATCACGACGGTGAACTTTGTATTCCCTGTTCGTGGAATCATTCTGATTGTTTCCAGCAACTTAACTATCTATAATGCTCGAGTTTCATGCCCGCCGGAAAGACTTTAACGTCGAACTCCAATGCTGAATTCAATGGAGGATTGGAGAGATCAAGACTACCCACTGTTGTACAAAGACCTCCCTCAAGGATGAGGAGAAACTTCAATCAAGAGTTTAATTGTTTGGTTATCACCTGAACCGCATACATCAATACACTCCTCCAAATCATCATCACATGCTAACAAGACCCACTCAGAATCATCATCCAAGTACTTCAGATCATATCTATGCATGTCATCTAAATTAAACCGTCTTATGATCTCTTGCAATAAATCTTTAAATACCCAATTGTTTGGCATGCGGAGCCGGATTTTATCATTTCTAAACGAGACTTTCACTCTGTGACCATCCATCTCTTGAGATAATCGGCTACTATCTTTAGGTAAGGGCGGACGGTTCCCCAGTTCTGTAAGAGTTGTATGACTCTGGGATCGCAGCATTAGCTTCCGTTCTTCTAGAATTGATGCATGGAGCTCTGCATTGCTTCTGATCTTCTTCAAAACACCACTGCCTAAGTTTTCTCCAAGCTTTGGGTCTTCACTAGCAGAAACAGTGATGGCAGAAGGATATTGCTGTGTTGTACTGGAATAGCTATGGCTAGAACTGGAACTAAGACTACATGAGGGTGAAGGTGATTTTGGTTCAGCAACGTGGGAGCTGAAAGTACCTCCCTCAAGCTGAATGCCTGATGGTTTCGGATGACTGCTTGGATTTAAAGTTGATAGTGAGCTATTTCTTGATGAATTTGGTGAGGCGAGCTCCGGGAAATTTTCATAAAAGGAACCAATCTGAACAGAGCCAGGGGCACCTTCGACCGAGTCAATAACGCATTGGAGTTTCTGTAAGGAGTGACTAACCTTCTTGATTTTTCGGGAAGGCCAGCGGTTAATTCCATGTTGCCTGCATATTCTTTTCAATGTAGTGGGGCAAACTGAAATTTGTGGAGAAAGCAGACAAGAGGCCAAAACAAAGACAATTAGAATTGAAGAATAGCTTTGTTCGTGTCATATAAAAATAGATTCAGAAGCTGCAGTGAACTTATGAGCTACAGGGTAATGAGAACTGTTGAGCATCAGTACTTTATCGTGAGGTAACTTGTTCCTGAGTATTGTCATACATACAACTCTGCAAATGAAGGGTAGACACATGCTAATTACGTTGTGGCACACTGGCCACCCAAAACATGAATTCTAACAAACATTCATTATAATAAAAAATAAAATACACTATAATGGAATAAAGCTTACCACCAATACTCTTCGCAGCATCCTTTAAGCTGCCAGCAAAATATTGCCGAAGAACTTGCAAGGTGATTGTTTTCTCTGTTTTGGCGCGCCTTTTTTCTCCTGGTTTAGTCTTGCAGACACTTGAAAAGCTACCTTCAGCAGAAGTAGAATCTCCGCCATATTTAGTACTCCCTCTTAGGCTATAATCTTCTTGATTGTGCCTGGACTCAAAGGATTTTTCACACATTACCTTTTCTTTGTCTTTTTCAGATAAAGAGGCGTTACTTTCACTTTGTTGGACCTTCAGGAGACAGGCAGTCCAGGGTGAATTATCTCTAGCATTCCTTTCTGAATAAGACTCTTTAACTGTTGACGTCTCTTCTCCACTAGATCTACCATCCGAAGGTACTAGGACTTCACTAACTGGCAAATCAGTTTCTTCCTCTAGTTCTTTGACTGTTACTACCCGTAAAGTCTGGCAAACACGCTGGATAATGATGGACAGTGAAGTGAGCATTGTCTTCTGCTCTTGAGGATCCCTGCAATCAACGGGCAGGAAGAACTCCAGGACAAAATCTGTTGTACCAGTGTACATGCTTCGCAAGCGGATTGCAACAGCAGCACACAGTCCAAAAATCCTTGCATGGTGAGAAAGAGGATACTCAGTCTTGCCATATAAAGTTACATCGCCTGAGAAGCAAGGTTGGTTAGTCATAAAGGCTTCCCCAACAACTCCTTGACCTTTTAGCAAGTGATGCTCCGAGCAAGCCTCTAGAAAACCCTGGAAAGCAGGATCACCTACACAGCAAGCATCATCCACGGTAGAAACACAATGATAGTAGTTCTCATTTGAATGCCGGCATCCTCCCTTGCCTTGTTGTATACACGGGACCCAAGTTTGAGCTAAGGGCAATCTATGTGTCTCACAGGCAGCTCTCAGAACCTTTTGAATCTCAGGTAATGCAGCTTGGTAAGACATATCACAGGCCTGGTGAAAGGAAAAAAAGTTCCACCATGATCTAAAAATAACATAAGAAATTTAAAAGAGTATCAACTTTCTTCTGCTACTTTTCTTGTTTCACCTTTAGATTCTGTATGCTTGGAACTTCAGAACTCCTAAGATCAACAGCCTGCAAGTAAAGAAAAATTTGCTATCAAAAACAAGTTTAAATGAATTGCCATCATACTTCTGAATTTAGACATTACATATTGTTTGAACAAAAGGCTCTATCTGAAGTGAACCAGTGAGCAATTGTTGTTTATAAATTGGAAACAACTCAATCACCGGATATCAAAAGCATACTCTTGGTTTGGAGTTTGGACCTTAAATACATTTGAAAATGGAATTCGGATAGAAATATAGTCAAGGGGGAAGCCTACAAATAAAAAAATTAAGTCAAAGTTGAACAAGAAAATGAAGCAACCTCAAAAAGCGAAAATGTTAGATAACAAGGCACTGCCATGTAAAATATACAGCAAAATAGAAATGTGCTTATGATCTTGCTAAGTGTCTAAATCAAGCTCCAACTTCAAGGTTTAAATGCCAAAACCACTTGGCAAGTGATGCTCCAAAACGCCCTCTTGTCAGAGACCTGGTATCTATATCTTAGCTGGTAATCCTTTCTCGCCCTATGACTAGAATTTGAAAGAATTCAAATCGCACCTAGGATGAGAGGCTTAGGAGAGGAAGACTTAACTCCTTTAGTATGGAGTGGTGGGTACTCCTAGGTATCATTTGGTTACTATCACATGATAGAAAAGATAAAGACAATTAAAATAGAAGGAACATGTCTCTTGTATATATAGAAATCCACTCCAGAACTGTCTCAAAAGACAATTATTTTATGTCTTTGTTTTTGTCTCTTCAACCAAACATGTTTCTGCCAAATGCAACCCTAGAGTACAGGAGTTATTTCCCCTTAAAGAGCAATACTTCACATTTTATGGCAGAGGAAAACAAAGTGTCAAGACCAAAATAAAGATGTTTCTTGTTCAATGAGCATCAGATATGTGCCTGTATGTGCATAGATGCAGGCCATACAGAGGCCAGATACTAATGATTGGACATCCAGATTTTAGATAGTTTCATGAATTGAAATATGAGGACTTTAATCAATCATTAGTTTGTTAATGCTCCTCAATGAATTGCTTTTCAGGGCTGCAAAACTGAGCTTGTAAACTGGGATGCAGAGAAGCATTTTGAGAATGAAAAACAAACCTCAAGAGCCTTGCATACACTTTCAAGCTCCGGAAGGTACTTGATCTTTTGTGAAGTGGTCACCACCTCAATTACTCCCAAGCAAGTCCGGCTACCTTGTTCGAAAACAGGAAGGGCAAGAGTTCCACGTACATCACACTGCTGAGCATGATTCACTCGTGGGTATTCATCATTTCTAAAGAATCGAACATCAGGAGTCCACTCAGGAACCTTACCCAAGAAAACCCGACCAGGCATGCCAACCGAGTCCTTGGAATCCTTCTCAGCAGAAAACTGATATTTAACTGATATGTCTCTGTAACTTGCCAATCTCTCACTGCTGGGATCAAGAGCAAAAGGTTGATCATGAGTTGTAAGAACACGTCTGCCTCCTCTATTAACAGGGACCCATATTTGTATAAGAACATCTTTATTTTTCGTTAAATCTTTAATGCACTCCACTGCCTTAATTAATCTCCTCTTCACAGTAGTTCCAGGACTTGGATTCGGAGCAGGTCCTATCCACCATCGTTTTCCTAATTCAGAACCTTCGGTTGCATTGTATTCCCATCCAGCTGCCGAAACCGCAATCTCACCAACAGGACTTCTGGATTGGATATCACTAGGAGAATTCCCTGGCAACAATGGTATATGGCTGACTTCTTGACTGCCCTTTTGGGACAGACTAGACGCTGGATTACCATTGTTCATCTCTGGAGATGGCCACATAAATGAAGGATCAAATAAGGCAGCAGAATTCGACAGACTAGGATTAAGAAACTCAGATCCATCCGTTGTTTCCACCCAGCAACCTTCTAACAACAATTCATCCATGTAGTCAAAGTCCATAGCTGAATCAACCGCTGCACCCAGCATCATACCTGGTGATAAAACACCATCTTCCATCATAATCTTTTTTTCAAAATCCAAACCAGAACCACTGAAAAATCTCAGCTTTTCATCAGATGACAGTGATCTCTAGGAAGAATCCAAGTCTTGCGGTCTTCAGATGCAAACAACCTGTCTGAATTGCCGAGACACAATAAATATCGTATAGAACAGCAATCAAGATAAAACAACATATTCTAGAGAGAATTGGATGTATGAAATCTCTATCCTATGTTATTGTTCAGAGAATGTAAAAGAAGGTTTCTACAAAAACAGTGGAAGTTTCTCACTTTTTGCAATTTAATGTCGGCCAAAGTAGCAGAGATAAAAAAGTTCATAGATCACCCTTGCCAGCGACTAACACCAAGGTCAACCAAAGAATAAAATCCAAATTCAAAACCACCATATCTATCAAAGCAGCATTATGTTCTTGAAGCAAATTCTAAAAAAGAACAAAAAAAAAAAACCACTTTCCACAGATTCTTACAATATGGTACCATAACACCTTTCTCACTTTTGATTCAAGATCCTAAATCTAACCACAAGAGATAAAAGAAATCAAAACTAATAATAATACCCAGAACACCAATTCACAATCTCAAACTGATTCACTAATCACCTCCAAAACCAAAAAAAAAAAAACACAGAAACAAAGGAATTACAGCTCACTCACTGTCAAAGATTCTTGAAGATACCCTCAAACGGTACTTTCCTTTTTCATTATACTCTCTTTAATGTCCGTGAAGCAAGAAACAAGCATTCACAAAATCCTGTCCCTCATGAAATCACCTCCACAAGAGAAAAACAAAAAAAAAAACAACAGCCCTTCACTTTCTTTCTCCCATAGCAATTATCGGAGGCAGTTTAGACTGTATGTATGATGATTCCTAAGATTCTAAGTGACCCCACGTCACCGAAGTCGCCATTTTTTTATGTGGCCCTGAAATTCTAGCTGTATTAACAGGAAGTCAACTTGTGGTGTCCAAATAATCAAACCAGAGGTAAAAAAAGTGATTTTCGCCATTTGTTATACCCAACCCATTACCTTAAAAGATTGAAAAGTCAAAAGCAGAATTTAGAATAACAAGTAAAAGCGAAGTGGGTCTATTTATTTTTCTAAATTTAATATTTTTGTGCTCAGCACATTGCTGATCACAAATATAAGCATCTAACAACATAGTAGATACAATTTTTTTAGGCTCGACTTCAAATTAAACTAAGGATAAGCTGGTTTAATAAGATGTTAAACTTTATTTTTATTTTTACTTTTACTTTTAACTTAACTATACACTAAGTTCAAACACTTATACATCTGACAAAATATCAAATTTAATTTTTTTTAAACTTGTATACATGCTGAGTCTAAATATTTATAAGTTTGATAAGATACGGACTCAATCCTTTTAAACTCGACTACATGCTAAGTCCAAGCACATGTGAATCTAGTAAGATATCAAAACCAACTCTTTCTTAGGTTTAGTTACACGCGGAACCCCAACTTCATTGGACTCAACTACACACTGAGCTCAAATGCTTGTGGGTCTGCCGAGATGTCACATCCGACTCTCTCAAGCTTAGCTACGCATTGAGCCTAAATACGTGGTAGGTTTGACAAGATGTCAAACCTAAATCTCTCGAATTCACACTAGACCCAAGTGTATTCATACAAAACCCAAATGTATGTGAATCTGACAAAATGTCAAATCTTAGAATAATCATTCTCCTACACCTCTCAGTGTATTAAAGTTCTCTAAAACTGACTATATTTCAATCGATATCAATGCTATGATAAAGTTATTCATACCAATATTAAATGTTGGGTGCAAAATAAGGTATAAAAGTCTTTTATAGCTTCATTATTTGTTCATCAACACCAAAGATATGTAAAGGTAATTCTCATAACATTAATGTCATGCAAAAAAATATTTTCATCAACATTAAATATTGATGTAAGAGACTTTTTTCTTACTGAGATATTCAAGAGGAAAAAAAAAAAACTTACAGCAGTTTAAGCAAAACAACAAGACTCAAAGTACTAGAACTATAAATATCCGTTAAACCATCCAGATCAAATGGTTCATGATTTTTATTCTCTTATCATATATTTTTAAAGTATTTATTACACAAAAACTAATAACAAATATTTTTGTTCTTAGAGTTTAATATTTTTTTTTTATTACAATTTTTTATTAGAAGGTTATTTATTTAATTATTGGAGGGTTCCTATACGCTATAAAAATAAATTTTACCACCAATCCTCTCTCTTATTGACTCTAAAATTAAAATATTGACGTAATCATGAGAACATAAAGTTTTTTAAATACTCAAACACCACTCCTAGTATATTATATCACGTGAGATCATCAAAAAAGAGAACCAGAACCAAGAACCGATCTCGAGCTCATCTTCAACTTGCAGCTGCTGTGTTTTTTTAGTAAAAAGGGGAATTAAGAAAGGGTAGTAGAAGTGGAATCTGACATGTTCAACGTTGCTAAAATGGGAAGTGGGCGTGTGCCACTTCTGATAATCGAATTGTAATTAATTATGGATTCAATAATGAGGGAACTACAGGTGGTGCACGTCCATGGCTGCGGCTGCGAGTGGGGACTGAGTGAGAGTTGTCTGGCTCCTTGTCTTTTTGTTTAACGTTAGTCGGTCTTTTTTTTTAGGTCTTTTTTTTTAAAATCTAAGTATTGTAATAACAACAACAATAATAAATTATTGAATCATTTAAGATACGTGACTCGGACGATGCTTTTGATGTTGATAAAAGAAAAAAAAAACATTTCTTTTGATTCATCGACCATGATTTATTATAATTGATTGACTAATCAATCTCAATTATGTTGTAAATTGTATTTATTTTTTAATGTTTTTAGATTTCGAGTCTTAATTGAATAGGTTCTCAGTTTTAAATTCTTATATAAAGAATTTTATGTATTATTTGAAGAAGATAAACACTTATAAAAATTAATTTTTTAGAATATATAATTGTTTTCTTTAAAACTTTTTCTATGATTTATGGCTTAATTATTTTTATCTTTTTGCTATATGTGCTCTCTTATATTTATCTTTATAAAACTCATTTTTACTTCTTTTTTTTCCAAGACTACATGGTTTTAATTTTTTAAAAATAAAATAATATCAACTAGACTATTTTGTAATCCGGACAGTGAACCGGGATATAATCCAAACCAAGTTTACAAATGGAATTGAGAGGTTCTAGCATATTCTAATCTTAATATTATTATTATATGAAACACTTTTTTTTTCCTCTAATGTTTATCAGGATACGAGACTTTATTTACAGATCACACTACTTGTAAGAGTGGTAAGGACCACCCCCGTTAATTAATTAACAATATAATACCGATATTTTTTTAGCATGTTTAGAAGTGTTGTTGGGGTTATTTTTTAAAGTATTATTTATTTAAAAATATTTTTAAAAAATATTTTTAAAATATAAAAATAAACAGGATAATTTTATCACTCTCATTTTCTTTTCTTTGTTTCTTTCTTATTTTATCCAGCAGCCTGCTGGCAAGAACACCACCCTCCCCACCAGGGTTGGAAACCAGGATATGCTTACAAAGGGCGTGTGGTTTCCAACCCCGAGTTTTAATTTCCTTTGTTGTCTCAATCTGACGCGCATGATATGATAAGAATATGAACATAGCAAGAAAAAATGAATCCTACAAACCACACAGCAGATTGGAATTTTAGATGAAGGGCATCCAGGACAACTTGCATTTATTAGATAGGATCTCTGTTTAAACAGTAGTAATAACGGGTAAGTTGTTTCACTGTCATGACATCGCACAATCAGTAAAGATTAGCATTTGTTTTTATGCTTGCAATCTGGTAATCCCTCTTTATTTATTCAGTTTCTGTAACTCAAAGCATTGGGGGCTTTGGTGTCATCTTCAGACGCTTGGTCTCACATTGAGATGAGATGCTAGCTTCTGGCCCAAAGATTTATCAGCCTGCATCACATCATTGCCAGAATTGCATTTGCAGTGAAAAAGTGTCTATAGAGATCCGGTATACATGACACTACATTGTTGTAAAAGGGGAGTTTTACCTGAGACCAGTATGAGATCCAGATGCTGCGAACCTCATGTGTGACACGCGGTTCGGACAAGGCATCAACCCATCTGCGAACGAAACGTTCTTGCCTGGGGATAAAGAAAGAGAAGATTAAGGAAGAACATGCATGATCAGTGCTATAGTTTATTCAGTTATCAGAAAGTAACAGCAGATGCATGGTTTACCTGTCTGGTGCCCAGGATCTGTATCTCTCTCCAGGTTGCTTGAAGTTGTTCTCCTTCTCAATGATGCACTGCATGAACCACCAGAGGTGCGTGTGTGTATATATGTTAACAGACCGTCCATTTAACTAGGAGCTCTATAATCATACAATAGCTTTCCAATCTCGCTAGTCCTGTTCTTGCTCTAGACATCGTAACCGGACCCCAAACACTCACACATAGAAACACGAGATTCAAGCAAAAGACAGTTTCGTTTTATGACGGTAGATCCGAAAAGAATAAAGAAAGAAAGAAAGAAACTGACCTTCTCACGCCTTCCACTGCAGACAGCAGAAGGAATGGGGAATCTCTCAGCGTGACGAGATGGATCATGCCTTGATGGGAAATAGTTGACCTGAAGAGTATATGATGATAACTCATCAGAACACAAACTAAAAGCAAAAGCAAAAACACATAAAAATAACCTCAAACAGGCGAAGCAGGGGAGAATGATCCAATTAAACAGAAGGTGAGACAGCGCGGCTTCTAATTAAAGTAGTGTGCCCAAAAGAGAGGGGGGATAAAAGGGGAGATACCTCCTCATCCCTGTGCATGAAATTCATGAAACCTTCATGATGATTGTTGTGATGAGCACACTTGGGAGCATTAACTGGGAGTTGCAGATAGTTTGGTCCAAGACGGTGCCTCTGGGTATCAGCATAGGAGAAGATTCGAGTCTGGAGAAGCTTGTCATCTGAATAGTAAATACCAGGAACCACAATAGCAGGGCAGAAAGCAAGCTGCTCATTTTCAGCAAAGAAGTTATCGATGTTCTTATTCAAGACCAAGCGACCAACTGGCTGCAGGGGCAGGATATCCTCGGGCCAGATCTTTGTTACATCAAGTGGGTCAAAATCAAACCTGTCTTCATGGTCGGGATCGATTGTCTGGATGAAAAGTTTCCACTCAGGATAGTTGCCAGCTGCAATTGAGTCGTATAGATCTTGAGTGGCATGACTGTGATTTGCACCTCCAACTTTAATTGCCTCGTCCTCTAACAAACATTTCACACCACAAGTAGGTTTCCAATGAAATTTCACATAGTTTGCCTTTCCAGCCTTGTTGATCAGCGTGTAGGTGTTGACACCAGCGCCTTCCATGTGTCTATAATCTTGTGGAACACCCAAATCATCAAAGAGAAAGGAGAACATGTGCAAACTTTCAGGATGGTGGGAGAAGAAGTCGAGAATCCTCCAGTTCTCCTGAATGTGAGACTTGGGGTTGGGCTTAAGGGCATGTACCATGTCTGGGAATTTCATTCCATCACGGACGAAGAAGACAGGGAAATTGTTTCCCACAAGATCAAAGTTGCCCTGAGTCAACAAGAAAAGGAAAGGCATAGAGAATAAGAGAACTGGAACCTTGGAAAGTTAAAGCAATCAGCTTCATCCAGTTAACTAGAATTAATTTATTTTTTCATAAAAGAATAACGCATCGAAATGAAGTTTACAACGCAAAAGGTTATGCATAGTGAATTTGAATCCATCGATCCCTGAGGATATGATACATCTGCCGAATCAGTCTACACAAATGATTGTCTACATCATCATCAGTGCCTCACTCATATGCTTTCCTCCACTATATTAAAGTAACAGAAATATCAAATAAGACCTCACCTCTCTGGTGTAAAACTTCACTGCAAAACCACGAGGATCCCTCAGGGTTTCAGGGCTGCCACGTTCATGGATAACTGTGGAGAAGCGGACAATTACAGGCGTCTGAACTCCTGGGGCCCGAAGAAAATCAGCACATGAGAGGTTAGAGATATCGTGGGTAACCTCAAAGAAACCCTTTGCACTGGCTCCCCTAGCATGGACAACACGCTCTGGAATCCTCTCCCTGTCAAAATTGGCAATCTTCTCCACCAGATGGTAATCCTCAAGCAGGATTGGACCTGTCAAAGAAAAGGTTATATGCAGATCAAACCTATGTGTACTAATACATGACAATCAAAAATACAACAAAGCCAGTACTTGATCTGGGCTAAGCTAACAAGTATATATGCCCTTCCCCATAAGGTGTGCCCCGGTTCATGATTCAGCCTGCTTTCTATTAAATAAGCTTGAACCACATCATCCAACCTCCGATCGAAAATGAATCCAACCCAAATCCTTTGCATCTGATTACGAAGTTCATATTCTGCCATTAAATTTGCTAGCAGCACAATTATCTCCACAACAGTACAACAATTCCTTACCTCTTTCTTACATAAATCGTAATTAATCATAACTTTCTAACTATGCTGCTTAATTCCTTAATTCATCCTCAACGTTTAAAGCTTAGACCACACATAGGAAACATCGAATAATAACATATCAAAATAAAAAACCAGACAAACATATACCTTAACAATAGCAAATAATTAATCATGTTAAGCTCCGAAAGGTAACAGCAATAGCTATCATATGTTTTGAATAAAAATACCTCTAGATCCAACGGTCAAAGAAGAGTTGTTGTTCCAGACCGAAGCACCAGAATTTGTAGTCCAGTATGGAGAATTGAAAGCGCTTGATGGACGGTGCTGCCATCACCACCATCACCACCACCATCAAATCAGTGTTACACTACAAACTTATTTAATTTTACGCAAAAAAATATATATTTTCAATCAAGGAAAAAGATGAATAAAGAATCATTACCTTGTAAGGATCCATGACGAAAAAGATAAGAGAATTTTGAGGAGGAGAGAAAGAGAGAAACGAAGAAGTCTTCGTGGTGGTTAAGGAGGGGTGTGGGGGGGTATATATATTTATAGCTGCGTGCTTGTGCCATGCACATCCATTTTCTTTATCTTTATCTGGACAAGGACGCGACGGCAAAAAAGGAGGGGTCCACCAAGGCTTGTTTTGTAATTTTGGTTGTTCAACAAGGTTAAGCCAAAATCATTGATTCATGTAGTAACAGCCAATCTCTTAGTTGTCACTTGCTAATTGAGAGGATTAAATTTTTTTTAGTGGTCTATTTAGGAAATTGTAGTCTTAATTTGGTCTTTTAATTTTGGCTAATTTCCATCCTCTTATCTCTTTTTTTATCATAAAAAAATCCAGGTTACTGCTTCAAAATATAAAAATAAAATAAATATATTTTCATGTACTTTTTATTTTTAAAATACATAAATTGTTTTTAAAATTATCCCAAATTTATTTGATGTCTGTATATCTATTTCTTTAACTAAAAAAAAAAGATTATAATAATTAGAGGTGATCATTTTCGGTTCGGTTTTTATCAAAAAAAGTAACCAAACCGAAATTATTTTTTTTGAAAAAAAAACCGAAACCGAACCGAAACCGGGTCAAACCGACCAGTTTCGGTTCGGTTCGGTTCGGTTTTTTTAGGGAAAAAACTGGTTCAAACCGGTTTGGCTCGGTTTTTTTCGGTTTTGGCTCGGTTTTTTTCGGTTTGGCTCGGTTTTTTCGGTTTGGCTTTGTTTTGGCTCGGTTTTTCCGGTTTGGCTTTGTTTTGGCTCGGTTTTTCCGGTTTGGCTCGGTTTTGGCTCGGTTTTTTTTCCGGTTTTTTGTCGGTTTCGGTTCGGTTTTTTTGGTTTTTTGCTTATAAAACCGAAACCGAACCAAACCGGCTGGTTTTTTCAAAAATTTAATCGGTTTTTTTTTCGGTTCGGTTTTTTCAATTATTTTTTTTCTAGTTTTCTCAGTTTAATCAGTTTTCCGGTTTTTTTTCTCACCCCTAATAATAATAATAATAATTGAGAACGGCATCTATCCATAGTACCTTATCCAAATCGGGGTGTTTTGCTAAAACCAATCCGTATCCTCGCATGGCAGGAGGTGACATGGACGACTCATTTCATGACACGTACGCAGAAAAGCCTTGAAACGCGTGCTCTAAACATGTCAATGACAGATACGAATGAAGAGGTGCGGCTGTGGTTTTCTACGAGAGAGAAGGCTCCAAAAAAGATTCTAATGGGCCAAGCGGTGTGAGCTTGGCCACAAGGGATGCTGTGTGGCCCACCGTAAGCCGTAAATGCATAATTCTCTTGATTTCACTTTTTTTTTTTTGTCATTTTGATGAAATTTGCTTGTATTTTTTTTTATTTGAAAGGTGGTGTTTTCATTTTTATTTTCTCATAGAAACAAAAGAAGGGGAGGAGCTGGAGTCGGTGAATAGTCGTTATGCAGGGATAGTTTTTTATTATTATTGAATTACAAATTCAAACTTAATTTTATGGTGCAAAGATTGATTTGAAATCTTGATTATTATGTAGGGATAGTTTGCTTTATATGGGATTATAAATGTGAATTTAATTTTAATAAATGAAAATTAATTTGGAAATGCTACTTAATTTGAATAACAAAATATTTTATTTTTATGAGTTTTATTTCCTTTACATTATAAAATCTTTACCCATTAATCATGGGGATAACTTATGAACAAAACTCTGTTATTTTTCGAAAATACAAAAAGTGTAGCAGGATCTGATATATTCATTAAAGTACAGGGATTTGAAAGATAATTTACACTCATTCATCTGAGAAAAAAAAATGGGAAGTGAAGTATAAACGGGCCCGGCTACACTTTTTGCTTTTAAAAATGTTTTTGTTTTTTGAGAAAAATATTTAAATAATATTTTTTAAGTATTTTTATTATTATTTTTATGGGTTGATGTTAAAAATTAAAAAATATATATTTTAATATATTTTCAAATAAAAAAATATTTTAAAAATTATTTTGCACCACAATTTCAAATTCACACTATATTGTGTTATATTATAATAGTTTTTGTAGTTACAATTTGAAAAAATAGATTTCAAAAAATTATATATTGTAATTTTTTTAAATTCAAGTTTTGACCATAATTTAAAATAAAAAACAGGGTTCAAATAATTATTAGTCTAAGGTAATGATCCGTTGCTAGTCTGGCATCAAGTGCTTATGTTTGTTTCTTCCGATGCAAGCCATTGAGAATTGAACCATACAAGGATAAGGATTTTGGCCAGAGTTTAGTTTAGTGATATGTTGATCTGGGTTCTTAGAGTTTTATGTGGAAGTTGATCTAGTATTTCTGGTCAATTAGCCAGGTTGAACTAAATAATCGAGTCAAACCCTATGTAAAACTTTATGTGACTTTTTTTTCTTTTTAAAACAATGTTATTTTGAATTGATTTTGATCGGTTTAAATTGATTCACTGAGCTCGTGACCTGAGACTTGAACTAGATGGGCCAAGGCAGTCTTAATAGCTCTGATTTCGGCAACATGCCTTGTTTCGGCTTGAGCGGGGTCTGGACATGGGGGAGAGCAGCTTGTGCCGCAAAGTTTCCTTAATCTTGATATGTAATTAACCTCTGATTCTGAGATTTATGTGTTCTCCTACAACAATCCAGATTTCCGAAACCAAAGTGAAATGACAGTGAATAAACAAATACCAAGTTATTCTAATGGCCAGAAAACAATAGAGAGAGAGAGAGGATACTGATACACAATTAGTGGATGTCAGATTTATAGTTACTGGGACAGATCATTAGGTATATATCTCAGATGTGCTCAGCTTTGCTCATAAGCTGTAAGAGAGAATTTGCCTTCCTCTGTGCTCTTTTGCTTCCACTCTTGGAAATCTCCATTAAATGTTCATACACACCAAATTGAAGTGCTGCAAGCATGAAAGATGAATTTTTTGATCCCAGCTCAAGAAGAACCGAAGTTGCACATTCTTTGTTTTTGGGGGTGCCTTCTTTCATGATTTCCACAAGAGTTTAAATGAATGAGAGCCGTCCAATCTCATCCCGCCCCTCCGGATGCGATGCAAGAAGTAGAAAGATTGACAGTGCTTCATCTACCATACCCAGATTCCTGTCACCTTGTCCTCGGCAAGCATTGATAAGATAGATAAAGCTGCTGCAGAGTTCTCTTTAGCTTCAGTAGTTCCACTGTTCAGAACTTCTATTATAGCTGGAACTAAAGGAAAAGGAAGTTTTTTTATTAAATTTTTTTGATACAAAACTTACACGTCTTAGGAAATAAGTCTTATATAATTAAATATATTTTGAATTTCAAAGGTGTTATGACATCATTGTGACATCACAATTTTTATGGTATGAGAGAATAATTAATGATATTTTATTGGTTATTTTTTAAATTAATTTTTACGTACGCTAGTAAATAAATAATAATAATTAACAATGGTTTAAAAAAACTTAAAAAATCAAAAGACAAATGTAAATCAAGATATTTAATCTCGCAAGATGGGATATCTCGATCATGTTCACTAATTTTTGTTTATTAAAATATTTTTTATTTAATTAAATAATAATAGAAATAGACAAACATATTAAATTGATTGAATAAAATAAAAAGAAAAAATGAATAATATGTAAGACTACACATATTAAAAATATCATCTTAAAATAAATATTTTTTTTATTTTCAAAGATTCATCTATACAAAAGATTAAAAAAAAATCATAAATAACTTAGAAAAACTTTTTTTGAAAATTAAGCACATAACCAAAAAAATCATTATTATTCAAAAGAGACTTTCTAAACAAAATAAAATAGAGAATGGGTATTAATGTAAATATAATTAAGTTTTAAAAAAAATAAAAAAATGCATTAATTGAAATAAAAAAATAGAAAAAAAAGGGTCAAGCGTTGTTGGGCCTGACCCATTTCATTAAGGCCCACGCGCTGGCAAACCTGCAACTTGGCCTTTTTTTTAACTACACCTAGAGCGAATGACATGTCGCCCACCTTATTTTTTTTTAAAAAAAAAAAGCAAACGACACGTTGTCTGTTTTGCTCATATTTCAGCCACTGTGGTGGGCGGAAAATCGGGTTCAATATACTTTTGACCCGAAACACCTTAGAAACCATTATAAATTTATTCATTGCCTCAAAAACCCCAAAAAATGACCCGAAACCGAACTCAACCTGAAACAAAAAATGAACCCTAATTCAGATTTGTTTTTTTCATGAACTTTTAAAAAACAAAAACACATAATATCAACTCCCCTCGTCAAATGGAATAATTTAACATAAATATCATTTATTTTGGTGGCCCAAATCGGTGCCAACGACATGTTTCTCTCTCTACCACTTAAAATCGGTGGTATCTCTCTCTCTCTCCTCACTCAACCAGATACCAAAAATGACAAAAATAAACTTTTATACCAACATAGAATTGAAAAAATATTGAGGGATCGAAATTGAATATTTTGTGTGATTATTTAAGTTGGATGACCAAATTGCATTTTTTTTAAAATTTATAGCACGCCGCTCATGTTTGTAGTGTTTTTTATTTTGATCCTTTCTTCTTTAATTTTACTTTTTTATAAGAATTTAAAATCTCTTTAATTAAGACTAAATCGTTGAAAAAACGATTTGAGAATCAAAATAAAAATAAATTTTTTTTGCATAATTTATCCATAATAAAATATAAAAAGATAAACAGTGAAGATAATGGGAAAACACAGCCCCGTTTAGATTATAGTTTATGTTACCAGCCTTTTCTTATCGGAAACACACCGAATCGTCACTCACTTCTCGTTTAAAACAAAGGGCAAAAAGAAATAAATGCTGATGATCTCTCAGCCGTCTGATTCATCATCAACATCAACTTGAAAATCCAATCAAGATTCAGTGATGTTGATTATTGTGCCCCAGTTTGGAATTGAGAATCCTAGTTTGGGATGTCTCATCCATTAACAGTAATTAAAGGTGCCACCGACATGTCATTCTAGACCGCAGCAACGTATTGACAGAACACCTTCGTCCTATGGTCCCCGGCGGCAACTAAACAAGAGCACAACGATAAAATCACAAGCTTGTCACCGAACAAATTCTAACTTAATGAGTAATCAAGTATCAAAATACCAGCTTTCTGAAATGAGTAAATGAATATTTCTTCTCTCGTTATCCTTGCTTGCATTTGTAAAAGTGTTTGGGTGCAGTTTAAAAATATATTTTTATTTTAAAAAATATTAAATTAATATGTTTGTAATATTTTTAATAGTTTTAATATATTGATATTAAAAAAACTGAAAAAAATAATAAATTTGATGTAATTTTTAAGTGATAAACACTTTTAAAAAGTATTTTACATTATAATATCAAACCCATTAATCGATAGATTTTAATTATTATCTTGAAATATATATATAAAAAAGGTGAATGTATTTTTTTTCTTGCTTTAAAAGTACATAAATTTATTATAAAACTAACTATAAGATATATTTAATTTATATTTCAATCATTATTTTTTCAATCAAATATATTACTGTTTTTTTTTTGTACTTATCTGTTGTCTTTTGAAACACTAACAAAACATCACTTATCTGTACGTCTAGATTTTTTTATAATTTCACAATTAAATGATTTCATAGTAAATTTTTTATATTAAATAGAGTAAAATATACTCATCACTCTATTTAATTGAAAATATGCTATCATGCTAGAAATCCATGACAATTACACTTATCATTTTAAATGAGAGGAGGGAACATACCCAGCAATCACCAAGCCTAGCTATTTCAAAGTATAATTAATTACACTTACACTAATTGTGTAATTATTAAAATCTCAATTGCTTACACAAATATGTGGATTTATGCATGTCGAATTAACCTGCCATCCCTATCGCGCCATTTCTAATACGTGAATCAATTTAAAAAATATTAAAATAATATTATTTTAATTGATTTTTTTTAAAATAAATAACAGATTAAGTGTAAGGTTTTAATCAGGTTAGACTTGAATTGACCTTATTATCTATTCAACTTGAATTTTTAACCTCAGATGAGTTTTTTTTTCAAGCTGAACAAGATTAGGTAGCAAATTGATTGGAAAAAAATTAACCTGACAGGCTTATGCATCGAAGATCAAATGCCAGTGAAAAATAAGAAGAGGAGGGAGAAAACTAGCATCAACTTCTGGTATGATTTTGACCTGACCAGGGAAGCAGAAGCAAAGTCAACTGAGGTGTTTGTTAACTCAGATCGTGGACTGGCTCCTGCAAGAAGCAGCGATATTCTGTCAAAGTCATCATAGGCAAGAAAGAGACGCAAACTACGTGGCTTGGTGGTGTTTGTTAACTCCGTGGAATCTTTGTTTTAAAACTTGGATCGGCTAGCAAGTTAACCCGGGATTCAACTGAATTTTGGTTTGAATTAAAAAAAATACTTGATTAATTTGATTAAAAATCCAAGTTAACTCAGTGATTTAATCAATATGATGAATTAAGTATTAAATAAAAATTAATCATGATGCCTATAATATTCTGGATTTAAATTGATTTTGTTTAAAAGAAATTATAGATTGAAAAATCATAATAACTCAATAGATTTTGATATATCAAAAATCATTTGTCCATGAAAGCACTCGATGTGTTAAAACAACATGATGTTTTTTATACGAGAGACAAGCATCAAGCTTGACATTAATAAAACACAAGATTTTTATTTGTTTTTTTTTATAAAAACCATTTACCAATTAGATCAGCTAGTGATTATTTTTTTAAAAATCCATCTTATAATGTCTTTGCGTGACTTTTATTATAATCCAAAAGTGAATAAAAATATGATTTTTAATTAAATTAATTTATTTAAATAACATAGATAAATATAGTTATCAAATCTAGACAGTCTTAATGAGCTAACTAGTAGCTCACTAACTCAAAGTTTAGCCGAGCCATATTTTATTTCAAAATAATTTAAAAGTTAATACAAAACTTAACTTAGATAACTCCAATGATTTTTAAAAAATTCTTCTCTATACAAATATTTTATTAAAAAATCTGAAATAACATTGTTTTAAGAATACCCCATCAAATCTGCAATTTAAACTCTATACCAGGTTAAATTCAAGATCGAATCTAATATAATAATCAAATTAAACATAAAAAAATGTAGTAACATTTTAGTTTTTTTTCATGCATGCTATTTTGTCAAAATCAGAGCTATTTTTTAAGTGAAAAGGATATTTAATTTTATTCAAATAAAATATTAACACAAAATCTAAACCAAATTATAAATATTTTGATCACCCTCTAAACCTCGGAAAATTTGGTTTGGAACCTTCCACTAATAGCTGGCGTAGAACTGAAAACCTGGTATTATCCATAATAAACTACTAAGACTACCCGACAATAACCCCACTTACCTCGGTGTCGTGTCCTAAACAAAATCTACCAATGCACTCATTAAGCTCTACCAGAACGCCACGTCACTTCTCAGTCGCGTATGCCTCACGTACACCTCTCCATCAATCACATCACGAGTCGTCACGGACAGCCTGCTTTTTGGTCTCTTAAAAAAATCACAAATCCCAACACAGCAAGAACTTCATCATTCAATTATTCTGACTTCCAGTCAAAATCATAAAGCCAAGAAACGGCTCAGATTATGCCACGACCTTCTCTGCGCTGAGCTGCACGGGAAACATAAAAAAGACGTGATATGGGTTTGGGTTAGACCCGGATTCGGAAACGGGGAAACAGAAAAAATTCTAAAACTTTTATTTAAAAAATTACTTTACACCTTTACAAGCATTTTTTAACAATATAAAAAATTAAAATTATTCTTTTTCATATTTTTATTTTTAGATATTGTCATGAATTTAATCTTTATTACAAATATTGTTTAGTTAATAATATAACATTTTTATGACAATTTTAATTTAAATAAAAAAAAATATTTATAATTAAATTATTACAAATATAAAATATTAAGATAATTATAGTTTTATTTTTCTTATGAAAAATAATTATAATTTTGATGTATTTTTTTATCTTTTTATTTAAAAAATATTTTTCTATTAATTAAAGGAAAAAGAAATAGAGAACTTCAAGTAGAAGTAATAAAAAAATAGTTTTCCTTACGTAAACAGATCTCTATCTCTCTCTCTCTCTCTATATATATAAGAATATATATATATATATATATATAATCGCGCAAAAGTTTGCCCCAAATCAGTAATCGAAGATTTCTAGGGTTTTCTTTCCAATCCGATTGATATTTGGTCCTCAATTTTCTCCAATAAACACCGATCTATATTCTATCTCTATCTTTTGGTGTGGATTTTGTGATTCTGATCTCAGACTTTGAACAAAATTTCTGCTCAAAAAGGTATTTACTTTGCTTTGATCACGATCTATTTAATCACTTGCTGTTCAGTTAATGAATAACAATGAAAGGTTGAATCTTCTGATTTATGTTCCCTTTGGTTCCTGTTGTTGTTGTTGATATTTTTTTTTTTAATTTCAATTTAGGGGTTCAGCGATCTCAGATTATAATTTTGTTTATAAAATTGTAAAAACAATTTCGATTTATTTTTATCAAATGAATTTTGATTCCATTCTGTTTACTTTCTGTGCTTCTGTAACCGAATCCGGAAGTGCAGTGCAGTAGAAGTTGATTTATTTTTATTTTTTCGAATTTTAATGTGATAGGTGATAGTTTTGATTTGATGAGGAAGAAGAGGAAAGGGAGTGAAGCAGATACGGGTGAGAATGCACAAGAGGAAGTAATACCAACGTGTGATTTGAAATCATCCAATGTTAGGTCTCATTATTCGTTAGAAGATTATAATAGGTTAAAGAAGAGGTGCAAAGAAGATCTGGGTAGGGAACCTGTTACTTCTTTCAAAAGTAGGCTTGCAGGCATTGCTACTGCCCCGCCTTGTGGTGCCTCATCTTCGTTGGTACTACCTGGAAGAGGGCTTAAGAGGAAGATAGGGTGCATAGATGTTTCTACTCAAACGGGTAGGAAAAATAAGTTTGAGGATGATTATATTTTGGGGGATGCTATTGGGCGTGGTAAATTTGGCTCCGTTTGGTTGTGCAGGTCTAAGGTTACTGGTGTTGAGTTTGCTTGTAAGACTTTGCAGAAGGGAGAGGAGACAGTTCATAGGGAGGTAGAGATAATGCAGCATCTGTCTGGTCATCCTGGTGTGGTGACATTGCATGCTGTGTATGAGGAGTCGGAGTGTTTTCAGCTTGTGATGGAGTTGTGCTCTGGAGGACGTTTGATTGATCAGATGGTTGATGAGGGACGGTACTCAGAGCAACGCGCTGCTAATATATTCAAGGATGTGATGTTAGTTATTAAGTATTGTCATGACATGGGTGTTGTGCACCGAGATATAAAGCCTGAGAATATACTTCTAGTGAGCCTGGGGAAGATGAAGCTTGCAGATTTTGGCCTGGCTATGAGAATTTCAAATGGTAGGCATTCTGCATCTGTTTTGAGAAGTGCTCATTCTGCTTTCCAGTGCTTACTTTTATATTGCATTTGCTTTGTTGGTGCTGACAACTTAAGCATGTAAAAAATAAGCATATAGACTGAAATGAAGAATGTTTGACATGCATATCCTCAGGGACATCAGGGCATTTTATTGTTGAACAGTCATGCAGGAGGTAGGGATAACCTGGTGTCTCTTGTATGATTTGTTGGTTCAGAAAGCATGCTGTTGTCTTTAGTATGTGATGTCATGAGTTATTCAGTATGGCCAATGCTGTTATATAAAATAGTGCTATACATATCTAAATTCATATCTGTCTGGTTGACTTTGGCAGCCATGCTGCTATGTAACACAGACTAATAGAAGAACAGATGCTCTCTGCAAGCTCTTTTTGTAATTATTACTTGTGTTCTCAAAGCTTATCTTATGCATATGAGTTGGCATTCTTACTATCCTGCAGGGCAGACCTTATCGGGTTTGGCTGGAAGTCCAGCATATGTTGCCCCTGAAGTTCTGTCAGGAAATTATTCCGAGAAGGTTGACATTTGGAGTGCTGGTGTCCTCCTGCATGCTCTGTTGGTCGGGGGCCTTCCATTTCAAGGCGACTCCTTAGAGGCTGTTTTTGAGGCAATCAAGAATGTCAAGCTTGATTTTCACACTGGAATATGGGACTCTATATCTAAACCTGCACGTGATCTAGTTGCAAGAATGTTGACAAGGGATGTCTCAGCCAGGATCACCGCAGATGAAGTACTGAGTAAGTGTCTGATTCCCAATGAACTACGACCCTGGACATATGGTTGCATTTTTTTTTCTGGTTCTCATGGCTGCTTGAATTGAGGCAGAAAGATTTTGTTGCAATTTTATCCATCTAGATGGGTTAGACTAAGACCACTTAGTGATAATTTCTTTAATGAGTAGGCAGTTTGCATTTTAAGAGACCTTCTCTCCGTGGTCCTTGTCTGATGAGAAGCAACTTGATGGAATGCTTTTTAGGGGATTGCTGGCATGTACCTCATCAAAGAAATCTCCATTCTTTACTTATCTCAGAGTATTTACTCTCTGGGTTACCACCTCTCTGACTGGAAGAAGAATGTTCAGCTTATGTGCCTTGCATGTGTTGAGCTGCCATCCTAAATTAGATGCATGATGTGTCCTGTCTTTTGAGTCAAACGTAAGAATTCTTTGCATCTTTCCTTTTAATCTCATTTTGTAATGGCTCCTCAAAGGTATAGTGTGAAAGTGAATTCCTGGCCTTGAGGTGATGGTTTTGATTAAAAGATGCTCCAAATTTCTTAATCTGTAATTCTGATCTCGTTCTTTTCTTCCTGCATCAGTTTCTGATAATGTAAATTTGTTCGAGATTTTAAGGTACATACATGGACTTAGAATTTACCATTTTCACTAGGTTTACTATCCACGTGAGCTTGTCTGTTTGCAAAGGGATAATTAAACCCATTTTCACCAAGTTGTTGCTAACTCTCTCGAATTGTGCATGATCCGTGATCTTGATTCATTTCTTGGACTCTGTGATGGTGGAACGTGGAGTACTTTGCAAGTTTATTGCGTTTTCTGTCCCACTAAACTGACTGTTAATTGCTGTCTTCTCAGGGCATCCATGGATTTTGTTTTACACAGAGCGTACCTTAAAGACATTGTCCATCAGATCAAAAACAAAGAATCAAGGTGCTGCAACTTCCTGCCAACCTGCAAATGCACTTGTGTCACCTGGAAACCAGGTAGGAGCTGGCTCTTCTGAAGAGGACTTGAGTCAGCATCCATCTGATAGTTTGAGCTGCAAGTCAGAAGAGCAGGATGAATGTGGTTTAGTTGACGCGCTTGCAGTGGCGATTTCCCATGTTAAGATATCAGAGCCAAAGAGGAGTAGATTGTGTGGACCCACTGGCCCAATAGAGCAGCAGTGTTCATCTAACATCACCGCTAACAATCTGTGTAGAGCATTTTGATTCTGGTGACACACTGACACCACTAACATTGCTCATATCCACTGTTTTGTGAGCTGGGAGAGAAGAGGATTCAGAACAGCCACACCCTTAAACTCCAATATTCAGTGGATACTGGGCGAAGATGGTAACAGAGTAACATAACCATAGCTTGTAAATATGGCGTAATATCTTTTCATTAAATGCAACATCTCTCAAAAATAATAATTTGAACTGAAAAACATTCAGTTATTGATACTATTATTTTGAGAGACTAATGTCAGGATGGGATTTCGATTAATATGAAAGGTTTATATGGATACTATGTTGTAATGGATGTCATTACTTAGAAACCTACCAAATGCACTAGCTTCCCATATCAATTTTTCTTGCAACTTGGCATGAAATTATTGGAAATTCAAAATTTCCAAGGTGCTCTCAATTGGGTCCAAGGTGGGTGGGGGTTATCAAGAAGAATTAAAGGGTGATAAATCCCTTGCTTTAATGACAACCGACCCTTAAAAAGGTTGTGTAGGAAGGATAAGAAAATAATAATAATAACACTAATTCTTCGTTTGGTCATTGTTGTTATTGTTTCAAGGATGGAATATGTATGTTTGAAAGTTTTAAGAGTGTTTTATTGCTGTTCAAATTATTTTTTATTTAAAAATATATAAAAATATTGTTTTTAATTTTTGATATTAGTATATTACAATCATAAAAATAACATTAAAAAAAATCAATTTAATATTTTTTCAAGCAAAATATATTTTAAAAAAACATAAAAAAGAACCTTTTACACTGTAAAACACTCCCTATTCTTTATTTTAATTTTAATTTTTATCATTCCAATCAAATACTTTTTTTATATATTTATTCATTGTATTATTAGACATTAACCGAAGCAACCTAGAAGACAGGAGAGTAAAGTAGTGAAGTGTGGAAATTTCTTAAGAAAGGGCACATGGCAAGGTAACCGTTGTGCAGCGCACAGGAGAACGCGACCTTTCAATCAGAGAAGATCTGACGGCCAGAATCTACTAGCCGTTGGTTTTAAAACTTGAGAGGAGGGCACAGACATAAATCCGATATTTGCGTCTCCATCTCGCTTATACATACTCTTTATTTATTTTTCTCTCCTCTACTTCTTTCTCCTCCTCCTCTTAAACCCAACAAACAATTTCAGTACCAGAGCCAGAACTCGAACCGGAGAGAAGAAGAAGAAGAGAGACACAGAGAGAGAGAGATCGTACTCCATCAATGGGGTTCTTTTGATTAGTCTCTCTCTAAGATCAAGGCACGGGCGGGCGATAAAGAAAGAAGGCTCTGAAGGGTTTTTTTTTTTATCGATATCGAAGACGCTTAAAAGAATTCTTGAATTTTGAAGGTGAATGTTTTTATTTTATGATCTGGGTTTTACGTTTTGAAATCAATTCTGATCTGGTTTTCTTTCTCTTTTCTTTTAATTAAAACTTAATCGAATCAAAATTTGTACTTTAATAACTTTCTTTATAGATACTTAGCTGTTTTAATTTTTGGAGGGTTTCCTTTAGATATAGACAACAATGGCTGGATCCGATGAGAACAACCCGGGGGTGATCGGACCCGGAAATATTCAAGGTAGTAAAACAACCCCAAAAGGTTGTATTTAATTTATTATCTATTTGGTTTAAAAATGATGTTTTTTAAAGCTATTAAAACCCTAATAAAAATGAGATTTGTTTTTCAATCTTGAAGAGGGTTTACGTGGCCGAGTAGGGAAGTTTCCAGTGGCGACCGGAACTAATCGCCGGGCGTTGAGTAACATTAATCGGAACATCATCGGAGGTCCACCGTACCCCTGTGCTGTCAACAAAAGAGGGTTATCAGAGTAAGTCTTCTTAAACCCTAATTACTGTCTTAATCTTAATCTTTTATATCTTGTTTGGTTCCTGAGAAAATGAAGGAAAAGAGAAGAAAGTAGGCACTTGGTGGTGTGGAGTTTTTTAATCAATTTTCTTCGTCTTTGATTACCTACTTTTGATGTTTTTTTTTCTTTGTTTTTTGTCTTCTCTGTTTTTTTATTTTATTTTAGAAGAGAAGCTTTTTGTAATAAGAACCCACCAATTCCAGTGCATCGACCTTTGACTAGGTCAGTAACTAATTGACCTCTTTGTTTGACGTTGAAGGTGTTTGTTTTTAATGTCAAAGGTTTGATCTTTTAATTGAATCTTTTTCTGGTGTTATTCTTGATGTCTGTTCAGGAAGTATGCGGCCCAGCTTGCTAACAAGCAGCAGCAACAACTTGAACCAGAGGTACCTTTTTAAAGAGCTTGAATTTTCTCTTAATTATAGGGTGGGATGTCTAGGGTTGTGAGATTGGATTGAGAGTTGTTTGTGTCAAACAGGAAATCAAAAAACCAGTTCGCCCAGTCCCAATTTCTAGTGAGCCAGAAGATTGTAACATCATAGATGTGGAGGGCTACAAGACTAGTGATGACTTTTCTGCTCCGACGTTTGTGCAACATACGGAGGCAATGCTGGAGGAGATCGACAGGATGGTATTTGCAATATAACTTATTTTTAATTTGTTTGTATTGCTATTGAGCTTTTGTCAGGGTTCCATTGATATCTTGGTTTCCTGCAGGATGAAGTTGAAATGGAAGATGTTGAAGAAGAGCCGGTCTTGGACATAGACGGCTGTGACAAGAGGGATCCACTTGCTGTAGTGGAATACATTGATGATTTATACAATTTCTACAAGAAAGCAGAGGTGACACAGAATATATCTTCCTATTCAATTTGTGAAACATAAACAAAGCCTTCATTGCTTTTTTATTTTTATTTTGTTTTGCTTGGTCTTTTGTTATAATTGGAGAATATTCTAATTTGTAAGATTTGATTAGGAATCACTAGCCTAAAAGATTGTCCTCTATTAGGCAAATAGGACTGATATACATTTATTTTGAAATCTTAAATTAAACGAAGGTGGAGCTTTTCATTATGAAGTATGTTGGAAGGTCTAGATGTCCAATCGTTTGGTAAATGATTGATGGAAAAGGGCTGCTGATGTTATGATTATTAGGCAAACAGGGCTGTGCACATTTATTTTGAAATCTTAAATTAAACGAAGGTGGAGCTTTTCATTATGAAGTATGTTGGAAGGTCTGGTCTATATGTCCAATCGTTTGGTAATGGCTGATGGAAAAGGGCCGCTGATGGTATGGTTTCGTTATGAAGTATCTTCCTTTTCAGTTCCCTTACTACATGAACTTTTTCTGGAAAATTGATTGCAGAGATCTGGCTGTGTCCCACCAAACTACATGGCACAGCAATTTGACATTAATGACAGAATGAGAGGCATTCTCATTGATTGGTTGATTGAGGTATGCAAGTTACATAATGCTTAAAAGGTCAAGAATTAGTTATCTGGTTTCATCTGAACTGCTTACAAATTTGACGGGATTAACAGGTGCACTACAAGTTTGAATTGATGGAGGAGACCTTATACCTCACTGTCAATCTCATTGATAGATTTCTAGCAGTTCATCCAGTCGTGAGAAAGAAACTCCAGCTCGTTGGAGTGACAGCCATGCTGCTTGCATGCAAATATGAAGAAGTATCAGTTCCAGTTGTGGAGGATCTCATTCTGATTTCTGACAAAGCATACAGCAGAAATGAAGTGCTTGACATGGTATATTATTATTTTATCATTCTTTAATTGTTATCATAGTAATTATGATCAGAATGAGGATGGATATATGATATGATTTGAATGCCTGCAGGAGAAGAACATGGTCAACGCTTTACAGTTTAATCTCTCTGTTCCCACTCCTTATGTTTTTATGAGGAGATTCCTAAAAGCTTCACAATGTGACAGGAAGGTTTGTACTACCGGTCTTCACACAAAAAATTTAACTGCACTTAATCGGATTTTTAATGAAATGGTACTGATTATACTAAACCAGTTGTTATTTTGAAGCAGCTTGAATTGCTTGCGTTCTTCATAATTGAGCTTTGCCTCGTCGAATACAACATGCTCAAGTTTCCACCTTCATTGTTAGCTGCTGCTGCAATATACACCGCTCAATGCACCCTTAGTGGAACAAAGCAATGGAGCAAGACAAATGAGTGGTGCACTGGCTACTCAGAACAGCAGCTTACGTGGGTGTTTTTTCGCCTGCTTAAAAAGAAATTGTTTGTTGTTCCTTACATGTCAAGCTTGACAGTCTTTTTACTCACTGTTTGGTTTCCTTTTTCGCCATGGATTACAGGGAATGCTCAAGGCTTATGGTTAATTTTCATAGGATTGCTGGTACAGGGAAGCTAACAGGTGTACACCGGAAGTATTGTACCTCAAAATTTGGTTACGCAGCAAAGAACGAACCCGCGGACTTCTTACTGGATCCTCCATTCTAGCAGGACTGATAAAGCAAAAGATGAATTGACATGAAAAGACTTATATTCAAGTAAATTTGGGGGTTGGGGTTTACAGTGCAACTTAAGTTGCCCCCCTTCTTGAACATAGAGAAACTTTGGTATTCTTTCTTTTATGCTATTTGAACACAGCAGGGAGGATGTTGTCACTGGTCTCCAAGAATAAAATAATGTTTTTAAGGCTTGATTTTTAATGTATATTTCTTGTTGAATCATTCCCAATTTTGGTATTCTTTCTTTTATGCTATTTGAGATAATGATTGAACTTGGGTTGTTTTGGATGGATTGGTTTGACAAATTTGCTCGTTTGAGAATGCGGTTGTATCTGCGGTGTAATCTGCGTCCAAAAGCATCAAACGTTCCCCTAGAATGCCATTGTTATGCTCTGCTCTCTGTTATCTGTATCGGGCTACACAATTTTTAACTAGAAGTTCAAGCTCCAGGTTTTCCTCAAGAGGCCAAAAGCACCTATAAACAGGGATTAATTGTCTGTTAAAATCACATCAAAGGGCTAGTTAACCTAATGAAGCTGACAATTCCATCTATGATCTCATCAATCAAGATCATAAAACTACAAATAGCGCAAATCAGAAGTACTAAAAGCCCTGTACTGAATTCATTTAATAAAACTGATTTTTGTTTTGTTTATATATCATTATTTTTATTTTTTTTCGATTTCTTCGTTAAATGGAGTTAGTTTTCAGTCGTTTAGATTAATTAATTCATAATCTTATACTATTTAATGTATAAATAATCCATATCAAAATAGAGGAATTTTGAATAAATATCAATATTTACTCCTTTTTAGTAACTCTAAAAAATTTAAAGATATTCTTATAATTTTTTTCCTTTTATATTATGTTTTCTAGTTATAAAATTCAAATTGTTTTCTAGTAACTCTAAGTTCTCTTGATCCAATCAAGCCAAGTAAAACCGATTAAAACTCAATCCTTCACTTATCAATAATTCTTTTAGTTAGATTAAAAGTTTGTTTGAAATTATGGTAGTATTTTTTAAAAAATATTTTTGTTTAAAAATATATTAAAATAATATTTTTTATTTTTTAAATTTTATTTTTAATATTAGTATATTCGGTTAGAAAAAATAAAAAAAATAATTTAAAATAAAAAAATAAAAAAAATTAAATTTTAAAAAAAATATCTGCAAAATGCAAAAACATACTTCCTGTAAATCTCACATGGCTCTTATTGTAAAGCAAAATTCTATCATTAGTAGTGTTTGTCACAAATGTAGCAGAGATTAATGAAAATCAACACTGGCTGACTGACTTTGTCAGAAAGGAGGTGGCAGTTCTGAGTCAAGCAGTCCTTGTCTAAACACGTGTACCGCTAAGTGCCACGTTTCGCTTTCGAAACAACCAAATCTATCTAAGCCACGACTCATCTACGTGGCATCCTGATCCTTAAAAAAGGAAAAAAAAAAAAAAAACAGAAGTCTCTCTCTCTCTCTCTCTCTCGTAAAGTTTCCTCCTTTCCAAGTTGATGATCTAAATATCTGTCATTTGAATCTGGTCCTCATTATTTTTCGTGTTCAAGTTGTCGACGAAGATGGTCCCTTGAATATTCTATCAGGTAAAAGAAAAAACTTACATTGAATCTGATATTTTGTTGTTACTTGTCGTCATCTTTTTCATGGGCCATGACCTTTTTTGGGTATGTTTTGAAGATATTTTAATGTACTGTTATTGTCTTTGAAATGAGATTGTGGTGTAGGATTGATGATGGGTTTCACAGTTTTTTTGTCAAGTTGATGGTTTTGTTTGTGGCAGATTCTAGGTTTCTCTCTAGATAATTCATTAGGTTGCTATTGTTATTTAATATCAACATTTTGTCATAGTTTGATCAATTGATTTTGATGGTTTTTATTTGTTTGAGCTATGGGAATTTTAGAGCCTAAAATCTAATACAACTGTTCATGCTTTCCTTTTCCTGATAGATAAGGTGGCGGCCCTTACTTGGAATCTCTAGGCTCCTATATGTGATTGTATTTTTTTTTTCGATAGTGAGGAAGAGATGATAGAAGAGAAAGAGAAGAAGTTTCTCACAGTAGCACCATTTCAGTGTGCTTGGAGGAAAGATTTGAAATTTAGGGAAGCTGGAAGAGGTTGTGTGGCTTTTGATGCTTTTGCTCACAATGATGTCACAGTGGTGTTTAGGGAGAATGTAGGGAGTCAACACTACCATTATAAGAGGGATAATAGTCCTCATTATACTGTGATTCTTGGGAGTCATAGGAATCGTCGACTGAAAATTGAGGTTGATGGCAAAACAGTTGTTGATGAGGAAGGTGTTGCGCTTTGCTGCTCATCCATGTTTCAAAGTTATTGGATCAGTATTTATGATGGGTTGATTAGTGTCGGAAAAGGGAGATACCCTTTTCAGAATCTTGTGTTTCAGTGGTTAGATTCAAATCCAAATTGTAGCGTTCGGTATGTTGGTCTTAGCAGTTGGGATAAACATGTCGGGTATAGAAATGTCAATGTGTTGCCATTGCCAAAGAATCATATGTTGCTATGGAAGCAAGTTGACTCTGGAGAATATGAGGGGACAGATGATGGAGAAGAGGAGTTAGAAGGTGGACAGATGAGCTATGAGAGACGGGGACTTGAGAATTTTCTTGAGAGTTGGGAATTATCTGATGTATTGTTCATTGTTGGCAAGGAGGAAAGACTTGTCCCAGCTCATAAGGTTATCTTACAAGCATCTGGTAATTTTCCTTTGAGCTCGTCAAATGAAGATGTTATTCAGCTACAGGATGCAACATATCCAATTCTTCATGCACTTCTTCAATATATATACACCGGCCACACACAGGTATCGTAACTGTTCAACGAGGATGATTCTGCCTTTTGTTTTCTTGTCATGTTTTTTCTTTTAAGAATGACTCTAGCTGCCAGAATCACTTCTAGTTACTTTTGGGCTGTTTAATCTCACTCCGTTCCCTCTTTAATATAGATTTCAGAGTCGCAACTTGGTTCTCTATGGGCATTGAGCTTACAATTTGAAGTGATGCCACTGGGGAAGTTCTGTGAGGAAATTGTGGAGCGATTTAAATTGAATAAAAAGTTGTTTGACTCTGGTAAGAATGTGGAATTGTCATATCCAAGCTCCCAGCCCCATTGTTGTATGGCCTTCCCTTCTCAACTGCCTATAAATGTGCAAAGGCTTAAACAGTTGCAGTCGACTGGAGACTATAGTGACATAAACATTTACATTGAGGGTCATGGTCTTGTTGCTCAACCTCACAAAGTCATTCTAAGTTTATGGAGTGTTCCATTTTCAAAGGTGAGCCATCTTCATCTAGCTTCTAGTGTCTCCATGTTCTCTGCATAGCATGTTTTGGAAATGTTTTATGAAAGTATGTTTTCACGGTATAAGGAACTGACAACTACATAATACCTGATTAAATGAATTCAACAGATGTTTACAAATGGAATGAGTGAGAGTAGATCCTCAGAGGTTTTCTTAAGGGATGTGTCACCTGAAGCCTTCAAGGTTATGCTTGAATTCATGTATAGTGGAGAACTCGGTTTGGAAGATTCCGTGGAATTCGGAACCTTGCTCCTCCAGGCTCTTTTGTTAGCTGATCAATTTGGGGTCACTCTCCTTTACCAAGAATGCTGCAAAACACTTTTAGAGTGCCTATCGGAGGTAGTTAAGCCTTATTTTACAAATAATTTAATTAAGAGTTTTTTAGTATTATCATATCTTTGTTTTGTTGTTATGATATGCTTCTTGTTGGCTAGAATTAAAAGAACAGAGAAGTGAGTTGCGGTTTCGGACTTCTGAAAACAAAAGAAGCGACCAAAAGATATTGACACCTTTCATGTACATATTATATGCAGGGATGGAGTTCTCCTAGTGGAAGAAGGTCATACAACAAGAGTTTTTCTATTATGCACAAGTTATAATGGACGACGAAGCAGACAATTTGGGAACTTTGTTGGCTATTGCTGTTGAAGCTAACTGTTGAACTTTGTTGCAGGACTCAGTAGGTCCAATCCTTCAAGCGGTGTCATTGATTCCATCATGTAAACTCATTGAAGAAACATGCGAGAGGAAATTTGCTATGCACTTTGATTATTGTACCACTACAAGCCTTGATTTCATCTTATTAGATGAGACAAATTTTAGCAATATCATTCAGGTGGGTTCTCATTCTTTGAATTGATAACTATGAAATTGACAATTGACTCTAGGATTTATAGAGCTGAGTCAAAACAAGTGTACTCTGCCCACAGGAATCCAGGACTAGTGGTCCGAAAATTTAGGAGGAGCAAGTGCTTTTCATTTGGAATATCGTTTCCTTTTTTAGATTGGAAGGAAGTCCATGGTATGCTAGTGGTTTAGTGCATGGGATAAACGAGGGTCTGGACCCAACGGCCATCAATTGATAGATAGGAGAAGGAATTTTGAAGTCATGCTTTAGTTGTTTTAAGTTTAAAATGGACCAAGGATAACATGTGAAATACCTTATACTGATGAGTTTCTTCCTTGAAAGCAATTCTTCGTTTCTTCGTGAATGTTGTCAAATGCCAAATAAAATCATAGGCATTCTCTATAACAAAGGATGGTTTTGCAGCATCAAGATCTAACTGTAACATCTGAAGAAAGAGTTCTCAATGCAATCTTCATGTGGTGTATGAGAGATAAAGAATTGTGTGGATGGGAGGTCGTCGCTGAGCTACTTGCACTTTCTACTCCTGACCTCCTTTTCAGGGACAGGCTTCAATCTCTTAATAACTTGTTGCCATTTGTGCGATTTCCATTGATGCCATATGACTTGCTTAAGAAGGTCAGTAAGCTTTGGTTATGGAAAGGACAATTAGACAATCTATTGAGAATGGTACCCTGAACTCCTGTTATCATGTTGCAGCTGGGGCAAAGCAACATACGCAGGCATGTCCCTATTTTTGATGATCTTGTAAGTTGTCATCTTTCTAGAGAGAGTGATTGTTGACAGACAATATGGGTATTCATTTTCATCACTAGATTTCTTGTGTGGTAATTTCACAGGTGAGGGAGGGCATCTGTTATGCAGAATTTGGATCCCTAAGGCCAGGGAATGACCAAAAGTAAGTGTAAGATGCTATTTTCACTTTCATGTTCATGTGTCTTGATCTAGATTGTGAGAGTGGTCTGGCCTTTTAATCCTTTTATTTTATTTTTTTTCTTAGCCTGTTCAATAGTGGAGATGGATATCTGTCTAAATTATCTAATCCAAGTTATACATGGAGGGAGCTGATTATTATTCATAGGAAATCTTCACAAGAATATTAGTAGAAGTTTTTAACCACTATATCCTGTTGCGAGGAAAACGAAGGAGAATTCCCCAGTTGCCCCTATCTTGGTGTCTATTGGGCAAACGCCCCTGAAACAAAATTCACCAAGGGTCACATTTCATCAGTTCAAACCAATTGGGATGAATCCTAAACAATATAGTTTCCCTTTAGGATAAATTCATCACGGTTTGTTTATAATTTCATCCAAATGGGTTGAATTGACGGAATGCGATGAAAATATGGTAAATTTGATGAAGTTTTTTCGATAAGGGGCTTGTTTGCCTATTTGACACAAACACAAGGGCTGAATTGGGGGTTTTTCAAAAACAAATGAACCGTTTCTAAAAATCTAATTCCCTTCCTATTGTGTCATCTTCATGAAGGATTTTTTTGTACATGCTAGGTGGAAGTATCTATCGTGTCACGTTACCATCTTATGCAATTTCAATGCTACTGTTTTAACTCTATGCTTCCATGCTGATGTGTTTTGGATGAGCCATGGCTTAAAGACATAATAGCTAACGGAGTCTTACTTTTGTAGCCCTAGGTTTCAACATAGGCGATCTAGCTTTAAGGAGCTCCAATACATATGTGATGGTGACAGCAATGGAGTACTCTACTTTGCTGGTACATCTTATGGAGAACATCAGTGGATTAATCCCGTTTTAGCAAAGGTGAACTTTGTGGTTTTCTTTATTTTTTCTATCTTGCAAGTATCTCTAGGTAGATCAGTGAACCACATTCGATACACCGCTTCTCATCCTCTTAACTGAATGTTCCAGAGAATCACGATCACTGCCAGCAGTCCCCCTTCAAGATATACCGACCCCAAGACTTTGGTGTCACGAACTTATCAGGTTAGTATGAGTGGTCTGTAAGTCTGTGACATATCTAATGTATAGTGTGTTTCATTGGTAATTGAGTTATCTTTCCTGTGTTAGGGAACGTCTTTTGCTGGGCCTTGCATGGAAGATGGACACATACGTGCATGGTGGATGGTTGACATTGGCCAAGATCATCAGGTTGTTGTCCTCCTTTACTCTTCGCAACCCTACTAAATTTTCCTTTTAATTTTCCCTATACTCAAAAGGTTTCTTCGATTGTGTTTGTCTAAATGCAACAAAGAAAAGTATCAACAATCATAAAACAGTCATCCAATCCAACTTAGTTTTCTGACTCAAGTGCTTGGCCCCTACTCACTTCTCCATGCTATGATTGATGCAGCTTATGTGCAACCACTACACTTTGAGACAAGATGGGTCAAGAGCCTTCATAAGATTTTGGAATTTGCAGGTAAAACATTTAGTCCTTTTGCAAGATATTCACGCTCCAAGCCTGCAAAATGGTTATCCTATCTTAAATCCAATTAACCAGATTTAATGCCAATGATTGCCTATCGTAACTGTCCCATACTGCATCCCAGGGTTCACTGGATGGGAAGACATGGACGAACTTGAGAGTGCACGAGAACGACCAAACAATGTGCAAGGCTGATCAGTTTGCATCATGGCCCATAACCGGGCCACATGCTCTACTTCCTTTTAGGTTCTTCAGGGTTGTTCTAACAGGTCCGACGACAGATGCCTCAAACCCCCACAATTTGTGCATCTGCTTCTTGGAACTCTATGGTTACTTCCACTAGCTTGATAGAATTACGCTTCGGTGTGTTTCCTTCTTATTTTGATGGGATTTATAGATGCCCTTTCGTGTCCCAACAATATGCAATCCATTACTGTAACCAAAACAAGATGTAGCCATTACAGCTCTTATGTACAGTTCCTGCGTAATGAAAATAAAATAAAATTCAAGCGTCTGCAATCCAAATGAAAAGAAACTCGCTGCATGAATTGTACGGTTGCTGTAACTTCTGTATTCACCTTTATGCCCATACACAGGTGTAGTGAGGCCCAAGTCGTTTGGTTCCCAATTTCCGTTGCTGTATGTACAATAACGAATCAACGATTCTGAGGACCCTGCGGTCCTGCACGTTACTCGGTGTCCGTTCTAATGCTTGAAGCAGGTAAGATATTGAATTCGAAGGAAATGAATAGATGCTTTGTTTGATTGAATGAATATTACACATCGTTTTCTTTCGAGATTGAGAGGCCACCCTTTAATTCATCGCTTAGCTTTCATCGGCGATTCTTTTTATTATTTTTTTCAATCCTTCCACGCTGAAATGGTTATACCAAATTGGATTTTGTCTTCTATACTTATTACACTACGGCCATCCTTGCCTTCAATCAAGCCAATATATATAATGTATTTTTGGTGGCTAATCTGGATGATGTTCCTTCGTATCACTCGTATAAACTATCCAATACCGAAACTGAATGCATTCATGCAAGTAGAGATATGTCACTCATAATCCCGGATTCATTTTTCATCATTTAAAGAAAGCAGTACAAAATTCAACCTTATACACCAAATTTGATTGAAGAACAGGGATCCTAATTGCTCGAGCCATTGCCATTTGAATTGCCGATTACCTCCTGACAGGTGGTACAACGCCCCTGCCTGGGGGTGCTCCACGCCCAGCAGCTTGGGCCTGCACAGTAAAATAGAATCAGGAGTTGGTCTTTACAAGCTGCTTAGATACAGAGCTGTAAAATTGTTTTCGGGTGAATATACCAGATGGATGATTAAATTTAAGACATAAATGAAATCAAAATGCTTACTTTAGACCGCATTGCAACAGATCTTCCCCTGCCAACCCCAAGCGATGCACTCTTACCCTTCAAGCACATAAGAAATGGTAATTAGAGATCATCACGAAAATGCAAATTCAAGAAAAATCTAAAGGATTGCAAGTGGGATCATACCTTGATTCTAGCATCCAAACGCTTGAACATGGGAGCATTCTTTAGCATATCAGGTATAACCATGAATCTGTTCAAATTTCACATTATCATCAAATAATTGCAGTCAAGTTGTGAAAATCCAACATGATGACTCAATAACTATATATGAGTTTACCAAGGATAGTATTAGGTACCTGACTTTACTGCCACGAATGAAAACATGCTCAAGCTGTGAGACCTTCCCATCCTGTCAAGTGGCAGACCAGAATCAGAAACCAGATAAAAAAACCAAGATACAAATGAAAGAAAGATACACTAATTATCCAAGCTGATAGCCACTGCATCGAATAATCTCTTTCGATTAGCATCAGTAAGTCAAAGACACAATGATTAGACATTATAAACATGATAGATATAGACAATATAAACAACTAAGTGGAAAAGATATAAAATAAGCTCTCTCTAAAATCTTTTTGGCATTCATCCACAGATGCATCCATGCATCTCAAAACTGAATGTTTTCATTTAAAACCGCTATAACACGGACTTAAATTACAAGCACATATAATTTCTTTAAATTCTCCTGTCCCTACTTTATAAATTGAATATTTCTAATAAACCATCATTTTGGATTGGATATCTTTTCATTAGGCAAATCATTATTTCACCTCATATAACCATTACATTAATCTAAAACAACTCAAAGCACGTATCTTCCAATTTTGCGCGGCATAAATAACATAAGAAATACATTATACTAGAAATCATTCATTAACTATAGTGTGACTTTTCACAAACATTGACACAAAATTTTTAACTCATATTCCTTAACCAACTATACATCAAAAGGAAGTGTCTTTCTCTTGAACTATCCTACTGATTTGCTGAACAAAATGGACAGCTAAACTCAAGACCATCAGCAACTATACACGAATACAAAGAATCCCGGATCATTTTTTAAAATAAAAATTCTGTAAAGAAAAAGGCTTCTTAATTTAGGGTTTTACGGCCACAACTTCCCTTTCCCCTTCTCCACAATAAAACATCACTTGTTAGCAGAATATTAAAATGTCCATGAAGATTTTCCCAATCTCACGCAATAGATCCTAGGGTTTTTCAAAACAATAACCTAAAACCCTTTCAACTCATAATTTCACTCCACAATCGCAAAATCTAGGGTTTCACAAACAAAAATAATCAAGAAAAGAGTGAAAAAGCAGTAGTGCCTTAGCAGTGTAAGTGATGCTCTCGAGCTGGCAGTTCCAGTTATCCTCACACTCTACCATGCCTCCTCTATAAAGCTCTCCACTCTTCAGCTCCACCGTCACTATGTGACCGGAAGCCTCGTGTAGTAGCTTCACCGGAATCCCCAAGCTTCTGCTCATCTCTCCTCTTCTTTCTCTCAATCACTGCAAAACCCTAATAAACCCAAGGACAACGATCTAATCGTTTCCCTCCCTCCATGCCTGCGTTTTATTTTGTAGTCAGTGAGGGTAGATTTGTCATCTAATTAAAAATAGGGACTTCTTAGTAATAAGGCAGATGATCAGCCTTTTGACGTGGCGTAATATTCAGGCTACATGTAAGCGTTGCAGTGTTTAAAAAGGAAAATGGCCGCAATGTGTCTACTCTACAGGTCATCGAGCTGTAGCGATTTTAATAACAAACGGCTGTACCAAAATCTCTGGCGGCTCCTGACGTGGCGTTGCAGCGATTTAAAAAAATTATTAAAAATATTTAAAAATATTTTTTATATTAAATATTTAAAAATATTTTTTATATTAAAATATATTAAAAAATATTTTTTTATTTTTAATATCAATCCATCCAAACTATTCAAAAACATAAAAAATTTATTTGAAATAAAAAATATTAAATTTTTTCAAAAACACAGTTCGTTGCACTTCCAAACACATTAAAAAATAAATTAAATGTGTGTTTGAGATTGAGATGTGATGATGTGTAATTGAGTTTTTTTATAGGACCCATAACAAAAACAAAGACATGTATTTTTAATTTAAATGAGATGTGATTTGTGATTTAAAAGGATTATATATGTAAAAAAACTCAACCTTACCTTACTATATTTCAATCTCAAACACATTCTAAATAAATGTCATTCGATATGGATCACTTTTATGCATAGTTGTTAGATTGGTTTATGTTATGATTTAAATATTGTTTGTAATTCTTGAAATTTAATTCAATCTCAAAGATTAAATTAATTTATGTATTTAATTTTTTTTTAAAGGGATTGATTTGAATTATAAATAGAATTCAAATCATAAAAAATAGATAAAAGCAAATCAAATGAGAGATCCTTTTTATGTGAAATAAAGAACTTAAACGAAACAGTACAATTAATCTAGGAGAATGACTTATTATTGAATTCAGGAAACTCTGGTTATTATATAGACTTACAACTTTCTAAATAAAAACAAGATTACACCTCACGTTTACTTTAATAGAAAAATGATAATCAGCAAAGGAATGAATCAAAACAAAACAATTCACTCCTTAATCAATAATGATTATTATCAAACCTAACAAAATCACCTGCAAACTTGACATTCCCTCCCTTTAAATAATTACCAGCAAGTAGTTTACTTCTGATACTTGGCAGACATCCGACAAACATCGAAGCTTTTGAAACACATCTAGCTTTAGAGGCTTGGTTATCACATCAACAACTTGCTCTTAAGTTCCACATTAAACTAACTCTATAATTCAATTAGTTGTAGGATCACACAAGAAATGGAAACAAACATCGATATGTTCGCAACGTCTATGTAGCAAATGATTCTTGGAGTTTTGATCGTCAAACTATTATCACAAAACATAGTAGTATTTCCATGTTGTGAATGACCAAGTTTCTCTAAAATCCTTCTCATCCAAATGACTTGACTATCACAATAAACAACTGCCACAAACTCTGCCTCGGTTATCAAGAGAGTAACTATTGGCTATATTTTAGATGACCATGAAACAACTCTCGAGCTCATAAAAAAAACATAGCCTGAAGTGTTTTTTTTATCTTCCAGATCACCAACGTAATCACTATCAGTATAAGCCACTAAATTTTCACTCCCTCATTTATTGTAGAAAATCCCATAATCGTTTGTTCCTCTCAAACATCTTAACAGCATCTTTGTTACTTGCAAATGCAGTTGAGTTGGCTGCCTTATATATCGACTAATGAGACTAACCACATGGCATTAGATCAGGTCTAATACTCGTTAAATACATCAAGCTACCTCCCGTTTTTTTAAAGAAATTTGCATCCACCTTAACTCCATTTGTATCTTTGCAAAATTTAAACCTTGGAACTACCAGATTGAGCACCAAGTTGCTTTATTCCATATCAAATCTCCTCATCACCTTTATGGCATACTTCTTTTGACAAATAAAGATCCTATCATTTCTTTGCAGTACCTCAGTACTAATAAAGTATCTCATCCTTCTAAGATCGGATATGTCAAATTCATCCATCATCAAATTTTTAAAATCTTTAATCATAGACTCGTTATCCCGAATAAAAATAAGATCATCAACGTAGATACTAACAATTAAGATTTTACTTTCTTTACTTACCTTGACATACAAGGTGTGTTTGCTATGGCATTTTTCAAACCTCTCCTTTATAAAATAAACTTATATTCAGCTGAGCCATACTCGTGGAGCTTACTTTAGCCTGTATAAAGTCTTCTTCAACTTATACACTTTGTTTGGACTGTTTTTCTTCTCATAACCCTTTGGTTGTTCTACGAACACATCCTCATTCAGCTCACCATGTAGAAATCCTGACTTTACATCTAATTGATACACTATCTAGCCTCTTTATGCAGTAAGAGTAATAATCATACGTAATATATCCATCATTGTCATTGGAGCAAATACTTCGATATAATTGACTCCATACTGCTATGCATAACTTTTAGCTATTAGACGTGTTTTGTGCTTTTCCAGCTCCCAATTTTTGTTAAGTTTCGTCTTATAGACCCACTTAAACACTAATCCTTTTGGCATCAGTTGATAGATTAGTCAATACCCAAGTTTCGTTTTTCTCAATGGACTTCATCTCAGAGTCCATAATTACTCTTCACATCTCATGTTTTACTGCTTCTTTAAAATACATGGGGTCAGTAGATGCAAAGAATACCAAATTAATCATATCATCTTCTTTAGACAAGCCTTCACCGCTATTGTAATCATTAATCTAGACTGGTCTTCTAATCCTTTCTTCACTAGAGCTAGATGAGCTCTCTTCATTCACATTATTTTTTGAAGAGTCAGTCCTCGCTTCTTTAATATCACTTTCTCCTTTACTATCTTCTTCGTTGACACAATTTAAAACAATATCCTCTTCATTGTCATCACATTCAATATCAGCTATAATTAACTTCTTAGTCGAGGTGCGCGCAAGCTGGTCCGGACACCCACGTTAAACTAAAAAAAAAAAAAACTTATAACTCTTATCCTAGTCCCAACTCTTTTTTTTTTCTACAAATCTTACATATCAACTCACCACAATCCTCTCTGACACTAAATCATAAAGCTGGTAGGTTTTGGACTTTGCATTAACCCCCAACAATACGCAACTAAAGCTTTTATCTTCTAGCTTGATTCTTTTAGCAAATGAAATAATGTTATTTTAAATGAAAATCTTAAAAAAAATAAATAATTTTTTTTTTAATATGAGAACTAAAAAATTATCTTTAAAGTTGATTAGATAATGTCTCAGGTGCCATATGTGAACGCGGTGCAAACCGCGTTCAATGAAAATTCAATTTTTTTCTATTTTAATTTAATTTTTTTTTATGTTTTCATATTGTTTTGATGTGTTGATGTCAAAAAAAATTTAAAAAAATATAAAAAAATTATTTTAATATATTTTTAGATTAAAAATATTTTGAAAAATAACCGTCATCACACTTTCTAAACACCCTCTCATTAGAATTTGATCATGAAAGTGTTTGACTTTCTAGTTTAACTATATATTTTTTTAAATTTAATTTTTCTATCATTTTAATATAAAAATAAAAAAAATATTATTTCAATATATCTTAAAATAAAAATATTTTAAAAAACAATACCCCACCCACTTTTAAACTTATCCCTATTATGAATTGATTTGTGGAGTTATTCGATTTTAATCAATCCAGCGTCTAAAATGGTTAAAAAAACCAGGCACAAACAAGATTTTGAATTGATAGGTGACCGACATGATGTGATAACTGTACTTTATAAATTATGATATAATCGACTGCCGTCCGATCGAACTTCTTTTGTGGCAACTCCTGATTCGTGATATTTTTCACGGCGAGTGAGCTTTCACGTGGGAGTATATGCTTTGCTCTCTGCTGTTCGTTTCTTTGTTAAAAAGCAAATTCAAAATCCAAATCATGGGATAAGTGGGTACACCATAATTTATAATCAGCGTGGGTCCACCTAATCAACGGTTGGATATCTTCCTAATCTGGGACACCATGCATACGTGTCGGTGGAGATGCTATGATTACAATCGTTTTTTTTCTCACTGAATTTAAAGCTCCTTTCTCTTTGTTTCCTTTGCTTGGAGGGAGAAAGAAGAAATGAAGCAGAGAAACTGAGTTTGGAGCAAAAGATGTTAGGTTCTTCTTCAGGTCTATTGCCAGCACCTCCTTTGTTGCCTTCTGTGGCTGAGAATTCCAAATGGGTATGCGTTTCTTTTTGTATGCTGAGATTTTTTTAGCATTTTTTACTTGTTTTTGTACGTGCGAGTGACTGGACTGCTGCTTGTTGGAATCTTTTATGGTGTCTTGATTGGTTTTTTTCTGGGTTTTTTGGAAATTGAACAGTATTTGATTTGAAAAATCATCCCTTTTTGTTATGTTTTCAAGCTGTGTAAAGATGGTGTTTTTTCTAGTGATTTATGCATAGTAATATATTTCCTGTTTCTTTGACAGGCTATAAGGTATAAAAGATGCACTGCAAAAGAGAAGCCAGTTAGACTGCCTTCTGGGGGGTCTAAGAAATTGCTTTGTCACAGCAGATTTTGTTTTCCATTAAGAATCTCAAATAATGATAGGGTATGTTTGGAAATTTGAGCATGGACATTGAATTGAATGCCTGTAAGCTTCTAATGTTTTCGTATGAGCTGGTTTCTGATGGCAACAATTCTATATAATTTTTGAAAATGTTCAGAAATGAAACAATTTTTTTGGAGAATTGGTGGCTCTTTCTCTTAATGAAGAGTAGATAATATGGTACAAAAATCTTTCTTAGGCTGTAAAACAGGAGAATTTAGTTCGGCCACCACTTGTTTCCAACATGGTTTCCTTTTAACTCTAATTTATGAGTGCAATATTCTTAAATGTCTTGACATAATGCATTTTTTTTCATTGAAAGGTTCGCCATGGTTTCGCTATATCAGCGGTTTTGACAGATGACCCAACAATGACAACCGTTGGGGATGGCATGGAAAATATCGGTCTTGTAAGCATTGATCCTGGGTTGGAATCATTTAAAGATCACTTCAGATATAGAATGAAAAGATATGTAGATCAGAAAAAGCTCATTGAAAGATACGAAGGAGGTCTTGAGGAATTTGCACTTGGTAATTTTCAGTATCATTCCTTCTGATTTCATTTTCAACATATACATAAACCTTTCTGAACTGTTGGACAATGTGTATTTGCACATTGTTCATGTGAGGTGCAGCACATTTAACTGATACTTGAAGTTTTCCTTTTAAATGTGACAATTTTGTGATCATTTTCATTAAATTCACTTTAGCACGTGATTTTTGCTTAGAATTCAAGATCAAAATGTTGAATGGAAATTTGATAAACCTATTAATCTGTTGGTTGGATCCTAGATTTATGTTCTTTTGTCTTTCTATGTTTAGCAGATTTGTTATCTTTTTCCATTTGATTACTGGTCTCTTTATCAGTGCTGAACTCTTCTGATTGCATCATGTAGGATATCAGAAATTTGGATTTAATAGAGATGAAGGAGGCATTGTCTACCGTGAGTGGGCCCCTGCAGCTCAGTGAGTGTTTTTGTTCTTTTGAGAATTTGAACTACAACTTTGTTAGTCATTGTTTGTGTAATTGGAAGCTATCTTTTGCATGGTGCAGGGAAGCACAGATTATCGGGGACTTCAATGGATGGGATGGCTCCAACCACAGGATGGAAAAGAATGAATTTGGTGTTTGGAGTATTAAAATACCTGATTCTGGTGGAAATCCAGCAATTCCTCACAATTCAAGGGTCAAGTTCCGATTCATGCAAGGTAATGGAGTTTGGGTTGATAGAATACCTGCTTGGATAAAATGTGCCACTGTGGATCCTGCAAGTTTTGGAGCACCATATGATGGTGTGTACTGGGACCCACCAACTTCAGAAAGGTACCAATTACTCGTGTTTGGCATACCCTATTATAGTTGTATGCTTAATCTATTAGATGCTATTAATCCAAATTATGGCCTGTTAGATTTTCCAATAATCATACAATTGTAGACCACCTTGATACCATCATTGAGGTCTAGACTTGTCAGAACAAGGAATCCTCTTGGTTGTTCTCTTGAATTTTCCTTCATCGAGCTATTTCTTCTATGAACATACAGGTATGAATTTAAGTTCCCGCGGCCTCCCAAACCCAATGCCCCACGCATATATGAGGCTCATGTTGGAATGAGTAGCTCAGAACCCCGTGTTAATTCCTACAGAGAATTTGCTGATAATGTTTTGCCTCGTATACGAGCAAATAACTACAACACAGTACAACTAATGGCAGTAATCGAGCATTCCTATTATGCATCGTTTGGTTATCATGTTACGAACTTTTTTGCTGTTAGCAGCAGATCTGGAAATCCTGAAGACCTCAAGTATTTAATTGATAAAGCCCATAGCTTGGGTCTACGTGTCCTGATGGATGTTGTCCACAGTCATGCAAGTAACAATGTCACTGATGGTCTCAATGGTTTTGACATTGGCCAAGGTGCTCAAGAGTCCTATTTTCACACTGGAGATCGAGGCTACCATAATTTATGGGACAGTAGACTCTTTAATTATGCTAATTGGGAAGTTCTTCGCTTTCTGTTATCCAACTTGAGATGGTGGCTTGAGGAGTTCAAATTTGATGGGTTTCGATTTGATGGAGTAACTTCCATGTTGTACCATCACCATGGAATCAACATGGCATTCACGGGAGATTATAATGAGTACTTCAGTGAGGCAACGGATGTTGATGCTGTTGTTTACTTAATGCTGGCTAATTATCTGATACATAATATCTTGCCAGATGCAACAGTGATTGCTGAAGATGTTTCTGGTATGCCTGGACTTGGTTGTCCAGTCTCTGAGGGGGGAGTTGGATTTGACTACCGCCTGGCAATGGCCATCCCTGACAAATGGATTGATTACTTGAAAAACAAGAGTGATCTAGAGTGGTCAATGAATGAAATCTCCCGGAGCTTAACTAATAGGAGATATACTGAGAAATGTGTTGCTTATGCCGAGAGCCATGACCAGGTATGATGTCTTGAACTTTCCAGTTTGTCTTCTTCTGTAATTAGACTTATTGTAGTCAGATACTTCTAGTTATATTTGTTACCCTGAATGATATCTTTCTCATTCTTGTCCACTTTTACCTTCATGTCCTTCTCAAGAAAATGGTGTCTTCATTCTGCAGTCCATTGTAGGTGACAAGACTATTGCCTTCATCCTGATGGATAAAGAAATGTATTCTGGCATGTCTTGTTTGACAGAGGCTCCACCTGCTGTTGATCGAGGGATTGCTCTTCATAAGGTATGATAATATGTCAGATCACTCTCCTCAGTTCATGCTCCAACAGTAACTTCTCTTTCTTTCTCTAAATGTGCTTTTGTCTGCCCATCCCTGTGACCTTAAACTCATTTAGGCTCAGCTCTTTGATTTTCCAAGTCAAAAACATTATATGGCTATGCTTGAGACGCTGTTTCTTGTTTTTGGCCCAGAAAACCACTGGTATAAAAATTTGTAAATTGGATCCAGCTCAATGATTAATATTATTATGTTTTCTTTGTTCTCATTATTGTAATTGTATTTTGCAGATGATACATTTTATAACTATGGCACTAGGTGGCGAGGGATACCTTAATTTTATGGGAAATGAAGTAAGCACACAAGCTCATTCTGTATTCCTGGGGCTACTGAATTGCCAGACCTAGATATCTTCTTGTATAATAAACACGGATCATGTTATTAACATTTTAAATTCTTCAACAACACAGTCTTTTAGATTATGTAAGGTTGAGCTGTATGTTCCTTTGACATTGCTTTAAAGTAAATGTGATTAAAGGCTTTACCAACAAGAGCGCATACCCCAAATAAGATATACTAATTTGCTAACATTTTAAATACCTGGAACTTTTCTTCTCTTATCTAACACTGAATTGGAGAAACTCTTTCCTTCTCTTTTGCTTAAAAATCAGGTATTCTATTTGTGTCTAATCCTTGTGTTAATTGCTACCAATGCTTCTTATAGTTTGGGCATCCTGAGTGGATTGACTTCCCCAGAGAAGGCAATGGATGGAGTTACGAAATGTGTAGACGCCAATGGAATCTTGCGGACATGGAACACTTAAGATACAAGGTTTGAGATCTCATTTTCATCAATTTTACTACCTCTTTATTAAGGTGTCCCGAGTCTTCTAATTATGGCTTTCCAGATATCAAAAACAAAATGTTGACCTTGATACTTGAAATGTCTAAATACCTCTTGGAACTTAATTTTTTTATTTATTTTTAAGTGTAAAAGTAATTCATAGACTGAGGAACATCCATATCTTTCTTGGACAAAAGCCACTACCGACAAACTTTTTCAAGAAGCATACGAGGTTACTAGATAACTGCATGAGATAAGAGAGGAGAAATGTGATAAGCTGAATGCACATAGCATGTCTCAGCTGATCTTATTATTGTCTGTCTCATTGGTTGTATGTAATCTTTTACTGTTTTCAATGTGTATTTACATCATTTTCTTTTGTGCCCCCACACTGGTTCAGTTCATGAATGCATTTGACAGAGCTATGAATTTGCTTGATGAAAAATATTCATTCCTAGCATCTACGAAGCAGATTGTGAGCAGTACAAATGAAGAAGATAAGGTACAGCTATCCTGTCTAATAGATATCTGTTTTGTGTCTTATTTAAGAGGTGCATTAACCAAGTTGAATCAGGGAGATAAGAGTTCAAAGGTGTTGCAAGGATGGGTTTTTCCAAGTCTTCTATAATAACCTGTTTCATCATTTCATTCATGAAATTGATTACCTGTTACACATTACAGGTTATTGTCTTTGAGCGTGGAGATCTGGTTTTTGTGTTCAATTTTCATCCGGAGAAAACATATGATGGGTACGTGTTTCAATTAGCAGAAGAGTTGTTTTCACATGTGTAGACTGTGGGTGTAGTTCCGTACAGAATGATTGGCAGCAGACTGCATGTATTGCGAAGTTGAAAACAGTTCCAAGATTCTGATGGTAAATTATTCAGATGTTTAACTCTCTGAGTTGTACTCTGTATGTACAGGTATAAGGTTGGGTGTGACTTGCCTGGGAAGTATAGAGTTGCACTGGACAGTGATGCCTTGGAATTTGGTGGACATGGAAGAGTAAGAAAACATGTACATGATTATTTAGAATTGACAACCAAATGGGAAAAGTAGAAGTGAATACACAAAACATCATTTTTCACTCTATCTTTAAAACATTGACTTATGGTTACACGACTGATTTTGTATCCTGTAAGTAGTGGGAAAGACCATCCTTTTTTGAAGGGTGTAGACGAGGAAAAAATTGTAAAGATAGGGAAATTGGGTCTTTGTAGGAACTAGGAACGGACTTAACACAGTATCCTCTTCATTAGTTGTTTTGATATCTTCGTGATGGTCTGTTAATTAATCTGTCAGGTGGGCCATGATGCAGACCATTTCACATCTCCTGAAGGGATACCAGGAGTACCTGAAACAAATTTCAACAATCGTCCCAACTCCTTCAAAGTACTCTCGCCAGCCCGCACATGTGTGGTGAGTTCTATTTCATTCTACTTTAGATTTACATATATGAGGTTATTATGTCTATCTGTGTTCCTTACTAGTCTCATCTGGAAAAGGGTACAAACTTGAGCAACTATAGTCATACAAGTGATCTACTTGAGCTTGACTCGAGTTGTTCTTGAACAAGTTGATACATTCTTTAGGGTTTTTGTGCTTAAAGATGAAATCTAAGAGCAGTTTTTTCTTGTTTAAATCACCCTCCTCTAAAGGTTTACTATAGAGTCGAAGAAAGCGAAGAGAGCCATGATGATGATGATGAGATGGGCTTGAATGAGATATTAGCTGCTGATGTTATACCAGAGCAAGAGGATGTTGAAGAAGCTGCCAGTCAGGCTAAGGTCGGAAAACCGCACTTGGTGGATGGTGATGGTGATGGTGATGGTAGTGGACTTAGCAAGACAGTAAACTTTGAAGTTGAAGATTTTGGGGATGATGCATCGGATGATTAAGAATCTTCATCCAACATCGGATTACACCTCTTAATTTTCACCATAAGAATAACTAGGTTTATATGAGGCTTCCTCGATCATTCTGAAGAGATTTGTATGGCTCTTGTACAGTTGTACAAGTAGGCTGCTGTAAATAAATAAGATTGCTCTTAACTACACTCGAGGCAATAAACCTGTGAAATATTCACATGTGTGTGTATATATCAAATAAATCATTGTAGTAATATCATATTTACTTTAAATCGTCTGACTCGGTTAAGGTTTTAAATCATAAATCATTGAATTAACCTGGTTAAGATCTTAAATCATTGAATTATCATATTTACTCTAATAGTCCAATGTTGTTTTAGATAAAAGAATTTTTTTTTTAAAAAAAAAAACAAAAACAATTTTGTTTGAGACAATTTTATTTTAAAAAAATTGATTAAATTTCACTTATGTTTCACTTGATCCATGTCACGTCACAAAATAACCTCCGTCAAGTCATTTGGGTTGGGTTTAATTAAATCAATATTTAAATTAAAAATAAAATAAAAAACTTGGCATGACTTTGCCAAATAACTGAATAAGTTAATTGGTTATTAGGCTAATCTAGTATAATAATTATGTTTTTGAATTCCTGACAACCTTCTTTGATGGGTCTAGCCCACCGAAGATCGACCCACGACTATGCTCAAAAGTGCCTCTACTTCAGCCCATCTTGAAGCAACCAGACCACGAACCCAGAGCTTTCCTCCGTCCCTCGATCATCACAAAGTTCACAACCTTGGACTCTTACCGGAAGACTCTTTCCCTCGTACTTCAATATTTCCTTCAAAATTTCTGAAAAATTAGGGTTCACGATCGAAACAAAAATGGAGAAGAACAACAGATACAGTATAATAGTCCCAACGTACAACGAGCGTCTCAACATTGCACTCATCGTTTATCTCATCTTTAAACATCTCCAGTAATTCCACTCCCCAATCTCTCTCTCTCTCTGATTCATTGCTTTTATTCGCGAACTGTATGCTTCGAATTTTAACCCTAGAAATGATTCAATTATTGTGTATATTGTGTTTTCATGATTGATTTAGGGATGTTGAGTTCGAAATTATCGTTGTGGATGATGGGAGTCCTGATGGTACTCAAGAAGTTGTAAAACAGTTACAGAAAGTATATGGCGAAGATCGCATTGTAAGTGTATCATAACAATAAAAAGTTTGTCCCTTTTAGACTTTTTCAATGCGGCATATTAATTCTCATCTTTGGGTTTAATTATCTCTCTTTGATTTTGATGATGATGCAGTTGTTAAGACCTAGAGCGAAGAAGCTTGGATTAGGTAAATAGCATTGTCTTTATGATTGATGATAGAAAGAAATGAAAATAATGGTTCTTGATGTGTGTTTATATTGTTAGGCACGGCTTACATTCATGGGTTGAAGCATGCGTCTGGGAATTTTGTTGTCATCATGGATGCTGATCTATCTCACCATGTAAGTATTACTTAACGGCTGTTACTTTTAGGTGGGTGTTTGCTATTTAATTCTGACTAGTAACTTTTGAGTAACTGAAGCTTCTTGGTGATAGTCTATGTTTATGGGCATCTCCTGTTAGATATTTTTTTTTCAGGAACTTCTGCATGTTTGTGTTTATCTTACTTGAAAAGCCCCGCCCCGTCCTTCCGTGGAGGAATGGAATAAAAAAATTCAAACAAAAAAGATAATATTGGCCATACCAGCTTTAGCTTTTTGTTTAGATTTTTGTGCATCATGGTTGGAATTGGAAGTGAGTATAGTAGCTTGTTCTGTTAACCTGATCCGTGAGCTTTATATTTTGCAGCCAAAGTACTTGCCAAGCTTTATCAAGTAAGAAACCTTTTCCAACGTACACTTGTATGCTCTTGCATTAGACCTTGAGTGTTGATGTCCTAAAGTTTTCTGGCATTTCCTCCCTTGATATGCCATTAGGAAGCAGTTGGAAACTGGTGCGAGCATAGTTACTGGAACTCGGTATGTTAAAGGGGGAGGTGTACACGGGTGGAATCTGATGCGCAAGCTAACTAGTAGGGGAGCTAATGTTCTTGCTCAAACACTTCTGTGGCCTGGTGTATCTGATTTGACAGGATCTTTCAGGTATATGAATTTGTTTATGGTTTTCATTCATTCAGTGTGTGATACTTGGTGAATTTATAACTGAGATTTCTTCATTCTTGAAGGCTTTATAAGAAATCAGTGCTTGAAGATATCATCAGTTCTGTGGTTAGCAAGGGATATGTCTTTCAAATGGAGATGATTGTTCGGGCGTCCAGAAAAGGCTACCAAATTGAAGAGGTAGTGTTATATTTCACATTATTGTGGTTTATCATTAAAATCAACATGCACTACCTGTGTAATCAACACTCGCGCGCACATTTCAGTTTATACAATATTGTGACTGCTCTCACCAGCTTGATTGTCTTGAGTTTCGAGATACACATTTCATGCGTGCATGGTAACACATCTTGATTTATGCTCGTCTTCTTGGTTGTGGCGTGAACAACTACATAGATCAGGAGATGCCAATGCTTACCCTGTTCCATACATGTTTCAATGCCCTGTTCATATAGTGTGTATATTCTCGTCATTATGCCTGTTGGACAATACTATTTGTTGAACAGTAAAATTCCAATTGAATTCTGAATAGTTAGGACATGGCTAGATAAACTCTAGATATTTCCAAAAGTGGTAGGGTTAACAACCTCTTTTTATTGTATTGCATAATTTCTCTGTTAACTGTTTTCCCCCTTTATACTCATCATACATTGGTTCTATTTCATGTATCGTTTTGCTGTTTGTTTTCTGTTTTGAAATTCTTAACTGCAGACTACCCTGTATCTGAAATTGCGAAGTGATCCTCAGCCTTGGTTGATTTTGGTTATGAATTTGTCACAGGTTCCAATTACCTTCGTTGATAGAGTATTTGGGAGTTCAAAGCTAGGAGGTTCTGAAATTGTTGAATATTTGAAAGGCCTTGCATATCTTCTGGTTACAACATGAGAAGCAACGCTGTTTTTATCAACATGATCGGTTTTGTAACACCTTGCTCGCGCGCACTTGCACACGATCCTTCTTAATTTTGCAAAGATTTGTTGGCTTGTTTCCTCATACAGAAATAGGTTTGGATTCAAAGTAGAATTGTTATCACATTAGCTCTTGTTTTTTGGGAGTTGTTTGATTTAAATATACACATATGCTAACTTTTTTGTCAATATTCAAGGGAAGAAATTGCCAGTATTTAACAGATTTATTGCAAGAAACTCCTTCCTTTTTTCCTTTTCGATTTATGTATGTTCCTCCGTGGTTGCTAAAATCTCGACCAGCTACCGTATTTATTCCCAAAATCCATGTCATGGTCGTGGGTATTGAGGCTCATGCTACTTTGAATTGTGATAGGAAAAATGAATTGCAACAACCAAGCACCTCATGTTGTCACTATCTTATGGTACGACTTTCGGTAGATGCTTTACCCACTTTGGAAAAAAGTCTGTCCCTGTGATTATTCTCTTGGACCATTTTGAAAAAGGAGAGTTAATGAAGTTTGTGATATTTGCAGGATACCATTATTTGGTTAACAAGTAATGCAATTTCTAAACAAATTCATTCCCCCAACCAAGTTTCTGGAGAAAAATACAGCCAGCTGATAGTAATCCTATCATCTCATGCATCAGAATTATTTACCAGAAACAAACAAACATTTCCTTGAAACAATGATACTTCATAAATAAATGAAGATCCAGTTTCCCTTACAAAGAAAATCCCCAGAGAAAATTCAAAAATCAATAAACCATCTTCAAAACCCAATTCTGACGTTCAGATTTTCCTAACCTTGCGAGCAGCAACTTTCCTTTCACCTGCAAGCACGGATTTCTCAAAGCTGTAAACAGGCAAAGGAGGTTTCTTGTTCTCCTTATTCATGCTCCTCAGCAGGTACCTTGGAGTCTCATTTCTCTCCACAAGGCAAGCATCAGATACAGATTTCCTTGCGCTCTCAAGCTTCCTTGTATACCTCCTTTTCGACGACTCAACAGTAACTCCAAGATTATAAGGAGTCTTCACGTCATCTCCTGTGTCTCCTTTCTTTCTCTTCAGCCTGTCATTTCTCCTAGCAGAATACTCCTCATAAAACCTCCCCCTCTCAAACAAAGGACTAGAATTTGCACTCAAACTTTTACCGACCCCACCATTAGTTGACTCCCCATTTCCAAATTCATCGCGAACCATCTTCGCTAGAGCACGCAATTCGCAGGATATTGAATGGTATTCGGGGCGGAGATCAGAATCTTCCGTGTCCAATTTTCGGTTTGGTTTCTGGGACTTAGTCAAAGAACCTGATACAACCAAAACGTTGGTTAAAAACCTTCTTTATCCAAGAAACAAAAACCATAAACAACAACAACGAATGATAAGCTCACCAGGAGGAGTTTGCAAAGTGGTGGATTCGGATCGAAGAACACGGCGAGGACGGATCCTGATGGGGGATTTAGCAAGTGGAGGCTTGCGATCGGTTCTCATCCTTGACATTTTGAGAGAGGTTTCTCCAAAGAAAACTGTGTATAAAGAGAGTTAAAGATGATAATGGTGTTCTTGTGATGACAGGAAATTAAAGACTGGAAAGATGGAGATGATTTGCCTTTTGATTTGAATTGTTTAAAGTAGAGGCTCCACTTTTTGTCTGATTCCTTCTCTCTGTGTTGTAGGGTTCTGTGGACTCCGTGTTTGAATTCATATAGGGGAGCGGCTCAACGGTCATATTCTTGATCTGACGGTTAAGGTATGACAATGATTTCTTTCCTTAAAATGTTCGGATTTTGCGTTTACTTACTTTTTTTGCACCAGTTGCTGCCCTGCATTTCATTGGATCATTATTTATTTTGATGTCACTCGTCAATTGGGTTTTGGGCCCACTATTTTGATATAATGAAATTGGGCTTGCGTATTTTATGGGCCAGACTGAGAGAAAAGGAAAAGGCTACGCCTGGATCCATGGGCTCCCCATGTGTTGGGGAGACCATGCAGTTTCTTATTCCAAGCAAGTCACCAGGCATCCCAAATTTTATCAAGGAGAGAATGAGAAAGCGAGCAGAAAAATAGTCCTCTTGTTTTTTTTTCCCCCACGTTGACTAGGCTTAATTTCTACACTGATGGTTGATTTTTGGCCTTCATTTTCTCTTTTTTGTGATTGCAGATATGGTTCCCTATTTCGAACCAGCCTGGTGGGTCGGCCAGTGATTGTATCATCAGATCCTGATTTCATCTATTTCCTTCTTCAACAAGAAGGAAAGTTGGTTGAAAGATGGTATATGGGTTCCTTTGCCAAGCTTCTTCTCATCAAGAAGCTGCATCAATCATTTCAAAACATGGCTCCATACACAAATAGCTCAGGAACTTAGTCTTGGCCTATTTTGGCCCTAGCCCCCCAAAGATAAGCTGCGGCCATAGTTAGAAGCTGCTACAAGCCAAGCATTGCAGGATTGGTCGAATCGACCGACCATCGAAGTGAAAAGTGCCAGTTCAACTGTAAATCATTGGAGCTTAATGTATGATAACGTTTTGAATTACAAAGCTCTAATTCTAGATAGATGGAGTGAAGCATCATAGGCACGCGCTGTTTCGATGCCTCACTACAAGACTTGTAGTAATAAACATAAATTTAGCAGTACCATCACTGTCTCACATCGACTTCTTGCAAGGACTCATGTCAATCACCTTGAATAGTCCTGGTACTGCAATTCCATAGATGTTTAAAAAGGTAATTATTTTAGAAAACGTTTGCTCTTTTTACAGGCTTCATTCGAGTCACTTGCTGTTTATGATTATGTGCAGAACCAAGAGAGGCCAATAAAACTACTAACTGGCTTGCTAGAAGAGAGACCGCGTAATCCAGAGATTCGCAAAAGGAGATTTTCTTGAAAAAATCCACGTGAAGGTATTGTAACAGTATTCAAGACCATTTGCAATTACGGCACCATGCCTTCAAGTTTACACAAAAGACATCTAGAACGTGGCTGGATGATGAAGAAACCAGACAATATGTATGGTAACATGACATCTAGATCATGACTATGGCCCAATCACTGTCCTCTGGACTGGACTGTAAGGCCACCTCCTGAGCTCATTGGCTCCTGTAAAAGATTTCCCAGCTGAATGAAATACTATCTGTTCAATTCGATGTTCAAAAACAAAAAAAGCAGACAAGGTGTATGACCCCTCCATATCTTGTTCACTAATATTCTTTCTTCTACAAAACTGATTCAAGAAATACAACTAGATACAAAATTCAACTCGAGGATCGGTCTGTTCGTAGGCTCATGTTGTAGGTTAATCCAACCTTTAATTTCTTTCAAACAAAAAGAAAAAAATGAAATGATGAATACTTAGTGTAAGAAAGACTGTTTAAAGTAATAATCAACACGAACCCATCATACATCTAGTCCATCAAAACACGTGAGCAACACGTTACAAGTCATGTCTAGCATTAGATATTAGACCTGATTTCAGAGATCGAATGTATCTTGACTACTTCAGTCCAGCTCTGAAGATAGTAGAGACCAGCTACCTTGATCCCTTCCACTCATATTGTGACACGTCAAAAGCTACAATATGAATACGTATGCGATTACGTAGCCTACCCAATCTAATCACAATAGCAATTGCTACTTCGAAGCACACAATTTGGACACAACATGCATGCAGACATACATGCCGATAATCGAGTGGTCCTACTCAAGAGAATGAGAAGCAAATAGACAGGCTAGGTTAATTAGAGAGATGGAGAAGCAAGGAAGAACGAGTAAGAGTCATGTGCTGGCCATCCTGCTCAAGGTCACATGAACCCAATGATGCAATTCATTATCTAACGAAGAGCTTCCCTGACAGAAGTTCTGAAGGCTGATAATGGACACTCGAAAGATAAAACAATTAAATAGAACTCAACTTTTGAGTAAGAGCCCGTTAAACTTGATCCTCCACTAGTAAGTGAATTTCTTCTCTCTTTTTGTTTATTAATTATTTTTTTATTAATAAAAAAATAATCCTTTGCACGCAATAGATGTGTTAAATAAATTAAATTAATGCACAAGAATGTGCAGTGGTGGTGCACGAAAATTTGACAAGAGATAGAAAAAAAAAATAACGATACCTTATATTGTTAGTGAATGTTACTATCATGGTAGATTTTATGATTACCATTCAAGAAAATAAATATAAAAAAATCTACAAATTATAATTTTTTTAACTAAAATTTTAAGAGATAATTTTTAATGAAACCCGTATAAAACTATATTATATGTTAATTAAGTAAATAAATTTAAAATTATAGCTATAACAAAATCTTCTTGTTTTTTTCCAGTGGCAACGTTGTTTGTGTCCAAGCAGCAGTAAAAGAAGTGCTAGTTAGTGCGTTGCCCGCCACGAGTTATAATTAAGGTGGACAGGCTCGGTCTGATTCTGATAATAAAAGAAACACCAAAAACCAAGGGAGAAAGTGATAATTTTGGAGTAAGAAATGGAGGGCATGGTCAAGTGCTCAGCTAACTACGTCCCTTTGACTCCAATCAGCTTTCTTGAACGCTCAGCCATTGTTTACAGAGACAGAGTTTCTGTTGCCTATGGTGACATCAAGTACACGTGGAAGGAGATTCATGAGAGGTGCGTCAGACTCGCTTCTGCTCTTGCCCATCTCGGAATTTCCCCTGGTGATGTGGTAACTACTAGCTGCTACTCTGTTTCTATCTTCTTTTATTTTTTTCTCTCGTTTTAAAGCGTTTTTGTTCTGATTTGCTGACAATTTTTGGATTTGTATCTCAAAATATTGGAAAATTTATAATTTTTTTCTTTTTGAAATGGAAATTCGAGGCATGAAATTGGCTTCTGGTTGAATTTTATGTTTAATTTAATCTGAATTAATTGTTAAACTTGATAGAATTTGTCTATTTTGCCATTTGTGATTCACCATGATTTTTGTTTGGATGTATATATTTGGCCCAGAACTTGAATAAATCGCGGCTGCTTGTCAATGTCTACCACCTTACAGAATGCCAGAGATCATGATTGATAAGGGAAGAAAGGGATAATTTTTTTGTTTCAACATCTAATTCGGTGAATGCTAAATGAAGAATTTTAGACATGCATAGCTTACACTGCTCTTTAATGGACCACATAGGATTCCCTTTCTGGGTTCACTTTGATACAAGAAGTTGCCATGATGTATCCAGGGTTTGTTTCACCAGATGGTTGCTAGTGTTTGGTCTAAAACCCAATAGAACAATTCAACATTTGATACTTAAATTATGGGAATTTCAAGAGACTTGGGATATTGTCTTGAAATAATATATCCTCTTCGATGGTAAAAAAGTGGTGCGTTTCTGCAAAAGAAATTACATTACTTGTTCTTGTATGTTTCTTCTTAATCTATTCAAGGTTATTAGTTTCTTTAATCTCTGCACATTAATGAAAATAATGTAAATATCTGCCAAACATTAATGTCTAGAAATCTGAGCAGGTTGCTGCATTGGCCCCAAATATTCCAGCAATGTATGAGCTACATTTCGGTGTTCCGATGGCTGGGGCAGTTTTGTGTACACTTAATGTGCGCCATGATTCTTCAATGGTGTCTGTCTTGTTGAAACACTCAGAGGCTAAACTTATTTTTGTAGACTACCAATGTCTCCCAATTGCTCAAGGAGCACTCGAGATTCTCTCAGAGAGAAAAACCAAGCTGCCACTTCTTGTCTTAATCCCAGAGTGTGGTCAGCCGGCTGCCATTTCCTCCCCTAGAATTTTGGAATATGAGAGTCTTTTGGAAAAGGGAAAATTGGACTTTGAAGTTAGACGGCCACGAGATGAATGGGATCCCATTTCGCTTAATTATACTTCAGGCACTACATCAAGTCCAAAAGGTGTTATTTATAGCCATAGAGGAGCTTATCTTAATTCTCTTGCTGCTGCTCTTCTAAATGACATGAGTGCAATGCCTGTATATCTATGGTGCGTCCCCATGTTTCATTGCAATGGTTGGTGTCTTACTTGGGCTGTGGCTGCACAGGGTGGTACGAATGTTTGCCAGAGATATGTCACTGCAAGAGACATATTTGAAAATATTGCTCAGCACAAGGTTACTCACATGAGTGGTGCACCAACAGTTCTGAACATGATAATAAATGCATCAGCTAGTGAAAAAAGGCCTCTTCCAGGAAAAGTGGCGGTCATGACAGGAGGTGCACCCCCACCATCTCATGTGCTATTCAAGATGGAAGAATTAGGATTTCATGTGACTCACTCATATGGTTTGACAGAAACCTATGGTCCTGGCACAGTTTGCGCATGGAAACCTGAATGGGCTTCCCTAACTCCAGAAGCTCAAGCAAAGATCAAGTCCCGTCAAGGGGTGCAACATCTTGGGTTGGAGGAACTTGATATAAAAGATCCTGTTACCATGAAGAGTGTACCAGCAGATGCAAAAACCATGGGTGAGGTTATGTTTAGAGGCAATACTGTGATGAATGGATATTTGAAAAATTTGGAAGCAACAAAAGATGCATTCAGTGGTGGATGGTTTAGGAGTGGAGATTTAGGGGTGAAACATCCTGATGGTTACATAGAGCTAAAGGATCGATCAAAGGACATTATAATCTCCGGGGGCGAAAACATCAGCTCAATTGAGGTGGAGTCTGCACTTTTTAGTCATCCTGCAGTTCTGGAAGCAGCTATAGTAGGAAGACCTGATGATTACTGGGGAGAAACACCTTGTGCATTTGTGAAGTTGAAGGAAGGATGCAATGCCAACGCAGAAGAACTTATCAAATTTTGTAGAGATCACTTGCCCCACTACATGACACCTCGAACTGTTGTGTTTCAGGAATTGCCAAAGACTTCAACTGGGAAGGTGCAAAAATATGTCCTGAAGGAGAAGGCAAAGGCCATGGGAAGCATTTCAAAGGGAAACACTACTAGTAAACTGTAAATCAACATTGAATTGAAAGATAAAACCGATTCGTGTTCGTATATTTAAAAATATTGAATATGGTTGTCAATCTAAATAAAATTTCTCTGCTTCCAATACGAACAGTTAATGCAATATGTATTTTATTTTATTAATAACAGACCAGATGTATAAGCACAGCAAGAACATGAAAGGAAAACTTTCCTCTCTGAGCATGATGCCTCGAGCCTCGAGTGTAGTGTTTGGGCTTGTGGACCAATCCAGTGATAAGAGCTTGCTTGGAACAGGTAAATCGCTGAAGCCCATGATAGTACTGAGGTGCCATTGCTGGGACCATCAAAAAGAAAGAAGCAACGTGGACATGGAAGGCTGGCTGTGGTTGATAAGATGATAAATGGATTTGCTTTACTGCTATATCATGTGAGGTTTGGATGCAAAAGAAGATCGTGTGCCAGTGATGCGTGGAAGATGTTTTTATAAAAAGGTTTTACTTGGTTTTTAATGATTTTGTCATCATCTTATAAAATATCAAACGCTTCAACCATAATCTAAAAGCATTACAGATGAGGTTCGGATTTTTCCCCATGAGATTGTGGATGAAGGCTTATATAATAATCGGATAATCTTCGGTAATCTTATTAATTTTTCCTAGTCAAAATAGTTGGTGCGTGAATCCCTGCAAAATATCTTATTTTATAATTTTAAGAAATTTTAAATACTTAAATAAGTATTGTTTGAGAAAAAATTCAATTATATTGTAGAAAAGAATTCTAAGAATAAATATGCAACAAAAAATTAAAAAAAAATTGAACCCTCCTTGAAAAATTTTCACAATCACTTTTATAATCAAATGAAATCGTTTTTTTTTTTGAAGGAAAATGATCAAAGTGTAATTAAAATATTTTTAACTCGTGAGAATTAATAAATTTTGACTAGTCAATGAATAAAATATCTTTGATTTATAGTCTAATCATGAAATCCAAGATTCTTGAAGTAAAAAAAACCATGAGCTCAACGCCTAACTGAAATTAGAAATGTTGGCTCTAATAGTTCGTCGGACCTATATATGTCTGGACTCAACGCTTGGTTAAGTCTAGGAATAATGGGTCAGGCAACTTATCGGACTCGTGTATATATATACATATATCTAGGCTCAGCACTTAGCTAAGTCGAAAAATAATAAATCTGATAACTTATCAAATTCATATATGCATGGTCTTAGTGCTCGGCTAAACCTGAAAATATTGAATTATCTTTCTATTTTTCATCATTTTTTGAAAAAAATCGAGGTAAAAACAAAATAGGCGGATGTTTCACTTGTCAAACAAAGTAAAAAAAAAAATCTCGTCAATATAACAATCCGAATATAGATGAATCTATGGTCGGAAATGTAAAAACCGGTATTGAATTTGAAATTATCGTAACTATTAAGAACCATGGAAAAAAGGTTGACAGATAGTTGTTTCCAGCAGCCTGTCTCGTGTCGCCTTTTCTCTTGTATTAAATCATCCACGAGGTTCTCTTTAATATCGTACATAAAAGGTTGCTATTTCAAGGAGAAGAGGAAAAGGGAAAAGAAACTCCAAATTGCTGATCCATGATTACAAGAGTCGTGCTTTAATGATCAATTCAAGTTGAGTTTAATCAATGAATTTCAGGTGCTTAGCTCCTTCAATCAAGTAAAATTAAACAATTCACCAGAAAGGAAAAGAGGACAGGTGCTTACCACGTCATAGCATTTAGTTATCAGTTTGCATGGGAAATGATGAATTTCAGGGTCCATTATAATAGTGATTCCTGCCTGCAGAAGTTGGGACCAAAAAATGGAGAAGAAGATTGCCATCATCGGTGCCGGAATCAGTGGCTTACTTGCATGCAAACACATACTGGAGAAGGGTTTTAGCCCTATTGTGTTTGAAGCAAGGAGTGGCATAGGTGGAGTCTGGTCTCAAACCATAGAGTCTACAAAGCTACAAATACCTAAAAAAATGTACCAGTTTTCAGATTTTGCTTGGCCACCTTCAGTTACAGAGACTTTCCCTGATGACGAACAAGTACTGGAGTACATTAAAGCCTATGCTGTTCACTTTAACATCCTTCCTAGGATCAGATTTAACTGCAAAGTGACTTGCATAGACTATGTAGTACCAGGTAATGAGGATTTCCCATCTTGGGATTTGTGGGGTGGCACTGGTTGGCCTTTTTCTCCTACTGGAAGATGGAATGTCACTGTACAGGATGCCAGGGATCCCACTGCACCAGTTGAGGTAATCAAGATCTTTTTGCTTATTTCATTCTAAGCCACTGATTTACTGTTTATGATTTGCTCCCTTCAAGTGTTACTGTGTTAACTAGTATTCTTTATTTAGTTTCTTTTCATGTTTAATTAAGTCTAAGATTGGCATAATTTGGATCTGGATTATTCAGTTCAACAACTTAAGCACGTCAGAACACAAAGATGGAATCCAGAGTAAAGCTTTACTGCAAATTTAGGGACAAGATTAAACCATTAGAGATGTTAAATTGGTGGAGAAAATTGTTGGGATGTCTGGACTAAGCAATCTTTTTGTATGATCTTCTTATTCCAGGTTTACCAACTGGATTTTGTGATCCTTTGCATTGGAAAGTACAGTGACCTGCCTAACATACCAGATTTTCCCTTGAACAGTGGGCCTGAAGTGTTTAACGGGAAGGTCTTACACTCTATGGATTATGCTGCAATGGCTAATGATTGTGCTGCTGAGTTGGTTACAAACAAACGGGTTACTATTATCGGCTTTCAGAAATCAGCAGTGGACATAGCAACAGAAGTTGCAGACAGAAATGGTAAGTGGCATTTCCTATCTCGGGAAACTTTTGATGGATTGAGACATGTTTTGAGACTTTTCCGTCTCTGCCGAAAATTTCTTATTATCAGTCAAGGTTTGTGAAGTCTTCAATTAATAGGTATGGTAATTGATGAGCATGGTATAATGTATATAGCAACAGATTGTCTAGTTGTACTATATTAGGCTGTTGGTTAGGTTTTTTGAAAAATGACAACAAATAGATTACAAGGGAAATAAATGATCTCTTTTCTTTCTTCTTCTTGATCATGACTGAATCGAAATCTTAACCCCTTTCTTCATTCAGATGCTGTCACTGACTCGGTTCTAGTGTTTCACATCATGAGATTCTTACTGAATTGTATATTTTGTTCTGATTCATTAGGTGTAGATCACCCATGCACACTGATATTCAGAACTGTCCATTGGATAGTTCCTGACTACTTTATCGCACTCACCTTCAAAAGCTTAAATCGCTTCACGGAGTTTATGGTTCACAAGCCTGATCAAGGATTTTTCATTTGGCTCTTAGTCATTTTGCTTTCACCTCTGGTAACCACTCATAGTGCCTCCTGTGATAGTTACATGCAGCCTGTCATCCAATTGACGCCCTATGTGTGGTTTCAGCTGTGGATATTTTCAAAATTAGTGGAGGCCTATCTCAAGAGGAAGCAACCATTGAAGAAATACAATATGGTCCCAGAACATGGCTTCCTCAAACAGATATCTTCATGCATGTTCACAGTGTTGCCGGCCAATTTTTATGACAAGGTCGAAGAAGGAAGCCTCGTCCTGAAGAAGTCGCAGAGTTTTAACTTTTGCAAAAATGGTTTGGTTATAGATAGCGAGGAGACCCCTATAGCAACAGATATTGTTATCTTTGCAACCGGATACAAAAGTGATGAAAAGCTCAAGAACATTTTCAAATCAAGCTACTTTCAGAAATGCATCACTGAGTCACTAGCTCCCTTCTACAGGTACTGGTGGTGCACTTGCTCTTTTGGTGTTTGCAAAGTCCTCAATCCTACTGACTTATGACATTGATTTTTTTTTAATCTTTCAGGGAATGCATACATCCCCAGATCCCACAACTGGCAATACTTGGATACGCGGATAGTCCTGCATTCTTGTATACAACAGAAATGAAAAGCAAGTGGCTAGCCCATTTTCTTGCTGGAAAATTTAAGTTACCAACCATAGGAGAGATGGAAGCTGATATGAAAAAATGGGAAAAATGCATGAAGTATTATGCGAATGAGAGCTACAAAAGATCATGCATTAGCGTGTTGCTGCAAATCTATTGCAATGATCAGATCTGTAAGGACATGGGGTTTAATCCAAGAAGGAAAAAGTGGCTTCTAGCTGAGCTATTTGCTCCTTATTGTCCTGATGATTACAAATACCTATGTTGGCAGATGTAGATGACTGAAACATCAAAGTTAGTGTACTTTTGACAGACTGAAACATCAAAGAGGGTTTAAAACCTGAGAAATTATAAGAATTCTTCAATGTTTTCCCTGAATTCAATCCAAGTTCCCTTGTTAGAAAACAGCAAAGGTTACTCAAACAGAACTTATTATCCACACCTTATGAAAACGAAACAATATTGTCAAATCCAATAATTGAAAAGCTTTCTTGTCCTTGTAATTTTGTTACTTAACAATCTAGAACGCTGCAATGGCATCTTTATGAGTTCAAACAAGAGTATCAGATGCTTTTGTTCTCAACAGGTTATTAAAAATTAGAAACAGAGTTTTTGAGTGATCTAAGAATACATGTCAAAAGTTTAAGGCAGTGCTTATTCTGAGGTGAACCTCGTATTGTAAACTTATCAACCAGAATATTTGCTTACTTGATCTTTGGACAAGAAAGGCTGCATTTGTCATAAAACCTTGTAAAAGACCAAAAGCAAAAGCTTTATAGTTTGAAGGTGACAGTCTCTCAGAATATTAAAGAGTAAAAAAGCTTTCAAGAGTCTTGGAGCAGTGGTGGTTCGGCAAGGATAGATAAGTGGTAACTCACATTGTGATCCACGCTGCTTCATTAATTAAAGAAAAACATGGTTTTGAGTTTTAAACAGCAATCTCCATCATGCTTGTAATTTTTTTATCAGCAATAGATTAAAGAAAACCTTCAAGTGGTAAGATTTATAGGGATCAGATTTTTAAGTATGCTTATGCAATTAATAGTTTGTAGCTATTTGTTTTGTCATATCTGCTTACAAAATTTGACTTGCAGGCATTGTAAGGGTTGGAAAGAGTCAATGGCATGAGAAGAATCTTGGACATATCAACTCTTCGTGATGTAGCGGATTTGAAGAGTCTGGTAGTTCTGGATGGATATTTTACCCGACTATCATGCAGAAAGTCTAGTAAACTCGTTTTTGGATTTGTAAGATAGAATTAAACAGGAAAAAAAAGCATGAACAACTTGAAATAAAAAAGTTAAAATTTCCTATTTGATTGTTTAATTATACTCAAGTTTTGCTAGATAATTCTACAGATTGTGTTCTATAGTAGGTCTGATTGGCCGTAACCTATTGAGCACTAGAAGAACTTTAAATTAGGCTTGGAAGGTGTTGTTTGACTAATTATGAATTTTTCCTTCTTTTTTCAAATTTTCAACTAGATTTCGAATTGTCTGTTGTGTTTTCGTATTTTTTTTCCCCCTTGTAAAGGACTGTCGATTTCTGGCTGTTTTAAAACTCTTAGAGAAAGATAGATAATTATTGAGAGCGAATCAGGTTCTTGTGTAAAAACCTTTTTTGACAACAATTTTGTCTTTCTTTGCTGGTTGTATTCTTACATTTTGTTTTCCGCCTACGTCACTTTGCCACTTCTTTTCGTGGTTTGTTTGGATTTATGTATAATACTCTCTGAGGTATAAAACATGTTGATGCTACGCTAGATCCCTCTGCCAACTTGAAAGGAAGCTAAAAACAAGGAAAATGGAAGTTCAAATCATCTCCAAACAAAATGTAAAGCCATCTTCTCCAACACCTTCACCCCTAAGAAATTTCAAGCTGTCCCTTTTGGACCAGCTTGTTACTGTTCCATATGCACCAATTCTCTTGTTCTATCCTGTGAATAAAAAGGTAAGTACTGGCGATCTTGATGTCCCCAAAAGACTAGAGTTGCTTAAAAATTCTCTATCAGAGACCTTAACTCACTTCTATCCACTTGCTGGAAAGATCAAAGATGAGCTTTCCATTGATTGCAACGATGAAGGAGCCTATTATGTGGAGACACAAGTAAACTGTCATCTCAGTGAATTCCTTAGGCAGCCTGACCTCCTGTTAGCTAATCAGTTCTTTCCCTGTGAGCTCCTTCCGACGGAATCAACAGCAGTCACATACGTTGCTAATTTTCAAGTAAATGTTTTCGAATGTGGTGGTATTGTTATTGGCATGTGCATATCTCATCGGGTCGTAGATGGTGCTGCATTGAGCACCTTTCTCAAGGCATGGTCTGCCACAGCCAAAGGTAGCAAGGAAGCAATTATATATCCTGAATTCATTGCCAGTTCTCTCTTCCCTGCAAATGATCTTTGGCTTAGAGACTCGGCGATTGTTATGTTTGGTTCCTTGCTCAAAAAGGGCCAGTGCATGACCAAGAGATTTGTGTTTGACGCCTCAGCAATTTCCAACCTCAAGGCCCAAGCAGCAAGCTTAGGAGTGAAATGCCCCACTTAGGAGTGAAATGCCCCACTCGCGTCGAGGTGGTCTCTTCTTTCCTATGGAAGTGCCTTATGGCTGCCTCAGAAGAATGGCGAGGATCCCAAAGGCCTTCTTTACTAACACACTATGTGAATCTACGAAGAAAAATGGAACCGAAGTTGTCGGATAATTCCATGGGAAATTTTCTGTGGTTAGCAGCTGCAAAATACAGGAACAAGTCCAAGCCTGGATTAAAAGACTTGGTTGGTGAGGTGAGGAAAGCAATATCAAAATTTGATTCTGATTTTGTTGAGCATATAAAAGGTGATAAAGGCAATGCTCTAATGGATGAAACACTCAAAGGTATAGGTGCATTTGGCTCCGGGGATGGAGTAGACTACCTTGGTTTTTCCAGTTGGTGTAAATTTGGATTCTATGATATTGATTTTGGATGGGGCAAGCCTGTTTGGGTCAGCAGTTTCGGTTTGTCGTGTTCACCTACCATGAACCTTGTCTTTTTGGTTGACACAAGGTGTGATGGCATAGAAGCTTTTGTGACCTTGGATGAAAAGGACATGACTATTTTAGAAGGCAATCCAGAGCTCCTCAAATCTGCATCTTTGAACCCAAGTCCTTTGGACATCGATAAATCAGTGCCGTGTACATGAGAGTTGAGTTACTGGCACTGATGCAGGCAACAATTTTTCCTAAGCAGTGACACAATTGTTGCTAGCATTCTTACTGCAGTTTGATACGCGACATGATTGCTCAGAAATAAATCATCTTAAGCTGCGTTCAAGGCCCTTATGTCCTCTATCACTGCAGGTTTTGAAATGTAAACTCGTAGAAGAAGGCTCTTGTAATTTCTCCACCACTTTTTTCCTGCTTTCCTGGCTTCTGTTAGCATTACTTCTGCATCATGAGCCAATTTATGACAATAATTATTCGAGTTTGATACGCGACATTTCTCAACCATCTCTGTTTTTTCTGCTTCAAGATAGGAATCAAATGTTACATTAAAGTTGGTAGGGTTGCTTCAGCAAGGATAGATTAAAGAAATCGCTTAACGTTGATGTTTCAACAGAAATCACTGTAGTATGTTTGTCCACTTTTTTCCCTGCCGGATTAAAGAAACTTCTTAGAGCTAAGATTATAGGAATCAACTCGTATAGAATATTAAATTAACACGAGCTATCAATTTTCTTTCCTTCCAGTTTTGATAGATTAATTTTCATCTCCCCTTCTTTATCAGTCGAATAACTAGATGGATTATAGGCATGCACTTGCAGATCTATTTTTATATTGCTTAGAATTAGAAGTCAGAAGTTTCAAACACAGGAGGCGCAGGGAGGTCCCTTTCATGGACGGCCGTGAGGCCATGCGAGCCGGAGTTATAATATTTTATCGGCTGAACTATCAACGACGAATAAGGCTATGCTTTCTTGGGAAATTATTAAATAGAGAGATTGTGAGTTGTTGGTGCAAGCACTTGTCTTTTGGGCTACAGTAAACCTTTCTCTCATTTTTTTGGAACATATTAATTTTATAATACAGAATATATTAAAAATATTGCGAAAAATAAAAATAGGATGTCACCTAAATCTAGCCGTGTTTATAACATTACTTGTTAAATTAGATTTTATGCCCGCACGATTTATTGGTGTGATTATTTGTAAGAACTTAAAAGATTCAACACCTTAAATATTAAGAACGACCTTCGTCAATCTGTTTTAATTTTTTAATCATGTATCTGAATTATAGGTTTTATAGGATTTAATAATTTTTTTATATATATAAATATTTTTATTTAATTATATAATAAAAATAACAAAAAATAGACGCTTATAAAATCAAGTATTAACTCAATAACAATATTTTTTTAGACCACGATAAATTAAAAACAAACTGAAACAAATTATGAAACTCAATTTTTAATTAATTTAATGTTGGATGATGAATTTTTAAAAAAAATAGAGAAATAATTTAAATTAACCCGTCAAATTAATAACTAACATCATAAAAATCTATCAATTTTAATACTTTAGATAACTCATTAAATCTAATAATTAACTCAATTTAATTTAACAAACATTAAAATCGAGAATTAAAGTTGCAAGGACTGTTTTTCAAATAAAAATATATTAAAGAAGTCATTGTCGGTATTTTATATACGATTGAAGTAAAAAAAAATCTAAATCCCTCAAAAGCTATTTCTCTGAAGTGTCGGTATTTCTGGATTGGCTTCCAAAATAGCCATTTCTTGTTCGTCCAAGGTCACCCAAGCTTGTATGCCATCAGACAACCTTGTATTGTTTCTTTAAAAAAAATTTAAAAAAAAATTATTAATTTTTATAAATATAATTTTAGATTATTTTAATATGTTAATTTGAAATATAATTTTTAAAAAAAATTTTAAAAAAAATTATTAATTTTTATATATATAATTTTAGATTATTTTAATATGTTAATCTCAAATATAATTTTTAAAAAATAAATTTAAAAGTATTTACTCTAAAACCATAACTGCTAACCCACGCAGGCTTACCCCACCCAAAAGCAGCATCATAGTGACCAAATTTACACCAACCGGAAAGACTCAAGGTAGTTTGCTCCATCCTTGTACTTTGATAGTGTACTAATTTTTATTTTTTAAAAAATATCAAATTTATATTTTTATTATTTTTTAATAATTTTAATATACTGATATAAAAAATAATTATTTTAATATATTTTAAATAAAAAATATTTAAAAAAATATTATACACCACAATAACAAATACACGAACCTTTTATAACTAAATTCATGTCATTATTTGCTATAAAATTACACTATCAAATATATTTTTTATTGAATTTAACGATGAAGCTTTTCTTTTTAAAATTAAAATGGACATGAAAAAGGTGATTGCCCTCATAATCACTATAAAGGTCATATATTTTGATCTTAAAACATTTACGTCAAGGATAAAGCCTAAGTTATCTCAACAAGTAAAATTAATTAAACGTAGATGACATTCGAACCCAAATTGATGAACGAATCTCTATTGGAAGTTCTTTTCGAGAGCTTCAATAACAATTTTTTATACAATTAACAGATTATGGGAATCGGATCTTGCCATTTTGGAGATGATATTTAAGATAAAAATAATAAGGCACCAAACTAAGCAAAATTGAGAAAATAGGGACCAAATTCATCGTTTCCATAGTGTGAATGCGGCCGTTGAACGTGGAAATCTAGATTAGACACTGACAAAGTCTCACACACCCTGTCTCTCTCCCTCTCTCTCCATCATCATCGTCATCTCTCTCTCTCTCTCTCTCTCGGCCTGCTAGCAAGAAGAGAAATGAAATGAAACACGAAGCAACACATAAATCAAGAGGAAACAAAGACTCCTCTCTCTGCAACTCATGGCTTCTCTCCTCCCACTCTTCATTTTCGCTTCTCTTTCACTCGTTAATGCTAAATCTAATTCCACTTTCACTCCCATCAATCGCGATCTCTACCACTCCAGGTAATTAATAATAAATCGAGATTATGTTTCTGTTGAACGAAATAGTGCCTGATTTCTATTTTCATTGTTTTTGTTACAGCGCTGATTTGTTGGAGCAAATAAAGGCATTGGTACACCGTCACCCAGACAAACTTACCGTACGTTTTTCTTTTTATGGTAATAAAAAGTTTGTGTATTTTTTTGTGTTTTTTTAATGTTGTTTTTAAGGTTGTGATGATGGGTTGCTATTCTTTTTTTAATTTAATAGGTGGAGACAATTAAAACAGGAAACAGGGGTTATAAAGCGGAGATTAGTGTAGTTACTTATTGCAGAAGTAGAAAAGAAGCTGATGACAGGACGAAGTTTCGGATTCTTCTTGTAAGTTTTCGCCCTATTTTTTCCGAATTGTTTATGTATTGCTGGAAGAACCCATCAAGTGGTTTGATTTAAGGAATTGTTGGTTTTTTGGATTAGGTTTAAGGAATTCGATTTGGTGCGTAGCGGATTAGTTTATTGAAGATTGGTATTTTGGCGTGATTGGTAATTGCTGGTTTTGTTGACAGATGATTCCCTTGTCTTCCAGAGTTTCGGGCAACATGGGAGGGAGCTAATTACAACAGAACTTGCATTCCGGATCTTGTCGATTTTAAGTGAGGAACAGTTTCTACCCGATGTAGATGCTGCTTCTTTGAATAATATCCTAGACAAGCTCGTCATAAAGGTAGTTTAAATATGTCGCAGCCACTAATTTTCCTTATAGCTGAATCGTGTCTCTATTGAGGATAATTACAACTTTAGAAGCCAGAGAGATATATGTTCATTACTGGTATCTACAAGCTGATGTTTCGGAATGCTAATTTTCAATGGCATGGCAGGTGGTGCCAATGGAAAATGTGAATGGACGGAAACTTGTTGAAGGAGGAGATCTTTGTGAGAGGAGGAATGGTAATGCTGTTGATTTTTAAGGTTTAAAATGACTGTTTGGAGAGTTAGAAGTGATTAAGTTTATTTCTTTGGCAGGTAGAGGAGTTGATCTCAACCGGAATTGGAGTGTTGATTGGGGCAAAAAGGAGAAGGTGTGTTCTGCATATTAAATTTAATACCATCTGAATACTGTTTTACATAACAACATCATGAGCACATCAAGTGAATTGAAATCTTTGTACACTGGACTATAAATGGGACTTTAGAATAACCAGTAAAGTTCTTCCCTTGTATCTATAACTGAAGGATTTGATTGTCATAATTCAGTTCAATAGTGTGCTACAATGTGATGTGGTTTCTTTGCCTCATATTTAGTGCTTCTCCAATTACAGGACTATGATCCATATGAAGAAAATCCTGGAACTGGTCCTTTTAGTGAGCCTGAAACTCAAATAATGCGGAAACTCGCCTTAACATTCGATCCTCACATATGGGTTAATGTGCATTCGGGAATGGAGGTGAGCGGTCCTAAGAAACACTTTTTTTTTTCATTCCCTTTCATTGCCGACTTTGGTTCGTTATAACGTGCTTCTATTCCTTTTCATTTAGGGTTGCATGATTTCTTATTTGTTTTTGTTTTTCAGGCATTATTCATGCCTTACGACCACAGGAATACAACCCCTGATGGTGCACCATCAGAACAGATGAGGTCATTGCTTAGTAAACTGAACAATGTTCATTGCCACAAGCATTGTGTGATTGGTTCGGGAGGAGGCTCTGTTGGGTTTGTATTACTTAAAACTGAGAACCTGTCCATTCAAAATCTCTTACTTTCCATTTTTTCTAGAGAGACAACCACTATTGTAGTGTCTTAATAGTGGTTACTGATGAGTGTCCATGAGCTTACAATACAATTAGTTCCTATTTTTGCAAAGCATGCTGTCATACGGACCTTACCACTTAATCACAGTGCATTGCATACAAGTGACACACATGGACATAGTGATGGCTTTGTGATATGGCCATTTTTTTTTCCCTCTAGGCCTTCTGCTGGGACATCATGTAACTTTAGTAAATATGGCCATGCCTGCATTGTCCAAACTTCTGATTTGTAGCTGGTTCATATGTATCGTTCTAGACTTAGACTTCTGGACGCAGCGTATAGCAAGGATAAAAGCTAGGGTTCCTCAATCCCTAAAGTCTCAAGGCCCTAAACTATAGAGAAAAAAGCTGGGGTTCTCAGTAGAGAAAATTGTAGAGAAAACTCAAGGTTTGTTTCATTAATCTTCGATAAAAATGATTATATGCTAGTAAAAAATCCTCAACAAAAATGGAAAAATAATAAAAAAGTTATAATCCACATAGAAAAAAAAATCTTAAATTAACTATAAAAATATAAATCTCAAACAGTAACTTCTAGGTCTTATTTGAAGACCTTCCCAACCTCTAATGATAATGAAATTTTAACCCTAGACCTTTAAATTTTTCTATTAAAATTTCAGCTCAATCTAGTTATGGTTGTTTTTATCAAGCCGCATGTTTGGCGTGTTCGGGCTTCTTTGTAGGCTTGGCCTTATTTATCTGGTGTATAAATATATTCGCAACATGTTCCACGGCACTTCAGTCTAAAACATCTGGGTACTTCGGCTGTTATAGCCTAGTGTCTTCACGGCCTGCAGGGCCTTTGGAGTTGCCTTGCAGCTCTTGCGAGCATGCAATTCCTTTTGCATAGTTCCAAGGATTTCCATGCCCTGGTTCCACTTATTATCATCTTGAAGGAAATATGATTTGCCATACAATTTTAAAAATTAGATGGTCGCGTGCCACTTTGCAATTTTACAAATTCGACATGTTTTTGTTTAATGCTTTAATATAGGTATCTTGCACATGGGACAGCAACAGATTTCATGTACGAAGTTGTAAAAGTGCCTATGGCCTTCACCTTTGAGGTTTGTGAAATATGAACTCCTTCCATAAAAATGCTTAAAAATTAAAAGCCAGTCTCTCTTTAACTTTTGTTTCATGCTATAACTGGCAGATTTACGGAGATACCGCAGCTTCATCAAAGGACTGCTTTAAAATGTTCAATCCTGTTGATTTTACTACCTTCCATGTAAGCTGGATTGCTATTCTTTATTTTCTTTTTAGTCTCATGTTTCATCAATGTTTAACCAAAGTAGCATCTGTTTGGTGATGGAAAGAATCTAAACTTAACTATCAACATTTTCTTTTTGTGTACAGAGAGTTCTCAATGACTGGTCCTCTTCTTTCTTCACAATTTTTAAGCTGGGACCGCACCAGCTAGATGGAAACAGTTCAAAGGAGATGGCATCCAGTTTGGACAAGCTTGTATCGATTGATGAGTATCTTGACGGGTACTTGGTGGAGAGGAGAAATAGATATGGTAAAAAGATGGAGGTGCTAGATGTTGGGATGCAGGAGATAAGGACGTATTTTAGGCTTTTCTTATTATCATCAGTTTTGTTATTGTTCATGTTCTGTTCTAGAATTGCAAGGAGCAAGTCCAGTAGACCTATTGTTTCAGCCTTACCCGTCTGACATTGTATTGTGTACTCTACATTCTTTAGAAAAAGATGTATTAAGTATTTCCTATAATCTAAAATTAGTGTAATTAAGCTTCATCTGGAACTTTTTTTTTTCTTCCATGATCTAATATTGGTTTCTCTCAATGAATTGCCTATTATCTGCTCTCTAATGCCACCATTGAACTTGAATCTGATGACGATTATAAGCTTTACATAAACCAACAAGCAAAGGGAAGGCTAATAAAGAAAACTGTTATCATATGAGAAAATAACAAATGCTTATTACCATAATTCATCGGGAAGGAAATTTCAGAGCTTTTGTTCGGTAGAAATTTCATGTCACAGACAGGAGGGTGGTATTTAATCATTGAATCATGAACAGTATTTTTATTTCTGTTGGGATACAAGAACGATATATGCAGTTATAGAAAATAACCCTGGCAACAATTACGTATCTCATTACCATGGCGTGCGGTGAGAAAAATATTAACAGCTAAACAAATGGGAGGGAGGGAGGGAGGGAGGGAGGAGGTTTCCTCAAATCCTGTGTTTCTTATCTCAAGTATATGACACTTTATGGATGCAGACAGCCATTAGCTCCTGAAGCAGAACCCCTTTGCAAGTCTTGTGAGGATGTGCATGTATGAAGTATTTCCTGCAAAACCGTAATAGTCTAGAGAATGAGAATGACTTCATGCTATGGAGGATAAGATATATGCTAATTATCGTATAATGACAACAGTGCAAGGGAATGCAGGAACAAACCTCAAACAAGAAAATCAAATTTGAATATAATAATGATCTCATATTTCGGTATGGGTGGATAGCTTGGGCTTCTCATCTACAATTCTAGTGTTTGCTTCATGTATTTCAGAGCAGAGCGTAACATTGCTCTAGCTTTCCTATCTGGAGTGCAACCAGACAAAATCATTTCTTCATACACAGATGGAACCTGAAACACAGAGGATTATAGACGTGGAAACCAATTATCTAATCACAAAGTTATAGAACAAGGGTGATTGATAGGCATGTATTCAGACATTGTAACTATATAGCTAGGGCATTTAAGATATTTGTTAGACATGAACAACAATCTCATCTAGCACATACCCAAATTTGATCTTTATGTGACTTCCTATAATGCAAGTCCAAAATTAGTGGATGCACTATAAAGTTAAAGTGAACCACAGTTCTAGTTGCTAATCCAAGTCCAAAGGCTCTGAAGTCTGAACTTCCAGCTCAGATACAGACATGCAGTATAAGCAAAAAACAAGCAGACAAAACTGCAGGGTGACACACACCATACAATGTTTATGCAGTTTAAGGTTAAAAGGTAGTTATAAACTATACATCAGTTATTTGATATAATGTTTCATTTCTAGGTAGAAGTGATGAGAAATTATGCATCCATTTGATTAGATTATTTTAAGGCAGGTAACTCAATGATTGATAGTAACAACTGAAACATCTAAATTTTGATATATGGATCACTGCAAACAATTTATCAGCCCATGATATATGCAGCGTTCAGCTTTATCATGTCAGCAATACCTTAAGAAAAGGATATGAAGAAAAGGAGATCGACAGTAAGCGGTGGATGTACAATGGGCACAAAATGCAAAGGTTGCACTATCAATGTCCAAACACATCACAAGAAAGAAAAAAAAAAGGCAGCGCATCAAAATTTCCAAACACGTGCATATGAAAAGGAGACACGGGTATCTGGGATTATGGGCATGACTTGTCTGCGAGCAATATAACAAATATTATACCTTATCGAACTTCTCAACACGAATCAGAGCTTTCATAAGTGTTGTATAAGTAACCACATCTGGCTTCAAGTCCTGCAGTTATTGAACCAATGGACATTTATAAAAGGGCAAGACAACCAATGGATATTCACGGACAATTACTAACTAATGCTTACATTTTCCTTCATGTACTGCAGCACTGTAAAGGCTTCAGCATCCCTCCTATCCTCACCAAATGCATTGATCAACGAATTGAGAGCTAGGAGACTAGGCTTTAGACCATCAACCCTCATTGCCCTAAATGCACTTACAGCTTGCTCAGACAAACCCTGTAGGAAAATGAAATGCTAGATCATTAAAAGGTCAGACTAGTGGATCCTATGTATATTACAGAGTTCCAATTTGCACAAAAAGGGTAGAGAATGCATTCATTTAAACCTCCTTATGGTCTGATTTGCACATACCAAGATCTGAGCTTGTACTTCTGAGGATTAAAAGTCCCCCCAGAGAACCAAAAAGGTGCATTTATTAAACACATGACAGTGTCATCTTATTACACATCAAAATGACAAGCATCAGTGATCTCAATTGCATAGCAAATGTGATGGTAGAGGTTTAATGGTAATTATCTAAAATATTAGTCATGTTCTCCTATGTCCCGCCTACACGGTAAGCACGAATGATAGGTCAGACATTTAAGCACATGATCATGGATATGTAGTTTCTTGCAAGATAATATTTTCATGCAAAAGTTTATTTTTATACCCACAATGAAAATAGTCCAGGTGGCCAAGACTACGCCTATGATCCACTATAATCTGATTATCAGTAACCATATGAATAAAGCGTTTAGCAAGATCACACAATAAAGCAATCATATAAAGGAGTTGGTGGTAGTGACAAGGCTGTTAACATACCCTTTGTGCATAGGCATTTATCAACGCGTTGTACATAGTAGAGGAAGGTTTTAATCCTGCAGCCTTCATGTCATCCAAGCACTCAATTGCATCATTAAACCTCCCTGATTTCCCATAAATATCAATGAGGGTAGTATACGTCACAGAATTAGGCACTAAACCTTGACTTCGCATATGTGCCAACAAATTCTTCACATCATCCCATCTCTCCTGGTCCCCAAATGAATTAATCATAATGTTAAATGTAGTATTACAAGGTGAGTACCCTCCTTCCATCATTTCCTCAAACAACTCCTCCGCTCTATCATGCTTCCCTGCCCTGCAATGACAATCTATTAGGGTATTCCATGTAACTGTATCAGGTTCTATCCCCTCTGATAACATCCTATCAAAGGTAGCCATAGCATGATCAAGACAATTAAACTTGCCAAAGGTATCAATCATAACATTATAAAATACCCTATCAGGGCGCACCCCACTGTTCTCCATTTCCCTCAAAACTTGAAAAGATTTCTGCCACTCCCCTTTATCCCGGTAACTTGATAAAATCCGACTAAAAACATATGCATTAGGCTGCACATTACTCGCTTCCATTTCCTTCAACACAATCCTCGCACTCTCCCATCTCCCCGCATTCCCATATGCGTCAATCAAAAAACTATAAGTCTGTTCATTCGGCGAAACACCACTCCTCTCCATCTCCGAAACAACAAACTCCGCATCTTTCAACAAACCTGCTTTCACATACCCTCTAAGAAGTGCATTATACGCCCTAGTCCTCGGTTTCAATCCATTATCTCTCATTTCCTCGAAAATCGCCTCCGCTTCCACTGTCCTACCACAATTCCCTAAAGCCCAAATAACAGCCACAAGCGTTGCAGTTTTCACACTCAATCCACTACCTTGAACCACACCTAAGAACTCCAACGCTTTACTCAAATCACCAGCTTTCGCAAACCCAACAATTATATCATTTGATAACTGCACATCAAGTTCAAGCTTATCACACTCAATTTCCCTATAAAGCTTTTGCAAAATCGCAGAATCAACTCTATTTTTCCTCATTAACGACCTAATTATCAAACTATAATTAACAAAATCCGACGGATAACCATCCTGCCTCATTCTAGTTATCAAATTAAGCGCCTTTTCAAGATCATTATTCCGTGCACAGGCGCTAATCAAGGCATTATAAGTTAATGGGGTCAAATTTTGCCTCTGGGAGAGCAAAAACGCCTCGTATAGTTTCTCTGATTGACCAAGCGCGTGAATCAAGATAGAGTACAGCAACTCGTAAGAGAAACAGAGGTTATGCTTTTGTAGCCATAAAACGACAGCGTAAGCGAGACCAATAGAGGAAGAGGAAGTACAGAGAGATTTTAATAGAGAGTGCCAGAGTGGACCAGGGACTACTCGGTATGACTCGGCTAGTTGGAACTCGGTGGGGTCCAGTGAAGTAGGAGAGGATGAGGCTGAGTCAGAGTCAGAGTCAGTGTCAGTGGAAGTGGTGATTTTTTTGGAGAGGTAGTCGAGGAGAGGAGTGAAGTCATAACGGCGGCTTTGGAGAGGGAGAACGTCGTCGTCACTAAAGCCTTCGATATCGTTTTGTGAAGCATAGTGTAGTCGTTTTGAGTAAGAGAGAGAGGAGTCGGCGAAATTTGTGGTGGTGGAAGTGGCGGAGAATGGTGGTTGGAAGATAAGGTGGTGGTGGTGGTGGTGGTGGTGGTGGACGATTGGAGAAGTTGTATAAACTGAAGGGAATCGATTTGGGAGAGGTGGAGGAAACAAAAGCATCTTACTTGGAGATAGATGGAAACTGAGAGAGAGCGAGGGAGGGGTGAAGAGTAGAGGTGGCCTAACGGGAAGCAAGAAATGTTTTATCGGGTGTAGATTTTTTAAAGGGTACATTAATGAATGGTCCCTCAAAGTTTGTAAATGTATTGAATCAACCCCTGTATTTTAATTTTGTTATATGCAACCCTCGTGCTTTCGGATTTTATACTTTTGAAATTCGATATTATAATATAATTACTTATGAAATAATTGACTTACATTTTCAACCTCATACCAAACATCACATCCCACGTAATTGGATAAAGGGACATTAAGGTTGAGCTATAGGGATTGATTTGAAAAAAAAATTAAAATTAAGGGATCACACTAAATTTGTGCTAAATTAATGGGATGTAGATTTGGTCACGGTCGTATTTTATGTTTTATGATTCTAGCGCGTGCCAATAAGGCAACATCATATTTACTACAGTGGCCATTGATTACTATGTTCAAAATAAAAAATAAAGACATTAAAAATAGAGGGGGAAATATATAAAAAGAAATGGATATTGAATTATGTTTGGTAGTAATACATTTGATAAAACAATGATTATTTTTATAATTTATTTAGTTATGGTGGATAAGATATGGTAAAATATATAAAAAAATATTTTACCTTTAATATATATTATTGTCAAGCTTGCATGTTTTAAAAAAATAATTGAATATATTTTATTTTATTTTGTATTGGATGTTGAAATTAATAATATTATAGTAATTACAATTATAAAACTAAGACTGGCTTGATGAATTGCCCCTTCCAACCCGTTTCTTAAATCTTGTATCGGGTTAGCTTCTGGATTGAGTTTTAAAATCATGAAATAATAATTTTTATTCATACCTTGACTCGCGTTGGCCTGTGCTTACCCAACTTGTAATACAGGTCTTGTCCCGGTTAACCCCCAAGTCGAATTCTAAAACTATAATAATAACAATTTTTATCTTTGTATTGACTTTGGTCAACCCGAGTTGACTCTCATAACCCGAGACTTAAACATTATCTTGGGTTGACCCTCTAATCAAATTTTTAAACTATGATAATAACTATTTTTATTTGTGTTAACCCTCCTGACATGTGACCCTGACCTTACCCCGGGTCAACTGTTGAGTTGAGTTTTAAAACTACGATAATAATCATTTTTGTCATTACTTTGACCCGGGTCAAGGATCAACCCTACTCGTGACCCTGGCTTTACCTCGGGTTGACTCTTTAATCAAATTTAAAAACTATGATGACAACCACTTAAATTTTTGCACGGACTTAAGTTAAATCAAGTCAACTTGACTTGTGACTCGAGTTTTGCCTCAAATCGATACTCGATTTGGTTTTAAAACTGCAAAGATACTCATTTTTATCATTACATGTCCTGGTTGAACAGTTTTAAAATTAAAAGTTTTTTTATAATTATATTTTAGGAATAAAAAATAAAAAATATTATATATGAAGACATGGTTTTTTTTTGTACCTCGTTGAAAGTACATAAACTTACTTTAAAGTTATTCCAAAAATATATTTATTTTTAGGTATTTGTTTCTATCTTTCCAACCAAATATATTTATATTTTTATTGCACCTATTCTTTATGTCCAAAACAATAATTAAACACCGCATAAAGTTTATGTGATGTGTTTTATTTAATAAATGTATCATGAAATATATTTTTCACGAGGCGGGGTGCTTTTGTAAGCAAACCAAGCTTAAGAGTTTAATTGGTATAGTGATACGGATGCTTTTTATTTAAAAAAATATTAAAATAAAATTTATTATTGACATCAAAACGATTAAAATAAAATTAAAATAAAAAAAAATTATTTACAAAAAAGCACTTTTAAAATAAAAAAACAAACAATATCTAAGTAAACATGTGCAGCCATTGAATTTATAGATTCATAATTACTTGACGTGTGCTGTGTCTACAATTGGTACTTTTTTATTTTATTTACCATGTAAGTTCAGCCTGGCTCCTATCTGATATATATAATAAATTTAATATCAAGATTTGAAACATATTCTAAGTTTTAGTTTTAGGACTTCTACTAAAAAATAACCTAAAAGGAATTAATAATTTTATTTTAAAAAATCTTAACAATATGGATCCTTTTCTTGATTGTATTTGGGGCATATTTGCAATGTAATTCTTTATTCTAGTATAAAAGGGCATGCAAAGCTCGTCTATGAAGAAATATTCAAACTATAAGGAAAATATTATTACTGTATTAAGAATAAAATAATCAAACATAAAAAATTAAGAAGTTTGTGCTTTTATACACAGCCATGAATAATAAAAAAAATATAAGATTTGTGTATAATCTTAATTTTTTAATTTATCATTTGAGATTTGTGTTTCATAATTCTTTTTAAATTTATTTTTTGAAGTCATTCTGATGTGTCGTGAATTTTTTTTTCATTTTAACCTTTAATATTAAATATGTTGAGAATGAAATTTTATAATTTTTCTTATTTGCTTTTTATAGGGTTATCTCATTTTCATGACTTGAATTATAGGTTTGACAGGTTAACCTAACTTAACCGGAGTAGTTTTTCTTGTTTTTTTTAAATAATATACTTTGTCAATTTTATCATTTAAGATTGGATTGACTAGGAATTCACATTCATAATTTATTTTGATTTACTTTTTATAAGGTTGTTATGATTCCATGATCTCGATCATATATTTGATAGATTAACCTAAATCGATCCAATATATTGCTTTTTAATATTTGAAAAAAATTATCATCTAGTATACTACTGTATCAATATTTTTTAAAAATATCGTCCAATATACATTGCATTTTAAATTTATTATTAAAAATAATTATTAAAAAATATATTTGCAACACTTAATTTTTGTTTTCACGTTAAAAAAAATTATTTTTGACCTGAATATGCCAATGATCCAGTAATTAATATATTTTTTTGTAAGATTCTATCCTCGTACACCCTATATATATACCCCGTTACAGTACAATAATCAAGATAAATCTCCAAAAAGTCTAAGCAAAAAAAGTAAAATCTCCTAAGATTTTAGAAAAATTATCAAAATACTCTACATTTAATATACGCACGGCATATCATCAAACCTTTACAAACATTTTTTCTCAAAAATATCGATGGACCCACCTATAAAAAAAATAAAATCCTCCAACTACATAGATTATCTTAATTCTACCTTCAAAAAAGTTATAACATTAATTTGGTCCTTTAAGTTTCAAAAAATATTCAATTATATATTTTATTTATATTTGATTAAAAATTTCATCTAAATTATACTTTTTTCTCAAGGAAAAACAGCTCAACATTTTATGTGAAGAAATTATACCAAAAGTCTCCAATTCAGGAATAAAGGATAAAATTGATAAACAAATTCACATCCATCTTATTTATTTATTTTTTCTTAAAACAGAACCGCACACACGGCACCGTTTTCCCCGACTTCAACGAAACAAAAGAGCACCTCCCTGATTCTGCAAAACCCTAGAGCCAGAGACTGAAATAGCGGCAAGGGGTTTTTCTTCTCCTCTCTCGCAAAAAGTTCAAATCTTCTCAGTAGCCATGGGAGGATCCAGAGCTCAGCTAAACAAACCTCACAAGTCTCGCTTCTCCACTAAATCTTCCCGCAACCTTCACAAAACTTCCCTTAAAGGTTCTTCGCTCTCAATCTCTCTTACCTTTCTCTGTGATCTTTACTGTTTTTATCGGATTCTAAAACGATCTCGTGTTGTGTTTTTGGTGTGTTAGACAAGAGTAGAATCGCAAAATCGGAGCGCAATGTCGCCAAGGGAGCACGAGCTGCTCGGCTTCAGCGTAACAAGATGGTAATTATATATATATATATATATATATATATATATATATATATATATATATATATTTTAAAATCCCTTTAATTTATGAAAATTATTATTATTATTTTTTGTTAATTTAATTTTGTGTTTGCAGTTGCGAGAGCAGAAAAAGGCGGCACTTTTGAAAGAAAAAAGAGCTTCGAGTTCTTCCACGAGCGCTCCCCTTGTAATTGTGAGTATCTTCTTCAGTGAGCTTCTTGGTTCGATTTTAATTATGTTTCTTGGGTTTATGTATGATAAGAAATTCTGGGTTTCTTTTTATTTTTCGATCTGGCCAGCTTCTTTTTGGCCTTTCTGCATCTGTAAATGTAGAGTCGCTTGCTGAAGATCTTTTGAGAGTGTTATCCAATGATGGTGCTGGAGATGTTTCTTCAACAGTTGCTTCCTCTGAATACAAAATGAGGATCACAGTAGGTTCCAATGAGACATTCAATTTTCCTTGTGAACTAAGTTTGATGTTACTCTTTTCAATTCCGAAATAAATGGTTGATGTTTTCTGCTTATAGGTATTGAAAGCGCCTCATGGGAATTTGTTGTCCTGTATGGAAATGGCCAAGGTATGAATATTTCGGCAACTATGTGTTTTTTCTCCACAGGTTTTGTAGATTTGCGAATTTTTTTTTAATTGGTTGGAAACTGTCTGAATTGCAGGTTGCTGATCTAATTGCTTTTGTGGCTTCCACTAACTCATTATATGAAGAAAATGCCTCTGATTTCGGATATATTGATTCATTTGGAAGTCAATGCTTGTCTGTGTTCAGGCAACTTGGCCTGCCTAATACTGTTGTATTCCTTCGTGTAAGATCTTAGTTTACATGTTTTTCTTTCTGTGTGTATGACAACTTTATTAAGGAACGATTAGGCTGGACTGTTGCTTAATCTGAAGTGGAAATTTTTTTTCTTTTCCTTGTCTTAGGATCTACCTAGTGATCTGAAAGGGAAAAATGAACTAAAGAAGATGTCTATTTCTAACCTTGCTGGTGAGTTTCCTGAAGATTGTAAGTTCTATCCAGCAGATACAAAAGATGAGTTGCACAAGGTAATAGATGAGTACTATTAACTCTTGTCACACTGTACTCTACACGCAGTTTTAATTATTTCTGGAAAGGTAACAGTGTTTCATATGCCTTCATTTTATGTTGATTGCAGTTTCTTTGGCTATTTAAGGAGCAAAGGCTCACAGTTCCTCACTGGAGAAACCAAAGGCCTTACCTGATGTCTCAAAAGGTGCCTTTTATATTTCCTCTCTCTCTGTGATTAGTTTCTAGGAAATTTCTAGATAGCAATGCCACCAAAAGGAAACAGTAGGACCTAGCAAATCATTTTACCAACCAGTCGGGATTGGTACCTGAATCCTTTCCTCCATCCCACTCTATCCAAGCCTTGTTCTCTACCACAAGGGGAAAAAATAAGGAAAGATTATAAGAACATTTTGCTATGTCCATTGTGGAGCTTTAATCTTAAGAAAAAATAAAGAAATAGAGAATACGAAGGAACATGAGGAAATGATAATTTTCTTTTCTTTTTTCTGATTCTTAAGACTTGAACAAGCACTTGAATGGCTGGTAGCTAGTTCCCTTTACACCCCCGCATTCTATTTCCACACGAGTCTCCACTTTGCTGCCTTTTATGCTACACCTTGTTACTGGTTGTTTTCATACTTCATTTACGGATGCATTATAGGTGGATGTGGTAGCAGATGAATTGAACTCAGGAAAATGCACCCTTCTTCTTACTGGTTATCTACATGCTCACAGTCTCTCAGTTAACCAGCTGGTAAGAAATTCAGCCTTTTACCTGCTTCTGGAGAATTGCTGTTGGCTTTCCTTCTCGTAGGCTGATCTGATGGTTTATCTTATTTTCTTCAACATCAGGTTCATGTTTCTGGTGCGGGAGATTTCCAGCTACAGAAAATTGAAATTCTGAAGGATCCAAATCCATTGAAGTTAAGGAAAGAATCGGATGCAATGGATTCAGATGATGTGATTGATGTGGAGGTATTGGCTTTTACATTCAAATAGAGGATAAATAATGAAATTGACCAAGACTTAGCTTAATTCCATTCTTCTATCTCTTCACCCTCTCCTCCTGGAAATCACTGTGCATTGGAGGCATCACTATATAGAATAGATGTATTTGAGAAATGACACAATTTTTATATTCGCAACCTGTTTTTTATGCTCCCTAACATATCTATTTTGACCGCTTTGCCTATGCAATTAAGTTTTCCATCTGTTTTTCTTTATCATTCCAGGTAGTTCGTTCATTGGATCCTGATTCCATGACACAGGAGCCATTGGTTGTTGAAAATGTTCTGGATCCTCTTGCAGGTGAACAGGTAACTCGAACAAGCATCATAATATTTTTCTGTTGACCATTTATTACAAATTTTAGCGAGAATTGGTTTGAAAATGGTTAGTGTATAATTGTGGAACCATGATTTCACATCTGGCCTGTTATTGTTTGTGTTTGAAGTTTTATCAACATTCTATAGCACACCATTTTTAATACCGCAGGATTCTGAGGAAATAATTGTTTTTCTGTAAAAGACTTGCTATTTATGATGATCTTCCCTTTCAGACCTGGCCAACAGAAGCTGAAATGGACGAGGCTGATAGAAATCAGAAACAAAAGAGGTTAAAGAAGAGGATTCTTCCTCGAGGTACTTCAGAATACCAGGTCTGTGCATGTCTTTATCGATTTCCAAAACCCCTCTGCTCACTGTATCTTGTTCTGTAGAAATTGAGTTGAGGTTTCAGTCCTTGTTTGATAGTATCAAATTCCCTGAATTGCTTGCAGGCTGCTTGGATCTTGGATGAAACAGATGATGAGGGTTCAGCTAGTGGCAGTGATACTGATGATGGGATGGTATTGGATGAAACAGAAGGTTATTTTCGTGGTCCCAAGGAAACAAATAACTCAGACGTTGATGATGATGATCAAGCTTCTCTGGATGATAGGGACGCCGATGAAGAAACTGACACAGATTCAGTGATGATGGTGATTCTCAAACTGTGACAGATAGTTTGATTAGTTACTTATATGTAATCAGAGATTAAACTCTTTTCTTGTCATGCAGGAAGATGATAACTTGACTAAGGAACAGATAGAGGAAGAGATTAAAAAAATCAAAGCAGCGCATGCAGAAGATGAGGGTACCTCCCATTTCCCTGACCCTACAATGATGAGCATATTTTTTTTCAAGTACTGAAAAGATTTGTTTCGTTGCTGATGTTTATTTTCCCCTTTTGTGTTTCAGAATATCCAGATGAAGTGGATACTCCATTGGACAATCCTGCTAGAAAACGTTTCACCAAATATAGAGGTCTCAAGTCATTCAGGACCTCTTCATGGGACCCAAAGGTAATATGATCATGAAATTGTGATTGCATATTGGTTGTCTCAGACTTTGGGAACATCACTAAAGTAATTTCTAAATTTCAGGAGTCTCTACCTCCAGAATATGCCAGAATTTTTGCATTTGATAAATTTGCAAAAACACAAAAACATGTCATTGCAAAATTCTTAGATATGGAGCAAGAGAACAGGTATGACTGTGTACCAGCGGGCCAATATGCAAGGCTTCATATCAAGGAAGTACCTACTCCTGTTGCTTCCAAGTTATGTTTGCTTGCAAAGACAGTGCCAATAATAGCATCTGGCCTTTTTCAGCATGAATCCAAGATGTCTGTTCTTCATTTTAGGTATGTTCAATGAAGCATTTTGCTGTTTTGTTGCTGTTTACAGTTTTCAGCTCTTCAGTAATCATCTACATTACTTTAATCTCTCACAATATGAGCTATTCAATGTTTTTCAGTATCAAGAAGCATGATACCTATGATGCTCCTATCAAAGCCAAAGAAGAACTAGTATTTCATGTTGGTTTTCGGCAATTTGTTGCTAGGTAATGTTATTAGCCACAAGTGTTGCAATTTTACCATCTGTGTGTCTAGATGCATGCCTTATGCAATTTGACCCTGTTCTTTACTTCTCAGGCCTGTATTTTCCACTGATGATATGAATTCTGACAAGCACAAGATGGAGAGGTTCCTTCATGCAGGGCGTTTTTCTGTCGCATCAATTTATGCTCCTATTTCGTTTCCTCCTCTTCCGTTGATAGTCTTGAAGAGTGCAGAAGGAAGTGCTGCCCCCGCTATTGCAGCTGTTGGTTCTTTGAGAAGCATTGACCCAGATAGGATAATCCTGAAGAAGATTGTATTAACTGGGTATGAATTTATTGAGCTTGAGCTTGAGACTGCGATGATCGTTAGAAACATCTTCCATCTCCCTGTTCTCATCCTTGCTTTTGTTACTCTTAAGTGCAGAATGAATAATGGCTAATGTTTTGTGTGAACCTTTCCCCATCACCGAAATAAATATTCTCTGCTTATTGAAATTCCTTTATATTCTTGATGCAGTTACCCTCAACGAGTATCAAAGTTGAAAGCCTCTGTAAGATACATGTTCCATAGCCCAGAAGATGTAAGATGGTTTAAGGTGAGAGAATATCTATAGCATATACTTTTCTTCTTATTATTACTTTTGGATGGTTGAATTGTGAAAGAATTGTTCTCCATTAACCATAATAAAAACCGTTGCTGGTTTTTGCAGCCTGTGGAAGTGTATACGAAATGCGGTCGCCATGGTCGAATTAAGGAACCTGTTGGCACACATGGTATTGTTTTTTTTTTCTATCTACCTAAACTTTTAAGGGATTGGATTCCATTATCATCCCATGCAGGATTCCATTATGGTGCATCAGATGATTTAAATGATGTGTGTATGTGGTATCTTTTTGTTGTTTGGTGGTAACTATTGTGATTTATGTTCAGGGGCTATGAAATGCACTTTTAATGGGGTCCTTCAGCAGCACGACACTGTTTGCATGAGCTTGTACAAACGTGCATATCCCAAGTGGCCAGAACACAGGTTCCCGATTCTTGATACTTGATCATGCAGTGGCCGGTTCTGCATCATGCATTGTTTCTTGTAGAAACAATGACAGCCATGGTTGTTTGTGGGAATGAAGCTCTGGTTCAGATTGTCGATTCATTTTCTTGATTTCTGGGAAGCTACAAGCAGTTGAGTCCCCATGGATTCACTGCACCTTCCCCTTTGTATTTGCCAAACCCTTAATCTATTATTGTATTTTTTTTTTCAAGTGACAGTGGAAAGCACATTTTTGCCCATATATAGGTGCTAGGTAGCCAGGATGAAAAGAAGTTAGGGAGGAGAATATAGGAAAAACAAGCTTGTCTTCACTTAATTTATTAATTTATGCAAGAGTTCACCATTTCAGTCATTTGAGCATGTGATCATGTTTATTACAGAAGGATGCTTGAGGCGCGGAGATAAAACGTAAAATAAATGATTTATTAGTATATTGGCAAGCTCTCTGTAATGGGTAAATATTAATTATTATTTTAAAATATTAAAAGTACAAAAAATATTTTAAGACTTTTGAGCTAAATATTTATATCTGGTGGCATGCTCGCCATGCAAAATCTAAATTTATTGGGTTTGAACCCAAAACTCTTGGGTCTGCTGTCATGCTAGACCTACACCTAGATTTGACAACCTTGGGAGACCTGTGTCTGGATCTGACAGTCATGCCAAGCCCAAACGACTTAGGTTTGATAGTTATATCTAATTAATTTTTATTTTTTATAAAAAACATTTATACTATCCTTAAACTATTCTAAATAAAAATTTTAATTATTTTTTTATAAAAATAACATTTAAATTATTCTTGAAGTATCCTACACAGAAATTCAAGTTTACAAATTATTTATAAATAATAAAAATATAATCTAATGTTTTAGATCTAAAAATTCAAATTATATCTTCCTATTGAAATAATTTATTTTTTATGTTTATAAATTTGTTATTGTTTCAATAAAAATTCTATCTTCTCTTTTTTTTTTATATGAATTTGCATTTTTTATATTTTTTACTCAAACTCATTGCAAAAAAACGTTTGTTTAATGAGTGGTTGTTTGTGATTTTTCACCGACAACACCATTATTTTATATATTTTTTTAACAATACTAGACTATATGTGTTTAGTTTCACTATACAGTTTATGTAGTTTTTTTAAAAAAAAAAAACTTTTTATCATGTTTGTCTGAACCCTTTATGTAGATTTATGTTGCAAAGAAAGTTTTTTAAAGATAAGACCCAAGTTGCTTATGTCTGACAACCTGCCAGACTGAAGGCTTTTGGGTATGATATGATCGTCAAACTCAAGGCTCTTGAGTCTGACATGATTGTCAGTTCCAGATGTTTGGGTCATGTCAAGCCCAGACATTAACTTAAAAAATATATAGTTAAAAAAAAGAAAAAAAAAGAGAAAAAGAGAAGATATAATTTCTATTGGAGGAATAACAAACTCATAAACATAAAAAATAAACTATTTCAATTGGAAGATATGATTTGAATTTTTTGATCTAAAACGTTAAATTAGATTCTTATGATGATTTATTGTTTAAAAATTATTTATCATTTATAAATAATTTTTAGACTCGCATTACTTGGATCTGACAAACATGTTTGACCCAAATTTACTTGAATAATCATAATAATAACAATAACAATAATGAACAACAACAACACTAAAAATAATAACAATAATCATACTAATAACACTAATAATAATAATATTAATAATACAAAAAATAAGAACAACAACAACAACAATAATAAGAACAACAACCATGTCAAACCTAAGTGCCTTGGGTTTAACAATAATGCCTGATCCAAGTTTAGTTGGGTCTGCCAACATGCCAAACCCACGGTAGTTAGGCCTGAGAGACCTAGACGCCTTGGGTCTGGTAGCCATACCAAACCTACGCGCCTGAGTCTGGCATCAAACATTGTTGTTAGACCAAAGGTGTTTGAGTCTGGTAACTCATGTCAAACCCAATCAAACAACAAAGAAAGAAAGGACAATGATGCACTTTAGCTGTCATGAGAGAGAGAAAAGAAAGAAAAAACACAAACAATTGATCACTAGCAGCAATCCAACCATGATGTCTATATACACCTCTCAATGTGGAAAAGGGCATGGCTGCGTATTTAGTGATACGTTAGTTGGTCAGATTTGGTCAGCGATAAATGTCTCACACGCCTTTTTAATGACTCAAGCACCGCCTACTCGCTGGGATGTGTGGAACATGTTCAAGCAACTTTTTGATTAAAAAATACTACGTGAAAAATACCAAAACGCCTCCATGGTTCTCTTAATTACACAAAATACCATGGAAAAATACTAAAATACCCTTAAAGGCAAAGTTTCTTTTTTCTTCTTTTTTTTGTCTTTTTTAAGGCTAAAACCATTATTTGTTTGTACTTTAAAATTAAAAAAACATGGATATCCTTGTAAAAAAAAACATTTATTCGCTCATAAAAAAATAAAAAATAAAAAATAAAACTATTATTAAAATTCTGAAAAGTTAATTTTTCCATTCCTTTTTAGCTTTTGTTATAATTACCAGACATCTCTATCCTTTAATGTCAACTATTGAGATTGTCTTTTTTATACTTAGTATTTATGTCTATTTTATTTTAATGTCAACTATTGAGAGAGATTTTAAGATTTAATATTATAGATTATTTTTTAAAGTATTTTTTATTTAACATATATTAAAAAAATATTTTTATTTATTTTTAAATTTTATTTTTAATATTAACTTATTAAAAAAAAATTTAAACAAAATAAAAATATTTCAAAATTTTGTGAAACAGTAGCTGATTCACCGCCCAAACACGCCCTTATAGTGATTTTGAAAACATGGAGAATGATCTTATTTAACTTGCTTAAAAATGACTGCTTCTAAAAAGCGTCTTTGTGACTGTAAACCCAACTATTTTAATCATAAATCAGGACACAAATTTAACTCAAAATCTGTTTGGTAACAAGTATTTGATCAGAAGATCGTCAATAAGTTCAGAATGCCATCTCCAGTGGCATGGGAAACAGTCGTGTTGTTGCAAAAATTCAGTGTTGCATTGAGAGCTTGCTTCAAGATATCAACTCAACAGCAGTATCTGCCACATGGTCAATCAAGTATGAAGATCAACCACTATCCTCCTGCTTGGTTAATACAGGTCATTAGCACACCCAGGCAACTGATTAAACATTTTCTCCAGGAGGTAACTCTGCAAGCTTTGGAGGTACCCCGAGTACTCGCTCCATGTCAAAACGGACTTCAATGTTACGAACGCTATACCCAACCACCATTAGCCAATAGAGCAGCTTGGCAAGCTCTGGTGCACTAGTCTCTGTTACAGATGTCTGCAACCAGAATTGAAGTAAGAAAATTTGCTACAGAAAATCCAACTGATTATTGAAGAAATTCAATAACACTGCATAATTGTTTACTATTATCAGCATCTTGAAAGGTTCAATACACTACTCTTGCTCAAAAGATATACAACTATGGTTGTGGATTCATAAATGATATGTTCAATTCTTGATGTCAAAGAAAACAAGAACCAGGGGAAAAAAAGCAACTATCAGAGATTCAATGGGGTAAGATCTCTAAAAAGAATGGCTTTCTTGGTTCACAGAAATGAAAATAAGATTATCCCTTTTCTTCATGGAAAACGGGAAATGTTGCAGATTGACAAGTTTTCCAATAAAAACTAGTGGATGCAACTTATTAATCTCGGAGAAGAACCACCTACATCACATTAACCATTTATTTTCTACAGGTTGAAGGAATGCTTAACTATTCATTCCAAATTGATAAGTTCATCATGATTCATTGGATATAATCTCGATCCACTCTACTTACTAAACAATCTTTTTTGAAAACAAAGCATGTTTTTTACTAATGTGAATCAGATCCAAGGCAGTAAATCAAGAAATCTGGTTTGGTTCTTAGGAAAACCTTCATCTGGTCGGGACCTGAAACAGCCAGAAGGCGCTTGATGAACGTGTTCATTGCAAGAACAACATCCTCTCCAGCACTACTTGTCAAATCCTGCAAAATCATAAACATGCAATTTGAAGTTAAAATCTGGAACTAGAGTCAACATTACATACAGCATAGCAATCTGAAAGTGGGAAACAAGGAGGTTGCTAGAGTATGTTTGCTACACACATCAATTCTTTGTCATTCAGATTTAAGAAGAAAATAGAATTCCAATTGAACATAGCAGAAACCTCACAGTAATTGTTAACTGCATTAATCGACAGAGGCACCCCCAGCCAAGATACCGAAAAGAGCAAGAACTGAAATACCTTCAGATTTTGGGGCTCAAGAGACTTGAGATATTCCAATAATTCATTTTGTCCATTTGCAGTTTTTCTACCAACTTGACTATTGAGTTCCTCTATTTCCGCTTCAAGTAACTCGATGTATTTTTTAGCATCAATTCTTTCAGGACCAGAAACATTATTCCACCTAAGAACTTCACCAGACACATTCTTCTGTGTACCAGGTGCATAATCTGGCTCATCCTGAACAGTCACAACATCCACTTATATACTGTAAAAATAATGATAAAACAAAGATAAAGTTAAATGTGCTTTAAGATGAAGATAATATCAAAGTTTAGACCCATTAAACCTCTTGCCACTAATTATATCTTTAGAATTGAACAAACCATTTACCTTCTTTTCTTCTTGTGCATCAGGAAGTGCAACCTGCTCCAAACTTTGTTGCAACTCCAGCCGGTGTTGTGCATTCTTGAACATATAGCCCGTCATCATAACACTATACATGAGCTGCGCAAGATTCTCAGCTACCTGAAACAAAAAAACCCAAATTAATCTTTCTCAACAACAAATTGCCTACAGTTTTCAACACTAAACCATGCATTTACAAATGAGCAAATCCACTCAAACTCAATATACTTACAGTTGTAATTGTTACAGCGAAAAACTGTGGAGGTAGCGTCCCAATCATGTTAGTCACTGTCTGTCGCATCGCATCAACTACCTAAACGAAAAAAATGAGAAGCGCGCTTCAGTTCATATCCATATTTCCTCCAAGTATAATGCTAGACAGAGTGAAGCAATGCTGAAATTATGGCAGAATTAACTAAAAGAAAGCAAAACCTGCGGTGGTGCTCGCTTTACAAAAAGCTCCATAAACTCAGGCTGCACATTTTTGACATATTCCAATAGAATTTCCCTCCTGTTCTTTGGCTGCTGATTTCAAAAAAGAAAACCCAAAATCCCAATTCAATCAATCTATACTATAAACTAAAAGAAATCACAAGAAAATTCAGTGGAAAGAGATGAAAATATTACCACACTGCCATTAGGGGGCTTGGCATCACCAGATTTATTATTGGAAGAAGAGTCGTCCTTGGAAGAATCGTAAGCTTTAACTCTAAAGCCTAACCTCCCATTATTACAGTACTTCTCCTTGTTTCTTGGAAAACTAACTGAAGAACATAGTCGAGGTCGAGTCGAGACAAGAACTGTTGAACTGTTCGAAGAAGAAGAGGAAGACAATTTAGATACAAAGAAAGAGCCCTTTGCTGTCAAAGAATCCATGGCCAACTCGGTCACTCAAACTCGGTAGCTTGTTTGCTTAAATGGGCTGTGCCTAACGTGTTTTTCACAGCTTTGACATTGACGGAGGGGGTGTGTAAAAGAGTGGACGAGGAGGGTTTTCTTTCTGGTGCGGGAATTCTCAGAGATGAGGGTTTGTTTTGTGGGGAGAAGGGAAGAGAGGTTGCACTCTGGAAATGTAGGATGGTTTGTAGGGGATTTGGATGGTGGAGGATCGGATGGTTAATGTTATTTCGAGTGTTTTGTCTGTTCTGTTTTTAGCCGTTGATTCGAGTACGTTGTGACTTGAAAAGGTTGCGCGAGCAGGTGGATCAACAGATCTGGGCCCTTGTTGTGGACTAGTTAATAAAACCAAAAGCCCATAATCCCATGTTTGTTTATTTATTTCTGAGAAAACTAATGTTTATCTAATTACATTTTTTTAAAGATAAATTACTTATTTTTCTTATAATAGTCACACTTAAAAAAAAAAAGATTTTTTTTATAATAAATAGTGATTTTATCCTAGCCACAGGATCCAATTTGATAGGTTAATCTAGTGACATGCTAGTTCAGGATTTAATTTAAATTTGATAAGTGAAAAAATCTAACTTTTTAACCAAAAAAGTGTTATTTTCTTATTTAAAAAACTTAGAATCACACCATTTCATGAATTTTAAAGAAATAAAAGATTGAATTCATGGGAATCAACCCTTGCTCATGATGTAGTTCTTAAATTCAATAATCACGGCTCAAATTTTATATTCATGATTCAGAGTATAGTTATTTTTACTTTAAATTAAAAAATGTATTAAATTATTATAAAAATATTATATTTCTCTAGTTAGGCTTAGATAAAATCTCTACTAACACCTTGTGTCTTTCGTCTAGCCCAATAAAATGTACCTTCGATAATCACTTTGATTTATAAATAGAGACCCAAAGCAATCTGTTTTTATATATGTGACTTTGCCTTTATACGAGTTTATTTCCTGCAAGCAAATGACTTAAACCATAAATAGTATAATACTTTAGCACGTGACTAAGAGTACAAGACAGTTTGGCCGAGTGGTCTAAGGCGCCAGATTTAGGCTCTGGTCCGAAAGGGCGTGGGTTCAAATCCCACAGCTGTCAATTTTCATATGGATCACATATATCATTTTTTTAGCTTAATCTGCACTATAAATCTCATTGCAGCTTGCAAGCGTGACAAGTTTCAGTTTGGGCCTTTCGATTCATTAAACAAACAAGTTCTTAGCATCTTTGACAGTCCAAAAAACTTAATGATCAAAGAATATAAAGATGAAACTAATAAAAAAATCGCAAAGGGATATGCGTTTTGTTTTTTTTTGGTTACTGTAAAGGGAATACATTGAAAACATATGTAGAGTAGAGTAACGAAATATACTTAACCCTCTATTTATTTCTTCCTAGCCTTTGCATGATTTTGGAAATCCCTTGCTTTTGTCCATATGGTCATTTGGGAACGTGATTGAAATCACTTTATTTCAAGTTTTAATTTTTGTTTTTTTAAAAATTATTTTTTTATATTTTTAAATTGTTTTGATATGCTGTTCTAAAAAATAATTTTAAAAAAATAAAAAACATCATTTTAATGTATTTTTAAATAAAAAATACTTTAAACCACAGCCACTATCACAATACCAAACAGACTCTATGCAAGCCACAACATTCCCATGCAGAAAATTCCATTTTTTTTTTTTTTTCCATGTTTTAAAAATAATCTTTTTTAAAAGTATATAAGTACAATATATGATTAGAATTAGTAGTCAGTCTTATACCATATCATTAAAAAAAATTTGTTTGTTTTTTTTTAAAATCAAAATATCATTGTTTTAAGATTTATAAAAAAATTTAATTTAGGTTGATTTGTGAGTTAATCCACTCAAGCAATGACCAGTTTGGATTGATTATGGTTTGAGTTTAATAACCATATTTTCAAGTGTTCCGCGATCGGATCCCCTGGCTACAAACTAATGGTAACTAATATAAGACTAATTTAACAAACGTTTAGCATTCAAGACAGTTTGGCCGAGTGGTCTAAGGCGCCAGATTTAGGCTCTGGTCCGAAAGGGCGTGGGTTCAAATCCCACAGCTGTCAGATTTATTTTAATTTTTGGGTCTTGTGGGTTGTCAATAGTAAAACCTTTGAAGGCTTGGGGCAGTCCAGGCCTAGGGGCAAATGTACGTACGGGATTTGGACCAGGAAAGCTGAGGTGGCAAGCATTGCTGGTTTTCCACCTTTGTACCGGCTGTATACAAATATCTTCACGAGTTTTTTTTTAAATAATTTGTATTTAGGGTAAGGTTTTAATTCAATTAAAGTCTAAAATATTATATATAAATTGTTAAATTTTTATTATTTTCTAAATAATTTTAATTTTCATGTTGTATTATTTTTTATTTTTTTTAATGTGCTAATTAAAAAAAAACACTCGTATATTCAAGAGTTATATCTCAAGTGTTAAAGGTCTCATCTCTGGCACTACATATTTATCCTTGAATAAAGTAAACAATCCTGAACAAGCAGGAGGTAAATCCATACCATACACATACCATACACGGAAAAGATCCGGCTTAAAGTGAATGGAGTTTAGGGTAAAATAAGATATTTAAAAAAAATTTCTTTAGAAAAGTTTTGATTTTTTTTTAGTTTTAAATTATTTTTTAAAGTTTTTTAATCCTTTAATGTACTAAATTTAAAATTTATGTTAATATATTTTTAAGTAAAAAATACTTTGAAAAACAACTTCTAATACAATTATAAATAGATAATTAGTGTGTGTATTTGTCATTATAATAGCTTTTATGATTTAAAAAAATTATTTTATAAAATATGTAAATTATATTTTTTTTCTTAGACCCAAGTTCTTACTATAATTTAAAATTAAAAATAAATTTAAATAATGAAAACTAATAACATTTGAAATTATAGTTGGATTTTGTTTTCTTAGTCACTGTAAAGGGATTACATTAAGAACATATGTAGAGTAGAGTAACGAAATATACTTAACCCTCTATTTATTTCTCCCAAGCCTTTGAATGATTCTGGGAATCCCTTGCTTTTGTCCCTCGGTCTAAGATGCAAGCAACAACATTCCCGTGTAGGAAATTCGATCCTTTTTTTTTTTTGCCATGTTCTAACCATAATCTTTCTTCAAATCATCGGTATAATATCCATTCAGAATCAATATTTAATTCACTATCTCATTAACCCCAACCCTAATCAATATTTTATCAAAATAATATTATTTTGAGATTTAAAAAAAATTTAATTTGGGTTGATTTGTGAGTCAATTTACTTAAACCATGACGGGGCTGGGTTTGGATCGATTATGGTTTGAGTTTAATGACCATATTTTAAAGAAGTGTTACTCAATCAGAACTCCTGGCTAGTAACTAATATGATGATAATTTAACAAACGCTTAACATTCAAGACAGGACAGTTTGGCCGAGTGGTCTAAGGCGCCAGATTTAGGCTCTGGTCCGAAAGGGCGTGGGTTCAAATCCCACAGCTGTCAGATTTATTTTAATTTTTGGGCCTTGTGGGTTGTCAATAGTAAGACCTTTGGAGCCTTGGGGCAGTCCAGGCCTAGGGGCAAATGTACGTACGGGTTTTGGAACTTTAGAGTTTAGACCAGGAAAGCTGAGGTGGCAGGCATTGCTGGTTTTCCACGTTTGTACCGGCTGTATACAAATATCTTCACGAGTTTTTTTTTTTTTTTTTTAAAGTACCACAGTAAAAAAATAATAATGAAAGTAACATGATTCAAAACTTATTTAGGAATTTAACATAATTTGACGAGTCGCATATAATATTTTAAACCCGCAAGTTACATTCAACATTTGCAAAAAAGCAATGAAAAGAAAAGGAGGTGGCATCACGATGATGAAAGAAAAAAAAAAAAGTTTCGTGATTGGAAGAGATAGATGAATAAGAGTGTGTTTGGTATTGCGGTAGCTGTTGTGGTTGTGGTTTAAAAAAAATTGTTTTATAAAAAGTACTTTTAGTTGAGGTTGGTTTGAAAAAATAGGTGTTTGGTTAAAACTGTATTTGAAATTGAGGTTGAGAAAAAAGTAGTTTAATGTGTTTGGTTAAGAATGCTTTTGAAATTGAGGTTATAAAATAATTTAAAAATATATATTAATATCAATGGTTTAAAATTTAAATATTGTAGAATTAATTACTCCTATTATATTATGAAATAAAAAATACTTTATAAAAAATACTTTTTATTATTCCATTAAACTATTTATGATGTCATTACATACAAAATTCATCCGATAAGAACTATAATTTTCATAATTTTTTGAGCGTAGATAAAATATTATCAGGTGAATTCACTTTATACTAGTGTTTTTTTTTTAAATGTTAAAAAAATTAACACACTAAAAATAAAAAAAAATAAAAAATTTCACGTGAACAATGCAATTATTGCACTGTTCACATGCTCCACTGTTCAATGAACAGTGGAGGCATGATACACTGTTCAGTGAACAGTGTATCATGCTACACTGTTCACTGAACAGTGTACCAACCTCTGAATTGAGAGCCGCGCAAGAAAGCATCATTTTTCTGCTTTCCATCTGCTTGCGTTTCGCACGCAATTTATGGTGGGACCATGCACAGTAAATCGCTTTTTTTTTTGTTAACTAAACGTTTGTTTCGTGCGTTTTTGACAAAACGCAAACTCTAACGCGTAGCCAAATGTATTCTAAGTGTAGCGGCGTGGGCAACAATAGTGAGAGGAAAGAAAAAATAAGAAAAGAAAAAAAAAGAGAAAGAAAAATGGAGGGTAAGGTTTCAATTCAATTAAAGTCTCAAATATTGTATATAACTTGTATTATTTTTCTAAATAATTTTAATTTTCATGCTGTGTTTTTTTTTAATGTGCTAATTAAATAAAAAAAAAATCATACATTCAAGAGTTACATCTCAAGTGTTAAGGGTCCCATCTCTGGCACTACATGTTTATCCTTGAATAAAGCAAACAACCCTGAACTAGCACTAGGTAGATCCAGCCAAAACCTACCATACACGGACAAGGTCTGGCTTAAAGTGAATGGAGTTTAGGGTAAAATAAGGATTTTAAAAATATTTTTTTTTATGAATATCCAATAAATAAAGTCTGTCCTGGACAATTTTTACTTTGTAATTGAGGCATTTTATTAAATAAAAACAATCTACATTTTATAGAATATAATTCACACTATCTTATTTATTTTTGAAGCCAGTAAAGATCTTGATTCGTTGTCAAAGTAATCATTGGCTTAGGCCAGCTCAGACATGTACAGTAATCCAATAAATCCTCAACAGGTCTCGTGCAAGAGACCTGTCGTTGTCCATCTAATTCTAGTTCCTCACTAGCAACTGTGCAGACAGGCAGGAACCACGTTCTTGTTCTTGCCAATAGGACACGGACACCTATTAAAACCCCATTCTGGCATCAACGTGGAGCACACTCATCACGAGATCAGAAACTAATTAGCCCTTGCCCAGTTACGTTATTACCTCAACAAAATTACACCTTGTCCCTTTAAAAAATGCAAACCTAAAAATATTCCCCAGCCCATTCTCAGTCTTTTAACATATTTCTAGTCTCATTTAATACAACTATTATATATTCATATAAAACTTGCATAATTTCTCTTTTTCCATCCAAACAAAATTTCACGAATTAATCATAATCCACTTTATAGAAGAGGTTATATATATATATATATATATATATATATATATATATATATATATATATAAAACTAAACATCTTATGTTTGTTTCTTCTTTTTTTTCATAAAAAAATCATGAATTTATTAAAAATCAGTGAGTCATAACTCATGTAATTCAAGAGATTATATATATAAAAAATAAACACCCTATGCTTCTTCATGTAAATTTTTTGGTTTATCACATGATGCAAAGTGAATATCTTGGCAAATTTAATAATTTTTATATTAAAAAAATCATATAACTTTTTGAATAATTATGTTAACTCAAGCTATACAAGGAATACAATTTAGGGCTCTAATCAAGAAAAACACAAGATGGAGACCTCAAAATTTTACAAGATTTGCCCCTAAATATCTCTTTCTCCTTCGTTTAATATCTTTTATGTAACATTTAATTATTGTACTGTGATATAAAAAAAATAAAAACAATTGCCATATACATTTCCTAATTTTCTCTGTATTTTAATTCGTGCCTTGTAAGGTTCAAAATTTATTATAAAATGGTTTATTAAATAAATTTATTTTTATTTTTTTATTTATTTCTACATTACATTTAGCTAGTATCAAGGGAGAAAGACATGAAGACAACAACAATACAAATATATTTAGTTGAAAAGGATAAAAATAAAAAAAATAAAAAATATTATCAATAAATTAGTTTCAAAACCAATTTATATACCCTCAAAACAAAAAATAAATATATAAAATATATATCTTATATTTTTATCTTTTATATCTCAAAACACCCATCAAACACAACCTTAGAGGCTTAGACGATGCTGCTCTTCCATCAAATTCGTTCTCTCCTGAAACCGAACGACACATCATGCAAAGCACTCAATCCTCCCTGTCCCTATCCAATAAAAAACTAATTTCCTGTTATAAACTCTTTCAGGAAATGCTGGAGTCTTGGCTAACAGATCCACTTTTGCCTTTCCTTTCCTTTTCTCTCTCTACACGCCATTTTCTCAGAGAGGGAAAAAAATCACCACCGTCAAAATGGCATTTCACCGGCGGCGCAACCACTACTACAAACGTTTCCGGTCTGTTCTGCCTTTAATATCCGCTGTTTCCGGAGTTCTTCTCATTCTCTTTGGTCTTCTCACATTTCTCGCTCCTGCACCGATTGATACTAACAATCCCCATCATAAGAACTTGGTATTGTATCGTACCGTACACTGCATTCCTCTCTACGTATACCTACACGTATTAATATACGATTCTGAACTTTTCTCACTTGTTTCTCTGTTTTTCTTTTGTACTCAGATGTACACTGCAAATGATGTTGTTGAAGATACGATTGGAAAGCCTGGAGAACCTGTTCTTCACATACCGGTTAGGGATTTATATATATATATAAATGGATTTTAATTATTTGATTTTAATTGGAATTTTCTTTTTGCTAAATTTGATTTTGTTTCGAGTATTAGATAAAAGGGAGGAAGGATCGTGATGTTTGGAGCTCGAGAAACTCGAAATATTTCTATGGATGCAGTAATGCTAGCAACAAGTTTCCGAGTAAGCTTATCTTCTCAAGTTTCTAGACTTTTTTGGTCGTTTCTTAAGCAGAGAAAGTTCTTCCCGGTCCCTTTAAATATTTGTGCTTGTAGTCATAAAAAGCAGTTTAAGTTACTAGAATTGGATGAGCTGTTGCTTCATTTGAGGGTTTTGTGATCGGTGTTTTTTGTTTTGTTTTGGTTATTGAAAGTTGTAAAACGTGGCTTCTTTTAAGAGTTTTGTTTTTGTTTTTAATTTTTTCAATATGAGTTTTTTGGATCATGTTGTAGATGCTGATGCGATTACACATCCCAATCGGTACTTGCTGATTGCTACCAGTGGAGGCTTAAATCAGCAAAGGACTGGGGTGAGTTGATTATTTTGAGATTTTTGTTCCTCTGTTCCAAGGGTTCAGTTTATAGTTTGATCATGTAACTGAGCTTGCTTGAATGTTTGCAGCCTTTTGCTTACCGGGTATATGATGCCGTAATCCCCACTAGTTTTAACGTTATGCCTTCCACCATTTTATTTGAGGCGCATGCTGGTTTATTTCATTGATTTAGTACTTGTTGGACCTCTTGAGAAAAAAGAGAAGCAAAATGGTGGCCTCATAGAGGGGAGAGTCTTTCAATTATACAAACAAATCCCAACACAAGATAGGAGTACATGTGCTTTAAAACCTACAAACTTAGAGCATTCTGTCACTCATGGGTATACTAGACTAACAATGCACTCCTCTTAATATTTTTGCGTACTAATCACATACCAAAGACAAGCTCCTTTTTGTCCACACCTTAATCACTCATGAGTGCACTACGCTAAACGTACATTCACTTCGAGGCTGTGTTTTGCACCAAGTATGCTAGATCCTCTTATAGCTGTTGTCTCTGAGTTACCAACTTCGAATGCGTAGGGTGTTTTTAGAAGGTTAGCAATAGATGGAACCAAAAAATGTGGCAGAAGACAGTAAAATCCCAGAGGAAAAAAGACTCGAGGGATGTGAGAAATTGGGAGAGCTGTAGAGGGAGATCAGTGAACTTTAAACAGTGGCTATTACTAGATTGACATTCCTTGAAAGGCCTCTTTACAAATATGTTTGTGTATGTTCGTGTATTAATATAGCATTAGGGAAACAGTCTGAGTTGCTTAGTCTCTGTAAGGCATTTATTTTCATTTACACTAACTGCAATATCAGGATTGAGTGATACTCTTACGTGGATGTTTGTTTTCTCAACTGACTTGCAGGTCATATTTTGATGAATATTTGCTGTTAGCATTGATGTTTCACCAAACACGTTTGCAGATTACAGATGCTGTTGTTGCTGCTCGTATTTTGAATGCTACTCTTGTTGTTCCAAAGCTAGATCAGAAGTCTTTTTGGAAAGATTCAAGGTTTGTTATTGAATGAGCATAACTGAAACCTTTAATTGGGATCTTCTTGCAATTATCAGTAGGGACTTGTGTTGTGATATAAGATAACTGTTATTTTACTTTCTCTAATGCAGTGATTTTTCAGAGATTTTTGATGTTGATTGGTATATTTCTTCTCTGGCAAATGATGTCAAAATCATTAAATCTCTCCCAAGAAGGAGAGGGAAAACTTGGATTCCGCGTAATATGCGTGTTCCAAGGAAGTGTAGTGAGAGATGTTATCAAAATCGTGTATTACCTGTTCTTTTAAAAAGGCATGTAAGTTCTCTCGTTTCTCTGCAAACTTCTGATTGATTGCTTTTTGTATAGTACGATTTCTAGCCATGCAAAATTAAGTTGGGAGAGTTCGGTTTGTTTCCTTATATCTCTGGTCTTGCAACCATACTGATAGTTTGCGAAATTAGTCATGTTTAATCGGTAATAACATCCTAATTGCTGGCCTTTAGATCCGTTAGGTTCAGGATAAAAATTGTCTGTTAGGTCATATGAATCATTATCCAAGTTAAGGGGACATGCTCATGTGGTGACTTTAATTGTGTGGACATTGTAGAGGAAATTCAATAGCACAACATCTGACAAACTTTTCTTTGATCAAACTGTAAAGGCAATAATTTTGTTTGTTTTAAGTAGTATACTTGTGAGACTCCTTATGGATCTATAATATTTTTGGTGCTATGTTGATTAGGATATGTACCTTTATTTAATGCACTTTCTTTCTGTGGTGAATTTTCTGCTTATTTTAAGAATGACTTGACTTCCTGGACTTAATTTTGTGACAGGCAATTCAGCTCACAAAGTTTGATTATAGACTCGCAAATAAGTTGGATACACAATTGCAAAAGTTGAGATGTAGAGTCAATTACCATGCTTTAAAGTTTACGGATCCTATTCTTCGAATGGGTGAGAAATTGGTCCATCGAATGCGGATGAAAAGCAAGCATTTCATTGCCTTGCACCTGAGGTAGTCTAATTCATTTTCTGATAAAACTGGCTATTTTTCTTATTAGAAAAATACTAAACCTGCTATTTGAAGTGTTTCCCCTATTGCCCTGATCAGTGGAGCCAATGGACCCTCGTATAAGATCCATGTGGGCCCCACTAATCTGATCAATGGTGATGGCTGGGAAACTATCTTAATTGTACAGTTTAGCATCAGTCTTCTGGTTGTCACTGTATTATTTAATTGAAGCATGCATGTCCATTTAACACGATAATATGAACTTGTTTCTTTAGTTTTCCTGGATTTATTGATTAAACCTGTAGCATGCATATTTTGAGCTCATGGTTGAAGCTATTAAGCTTAAGCTCTTAATCAAGTCATTCACACTGTCACACCCTTGCTCGATAGGGCGTACAGATTGCTTTGTGAGACTTAAATACATAAAATCATGTCTAACTTGTTTACTCTTGTTAAATAGTAAATAAGAACATGACTGTTTCAGAGCATTGATTAAATTTTAATGATTGGGTGAGTGGCCTAAGGTCAAGTGTGTTGCTGACCATGCCATGGAAATTCAATTTCTGGATTGGAGGTTATGCATGCATAATGGGAAGCCTATTTTCATTGGATTTTCAATTTCCAATCGATGACTTCTAAATGCAGGAAGCATAATTTAAGGACAAGCATGGTAAGTTTTTCTGAAGCAGCCAAATGTTTCTTGCTATAGGTTTGAACCTGATATGCTGGCATTCTCTGGATGCTATTATGGTGGAGGTGACAAGGAAAGGAAGGAACTTGGTGCAATAAGGAAGAGGTGGAAAACTTTACATGTAGGGCTCAAGTGATGTACTCTTCTGTGATTGAAGTTATTTATTTCTGAAGCATTTGGAAATCCTTCTAAGACTGTCACTATAAGGAGCACAAAATTTGATCTAGTGCTGAATCTGAATCTAAGTGATTTTCACTTCCCTGTGAATTCGTTTGGCTTCCATCATGCATGTTTGTACTCCAGATCTGGAGCATCTAATGTGTTTATACATTTGCAGGCAAGTAACCCTGATAAGGAAAGGAGGCATGGAAAATGCCCGCTAACTCCAAAAGAAGTTGGCCTTATGTTGAGAGCACTGGGTTATGGAAGTGATGTTCATATTTACGTGGCATCTGGAGAAGTGTATGATGGGGAAGATACATTGGCACCCTTAAAAGCACTCTTCCCAAACTTCTATACAAAAGAGACTTTAGCCAGCAAGGAGGAGCTGGAACCATTTTCTTCATTTTCTTCAAGAATGGCTGCACTTGACTTCATTGTTTGTGATGAAAGTGATGTGTTTGTTACCAACAACAATGGTAATATGGCTAAAATATTAGCTGGACGAAGGTAGTTAACCTTTCCTTCTCTTTTCTCTATTCTTTTTTGACTTTTTCTCTGTCATTGGGGACTAATTTAGATGTTCTCAAATTGCAGGAGATATTTTGGACACAAACCTACCATTCGTCCAAATGCTAAAAAACTGTATAGATTGTTCTTGAACCAAACTACCATGTCATGGGAAGCATTTGCCTCTAAAATGCGTACTTTCCAGAGGGGCTTCATGGGGGAGCCAAAAGAAGTCAGGCCAGGCAGGGGAGAGTTTCATGAGAACCCACACACCTGCATTTGTGAAGATTCTGAAGCCAAGGCAAAGAAAAACTCAGGACCTAGAAAATATGGGAAGGGGTATGACGCACTGGGAGATGATATACCAAGTGACTATCAGAATGTTGATGATGAGCCAGAATTGCCTGATCCTGATGATGATGGAGACCAAGATGGTCCTCAAGAGAAAGGTCAGTTCAATGAAACCGGTATGGATTATGATGAATTGACCAATGAAGAACCTGAGTTGGAAGAAATTCTTTCAGACTAGACAGAGTTACCTTGGGTTCTCCACCATGCTTAACAATTCTTCTGTTGAATGTTTAAAAGATGATGCTGCCTATACCCGACCTGCTGTATATAAAACTTCCAGGATAGAGCCCCCCACAATGCCCCCTCTGAAAACAATGCCCCGATATCAAGATACAAGATACGACGCAGCTTTTTTATTGAGTTATTTACGACTGAGGTGTTGTGAGCATCATATCCAGAAGTTGTGATCCTTGAGTTGCACATTGGATCTTTCATGAGTCTTTAGAGTTCAGCCTCAACGCAGTGAAATTCAGGAAATGGGTCTGAAGACAGAGTCGGAGTTGAGTCTTTTAAGTCTGAAGTTCTGCTAGATTGATGGTTAACGCCCCACTGATTGTTCAACAGTTGATGAGAGATTGTAAAATAGTCCTCTTCCTGAGGGGGATACAAAAAAAAAAAAAGGAAAAAAAAAATAGTTCGTCACAGTCGAAGAACTGTATTCCTTCTCTTTCTGCCCCTTTGGTAATTTTTCTTCAAGGCCGGCCATTTTAGTGTTTTACAAGTGAGATCACTGAACGCAAAGCTGATAGGTCACGCCCATGTACATTGCTTAGGTATTTTTTTTTATCTTTTGCGTTACATATTTTCTTTGGACTTCAGTCATTGCTGGTGGTTGGAGAGTGTTGTAAAAACTAGAAATATTGAAGATTTTGTTAGTTAAGTTAATTGATGAAATTGCGTGCCATCTGGGAAACCAGTCCCACTAGAAATATACAAAGGCACGCATGTACACAACTCTGATCTTGGATACTGATTCTTCACAGGCCATCGAATGCATGACCAAGACGTCTGCAGTTACAATATCATCGAATGCGTTCTTCCTGTTCTAAGTATTCTCTGACTTGTCTCTTTCGTTTGAAGGGGATACAAAGATCATTAACCAAAGCCGTAGTTGATAGTGTGGAGAGAGGGGAGATTGGATTATATATTCCTGGAGTTCTAATTTCTCTTTCACAAGTCATAAAAACATGTGTGGTGGCAAGTGATAACTCTAGTTATAAAATCTAGTCTGACTTGATGATTTGTCAATTCAAAACTAGGTTTTTATATGAGTTTTACTTTAAATTAATATTTTTTTATTAAAAATACTTTGTTTTTTATATTTTCTTTTAAAAAAATCATAGTATGAGTTGACCCCGCTGATTTAAGAGGCAATTTCAAATTAGATTAACGTGAAAAATAGTAATTTTAGGAGCAAGAAATTTGAACAATTCCTTTTATTACTGTCTCATTCACATAAATAAAAAATAAATAAAGTATGACATACATGTTTATCATACCTAGTTTTACTTTTTATATGATTTGTTTTCAACTTTTAATATGAATTGAAGAGCAAGGATACCTTGTGATTTGGAGCGAGCAAGCTAGCCTATCTCACCTTCATTTGGGCTTTTCCAATCGAAACATCACAAATGGGCCTTGAATTATCAAGATACCAATATTTTCTTCTTAATGGGCCAGCATTAACATTGAGAGAAAAATAAAAGAAAAACTAACAGATTCCACACAATACCTTTGCTTCGATCTTGGCTTCATCATCTTCAAGTAAAGCGAGAAGAAAAAAAAAATGCAAGGAGGATCATCAGGCATTGGCTATGGACTCAAATATCAGGTCAAAATTACAAACCCTAATTCCTTCTCTTCCATAAAATCTCTTCAATTTTAACCCTAATTCCGCTCCATAAATTCAATGTCCTCCAGGCAAGGTGCATATCAGATGTGAAAGCAGACACGGATCACACCAGCTTTATCACTGGAACTCTCAGTCTCAGAGAAGAAAACGAGGTCAAATCTCTTGTGCGCTACATTTTGATTGTTTTGTTGCCTATTTTATTGGATCTAATGAGTGAAATTTTAATGTGGAATAGGTGCATTTGCTTAGGTTATCTTCAGGTGGAACTGAATTGATATGTGAAGGGTTGTTTTCGCATCCTAATGAGATCTGGGATCTCTCTTCTTGTCCTTTTGATCAACGCATTTTCTCCACTGTTTTCTCTACTGGTAAATCACTCGCTGCGATCTGCTTGCATTTGTTTGATTATGGAATTCTTAATCAGTAATTTGTTTATCATGAGGTAACAATCCGGCACCGGGCGCCTTAAATTTTGCAATTAGAGAATTAGTATGTGAGCTGAGTTAGTGTGATTGATGGGATTCTGTCTGTGTGATTGAAGGTGAGTCATTTGGAGCCGCGGTGTGGCAGATTCCTGAGTTATATGGCCAGTTAAATTCTCCGCAATTGGAAAGGATTGCGTCTCTTGATGGACATGTTGGGAAGGTTAATTGGTGAGTTTGTAGTGTTAATTTATCTATCTCTTGTTTGTTTGATTTTGTGTGTGTGTGTGTATTTTATGGTGTCGAATTTTTGTGTTTTGTTCTTGAATTTTGGATATTTGGATCCTTACATGGTTGCCTTTGTCTTACTTGCCATATGTGGGTACCCAACAGCATTCTCTGGTGGCCATCTGGAAGAAATGATAAGTTGATAAGCATTGATGAGGAAAATCTTTTCTTATGGAGTTTAGATTGTTCGAGAAAAGCAGCCCAGGTAGAAGTTGTACTGGATATCTAGCATAGTTATGTTTCTGGTGTTTGTGTTTATGATGAGATATAGATAGTCACACAATTATTTCCATGTAAAAATGATGGAAATTGGTGTTTTGGAAGATACGATTTTGTTGTTGTATGGTGACTGTGAATAAGATAAACTAGTGAAGTGGAAATGTGCAAATCTGTTACAATTCACTCTTGATTTCTTGTACTGATACTTATTCATATATTACTGAAAAATCCAGGTGCAATCGAAGGAGTCAGCAGGTATGCTTCATTACTTATCTGGTGGAGCCTGGGATCCACATGATGTGAATGCTGTTGCAGCAACTTGTGAATCCTCTGTCCAGTTTTGGGATTTACGGACAATGAAGTATGATAGTTCTGCACATCTTTTCCTATTTCTTTTAAAAATCTATTCATTATTACTAGCATTCCAAGTCTTGAACTGGAGAGTTCACCTCATTAACTTTTATTAGACTTTAACACAGATGAATGAGTTTTAAGATTTTGTTTTATTTATTTGAATAATAGGTTGTTGCCTTCTAGTTTAGCTTTATGCACAGATCTCTACATCGGTTGTTGAGAATCTGACTTCTTTTTTTTTTACAAAATTTTAATTGGTTGGTTTTTCTGGAACCGCGAATTGCCTGGTGTCTTGCCATTAGACGATGCAGTTCAATCATGGTTAACAATATGATTTATGTGTTTACAGGAAAACAAGTTCTATTGAGTGTGGCCATGTGCGCAACGTCGACTATGACACCAGGAAGATGCATATACTGGTAAGTGTTACCCTGTAACTCTGTTTACCTCTAGAAGTGCATCACTGCTTCAATATCTAATCATGTGTCTGTAGTAATGAGGAAATGCTTTTTGGAGCGGTTGAGGGTGTCAAAAGTGTAAACACTATTGCATTGTCCTTTTGAGATTTGTTTAAATATGGAGAAAACTACCAAGGAGGGCATCAGTGAAAGGACCTGATTGAAATTGGCTTCAAATGCAAAGAATAATGTTCTGTTTCAAATTGACACTCCATGAACTTCAATATCTGTCAAAATGTTCTTGTTAAATAATGCTGTTCTTTGGCAATGATACTGCTGACTATTGAGATCTATCGGCATTAATGAATTAATCATTACAGGTTACTGCAGAGGATGAATCTGGGATACACATATGGGATCTTAGAATGCCAAAGGTTCCTATAAATGAGCTTCGTGGACATTCACATTGGTAATCTATTTCTTCCATGTCACAGTTCTGATGAACTATTCTGGTCATCTTATTGCATGTGCATCATATGTTCTTATTTAATCAAGTTTGATGTTTTGTATTTGCTCCTCCTCCAGTGTAACAATATTCTCTCACTGTTTCCAAATTTTGGCAGGACATGGGCTGTCACGTGTAACCCTGAATATGATGGACTGATTCTGGTCTCTCTCTCTCTATCTCTCTCTCTCTCATCCCCCCTGCCTTCCACACACGCGCGCACACACTTGCACCATCCTTTTTTTCCATAATGTCTTCTGCCATAGAGTTAATCACTAAAGAGCACCCTTTGTCTAAAAATGTCACAATACAATTGAGTTCATAGGTGGAAAGTTAAGCAACCTTTTCTGAGTGCAATGTTTTTATTTCTGGGAAGAATTTTCTTTCTCAAAGGGACATTGCTTATGGCATATGGCGAGTATAAAGCACTGGTCACAATTATCACTGTTTCTTGGCTGTTATGTATCATCTATTATATGCCTTATGAATAAGGCAGTGGGAGAAATATCCTTCCATTTGAAGTCATTCATTGTATGGATGACTGTTACTTTTAACAAAACAAATTACCATTTCTTCTATCTATGTTATTTATTAGCATTTTCCTGATCAGAGGTAAGTTCTTGCAGAGTGGTGGTACAGACTCGACTGTCAATTTGTGGTTCGCTTCTACAACAACCAGTGATGAGTTGACATCTGGGAGGTCATTTTCTTATTTGTTTACCAGATGTGTTACTTGACTTTTTCACTCTTCTTGGTCCTGATAATCTCATCAATGTGGTTGTATTTAGCAGTGTGGTTGCGTCACCAACTCAGAAACTTGATCCGTTGCTGTACTCATTCAATGACTACGAAGACAGTGTCTATGGTAACAAATGAAGCCATATGCTATCTTTAAACTGTAAATTTTAAACTCGAACTGACCAGTAACTTGTGATAATAGGGCTTGCTTGGAGTTCTCGGGAACCTTGGATTTTTGCATCTTTATCCTATGATGGGAGGGTAAGGTCACTAATTATTTACCATAGCAAGAAACATTAGGAAGTGTCACTCATTTTATTCGGAGAAAATAATTTTAGCATTGATGCATAGCCTCGAATTGCAAAAGCCATACACCTTCCTGGCCAAGGCTGCCAAGTTAATTATTGGTTTGAGTACTACACAACGTTACTTGCATTACTATTAGAAGCTTCAATTTGAATTGCATTTGCAGAGTCCATGTTCTCTTGCTAAGGGTGTAATAAACCAAACCGACTAATACAACACTTTGAAAGTTAGATGGCATGGAGAGACTCATTCAGACATTTGTTCACAGTCTAATTATTAAAATTGCCTGTCATGTCTTGCAGGTGGTTGTAGAATCAGTAAAGCCTTATCTCCCCAGAAAATGAATTCATCACGGATTTCCCCACGTTAAACCATCTTGTGGCGGTTTCCACTAACACCACATGCCGGCTAGAACTACATTGAAAAAACAGTTATGCTATGCGAATTCTAATGGGTGGCTGTCAAGAATCTGTTCTAGCGCAACATTGAAGTCTTATCATCGTGTCGATGCTAGTTTCAGTGATGCTAGTTGTGCTGTTGATGCGGAAGAGCTTCATTTGATGCTATATCTTACCATGCATGTATGTATACAAACTCTGCAAAAGGAACAAATTTATTTTCAACAATGGAATCCACGAGGACACGATTTGCCAACTTTCAACTGTATGGTCATCTAAAATCTATAAATCTATCATTTGAGATCAGGAGTTCTTCAATGGATTAGAAGAATAAAACTAACACTCCGATAATCTTTTTCATAATGATTTTTTGGGAAGAATCTTAGCCGTTGAATTCGAGGAACCAGTCTTTAGGGTCCAAGATTTATGGAAAGGTATTCTGGATATAGCTGGTTCATAGTGGGGTTTCTTCCTCCTCCGCCTCCTTATCAAGATTGGTCATCTCGTTGAGTTTTCCACATTGGACGGAGATGGGGCCTCTTTTTGAGTAGTGGTGAGTTGGCTGTGGTCCTTTTTGTGCTGACGAATGTAAACCTGGAAAAAGGAGACGAAAACGAACATATGGTTGTCATTGATCCTCTGTTCTCTCTCCCGCGACTATCGCAAATAGACTTCTCTTTACTGCCTCAGAGACCTTTCTGAATCCTCTGAAGTGACATGAAGCTTATCCAGAACACAATTGGTACGAGTCAGCATTAAAAACGTTTGGTTTCCTCGTCCAACGGCAAAGCTCCAAGTTTTCCACACCATGTCATGTCATGTTGACAAGTGGCGGTCTAAATCACCACAAGCATCTCCTGCCACTTATTTCATGACACGCAAGGTGCCTAGCTTTCAGCCCTTATCCACTATCAAAATTTCACGGCGAGCCATGTCACCATGCCAATGTGTGGTGAGAATGCAAGAAAATGTCGAAGAAAACGGAAAAAAAAGTGTTTGCTTTATGAAGTGGCAATTCTAATTTTATTTGGATAAGATGTGTCGTAATTCATTTTTTTATTTTTGTACATATTTTAAAAAGAATACAAAAAAATACAAAAGTAGGTCTTTTCAATAAATTTAGTTATTTAGTTGTTTTCGTTACTTTTATTTATTTTTTTGTATGTTGAAAAACAAAGAAAATCATTAGAAATACAAAAATATTGGAAAAATAAGAAAATACAAAAATAAAAAATATAGCTGGGGTTGAAATTGGACTAGTAATTAAGTATTGCATGCAAAAATAAAGTTTGAGAATTTTCTTATCATAATTGAGTGTGGATTGAAGAGAAAACTGAAAAAATAGCTTAATTTGATTTAATTTAGCTAAATTTGAAAGAAATATGAATTTCAATGATGAGTTTGAAACAAATAGCCAAGTCATAAATCAATTAAAGGTTTAATTGAAATAAAAATTTAATTTTGAAAGTTAGATTGGTTAAAATTGTAAAAGTTTTTAAACCAGTGATGAATTTGCAACAAGTCGTTAAATCTAAAGGTCTAAATTTATTTAATTATGGACATAGTTGAAAAAAAAGAGGATTTGGGGGCAAGTTCATTTGAAATTGCATGAATTTAGAAATCAATGACTAAATTGAAAGAGGCTGTGTTGGAAAGATCAACTAAGAAACTAAATTAAAAAAATCCGAGATTGAAAACCTTGGTTGAATGAAATTAAAAACAAAAGGAGTCAAATACTAAAATGAAAATGAGGGAATATTCCAAGGACTAGTTAACTTTTTATATAACTTTGTTTCTGTCCCTTTTGTTTTATTAAAATCAACTTAGTCCAATCCAATTAAGTCCAAATGAGTTAAATTAATTTGATTCAACCCATTTAGTTCATAATTTTAGTCCAATTGTTTTTAATTGATTCAATTTAGTTCCATTTTAGTCCAATGATTTTGTCCAATTTAGTCCAAAATCCATTCAAATGAAGCAATCCATCAATTAATTTTAGATCTTTCAATCAAGCAATGTCAAATTAATTTCGTCAAAGTCCGTTAAATAAGAACGATGGTTTTTGAGCATGTTTTAGAAAATTAATTACATTAAATGGGCCAGAGCTCATTCTCACTTTTACCATTCCCATGGGTCTCGTGCCCATTTTAGAAGTGGCTTAAATGACATGTTTCTTTTTTAAGAGGACAATGTCAAAACCTTGCGAAAGACATGTCTCTTTTTTAGAGGATCAAGTGTCGTGTTTTTTTTTTTTTTTTTTTTTTTTTTTTTTTTTTTTTTATGAATAACCAAAATAACAAGTCTTTTTTTAAAATGGACCAGTGTTAAAATTTTTTTTTTACAAATAACCAAAACTACAAGACTCGTATTTTTAGGTACCAATGTTAAATTTCTCTAAAAAAAAATTCAGAAATAAATTGAAAATTATTTAAAAATAATTAGAATAATTAATGATAATAAAAAAATCTACATTTAGGAGAAAATACATACTAAATAAAACATTTCATAAGAAAAAAAATACTATAAAAGTGATGTCATTCTTTATTTAGATATAACTAACCCAATACCTGAATCTCTGAAATCATATCCAATTTATAAGATTCATAGTTACTTCTAATTATTGGGTGACGGCTTCTAATTTTTCTCAATATATATTTTTTCATTTTAATGTTAAGAGTCCGCGACCAACATCCACCAAGGTGCGATAGAGTGAATGAATTTTTGCTCTTCTTGAGCAAGAATGAGAGGTCATCATCAACAAAGACTTCATCAAGAAAATATCTAGATTCTTTCAGGGTTTGTTGATCTTGTAGACTATAGTCATTCGTGGGTTGTGGCCACGAAGATGCCTCATTCTTCTGGTGGGATGCTTAGAACCAAAGTTTTTTTAAAAAAATAACAATATTTTTTTAAAAAAATAGCAAAGGAACATAATTTTTTTTATATAATGATATAAAATAATTTGATAAATATAATAAGTGACATCTTTAAGTTGTCGTCAATAAAAACACAACATTTTAAATAAATTATTAACTACACTAACACAAATCACAATGAAAAAAAAATATCAGATAAACATCAAACTCTGATTATAAAATCCCCTACATTATTGAAAATATCAGATATCAACAAACAAAGACGTGTCTCTAGATTTTTTTTTTTAATTCTTTCCTCTCCCCTCCAGGAAAAAATCTTCTTATTGTGTGCGGCACAATCTCTTCACCGCGGAGAAGATTAATGAAAACAACACTGCAAGACTCCAAGCAGAGGTGTCTTTCTTATCTCGTCACAAAATCAAAAGTAGTAATGAAACATGGTGGATGGCTTCTAGAAAACAGTTTCAAATTATTTTGAAAATACAATTTTCAATTATTTTTTTTCGCTGTTCATATAGATGATAAAGATTTGAACGATGGAGTTTATCAAGTAAGCTTTTGTCTCTGTGTTTACACTGTCTTGTATCCATCTTCTCCAGGTTAGTCAAATCTCAATCAAAATCCTCGGAGTAGGCTTTGCCGTTTCTCAATATAATGATGTCTTATTGATTTTTTCCTTTTGTTTTCTTTTTCTTCCAGATTTATGAGTATTGGTTTGTCCCTTAGGGATAGCACCTAACATTTATATCCACATGTTCAAAATATAGGTTGTGGTGAAGATTTTTATAGTACCGTATTTTATTAGGTATTCTTTTAAATAAATAAATAAAATAAAAAATTCATAACTCATATAAAATAATAAATATATTTTCTCTTAGTTATTTCCGAAACACTATAAAATTTATTTATTTAAATATATTGTAGAGAATAAATAATAAGATATCACTAATTATTCTTGAAACACTATGACATTTCCTTACCGTGGGCTCGAGTTGAAAAGTTAATTTAAGTTATAATTAAAAAAACTGAAAATATATTGATTTGATAAAAAAAAATCATTTTAAGATAAAATATCTTCTTCTAAGAACTCGTTTGAAAATATACTGATTTTTTTTAAGTATTTTTTAAAAGTATTTTTATCTTGAAAGATCATCATCAAATCAGATAAATGTTTTTTTTTATAATTTTAAAATAGTAATATTAAAAAATTTAAATATATTATTTAAATATATTTTTAAATAAAAAATACTGATATCATCATCCATCACATTAATAATGGATCACCGAATCAACCAATTATTGAGTTAATTTAAAACTATAATTTGTACAGGCTCAAGAAAAAAAACAAAGAAATAAGAAATGAGTGAGGGGGCTGAAGAAGAGACAGGTGTAAAAAGGAGATAGGAAGAAGGGATCAGAAAGCACAAAGGTGGGACCTGTCTAGTCACGTGTATGATTAAATCCCGGGATTCGCAGCCATTGCCGATCTGATCTCTCTCTCTCTCTCTCACCCAACACCCACCCACCGCTCCCATCTCTCCTCCTCTCTTCCTCTCTCTCTCTAGAAATCCTTCGTCAAGCAAACGTCTCACCAACATTTTTTTTTTATATTTAAATCCCCCGAAATTCTCTCCTTTGCCTCTTCCTGTTCTAATTTTATTTTATTTATTAGAATTCGAAGCTTCCACTCTCTCCTTCTATCACTTCAAAAACCACTCTTGCTGTCTCTTGGATGGCATTTTCGTAATTAATGGCGGCGAGTTCTAGTGGTTTTACGGCTCACCTCGGTTTCAAGCTCAGCCGATTCAGCAGTTCTCCGTTCCACGCTTATAGCCATGGGTTGGAGTCGAGGAAGAAGAAGCGGAGGGGGAGGTTGTTCCTCGACGGTAACGGAGTTCGGGTGAGTCGAATTAGTTGCTGCTGCTCTGACTCAGTGGTTCGGAGAGCGTCCGGGTCGGGTAATAGTGTTGAGAAACCCGAGGAGAAACGCTCTCATAGAAGTCGATTCCAAGCCATTCCTGCATTGCCTTTTCCTTCTCACCAGTATGACGCTGCATTCAACTGTGATTTTGCTTTCCATTTCACTTAATTTTTACAATGAGTTTTTAATTTTTAATTGTTTTTTGAAATTAATGCTGTAGGTCTCGGTTTGGTACGAAACAAGAGAAGTTTTATCCGAGATGTACGCCGAGAAACACCGGTCCACAGTCGCGAGATACGCCGCCGAAGCGAGGTAATTTCACGCTGCTTGGATTGGGTTTTGCGTTGAGTTCAAAGTGAATTGTTTTTTGAACAATTTGCTGAATGATTGGCTTGTGTAGATACTGGCATTGCAAATGAGAAAGATATGGGCATCAACTTGTTAAAGGAAAATGTTAGTGAGACTGGGACAAATGAAGATGGAAGTACTTGGTTTCGAGAAAGTGGAGAGGATCTTGGCGCAAATGGGTATAGATGTAGATGGACGAAGATGGGTGGTCGATCACATGATGATTCCACCCAATGGGAAGAAACGGTATAATCTCTTCTTTTGTTTCCTAATCACATGATGTTTTGCTTTGTTTGAGCATCTGATTTGATATGTGAGTGAATCGAAATCGGTACCGGAATCAATTTTTTTACCAATTCATTACTAAAATGGTTATCAGGATGTTACTTTTTTTTTTTTTTTTACGGGTGATGGCAATGAACTTGTTCTGATTTTGAATCCAGATTCTAGGTGGTAACCAGTTTTACATCCTTTTTTGTACTATCCGATGTGATTATAGTCCCAGTATCCAAAATTCATTAAGCTAGGACTTGATCGTCCTCAAGGTTTTGATTTTATAACTAATCACCCCCTTTAAGTTGAATTACACCGTAGTAAAGGTTGTTGATGATGCCGACGCAATTTCTTATGAAAGGTTGCATCTTGTCTTTGCTCCCTTCTTTTCTTTTCCAGTATCTGGTAGGAATGGTGATAAAGGTTATGGACGCGAGCTTTCTGAAATGTTCAGCTCGATGTAACTAGTCAATTGTCATGATTTGTTTTTTTTTTTTTTTCAATTTATTCAACTTTGTCATTGATTTTATAACCCCACTAAGTATCATCCCAGGTGGATGCATTTAATTGGATTTATTGATCTCCTTGACAGTGGTGGGAGAAAAGTGACTGGACAGGATACAAAGAGCTAGGTATATTGCTTGTCTTATCATTTACATGACAGGATGATTATTTTCAATTTTAGTGGGTTGGAGGTTTAATCATATTGAAGTGTTCACCCTCAATCGAGTTCATACTTCTTAGGTGTGGAGAAATCTGGAAGAAATGCTGAAGGGGATTCGTGGTGGGAAACATGGCAAGAGATGCTTCATCAAGATGAATGGAGGTATAGTTTCTACCATGCTGCCTATACAAATAAAATTGAGCTTAGGTCATGAAAAAATTGTCTTCTGTTTATCATGGTTTGAACTTTTCATTAATAAATCACTTTCTTATTTTGTTACTGCAGTAATCTTGCAAGAATAGAGAGGAGTGCACAGAAACAAGCGAAATCGGGCACTGAAAATGCTGGATGGTATGAGAAATGGTAAGCTAATATTCCAATGCAGAGTGATTATGATGAATATAAGTTGTTTTGGTTAAGTATGCTTTAATTTTGGACACAGGTGGGAGAAATATGACGCTAAAGGCTGGACTGAGAAAGGGGCAAATAAGTATGGAAGATTGAATGAGCAGTCATGGTGGGAGAAGTGGGGAGAGCATTACGATGGAAGAGGCTCTGTTACAAAATGGTTCTCCCATTCTCCATCTTATCGTCCCTTTGGACTTCAATCTGCTTTTAGCTTGCTTTTAATTTTGGACATTTGTATACTCATTATCTGTCATCATCCATGTCGAATTACTAATCTATTGATGTCTTAAGAAAAGAGGCTTTGAGATCAGTTATAAACAGTTGAAAGGTCTCAAGTACTCACAGCCTGACTATTAGTATAGAAATTTTCAGGATTTCAGATGCTGAAGGTGCAGTAGATGTTGGAGGAAAAGTTATCATGAAATATGTGTTGAAACCAAATATATGAATAATTGTTTCTGTCCTTGGAAACTTTTAGAAAACGGTCATTGTTTTGAACAATGATACAATAAAAATATCTCAGAAAATATGTGAAACTTAAAGTGGTCTCAATTTTTCAATAGCACTTCTTTTCTTTGTACCTATCACTCTGCTTTGGGAATAATGGAAAGATTGCACCAAGTTTTACTCCTCTTCATGTGTCTCAATTAACTTCATAATTGGAAGAGCTTGAAAATAGTTTCACTGAGTGTTCTTGTTTCACTCCTCAGGACAGATAAATGGGCCGAGACTGAATTGGGAACCAAATGGGGAGACAAGTGGGAAGAAAAGTTCTTTGCTGGCATAGGTTCACGCCATGGAGAGACATGGCATGTTTCTCCAATTGGTGGACGTATGTGTTTACTCATGTTATATGTGCCTCTGACCTAATCTCCTTTAATTATTTATGTTGATTTTACTTAAGACCACTGCCTTTGTTTATTAGAAACTTATTCAAGTACATCCTTCATAGGATACTCTCATTACCCATACATTGATTTGGAAACTCACTTTTACAGTAGCCTGCCAACATTCACAATCCAGGAAGATTAACTTCTCTCACATATTTGAACTCTTAACTTGCTAGGTTTGTTGTAACCAGGTCTAATTTAGTTTCTACCACAGCTTCAAACTCCTTTCTTCTTGTTGCTTTAACTGTGGAGATTAAGTAATCCAGTGCATCACTGATGTGCACTTGTAGAATACAAATGGACTCGATAGGACATTCTACCATGTATTTAGGAGGGGAACAGGAATTAACTTAGCCCATGAGTTGTTCTTGTCAACATGACTGGATTGAGTTGTCTGATTGAAATGTCCATGTTTGACTATATTTACATAGTTTCTGGAGTCTGGTGTAACTTATTGTGCTTCATGTTCAGGTTGGTCAAGGACGTGGGGAGAGGAACATTTTGGAAACGGGTATGCAACTCTGTTTATATGTTAGTTTGTTCTCCATGCTGTATTTGGAACCATCATCTAATGTTTCTTTATCCTACAGGAAAGTTCACAAATACGGAAAAAGCACGACAAGTGAAAGCTGGGATATCGTTGTGGACGAAGAAACCTATTATGAGTAAGAATGTGCTTTTCTTAGTACTTGCACTAAAGATGTAAATTTCACTTATACAATTGGATTAACTTAAAAAATTTCATGTTTTTGAAAAAAGGGCTGAACCTCATTATGGATGGGCTGATGTCGTGGGTGATTCAAGCCAGTTATTATCAATCGAACCCCGGGAAAGGCCACCAGGCGTCTACCCAAATCTCGACTTCGGGCCATCTCCTCCACCTCCAGTCGATGACTTGCCAGGCTCGCCTCTCCCTCCCTCACAATGAAGACCTGATTTTCAGGTTCCTTATTTTGTTCTAGGTGTTTTCATATTTATCTCATCTGAATCCAATCAATCATATTTGTTTAAAACGTCCCACGAAAGAGTATTGTGAATTAGTGCTTTTCATTTATTCATTCTTTGGATGACAAATGCATCCTGGGTTTTGGGCACTCTCTATTTGTCTAAATATTGGATGTTATATCATTTTCCTAGAAGAGGGTGGGAAATTTTAGGGAGTGATTAGTAGTATTTTATTTCTATTCTCTTTGTATCTATTTTTTTTTTTAGAGTGGATCAATATGATGTCGTCATTGGTTGCTCTCTCGACTGTGGATGCAAGATGTTATTCAGTCCCTGGTTTCTTGAGATTTTATAAGTCAATCCTTGTTTTCAAGATGTTATTTGACTGTTGATCTTGTTTTGTAAATGTCCAAATTGCCTATACTTTGAGTTTTGTTTGTAATAGGTAAAATTTGATATTTCGATAGAAATGAAGGATATTTTAGTAAAATAATAATTAAATTATCATGGAAAACTAATGGAAGAACCCAGTTATAAGAAAAGATTCAAACAGAAAGATTCTATTTTTTAAACTATAGGGACTGACCGGTTATTTGACCAAAAACTCATGGGTTAAATAATATTTACATGAAAAATGAGGAGAGAGCTTTGGATATCGGGAGATCATTAGACTTCGTACCATAAATGTAAGTGTTATAATTCAATCTTAACCTGTTCTGATTTTTGATTGAGGGTGCAATTTGATCATTTATAGAAGAATTATGGACTATAGTGTGTTTTTGTTTAAACAAACTATAAATAAATTTATTTTCAAATTTGATTTTTAAAATTCGAGCAAGCCTTTCTCCCCTTCACCACCTTTATTTCAATCTTTGCTCAACTACGAGACTGCACCCCTTCATCTTCATCGTTGTTACCATAACACCCACCAACAATAAAGGAATTTCCGTCCCTCTCTCTCTCTTCTGCCATCATTAAGCCATCAGCTCTCCACCTCCATGGTGGTCAAGACACAATAGTAGCTTCTTCTTCCTCTAGGTTTCCACCATCTTCTTCAACAGCCCATCACCAGCCTCCTCTCAACTGATCTCAACCAAGACCTCCGCAACAGTCACCGCAGTTAGCTTTCTTCATGGCCTGTAGCTCCTTTCTTTAATATCCACGCCGTTCACTCCTTCACCACCACAGTCACCACCGGTGATTAGAACCAGCAACTTAAACTGACCCATAACAGTCTCTACTCAGTCTTCCTGCACTGTTAAACAGTCCCAACATCAACAGACACGACGGCATCTAGAAAGGAAGAAACAAAATCGGCCCAACCGTGGTGAAGGAGTGACAAGGAGAAGGAGAGCAGCCCGATCCAGCCAACCGTCATCTTCTCTAGCTGCTAGAGCATCGATTCACTCGCCACCAGCCGCCAATACTGTTTCAATAGTCTCATTAAATTCCAGTAGCTCATCTTGACCCTTCAGAATCTTTCCAGAAGGTGTTATCTGAATTTTGGATAATTTTGTGTTTGTTATTGTGCAAGTTGTATATGGATAATTGTAAGCGTGTGAGTGAATTAGTGAAAATGATGGTGTGGGTGTGTTAACCATTGAAAAATTTGCATTATGGCCATGGAAAAAAACAAAAGCCTGAAAATGTCTTTTGCATAATTTATTTATTTTTTAAAAAATTATGTCTAGCATAAAAAAAAATCATTTGTGTTTTAACATAAAAAATATATATTTTTGTTTTTGGCATTGGAATAAAAAATATTTTTTTTTATTTGCATGTATTTTTATGATTGATAACAAGTTTATTAAATTTATTAAAAACATAATACAGATAAGATGACTCACCAAAGCTCTTTGTATATAAAAGAACTTTTTAAAATAAATATTGATAAGATATTAGAATAAAAAGCCAAAGCCTTCTTTTGTGGGTTCAATGTTTATTTTTGCTATTCTTTAGTTTAATGTCTATTTTAGAACTTAACCCAATATTGTTTTATGTAAGTGGATTGATGATGAATATTGACTTTTGATATTTACTTACACTAAGGTTAGAAATATTAATCCCGGTATTTATTGATGTTAGAGTAAAAAATATTAATCATGATATTTACCAACGCTAAAATCAGGAATATTAACCCGATATTTATTAATGTCAGAGTTATAAATACTATAGGCAAACCATGATATAACAAATCATTAGTAAGTTAAGACAAAATCAATAATGCAACTTATCTTAGGTATGATGTTTTAGATGTGATGATATCCTCCCTTTAACGTAAACAAACTTGTACCATAGAATATCTGAAGACTAATTATAGTTTTTGGTGACTATAATATTAAGTGACGACTCCATAAACAAGTCCTTTTGTTTATAAGAACAAGATGTTATATATTTGTTAATTTTTCTTCTTCTAATTTTTAAAGATCAGTGCGATGTTAGATGCAACATTAAAAGCCAGTTGGGAGTTTGACCAAATATAAGATTTGAGCCACTAGATTACTGGGTTAATTTGAGGTTATTAAGTCGTTCTGAATTGATTATTTTGAGTTAATTTGATCATATTATATTTGTGTTCGGCTGAATAGATCAAGACATGGATCAACTTGTTGAGTTATTCAAGTTTAATCAGATTAATATCTAAATGATTCAAGTGAAATCTAACTTTAATTAGGCTTTCAATTCACCTGCTAAACTGGATTGAATTTAATATCTATTACAAGGTTGGTTTTCTAATTAAAGAGCCCGTACAGATTGATTCAGTGATGTAAATTACTTGCTGTTCATTCCTAGAATAATACAAGATCTCAAAAATTAAAAATTAAAGTGCTTGGTCTCAATTTTGCATCCTCTGTTTTTTTTTATTTCAAGAATATTGGGCGGGGCGAAAGCTAGCAGAGGCACTGTGAAAGGCGAAATATCACACATCTTGTACAGCTGTACGGTACATGTCTAGATGCCTGCGAGCATGAGTCTTGACCAGACAAAAATAAAATAAAATAAAATGCCATATTATTTTTTCCTAAGCAGTGGTTTATTCACGCATCGTAACGAGTGAACGAGAGAACCATGCTCGAACCGCGCTGTATTACATGAATATAAATTCATTTCTATGCTCTACATCACGCATAATTATTCAGATTTAAACATTTAAAATGATAGATAAGTTATTCTGTAAATTATAAATGAATTAAGGGTGATTTTGTAAGCTATTAAGTCCAACATGAATACACATGTCAGACGTGCAACCAAGTTAGGTACAAATCCCATGTTCCATGTCCTAGCAATCTCTCATAACGCTAATCATTTAGGTTTAAAATTCATAGCTATAAAACCCAGATTCACACGTCATCTGATTCAAGGCTTTGATTATGTATTGGATGGGTCAGCATCGTCTAAATCGGTTCAATTTAAATTAATAATATTTTATTTTTTTATTAAGATTAAAATAATTTTTTTTTAAATATCAAACTATCTCTCACTCAGGTTTTGATGAAGTTAATTGAGTTTAATTAAATCAAATTTTATCCTAATTTAATATAAAACTCAATTTAAATCAAATCCCATGTTAACAAGAGATCTAATTAAACTCCAAACCAATACAAGTTTTAAATCAAATCTCAGGATAATATTAGAAAAACTTATATAATATTTGATTTTAAACTCAAACTAAACAAATAATGTTGTCAAGATATTTTAAAATTAATATATATTTAATAATAATATTAAATAATTTTCTAAAAATGTAATGTTTTTTTATTAAATCTAAAAGAAATTTGATCGGAACGCCAGCAAACTCCTAGAAACCAGTAACTACTAAACTGTTAAAGACATATATTAATTACGGATGAATAATTAAATTATCAGTTTTCGTATCTCCTTGTTTTTTTTTTTTAATTATTATTATAATAAAGGCTGTCATGAATTGGGTTGATGGTGTTCCTAACAGCGAAAAATATTGTACATCTGGTAATGAATCCACTCACCACCCCAACCAGAACCTCAGGCATCCATCGTTACCAAACTATATTACAAATTAATTTAATTTAATTTAATTAATTATGGCATGATTATGGCCACAAACTTGAAATTTAAGCAAGAAACAGCTCAATTAAGCACGGTCCAATTTCACATGATCAAGCAAAAAAAAAAAAAATTCTACATTCCTGACACCAAAAATCCCATGTATCATCATCATCATCTTCTACCTTTCCACCAAACCAAAAAGGCCACACCATAACCAAACCAGAGCAAAAAGCCCTCACTTTCCTTCAAGATTTTCAGCAATTTCCCTCTTCATGGGTGCAGCCAAAACCAAGATCCAACACTTATTCTTCTTCTTCTTCACCTACATGACATGCTGAACCAACCCCCCAAAAAAATGACCTTACCTCCCATAATCTCAAGATGGTTCTCTGATCTAGATTGGAAACCTCTCCTCTTGATCATCCCTCCTCTCTCTCTCCTCCTTTTCTTCTCTATCTCCTTAACACCCATCAACCCTTTTTCCACCCTTTCCCCTCTCGCTTCCCGTTTCTTCAACAAAACCACCCTGATTACACTCCCCTCCACCTCCCCAACAACAAATCTTTCATCAACTGCTCACCCTAGTTCGCCGCCTGGGAATCCGAGTGACTCGACTCAGTGGAAAGATGAGCTGGATCGGTCGAGAATGGCCGTGTGTTTAGTTGGTGGGGCCAGGAGGTTTGAACTGACTGGACCCTCGATTGTGAAGAATATTTTACAAGTGTATCCAAATTCAGACCTTTTTTTACACAGCAATTTTGACAACAATGCTTTCAAATTCACTATCTTGAAAACTGTGCCAAGGCTCGCCTCTGTCCGGATTATCATTCCTCAACCTCTGCCCGAGACCTTGCCTCAGCTCCGTGTCCTTACAGCTGCTAATTCTCCTAATGGCATCCAGGTTTGTTCCCCTTTTGCCTTCACTACAATGTTTTTCTTAAGGTTTAATATATATTTTTTCAGCAATTGGATGTTTACCTGATTTAATCTAATCTTAATGATTTTTTTTATGGTAAATTACGATTTGATAACTTTTTAGAGAATAATGTGGTCTCCTCTTTTGTTTTCTCCTAAAGAAAAGATGCGCCATGAGGGTTCAAATTTCTGATAAAGCTGTGAGAATTTTCATGGATTCACTCATCACTAACAGTAGGCATTTCCTTAAATAAATAAAACAATGTTACTATTATTCTCTTCTTTTTATTTTTGTTACACCTTTTTATAATAATTATTCGTGCCTTTTAAGATAACCTTTGGGCTGTTGTTCTTGCTGGAATTTTAAGCAAAGACACAAATTTACAAGGACGGCCTGCTGAGGTTGGGTTTGAATAAATTGGGGATTTTGGATATTTCGAATTCAATTTGATGGTTAGTGTTTTGAATTTGTTGTATCATCAAGGGTCTTGTTTTTGCGGTGACATTTTGCTTTTTTTTTATAAAAAAAATATCTTCTTTTTATATTTTATTTAAAAATAAAATTTTTAAAAATAAAATAACAAACATTATTTAAGTGCTGTCAGCAGCTTTTGCCCTCTTTTTTTTTAGCTTTTTTCATCCAAAAGCAAAATTCTAAAGTGTTTGGAAGTGCTAAAAAAAGCTAATATTAGAGTCCATTTCGCGCATGACTTGTAATTATTTTCAGGAGCTACAAATTTGTGGTTTTTGAGAAGCCATGGCCATAACTAAAAGCCACAACTTTCCCAAACGAATCTGAAATCGACGACTATGTTCTAAAGAAGCATTAGGTTATGTGATAGTCCAAGTTCAGATAAAAAACGGAATGGAATGGATGCGCAGCTCTGTTTGAACTTTGGATAATTAGCTTTACAATGGCTATGCAATCCAAATTTCAAGTATCGAAACACACACATGTTTAGATAGTATAAACCTCGATCCCATCACGTCCATAATTAATTCTACGTGCAGCCACCTTTACTTTTTTATCTCACTGAAAATTTACCATTAACTTATTTTATTTTATGGGACCACACTCAAGCATTGAAAATGTCGTGTTCGGAAGTGCCATCACGCTCCAGTGATTCCGGTTGACCCCACTTCCACCTGATAAGCACTACTTGTTGTCTTGGTATTTATAATGAACAAGACGATGAAGGTGAATTCATGTGTGTGTTGTTGCTTTTAATTCTTTCAGGGCCTACTCCAGTACTTCAACTTAGTGGAAGGATGTCTGACAATGATCCAGGAATACCAGAACCTGAAGGGGTTCAAGTATGATTGGATAGTTCGTACGCGTGTTGACGGGTACTGGAATGCCCCGTTGGGTCCCGAAAATTTCATCCCAGGTCACTACCTGGTTCCACCAGGGTCCTCTTATGGTGGCCTTAATGACCGGCTTGGCATTGGTGATCTCAACACTTCAGCGGTGGCCCTTTCCCGTCTTTCTTTAGTTCCCCAACTTGACGCGGCCGGATTTCATCAACTCAACTCGGAAACTGCTTTCAAGGCCCAGCTTACCACACAAGGTGTGCCTTTTGATACTAGAAGATTACCCTTTTGCATTGTTTCGGATCGGAAATATGATTTTCCTCCGAGCCGTTTTGGGGTGCCGGTGGCTGCATTGTCAAGTCCAGGCCCGCTAAGTGGTGCGAAATGCAGGCCATGTAAGCCAGTTTGTGAAGGGACTTGTGTCGGTGATATCATGACATGGCTTTATAAAGATTGGAGCTGGACTAACTGGGAAAATGGGACGCTTAAGTTATGTGATGCCCATGGTGATTTGGAGGCAGGGTGGGAAAAGATTTTCGATAGAGATGCAGGGAAGGAGTTTGCCTCTGAAAGGAAGAGGATTCGGGGTCTGAACACGAAGCAATGTGCTGTTGATTTTAATGAAATGAAGAAAAGGGCTTCCATGTGGGATACTCCTCCAGTGGAGGAGATATGTAGATTAGGACTTGGAGAGAATTAGAGTCATATTCTTGATTTTGAATTTTTTTTTTGGAGGTTAATTTCTTGTAAAAAGAAAGGAAATAGGAGGGTGTTCGGGGGATTCTAGGTGGAGGGAATTTTCTTTTAATTCGAGTATATTGGATCATAATCCTGTAGTGATTGTTTATTGTTCATCAAGGTTCTAATCACAGGACCGCAGGAATAGTTTTATCATTATATGGTGTGGTGTTATTGAGTTTTCTGGTGGTCGTGGGTGTTGTGCTTTGAGTTTTCCGGCGAGAACAGTTCACCAATCCAAACTAATAAAGGTAATTAAAGGTGATGACTGGTCTAGTGCTACCTCCCTTCGTGCTCCGGGCGCAGCCCTGCGTTTTCAAAACTAAATTCATCAAAATAAAACACGATAATGTAAAAAAATATACTATATCAACATATCAAAATTATTGTAATATACTATAAAAAATATTAATTTAATATTTTTTAAGCTAAAAATATATATTTTTTAAAAAACAGAAAACAATGTTAAACATCACGTAATCAAGGTTAGACTGGTCGAAGTTAATTTCTCAAGCAGCATCATCATCATCACGCAAAATGCCGGAAATTAATTTACATAAAGCACCCATTAAGTAGATTAATTATGTGTGGGGCAAAGAAAAAGGTGATAATGATGATCTATTGATCTACCTTTCTGTATAGACCATAGCTAATGGTTTCAGAGTGTTCTAGAATTGCACTATGCATTGGATATTTGAAGGAAAGGTAGGTGAGCAATCGCACGCGCACAAAGCCATTTTGGCACTTGACATATCATTGAACGGGGAAAAAAAAACATTATGGGGTGATTTAAAAGAAAAAAATAATTTCTTTTTAATTTCTTTTTAATTTTTATATGTTTTTAGATTGTTTTGATGTGATTATATTAAAAATAAAATTTTAAAAATAAAAAAATTATTATTTTAATATATTTTTAAATAAAAAACACTTTGAAAATCAATAGTTAAGATAATATCTATATTTATTATATGATTTTTAAACAACAAAATCTACCAAATCTAATACTTAATGTTTTCCAGTTAACAATGTAACAGCCTTGTGTTCATAGTTTTATAATTTGGAGAGTCAATTACCCATTAATTAGATATAATTTATAACTCTATACGCAAAATTCCAAAAAACTAGTATTTCTCAAATTCTAAATTACAAAAACCCTGATCGTATAAATCTTAAATGTGTAGTATCAAGTATGTTTTGTAAATAAGTTAAAAAATTATTTAAGTAATAGTTAAACTGGTCTAAGCTAGAAAGAAAGAAAAATATCAAAACAATTAGGAATATAAAGAAAGAAATCTGAAAATTCATCTCTCAAATTTACTATTGACCCAGATTAATTATGGTTTATGTAAGTATGAAATAGTCCATAAATTTTAAATAAGTTCACAACCAAACTCTTAAATAAATATATAATTCAATTTTGGGGGGTGTAGGTCTTAAATTTGTCTTCTAGAGGTTATTAGTTCGAGTCCCACAAACCTCAGGACCACTGGGGACTTACATGGTCGTTAACTTCAGGATCCATGAGATTAGTCGAGATGTGCGCAAGCTGATCCAGACACTCATGTTAATATATATATATATATATATATATATATATATATATATATATATATATATAGAGAGAGAGAGAGAGAGAGAGAGAGAGAGAGGTCTCTGTGGATATATAGTAAGTGGTCGTAGCATATCCTGGGTGATAGCCTTGCTGAAATCCTGACACTGGTTGATGATAATCAGCTCGGAGATGATACTGGTTGCCATTTTGGTAATTTCCAGTCTCTACCCAACAGATGTCTGCATGTTTTCCTCCCTTTGATAACTTTCTAAGCAACTTGTTCAGATCCACTCTACCGTTGATTATGTCATTCCCTGTTCAGCATCTATAGAGTAAGTGACCCCTGAAACAGACATGATGGTAGATTGATATACAATCAATCCGATAATGATTGATAGAGAAATTACTTGATTAATCACCTTTGATTCTTTTCAATACTTTAGTCAATGTCTTGTGCCAATCCCTCTGGTGTCGACTTTCAAACCACAAGATTGCAAAGGAATATGGATCATATATATATAAGGAGGGCCAAATTAAAAGACTTATTCTAAAAGGGGTTAAAATTTCAAGGGAGGGGTTGAAAAAAATTTTCTTTGCAAGGACCGGGGTCACTGCCAGCCCCCGTACCTCCGCCATTGTATATATAAGAAGCAAAACAAGATTGATAATACATAGAAATGAAAAGTATGAACAAGTAAACTGTAGTCTGACCATGTTTGAGTTGAGATTTGAAGCCATTGAGAATGGAACAAAGGGTATTGCTGCAAGATGTGCTAGGGTTTTGGATCACATAGGTATTTATAGATCTTTGAACCGACTGAAAATGAAGATTTTTTGTTAAGCAAAGATAAAATCTTCATGGGATATGTTTAGATTAGGATAAAAGGATCAGTAAAATACAAATAGCATTAATCACTTTCCATTGAAGAAGGTGATTTAGAATCAAAAGATTTACTTTCTCTTCCATGAATGATCATTATACGAAGGTGTCGATATTTCCCAAATATCGACAAATTGACCAGAAAGTTAATGTGTGGAGCTTGTGAAAATTAGGCGAGAAGATGGGCTAGCGAATGTTTCCAACAATTAGCAGGGCGAAGCCCTCGCTTGCAAATGGCCTACGGCAAGGGAGTCCAATTACAGGCAGTAAATTAAGATTTATTATTATTATTATTATTTTAAAAAAACCAAGTTCTAGTAAATTAAATCTACGTATCAAAGAATCATTAATAAAATAATAATAAAATACATCAATATTTTTTCACGCTAATTAGTAAATATAAAATTTCTTTTGAGCATCTAAAAATACACGATCCAGAATTAATTATTCATATTATACTGCAAAATCAACCTTCGCGTGAAAAAAATATTTAACTGGTGCAATCTCGTGATTTTTTTTTGTATGCTCTTAGATGACAAGCGCAAGAATTATAGAAAATTAATAATGCACTCGTCTAATTAAAAACTTATTAAAATAATTTTTTTAAAATTTATTTTTAACACATTAAAACAATCTAAATATATAAAAAAATTAAAAAATGAAATTTCACAAACCCGATATATCAACTCATTATTTATTAATACGGTCAAAAACTCTTATAAGATTCAATTTGATATAATTTTTGTTTAAAAAATAATTATTTCAACTTTTTTTTAATAAAAAATATTATAATAATATTGTTTTGAATTAATTAAAATTATAACCTGATTCTGGGATAAATCATAAACCGAACTGGATTTTATAACCGTCGTTTTGTTGTATAAAAGGATGCAAAAAATAGAGAAAAAACTTGGGAGATGTTGGGGCAGGCTGTAAACTTGTCATCTGTCTATAGGGTTTTATTAAATGGGCTTCTTTTTCGTAGGGTTAGGTGGAGCAGATAAGGCATCACCTCCCCACCCCACAAATCTAATTAAGCAAGTCCTTTATTAAGCACCATATATTTACAAATTTTCATTTCATCAAATAAAGTGTGCTGAAGAATCCAAGCAAGGACGAGCCTTCTTTTTAAAATAAAATAAAAAATTAAGTGGTAATTTTAGAATATTTTTACATATTAAAATTATTTTTCCCCAAACTTGTACTAAACAAATTAATTATGCATTAGGATAAAATACATTTTTTATTTTTTATAACTCGAAGAAAGGTTGTTAGTTGAGGAGTGCATCTTCGAGATAGAGTTTGATTAGGTTAAGTAATTAATTTTTTATATATAAAAGGATAGAAATTGATGATGTCATTAATTTCATATCGATTAGAAGATAATATTTTAGTTGTTTATAAGTATAAAATGTATATATTTCCCCAAGAGGTATTTTTTAAAATGATAAAATCCAGTATGTAGTTCTAGTGGGGTAATATATCTTATGAGACTTACCATGTACGAGTGTATGCACACATTATTATTGAAGCTATTTGTGGGGACATCAACCATACGTGACTACCCAAACTCCTTGTTTGGGGAGTTATGATGATACAACCAATCCAATATCATCTAAGAGACTAGGGTTTTAGTCGCTTATAAGCACAAAAAACATTTTTTTTTCAAGAGGGTCATTTTAAAAGGATGAAACCTACTATGTGGTTTCGTAGAGCAATACCTTTTGAAGAGATATCATGTGCGGGTGTGAACACACATTATCATTAATATTTAACTAAAAATTATACCTAAAAGCTTACCTAAAAGCCTACCAAGAGTCCTCTCATGTCAAAAAAAATATTTAGTTAAAAGGATAAAGATAAAAATATAAAAATAAATCTTTTTTTAAATTTTAGAATGAATTTATGGTTTTTTTTTAAAAGAAGAACTGTCATAAACTATCTTCATCTATTTTGACTCGAGACAATAAGATAATATTTGGTTATTATCCCGGAATAAAAAACAAAAAACAAGATGTTTATAAATATGTTCTTTTTATACTTCTTATTTTAAAAGTACATCATAAAAATATTTATTTTTATGTTTTTATTTTCAGTTTCTTTTATCTCTTATTTATCCTAACAATAACTAAATGGTATCTAACTACGAATGTTATGTGTGTGTGTGTGTGTGTGTGTGTGTGTGTGTATATATATAAAAGAAGGCTAAATGATTAAAACGTGGAACCTTGTCTCTTTTTTTTCCCTTCAAGTTTTCAGTGAAGATGCCTTCTAATCATCTCCACATGGGATGACTCGACACTAAAGTAAGACTATATTATACACCCATCATTGACAAAAACACGTACGAACTCCTAATTAACACTCTCTTTTTTATGAAAAAAAAACCCCTTGGGCCGCTAAGCTTCATACATACTACCACCGTTTTGCAAACGAATCTCGTGAGTTATAATTAAAATCTTATCTCCTAGCATAACCCAGGACGTAAGAGGCAGAAGGGTTCGAGGATAAGTTCTTCCAAGCTTATCTGTCATGTCTGGTCTAAGTTCTCTCAGTGTCTCGTAAGTCCAACAATGGTGGATTTTAGTTAATTGATCGAATATTTTGGTTTTAATAAGAGAGTGACCCTCTGATCAGAACACAACGTGGTCAGGTTGGAGCCTTGGATGTTCAGTTCTAACGTTTGTTAAACTAATAATTAACATGGTTGACATTAGAGGACTCTAGCTAGACTTTTAGGTATAATTTTTTGCAAGTGAGCTTTCAACTTCCATAGGTTTGGGTGGAGTCCAATCCTCCAAATGCAATGACTAACTATAATTTCTGGAATCAATGCACGCATATGGATCATATTAATCAACGTTTACTCAGTCTTATTGGTCGTATAATTAATACAAGCTCTCTGTGTGCCACGAAGAAGAATGGTCAATTGCTGGCCAGAAGTAGGCATGCCATGATCTCATCTCTTAATCCATGCTGTATAAGCCAATTACTTGGTGCCAGCCAAGGCTTTTGTCTGGTGTAGAGAGAGGGGGAGCTGATGGTTCTAAACCAGTCATAAATCCACAACTCTTGGGAGTTGGCAAACAGCTCCAGGCAGTAGTTGTATTGGATAGGACATGCATTCCTTGGATTTAATTATATTTAATTCTTACCAACATTAAACAATTACGATCAACACATTTTCTGTCTAGCCATCATTTTTCTAGATTTTTCATTCAAACCACAGCTTTTTAAGCTTCCATGATTTCATGTTGACTACTATATCGAGTCACGCCGATTTTTTTAATTAGTGTTTGGTTATATATATAAAGGAAGTTGGGATAGAAATGCATATTCTCATATTTTCTTTATTTAAAAAAAAAAACTACAAAAAACTTGAATATAAGATTTCTTTTTTGTCGATCTTAAACCAAGTTCTCACACTTGTATATGTGTTGCGTATTATTTGTGAGTTAATGAGTACGTACATTTGCATAATTAAACAAATTGCATGACCTACAATGAGAAAATGAGGGAAATTCGAGCATATATAGTGAGGGGAGATTCGAGCATATCTCGTAAGAAAAAAGGTATGAACTAGAAGATTAATAAAACAAATCGAACCAATATTTATTGTCGCACGAAATAATTTTTTTTTTTCTTTTTCCATATGAAATACTGCATCACCAAAAAAAGAGAGTGCGGAACGATGAACTGTCAAAAAAAGGTACCTTTTCCAAGCCTTTAAAGGTGGCTAATTGACTATTATTGGATCCGAAAGATGCATCAATCTGACTTTTTTTCAATATGTAAAGATACATGTTCTATCTTTCGATCCACCGAGTTCAAATTTTAAATTAATTTATAATGTTTGTTTAAGGTTTATTTAATTTTCATCGAAGTAGATTGAGTGTGTCGACCCGAATTTCTATATATATATATATATATATATATATATATATATATCAGAATTTAATTCTTGAAATTGATTATTTATCTTAAAAGTTAATTAAGAAACTAATAAATGACAGTAAAATTAGAAGAAATCTTTTTATTATTGAGAGTTGGTGTGGTGCTGGTCCTATTTACAAGTGGCAGCAAAAACTTTCCTGTGTGTTGTATATATGATTAGTTAGGTGGAGAAACAAGGGACTTGATAGGATTAAGATTGCAACGAATTTATGCAAGTGTACGTACATTATTAGATGGCATGAACAGGACTACTTCGAATTGTTTCATATATATCATCAAAACCCATATGTTTTTTCTCTAACCCCCACATGGTGATATTCCAGCCTAATTCCATGACTGCTGTTGCCTTTAAGCTCTGTAATTCACCCTCTGCCATATTTGCATGTAAAGTTTCATCATTAGTTTTAATTAATTTTATAGTCTTATCATCATTAGATTAATCCTAGCTAGGTTCTAGAGTAAATTAATTAATTGGTGGTTTAAAGGTAAAATTAATTAAAACACATCTTATATGATATTTTATATATCTTTTTAATTCACATATACGAGAGTTACTAAGAGCAGGTAATTGTTTTCAGGCGGACCATGCAATGCACTGCAAAAACCAAACAAACCCTAGGTGATGAAAAATCATTCAACCTCATAGAGTCAGTGCATGAATTATAAAAACAAATCTTTATGTTTTTCTCCAAATTCAAACATAAAAGACTTCGATTACGATAACGTCGTGGGTTATAAATAAAATATTGTTTCGGAACGCAGTTAAAATCGTGTTTTTTTTAAATTTTATTTTTTTGAATTGTTTTAATATATTAATGTCAAAAATAATTTTTTAAAAATAAAAAATATTATTTAGATGTATTCCCGAGCAGCGAAAAACACTTTAAAAAACAACTGCTACCATATTACTAAACACACTTAATTAATTTATTAGTCCCATGTGACTAATTTCTTAAGAATTCTAATGATTAACCTCGTAATAAATCCTTCCCATATGGGAAAGAAAGACTTGGAGCAAAGGAAGACATGAAAGTTGGGCTACAATATTCCAAAGAAAGACAGCATGTCAAAACCGCTTGTGTCTCCTCTCCAGTTGAAATGGAAACCACCACCTCGTTTTGCAAACCCACTTGGTTAAAACTAAAACTAAATGAACAGCTGGATTTATTCGCGGATCCAGTTCCCCTTCATCCTTAACCCCCTCGTGCACCTTAGTTGTCCATGTCTTCCCTTTATATACTCCTCTTCTCCTTCCTTTCCTTCTCACAACAGAAAAACACTGCAACTCCAAAATCCAGAAGCATAAAGGCATCACCAAAATATATCCACTACCACCTCAAGATGGCGCCCGGCGTATTCAAGCGCTCTCTTTCATTTCCTAACAAAATTCCTAGCCGCACTCCATCAAAACCACCCATCTCTTACCACAATAGATCCATCAGTCTTCCATGCAGATCACACCCCTTGATTTCCCAGCTCCAAAATGAGATCGACGAGCTCAAGACTTGGTCATCGAAGCTCGAAAACCGAACTTCTGCTTGGCTTTGTGATGGCTTAAGTCGTCTTAAGGACGTTCAAGATTGTTTAGACGATATCCTTCAGCTACCTCAAACACAAGAATCTCTTCGTCGACAGCCTACATGGGCGGAGAAGATTCTTGAAGACTTTCTTCGCTTCGTCGATGTTTATGGAATCTTCCAAACATTAGTTTTGTCAGTTAAAGACGATCAACGTGCTGCCCAGGTGGCTATAAGGAAGAAAGATGACTCAAAGATTGCTTTATGCATCAAGTCTCGCAAGAAAATGGCTAAAGAAATGGATAAACTCGTTTCCACAGTTCGATGCATCGCACGATGCCAGTTTCCGGGATTGGATTCAGGCCTCTCTGTTGCAGATGCTGAGTTGGTTGGTGTTATTATAGATGTTATCGAAGTCAGCATGTTGGTTTCGGTTGCGCTTTTTAATGGAATCTCATTGTCATTTAAGTCAAGAAAATCGTCCTGGATTGGACTGAGGTTGCCGAAGAAGGAAAAGAAGATTAAGATTGGAGAAGGAATCCAAGAATTTCAAGAAATTGGTGTTGAGAGGTTGTGGGGATTGAGAAAGAAGGGATATGAAGAGGTGAGGATGGTTTTGAAAAGGATGCAAGACTTGGAGGAGTGTATTGGTGATATTGAAACTAGTGGCCAAAGAGTGTTTAGGAGTTTGATTAACGCTAGGGTTTCATTACTCAATAGTCTCACGCAATAGAGAGAGGAACAAAATACATCATGCAATTTAGTTTTTACTTTATATTTTCTCCTTTCTCTTTTCTCCTGTTTCTCCAGTGAAAGCAAATGAAAATTGTCAAAATTAGTGTCAAGATTTGAATAGAAATGGAATATTACTGTACAGTCTTGAATATCACATCCTGCTTTGTTCTTAGAGATTTGATTCTTATTAATTTTTTCTTTAAGCAAATAAAATAAGAAGAACCTCTGCCAGCAGAAATGATGGCGCGCGGTAATTTGTGGTTATTTTGAATCAATTATTGGAGGGATATATATAATTATGTGAAAAAAAATTAAAAGTAGTATTTGTTTGCTGTTTAAGATAAAATTAAGAAACAAACATTAAAAAAATGTATTTTTTATCTTAAAAACATAAAAATTCACTTTAAAAATATTTTCAAAACATATTTATTTTGTTTCTTCGTAAATTTCCACTCTTTAATATCAAAACACTTTTTTACTTTATTGTATCTATCTTTTATATCTTCAAATAGCATTAACCAAACACAATCTCTCTCTCTCTCTCTCTCTCTCTCTCTCTCTCTCTCTCTCTCTCTATATATATATATATATATATATATATATATATATATATATATATATATATATATATATATATTGCAATCAAAAAACCATATACATGCATGTGAAGTTTAGCTGTATTGCAGCAGTGTCACGTTATTAATTCGTTAGGCTAGCTTGCACCTCTGCGTGTCCAAATATTGAAAATGATTTGGTGAATATAAATGCACCATGTATTACATTTGACAACCAGTATGGAAAATTTAAATACAGATTATGTGTATAAGCTGTTGATTTAATCACTTTATTTTTCATCGGCTTTAATTTAACTGGGAGATCATTTTATTTATTTATTTATTTATTTTTATTAACATGAATGTTCAGACTAGCTTGTGTGTACCTGACTAATCTCATATGCCCTGAAGTTAACGACCATATAAGTCTCTAATGACCCTGAGATTTGTAGGACTCGAACTGGTAATCTTTATAAAGCAAATTGATCAGGACCTGACCAGTTGAGCTATACCCCTTAGAGTTTTAACTGGGAGATCATTAGACTTTGAAGTGATGGTGATTTAATCTCTTAAATTTTAAATATTTTGAGAAATTAATTCCTCAATTTCTAGGCCATAATATTGGCATCCAGACTCTTTTTTAATCGATTTCACCAAAATCTCTAGCCTAAGCATGCTTGAACCCCCCACAAAAAAAAAAAAAAAAGTGTTGTAATTGTTGTAGACATGCCCTAAAACATGACAAAGAGATAGACAAGATTAACTTTGTTTTTACGCAAATAATAAATTGAAGACATGGAGATTAAACATGTTACGTGCATAGGCTTGCACGTTGATATTGGATCCATATACAAATTGAAGCAAAGCATCACATGGCTATATATGTTAACATAATTTCATTATACATAGCTGGTGATTTTAATTATTAGTTTTAATAATTATTGTTTAGCTGGAAAGCTCGTTTACTACTCTTCAATGCCATCATTCCTTCATCATGACTTTCGTTACGAGTTAATAGAAAATCATGCATTATTATGCTTCCTATTCGTTGGCATTGCTTCCCTTTCTAGCTTCTTCTCGAGATTCAATGGCCTCCACCGGCATTGACAGCTGAATTTAGCTCAGAACTTAAATTGTTTTGACATCCCAACTAAAAGACGAGAGCAAAAGGAGCTATGGGTGTGGTCCCTTGATCTTTAGTGTGCTAGGTTTATCTATGCCTCGTGAGGGGGAGAAAGATGAACAAAAAGGTCTGTATAATGCATGCACGAACACTTATGAGGTCCATGATTATGAGTTTTGCAATATCCTCAAATAATTGAACTTCATTAATTGCTCATGACCTCTTATAAATTATTGGGATCCACTGCTTTTTCCCTCCCTTGTAGCCAGCTAGATCTCATTCTTTCCAAGAGATTTTAGATATATCTTGGCACTTGTAATTTAGTTAATGAGATTGGTTTAGATTTATTATTCATTCGGATGGTTACTTCGAATAATACAAATATAACATGGTATTTAGATCGAAAAAACCAATATTAAATTGATGTATTTTTAGTTTATTTTTTATATATAATTTTGGTATAAAAATATAGTTATTTTCCTTAATTCACATTTACTTTTTTTATTTTTTTAAATATCCACACAATAATATAATATAATAAGAATGTGTTTATTTTGATTAATTTTAAACTACTCTATTACGAAATTAAAATGTGATGGGCCGTCTCTCCAATTACCCATACTAACATCAGCCCAAGCTCAATCAATGGGTCCATCTAGATTAAGCCCAAAACAAATTCCTTGTTCAAATCCCGTTGCGAATGCAAAAGCAGTACTTGGGCCGGGAAAGGCCCATACGTTACGTAATCCTCCTCCTCTTGTTCGCCCTTTTCTCCCGCCAAACCCATCATTTCACCAATTAAAGCGTATAAGAAATTATCAATTTCAAATCCGTGTTTATAATTTTTCGACTTAGAAAATGAGTTATCTTTACTTTATCAAGATCATCTAATAAATAAGTTGCACATAAAAAACTAGCGTGACTCATTAATCCATTTAGCTTTTCAAGTCAATTACTTTTCCAACTCGGGTATAACAACTATTTTCAATAACACAATCAATTCCTAAAATAATTAAATTGAAGAAACTTCAAGGTGGGCATCCCAAGTGCGCTAATTGTTTAGCTCTTAGATGCACCGTTCATCTGCCAAATCCCCTTTCAAAACAAGAGTATAGGGAGAAAATTTGCTACATTGCTAGCTTCTACATGTCTAAATACATGTGTGTGTCTATATTATTAGAAATTAATATACAAAAACTTATTTAACAGTTTAAAATTTTGAATATATTGAATTGATTTTTTAACATCATATCAGAGTCTTGATGATCAAACACTTACAAATTCAAATTTTATTGTTTTTATTCTAATTAATAAAAATTATATATATATGAACTCCTCCATGATCAGATAGCCAAGCAACTGGACCCATTTCATATTAGACCGTTGCAACATTATCCTGCATGAAGGCTTATCACCATTGTCTTGTTTGTGCAAGGAGCTCGTGACCTTTTCTTTTTTTTCCATCATCTTTCGTAACTTTTATTAAATGAGCACGTATTTTCGTTTTTAGCATAGATCGAAGACGTTGGAGGCTTATCACTACTTGTCTCGAATTCGAAAGGGAAACTGCCCATCAAAATGGGCCAGTACTGGATGTTATTCTTGATAAGCTCCGGCCAGGTGAACAGCATTTGCCGACAATATTTACTCCTTAATTACATTTCACTCATCCATTACTGTAACAATTCCAGCTGGTTTTTATCCATTGTTAATTTTCAATCTGGTAACATAGTATGGGAGGGGACCTTGCCCTCTAGCCGAAGCCAAACCTAGAATCATGTGGGGGGGACAACTTATTTTCTAACCAGAACCTACGTTCGTATTTTATTAGGCATTATCAAAGGCCAAAAGTTGTAGCCTTTCCTAGGAATTAGGATAGGGTAGAATGCTGATCATAATGAGGAGTACCATGCTTCCATGCCTACTCTTCCTTGGTTCATGGCATCTCACGCATTAAAAAACAAGGGAAAAGGAGAGACAATAGAGACAAGTTTTATCGAGTTGGATTTCCACTCCAACCTCCTTTTTAAGATCATACAATCAGATTCAAAATCCCCATCATGAACGTGACTCTTTTCCTTTGCCTGTCTTCCCGAATCCAAAACGCTCAAAAGGAGAACGCACAGCATTCTTCATTTGGAAAGCATTATTCCCCTTCCCTTTCTTCACTTTTCTAACGCTTTGCATGGCTTTGTAGAATCAATTGCCAGACCACTTAGACAGAATCACCCAATTCACTTCAAATGTATTCCCTCCAGTGAACCAACTTACACTAAACCTTGTCTCATCTTGGCATTTACAGACCTCCACGCTCACTTTTTGCCAAAACAAAAATATAGAAAGAGAGCCACCCACGTTAGTTTCAATCAATTAAAGGGTTGAAATATTGTTCTTGTCCATTTAATTTCTTCATAAAGACACAACATTACCCAATTATGACTACTATTATGGCTTGATTTGAAAACAAGATCATCTTTTTTGGCTTTTCAAATCCTCTATGATGGCTTGTACGTAGCCTTGATAGCAGGAGCTATGTGGAGAGGTGAAGTGTATAATTGCTCTATCATGTGCATGGTATGGTCATCTGATAATTCTCAATATATATATATATTGGTATTGATGTACGGAATGAAGATCCATTGACCTCTATCCTCATGGGACCAGTGCCGTCACCTTTACTAATAAAGAAATGATTGTTCGTAATTATTCTATACACTCAGCATAAGCATATTTGTGCTTTCAATTCTTGTATAATATCGGGATTCAATGTATAAAAACGTAGTAGAGTTCCAAGTGTATCAATAATTTCTTTTTTTTCTCTACAATGTTTCAAGGGTATAAATTACTATATATTATATACATGTACATGTATACAGATGAAACTTTACTATATTCTAGATCTCTGATGAGAATTATTCATTGATCCCATTTCTTTGAAATAAAGGTGTGGAATAATTTTTCATCTGCACAATAGTACCTTTTTCCCAAATGGTTTGTTCTCTTTGTTTTTTTTTATCTTTATTCTTTCTTGAAACTATTTATAACATAGTTTTGTTGTGAAAACTACAATAATAATGATGATAAATATAGTAAAAAAAGAAAAACACATATTAATGTGTTTCAACAATATATCTACATCCACATGAGTAAGAAGCTATATTTCACTATATGTCAAATTAGGGTTATATAATATGTATTTAAAGTGAATTGTAGTTGTACAAGAAGTATTAGTAGTTTTCAATAATACATCTACTATACTGCGGGGGCGTTGCTCGTGCACCCCCTACCAATCAATCATCCTTAACAATAAAACAATAATTTACATCCTAAAAAGATAGACATTCGCTCCTCTACTTCACTCTGACATCTATCTATGAACCACATTTTATAAGAAGTTAATAGATCTGCTCAGTTTGATAAATCAAGCCGGTAACCTACTTACTTAAAACTAAATTCGAGTCAAGTTTTTCTTAAGTAGTTTAGAGATTGATCTTGTTAAATTCAAGTGAGACCTAATCAGGCCAACCCAAAAGGATTTTTTTTTTAATTATTGTCAAAAACAAAATTATTTCATTAAGAAAATTAAATCATTTTGGAATTGACCCAACAAATCTATGCTTCAACTATGGTTTAACAAGTAACTCTAACATTATGCCTTAAAAAAACCAAAAACATTGTGGTATGATTAGACTGATAGTTACAAGCCTCGGTTTAGATTAGGCATATTAACTCTTGAATTAACTAGTATACCTGGATTTGTTTACTTTTTTAATATTAATTTTATTCAAAATAATGTTACTTTCAATAAAAATAAAATAACATTATTTTGAAAAAAAAATGTTTTAGGTTCCCTAGATAATAAGTTAACCTACTATGCCACCTAAATATTACTGGGTAAACTTTATAGATGATTTGATTTCAAACCCGGCTTAGATAAGGTACTATGACAACGAAATAACTAAAGATGTAAAGAAATAAATTAAGGCACCCTCATGGACACTAATGTAAATATTGGGAAATTAAGGCACCCTCATGGACACTAATGTAAATATTGGGAATCAAAAAGCTAAGGACCATAAATGCAAAAACCTCAAAAATACCAAAGAGACGTTATGCCAATCCCGCCAGCCAGCCAGCCACCCCCTCTCCTCTACCATGCCATTAAAGCTCATTCAGTGCCACTTTCTTTCTTTCTTTCTTTCTTTCTCTCCCTAATAGATGCAGCTTAAATGCGCACACACCCCTTAAAACAAATTTAAACCTCTTATAACGTTCCTCAAACATCCACTTCCCCTCTTCAGATCAGACCAGACTTCTCTCTTCTTGTCTGGTTCAACTCTTCACTTCATGGGCTGCTCCCCTTCAAGAATTGACCAGCTCCCTGCAGTATCTCTATGCCATGACCGCTGTAAGTTCCTTGAAGAAGCTCTCTACCAAAGCTATGCCCTCGCTGATGCTCATGTTGCTTATATGCACTCCCTCAAGTCCCTTGGCCCTACCCTTCGCCGTTTCTTTGATCAAACCCTCATCAATGATCAGTCAGATTCTCAATCTAACGGCGATCCTGAAACTGTTGCTAAACTCATTAAACCCTCTTCACCTGATAACTGTCCCTCAAGTTCAACAAACTCGGAGACTTCTCACATTGATTTTCCTTCTGATTTAGAAGATGAAGAATTTAGAGACAACAAAGATTTTGATTCACTTCATACAATCCAACAAAATCAGTTTAACTCATATTCTTATGATCATCATGACTATAATGGGTACGATTACCCAGCATGGAAAACTCCTCCACCTCCGGCTTCAAGTAGTTCAGCCTGGGATTTCTTGAATTTCTTTGAAACATACGAGAGATATGAATTACCAGCCAAAGATAAGGAATTTGTGAGAGAAATTCGTAGAGAAGATAAAAGTGGTAAAAGTCGAGAAGAAGATAAAAGGGGTGTGAGATTGAAAGCAGAGAAAGGTAATGGTGTGAAACGGAACAAGGTTGACGTGGTAGAAGAAAAGAAGGTTGAATCTGTGAAAGAGGAGAGTAAAGAGAGTAAAGATTTGGGTCAGCAGGCTAAAAATCAAAGTGTCTTGGAGATCATGAAGGAAGTAGAGGTCTTGTTTGACAGAGCTGCAGAGTCAGGAAATGAAGTTTTAAAGATACTTGATGCAGGGAAATTCAGATATTATTCCAAGAATTCTATCTACAAAGGTATCTTTGTTACATTCTTTTTTGACATAGCTTAATTTCTTGCTTAATAATTAGTCTATTAGCATTAAATATTGTCATGATTACGTAATTTTATTTATTTTTTGTCTGTAAAGGAGTTTCTTCCAAGACATTGCAAACTGTTAGTCCATCTTTTTTGGAGAAGAATGGTTCTGTTCATGGGGGTTTTGGTGAGGATTTGGGTATATTTTCAGTGAATCTGTCTTCAACTCTTAGGAAGCTGTGCTTGTGGGAGAAGAAACTCTATGATGAAGTCAAGGTATGCTTTACTCTTTTCCAAGAAGAATTTGATCCTACTTAATTTCTTTTTATGTTTGCTTTGTTCTTTTTCTTTTGCTTTCTTTTTGGAATGCTTCCTAGTCTACTGGGCAAGAAGGGCAACTGCTTGGCAAATATGAGGTTGAAAATTGAAACACAACCCATCTCTTTCTTGCTAAAGGAATTAGTAATTCCTTTTTAATCATTAGTATGTTAAATTTCATGGGTTTAAATTTAATTTTCATATAATTTGAACTATAGTTGACACAGTGTATAGCGAAGAAACTTTGTCCCACGTCAATAGTTTCTGAGTAGAAATTTGTATTCAAGCATAAGTGCATTGGATTGGCTGCTTTGATTAGCTCTGCATTTTGTCTGATAATTCTTTAGACTTGTAAAGGAGTAAATGCTTAGAAGGGATTTTATTGTAGGCTGAGGAAAAATTGCGGATCATTCATGCGAAGAACTGTAGGCAGATGAACAATTTGGACGAGAAAGGTGCTGACGCCAATAAAGTTAACTCCACTCGATCTTTACTCCGGATGCTGTCTACTAAAATCAAAGTTGCCATTCAAGTAATTGACAAGATATCAACTACTATCAATAAATTGAGGGACGAAGAGTTGTGGCCACTGATCAGTAACTTGATTGAAAAGTATGTTGTTGTTTAATTTGTAGTTGATGCCACTGAGTTTTTAATTTCACTTCGTTTTGATGTTTTCTTGTAGATAGCTTGTTGCTTCTTTACTAGGAATTGCTGGTCTGCAGCAACTTTTAAGATGTAGCTTAGCCTTGTTGCTTGTCTGTCTTGTATTTTCCCTGTGCCGGCTAACATCGATTCTTTTAAAGCACAGGTTACTCGGTATGTGGAAAGTTATGCTAGAATGCCACAGATGTCAGTCCCAGGCAGTTGTGGAAGCCAGGAGTTTGGATGCCATTGCATCCAATGTGAAGTTCAGTGATGCTTGTCTCGAAGCGGCGATACAACTCAAGATTGAGCTGCAAAATTGGAACCTGTGCTTTTCCAATTGGATCAGTGCCCAAAGAGGCTATGTCAAAGCATTGAATGGTTGGCTTCTGAGATGTCTTCCATCTGAACCTGAAGAAATGCCAGATGATGTGTCACCACTCTCCCCTGGTAGGATAGGAGCACCTCCAGTGTTTGCGTTCTGTAACCAGTGGTCACTTGCCATTGACAGGGTCTCAGAGATGGAAGTAATTTATGCAATGAATGGGTTTTTCGCTAGTGTAAATCAATACGGGGAACGGCATTGTGTCTACGTACAGCAAAGACTGACTACAGACAAGGACATGGAGAGAAAAATGAAGATCTTGGAGAGGGAGGGGCAGAGGTTGCAAAAGATGATGCAAGCTCGAGGGAAGGTGTTTCAAGCCAGTTCGGCTATGCATCAGACCAAAATGACCAACAATAGCAGTCTTCAGTTGGGTCTGAAACAAATTTTTGTAGCCATAGAGCGGTTTTCTGCTGATACCATGCATGGTTACGAGGAGCTTCATGTGCACATTGAACATAGTAGACTCAGTCAAGAGAATCCAGCAGCTCCTTAATTCTTCACGGTAACTAGGCATCACATTTGAATTAATTTTGTGCTGAAGCTGTTTTTGTATTCGGTTCGCCTACATGAAAGTTCAAGAATTATGCAGTGCATTCCCTTCTTGAAGTCCACAAGGCTGATTTGTGGATTCATTCTTGCCATCCTTTGTTCATTTCACCTCCTCAACTATGGATAGCTCTGATACCAAGTGCAGTAACAAGTAGGGCATCCTGGCTGCAGTATTTGAGCTACATATGTTATATTTAGCGGTTCAGTTCAGCCTCCCATGAGGCATGAATCCAGTGTTTGATCGGATGCAAGTAATATTGCTAGGATTTCTTGACATCTACTAGGGTATGCTTGATTGTCTTCTGTTTTTTCTCTTCCTTGTGGGACATTTACCCTACCGTGTTTGAAACGTTGCAGCTTTATCTCTTTTATCATCACCTGCAGCTTAACTGTAAGGGTATCATTCTCAGCTTTCTCACTGCTGTAAATTTGTTTCAGACTTTGAAGTTTTTATCTCTCAAGTACTAGAAATTGTTCCTTTTAGCAGTACAGGCTACAGGGGAATCATTGTTGTATACCTGTTTTGTGGTGAATAAAACATTTTTCTGATTCAAATAAGAATTTGCAGCAGAATGGATTAGCATCGGCAGTGAGTTGTTTTAATTAATCAACCTATCTTTGCCCAAATGTCATTAGTTCCTGTTGATAAATTGAGCACATACCAAGAAAGCAAATGGAATCCTCAATTCCTGTTTACATGTTTTTTTGGGTTTAGCTCCGCACGAGCTCTAACGCAATTGACTTTTTTTTATCTTTTACCTTTTGCATTATTATTAGCCTTGCACAGCACGGCGGATTCATCTAGAACATGGGTTGTGTGTTAAAAAAAAATTATGTTTATTTTTATATTTTAAGAGTGTTTTCTAATATATTTTAAAAAATAAAAAATATTATTTTAATATATTTCGAAGTAAAATATATTTTAAAAAATAATTGTTACCATAATTAAAAAAACCAGTTTTTTTATAGCTTTCCCTTAGAAAAAATCAGGGTTAGGAATGTTTGACAAATCTGTTCAGCATAGGAAAGAAATCGAATCCAATCAAACAAGCATGATTAATTTGTATAATTTTGTCAATGAACTTGATAGAAGAAAATTGGATTCTTTTGCCATTGATGTTTAATTGTCAAGCTCGAGACAATGACTCTTAACGCGTGAGGAAACTCTTGTTGTACTCAAGAAGTGTACACATGCTGCTGAAGTTAGATAAATGGCTTGGGGTTTGAGATGAGGAAAGTTGTCCCTTTCCGAGGAATTGGAGATAGATATGTTGATTGGCTAATATATTCGAAATGCAAGAAAGGCTTGTAATAGATAAATTAACATATGATAGAAAAAAGAACTCTTGGTTGCTTTGATCTTAATCCATGGCGGCTGGCGGCTCTGCAAAATTCCTCTGCATCTTCCAACCCTGTACTGGGTACAGAACAACAATGGTAAAACGCCTGGACACAGCCGGATCCAAGATACAGAAATAAAAACAAAAGAAAGGCAGGATTTTCTGAAGGAGGGATTACACAGAAAAATTTAATACGCAGTTTTATTATGGAGTAATTATCAGTACTCTTAAAACAGGGATTTCAACGTCCTCCTAAACTGGTATTAAACCGAACCCTTACAGGATAAAAACAATGAGGATTTGATTCAAATAAGAAGAACAAGCTAAGAACATGGAATTAAAAAATAACAAAACAGACAAAACAATATTTTTTTATCCTAATTTGGGGGGTTTTTTAAGATTCAGCTCGTTACAACTAGCTAATCCATTTAAAATTTAAACCTGATTGAATCTAAAATTATGAACTTTTTCTGTTAGCCAGGTTGTATAGCGTGATCATGACTTTTCTTGGATTTGATGGCTATTCACCTAACCCGAAGACAACAAATCCGTGTTCAATTGATCGGATCTCCTGCATCGTGTATATGGTTAAGGAATTACCCGTTCTCGTACTAAGATTAAAGTGTAATTGTGGTCGATTCAAAGGAAGAAAAAACTTGAAAAATATCGTCGAGCTTTACGTTTTCCGGTAGCATTTTTCTTTTCTTTCAGGCTGCAGGGGGATGCAGAGGAGGGCATGGCTGGGAGTGTATAATGGTTATTTTTTAATGTGTTTTTTTATTTACAAATTTATTAAATTTATTTTTCGTATCAAAACAATATAAAATTATAAAAAATAATTTAAAATTTAATTTAATTTTTTTAAAATATAAAGACAAACAAATCTTAAAACTATATTCTTCCCGCTACGCTGTAGTTTTAAAAATCACTTGGCTTCGCAGCCTCCTTCTTCTCCTTCTTCTTCTTCTTCTTCTTCTTCTTTTTTTGCCTTTATAGCCCTTAGGGTAAATTAACCATACAATTAAATGAGTGGCAGTAGATTTAATTATTTTTCATCTTCATATTGAATATTTCGTTACATATAACATAACTCTAAGAAACTATGGTAATGTGCCAGGATTTTATTCTGAATTTCTTACAGCAATTTCGATTGAGAATCTTGGAAAAATAAATTTTTAAATAGCGGATTGAGCATATTGTCTTTGAATTAGTTATTCAAATATTGCTGACACTTTTTTTTATATCAGTTTAATTCACATAGTTTAATGCAATGAAAATTTATTTATTAATTAAATTACTATTTAATTAAGATATCATTTACATTTTATATTGAAATTGAAATTGAAATATTATTTAATTAAGATTATTAATTTACTGAAAACATACGGTAGTGTAATGGGTTAAGCATGGTTTATAGTTGTGTTTTAAAAATAAATTTAACTTGAAAATATATTTAATAATTTTTTTAATACTCACAATGATTTTAATATCCTAGTATTAAAAATAAAGGAATATTTTAATTAAGTTTTAAATAAAAATATCTTTAAAAAACGCCGGTCAACACGACATCCAACACGCGATAAAATCTAGCCTGGCAATCGTGTCGGCAAAGGTAAGCATGATGTCACACTGCCAGGCAAGCTTGCTTTAGGCTTGCGTGCAAGATTTATGTTCGGGCCAGAGTACACGTCATGGTGTGAAACGAGGCCTCAGCAGTGAAAAAAGAAAAGCCCAAAAACTCACGAAACTATATAACGACGTTTTCTCGCTTATACTCGCACCGCGAGGTCTGTTTCACGCGGGGTATTTTTATTGGGAGCCAATCATATATTTGATCCATCAATGATTAGCTATGTTCAATGTTATTAATCCCAGTTTAGGACGCTAAGTAAATCTGATTACTCATTAACTCGTTTTTCTTTCTTAGTTTTTATTGAATTTTAAATTAAATTAAATTAAATTAAATAAAAGCTGTTGTAATATGATATAGTTGATACGCTCAGTTTAATTTTTTTAAAAAAATAATATTATTTTATTTTAAAAAAATAAAACATTATTTTAGGGGATATTTTTTTTTGTTTTTACCGATATCCCGCACTCTTTTTAGAAAGTAAAACTAGTCTTATTCGGTGTATGTAGCTGCCCCTCCAAACAAGTGTATTTCCTGGTAATCGAATACAACGGTGTCTTAACCACTAAACCAATATTTTATTTGTATTTTAGAGGATATTTAAGAAAGTAATAAACAATGTTTTTTTTATTTTAAATTTATTAAAATAATATTTTTTTAAAAAGTTATCTTTAATATTACTGTATCAAAATATTTTAAAAAAATAAATAAATAAAGCAAAAGTTCAACAGAGCGTATGGTAATCAAAACCTGCAACGAATGTTTTTTTTTTAAATAGAATACAGACCATATTTAATGAGAAAAATTGTCTTATAGCTTAATTGCTTATATTAAAAATGTACGAGGATACAGTAAAATAGTAATTAAAATACAAAAAGAATATCTTGGTTCCATCAAATTACCAATCTCGAGCGAGCACACGTTGTTAATTGATGGCGTTTTGGTAGAGGGCAGTCATGTCTCCGTCAAAAAAAAATAAAAAAATAAAAGGCAGAGAGAGTATTTCATTCATGTAATCGTTTATATGATGGCCACTAGAGACTTACATAGTTGTTAACTTTAAATTTTTTAAGATTAGTTGAGGTACGTGCAAGCTGACCCGAACACCCACATTAAACTAAAAAAAAAATATATTTTATTTTCCTTCTTGTTGCTTTTCGAAGCACTGTATGGTTTGGTAACAGTAAAATGAGAAAAATATATAATTTAATTGGTCAGTTTTGAAATTTGTTGTTTAGGTTTTATTTGTTTTTGTGTTTTTAAAAAAATTTAATTTTAATTTTAATTTTTTTCTTTGCTTCAAATTAATATTTGTTTTGTGTTTTCAAATCATTTTAATGTGCTGTTGTTAAAAATAATTTTTTAAAAATAATAAAATTATTATTTTAATACATTTTCGAGTGAAAAACACTTTGAAAAGTAATCGCAACCACACTCCCAAACACGCTCATAAGTTTGAGTTTTCTCAATGCCACTACAAATTTACATAATCATTAATTTCAGAATTATTAAAATTAATTAAAATATATGTAAATTAATCCGATACCACATTAATTATTAAAAAAAAATCTACTGTGATTATTCTTTCAACTCTTAGTTGTGTGGAAAATTTTACGTTATTTTTTTACTATATTCACCCTTTTACTTCAATTTTTGAAACTTTATAGCCCTTCCTTTCAATTCCTATCATGGAAGCCTATTAGTTCGATTAATGTTATTATCAGTCAGTGTCTATTCTGAAATGAGATTCTCGTGTATTGATATAAAAACTCTTTATTTTTTTGTTTCATTTAAATAAACCATAAAAAATAAAATTTATTAAGTCAGGCTGACCTCATAATTTTCATACTAAGTTAATGTAACATAGATACTTAATAATAGCTAATCCTTTCACTTTATACTTTATTTTTTTTTAGTTAATTGTGAAAGAGTTAATTTGATTAAATTCATGTTAAATAAAAGGGTTATCATTGTCAAAATAGAGTAGAGAGTTTAAAATGCATTAAAATTATGTTTTTTTTATTTTAGAGGTTTGAAAGTGTGATTGCAGTTGCTTTTTGAAGTGTTTTTTTTTGCTGAAATGTATTAAAATTATATATTTTTTTATTTTTTAAAAATCACTTTTAAAAAATCCAAAACATATAAAAAAATTAATTTTTAACAAAAAAAAAATATAAACTTTTTAAAAACATGATATAATCACTTTTCCAAACACTCACATGATTAAAAATTTGAAAGCACACGAGCATGAGCTGATTTTTCCCCCAAGTGATTGGTTTGATTTTGTATGAAAATTAAATGACTTTGGCCCTATCCAGGTAGGGCTGTGATTTTATGGAATTTTTTTTTGTTTTTATTATTTTAATAGGTTGATATGAAAAATAAATTTTAAAAAATTAAAAAATATTATTTTAATAAATTAAAAAATAAATTTTATCAATCTTCAAATCACGATGGTGATACGGCCACAGGTGAGGCATCAAATCAATCTCCATAGAGAAGAAATATGCATTGGGAGATCTGGAGATGGCTGTAAAGTCTTCAAACTTTAAAGATGCTCATCTCGAAAGGGTTGTCTTGGGAATTTTGATAACTTCTTGTACTAAGAGGATGTTATAATTTATTTACAATAATCTCGATTTAAAAATAAATAAAAATTGCGAAGGTCGTTTGTGAGATGTCCTATAAAAAAGCAAGAATATTTTTATTCGTTCAAGAGAATAATTTTTCCGTTAATAATAAATAAATCATATATTAGGAAAATATATAGAAGTAAATAAAGAATCAAACAAGGAATGATTCTATCCATTTAATAAAATATAATGTTTCCCAATACATGCTAAAATATTAATTCACAGTCCATTATTGCCATTATTTTTAATTCAACTGGATAATATATTGATTTGGTGAAATTTATATGACTTGAATAATTTTTTAATAATTTAGCTATTGTGATCAAATATTGTCCAAATAATTGGGTTGATGTCATGAAAAAATAATTTTATTTTAATAAAAATAATTGATATAGTTTGGTTCACTAACTCATGGGTTTATCAAATAAAATATAAAAAACCCGTCTCTTTGGGTTGGTTGGATTAATATTCTTTAGGTTTGGGTTAAAAAAACCATGTCTAATTTTTTATAAGTTTTAAATTGAATAGAATAAATCATCAACTCAATTGAAACTTGATTAATTTAAACAAGTTTTTAATGATATGACTATCTTAACTAAACCGATCAAAGTAACATTATTTCAATAATAATAATAATATTATTTTAATACCGGTGATCATTTTTATCAACAACTCACAATTTAATGATTCAATAATGAATATTTTTATTTGAATTAATTCTTGAATTGAATAAAAAAAAGTAGCAATGGACTTAATGGTTATTGAAGATTCATTCAAGAAAGATGGACTTCAATACAAGATAATACTGTAGATAGACTTATTAATAGTAATTATACATATAAATAACTCACAATAAATATTTGGTACCGTGATAAAAAATGATTTTTAAAAATATTTTTAATTATAAATATATTAAAATATTTATTTTTTATTTTTATTTTTAATATTAGTACAACAAATTATAAAAAATAATTTTAAAATATTAATTTAATATATTTTAGACAAATGTTTTTTTGAAAGCACTTAAAAAAGAAGAGTTGAAACTAAAAAAACAACTGTAGTATAAACATTGAAGAAAGAACAAAAGGATATATATATATATATATATATATATATATATATATATATATATATATATATCACGAAAGATCAAAATATCGCGACAAATTACGAGTGATGCTGTTTTGTTTTCTTATAAAGACAAAAGTACCCTTTCATCACGTAAAAGGACACCTCAATAATAGAAAGCAAAGGCAGAGAGAGAAGTTTTGTTTTTTAAAAAAATCAATGAGAATTAAATGAAGGCTCTGTTTCTGTGTTTAGATGCTCCATGAAGTTTTTAATATATCAATACTTAATATAAAAATATTTTAAAAAGTTATTTAATATATTTTCAAATAAAAATCTATTTTAAAAAATACATTAATCACATTACCAAAAAGCCCCTAAAGCTGGTGCTGCTGCATCTGCTCTTCTTCTTCACTGAGTATCTCTCTCCCTCTCTCCCTCTCTCGCCCTCTCCCTCTCTGTCACTCACCACACGAGTGCATAGCCAGCCAGTCGCTGTTTCCATTCTTTTCCTGTTCTTTTCATGGTACCGAGTTAACTGGGGCTGAGCTATCATGGGTTGTTGCCAATCTTCTTTTTTAAAACTACCGTTCTCCGATGATAATAAAAACAATCGACGAGAGCAAGAACAACGTCGGGAAAATCAACAGCAGCAGCAGCATGTCCGAACTAAACATTCTTCACAGCCAACAAACGGAACGGAAAAAAGCAGTGGTCTTGGTGGAGGTGGAGGTGCTGGCGTGCCGTCTTTCACGGAGTTCTCATTTGCTGACCTAAAAGCTGCAACAAACAACTTTAGTCCCGAGTTTATCGTGTCTGAAAGCGGTGAAAAAGCGTCCAATGTTGTTTATAAAGGACGGTTACAAAATCAGAATAACAGCAATAACAGAAGTTGGATCGCTGTCAAAAAGTTTACCAAACTGGCCTGGCCTGATCCTAAACAGTTCGCTGTACGTAAAGAAATTCCCTTTTCTTATTTTTATTTCTAAATTCATTCTGGGGTTTTGATTTTATTGATGGATTTTTTGTTTTCTTGAAGGACGAGGCGTGGGGTGTTGGGAAATTGAGGCACAAAAGGTTAGCGAATTTGATTGGTTATTGTTGTGATGGAGATGAGAGGCTGTTGGTGGCTGAATACATGCCAAATGATACCCTTTCAAAGCATCTGTTTCACTGTATGTACCTTCCTGCATTATATGCAATTTTTTTTACATTTTTATTCACCTTTCATTTCCGTGGCTCTTTAGTTTATTAATGTTCATTGAATTTGTTTGAAATTCTAATGTAATTTTTTTGAAGTGAGTTGGATAATGTGGTAAGAAACTTGAATACCTTAAGATTAGGCTGCAATTTGCTGTAATAATAACGGGAATTTGTTCTCGGTGTAGCTAATGTGCTTGAGCTTTGTTTTTGTGTTATTGATGAGTATGTTGCGTTTTTATCACCCGTATGGATATGTGGAATATGAAACCTAATGGAAAATCATGATTGATGGCAGGGGATGGGTTTCCTTTTTCTTCTGTAGGAATATATTAAGGAATTGTTTGTGTTTGAGGCAATGATGCAGCTAATGGCATTTTGATCATGCAAGATGATTCCTTCATGGATACCTCAAATTAATTGCGAGGTGAAAGGAATTTAGATTAGAAACAAGGAAAAAATAAGCTGGAATTAGTTCTTACTCATAAACTACTGTGACTTGAAGGTATGAGCTGGGAGGGTTGTCAAATTTAATATCAGTCTGTAACAACGTCTCTTGCTATTGTTTATTTGAAGCATTGGTATCTTGTAAACTGAATTGGAAAATTATTCAGAAGTCACTGGCAAATTTGTCTACCAGAATATTGCTATTTTTCTGTCCATGAATATGATTTTACTTTACTTTCTTGACAGGGGAAAATCAAACTATTGAGTGGGCCATGCGTTTGAGAGTTGCACTTTATATTACTGAAGCTTTAGATTATTGTAGTTCTGAAGGTCGTCCACTGTATCATGACTTGAACGCTTACAGGGTTCTTTTTGATGAGGTATTGTAAGTTATCTCTTTTGTGAGCTTGATGGTCTATCATAATTTAGTCTGTCAGTCCAAGATTGGCAAATGTTTTTTATTTGATTAGTTTAACATCTTTGGATGTTGTAAGATATTGTCCTCTGGAGGATCTATTGGGATTTATAAGAGGAGAGTGGTAATCTAGTGGATGGTTTTGGCAGAATGGAGATCCCCGGCTTTCATGTTTTGGATTGATGAAGAATAGTATGGATGGAAAGAGTTACAGCACAAATCTTGCTTATACACCTCCTGAGTACCTAAGAAATGGTAAATGCTTTTACTTGTTATAAATCTACTTAGACAGTTGTAGATGTTGGTTTTTGCGACTTATGTAGTTCAGTACTCAGTTTTTCTTTCACTTCTGTGCTTACAATGTGTTATTTATGTCTTCTTTGGTGTTGGAAATCCTTGAAAACAATGGTTTGAAATGCATGATGACAATATTTTGGTTGAAAGTCATATCCTACTAGCTACACCTTGAAAAAAAAAAAAAAACTTCAAGTATCATGGGGACAGCCTCGTTATGAGTTTTACAGAACCTGCAGCGTTTATCAGACAGAGGAGAAAAATCAAAGGGAATGCATGTACCAAATGTAAGAAGAGAACCGTGTCTTTTCAAAATTGAATTTAGTTTATTCCCAAATAAGATACAGTATCATCTTTTGTACAACCCTACAAAGCATCAAATTAGGGAATATACATTTTGAGCAAATTTATCTCCATTTTTCATGTGTGAAATTGAATTGATAACCTATAAAGGTACTGAAGGTTTACATCAAATTGAAATGGAGATATTATGCCTTAACATTTCCCAATATCATTAGTAATTGAGATGAGGACATACTCAGACAATGCTCCTATTCTCATTAATCATTTTTTGTTTCTTCCAAGCATGTAGGAGATGCCTCCAATCTTTTTTTCTCTCCCATTTTTAGTAGCCTACAACAATATGATTCCATGAGTTCAAGTACATAAAGCATAGCATTTTGTGTTGATGAAAACTTCATCTCTTGAATGTGAAAAACTTAAGTAGTTAGCAGTAATCTCTGGAATATAATGTAGTTAAAGTTGGCATGAAATAAAATTGTCCAAGACTTGGAAATATGTCAGCCCAGTATAATGATTCGTGCCTGGCACATACTGTTCACAATCGTGCATTTTCTTTTCCAAAGAAACGCCTTGCTGGATTTCTTTGTAATGCACAACAGCTCTCAATTTTTCTGCAATGCGATTCATTTTTGCTTGTATTAGTGAATGCTATCTAACTACATGCAAATAACTAAATCGAATGTCCAGGAAGGGTCACCCCAGAAAGTGTCATCTTCAGCTTTGGGACTGTCCTTTTGGATCTTCTTAGTGGAAAGCACATCCCTCCTAGTCATGTAAGTGATTCATATGGTCATTCCGCAGTGAATATCAGAATGCATAGTTTCCATATAGCGGTTCAGCAAAATGATCTTATTATCTTATTTTTGTGGGACTCCAACATGGCGGTTCTAAATGAGATGCCATTATTGTGATTACTCTCGAGTTTACGTATTATTGGTTAAGTAGCAGCTGGAGTCAAAATTGTTGCTCAACTTGTCCAGATAATTTTGACTGAACTCTAGTCCGAGCCTTGGACTTGCTGTCTATTGTCAAAATCTTTAAATCAAGGGATAAATTCATGTCTTCAATGCTCAACTGCTTTTCCCCACCTATGAAAGAAACAAGTGTGAGATTGAGTTGCATAAGGATGTATCAGTCATATTGTTTTATTGAAGATGGCTGGGGCGGGGGTACCTCTAGCCCATGTCAATGTGTTTCTGTTAGTATTGCGCCCAAGCTCTCTGACCATGATAACACCTTGGTATTGCTATGCTGTAACTAAATGGTTGAAGAGATAAAATGTAATTGACAGGAAATAGTGCTTTTTTAAATACAAGTAAATCTTGTAAATTTTTCTTTTGAAAATATTTTAAAGATTTATATTGTCAAATATCTTTAACAGTGGCTTGCATGGCAGACTAAGCTCTAGTTGCTGAATGTTAGATTTGTTGTTGGAAGTTTGACTTATGTGCTCTTTGCAGGCTCTTGATATGATTCGAGGGAAGAACATTCTTCTCCTTATGGATTCTCATTTGGAGGGAAACTTCTCAACTGAAGAGGCGACTGTGGTTTTTGATCTTGCCTCACGATGCTTGCAATACGAACCAGGGGAGCGACCAAATACCAAGGATCTTGTTACGACACTTGCACCACTGCAAAATAAACCTGATGTGAGCTGCCTACTTTGCCTCATTCCTTCAGTTTCGTACATTTATCTTGTTGTGCAGTAATCTGATAATACTTGGGATCAAAATATAGTTGCTAGTGAAAATCTTGAATGACTAGATTGCTTGCCATAATAGAGCCCTGCTTATCTATTGATATCTAGGCATTAATAAAATATTTTTTGTCTTGGCTGTTATCTTTCTCAATAAATTTGCCCCCCCCCCCCCACCCAAGGAGGGGGTTGTATTTTCTGTTGCTATTCAGAAGTTTGCTGTTCTTCCCAGACAATGCATCTAAGGCAGCTTTTGAGTAGTTTTGAAATGTAGATGGGTTGTATTCGTGTGTAAGACATGTACAATTTTGGAATCATAAATCTCTGTTTCCAGGTTCTGTCCTATGTGATGCTGGGAATTCCAAAGCATGAAGAAGCACCCCCTACCCCACAGCACCCCCTGTCTCCAATGGGTGATGCTTGTTCACGGATGGATCTCACAGCTATCCATCAGATATTGGTAATGACACACTACAAGGACGATGAAGGAACCAACGAGGTAATTAAACTGTACAAAAATTACTTCTCATGATGTCCATTTCTAATTCTGATGAAATTTTCCATTTTACACGTATGTGCTCAGTTATCTTTCCAAGAGTGGACACAACAAATGAGAGATATGTTGGAGGCCAGAAAGCGTGGAGATGTAGCATTTCGTGACAAAGATTTTAAAACTGCTGTAGAATGCTATTCTCAGGTGTGTTCTCTTTATCTGTAGATGAGAAAATGGCTTTCCTTTTATTTGTTTTAATGTTCAGGATGTAATAGTCTTTTAGCTGTTGATAATAAATTAAGAGACTACTAGTTACTGGGATACTTTGGCTCAATGCGTCCTGGTATTTACAAATGGCAGGTTGTGATGCTTTGGCTTAGGGTGGTAAAGCCTGGGTGAGTTGATGTAACAGACTAATAATTTGCTGGCAACATAGTGCCTGTTCGTTATCAACTACAAACTGTGGGATATGCTTGGATTAGTTTGATTACACGAGTCTGTGTTTTTACAGACTTCATTGTCCATGCCTTCCTACCACCTCATCTTTGAAAGTGTACGTGCTTCTGTATGTTGCTCACTTACATCATGCTTGCTTGTGCAGTTCATAGATGTGGGAACAATGGTATCTCCAACTGTTTATGCACGGCGTAGTCTTTGCCATCTCCTATGTGATCAACCAGATGCCGCTCTCCGAGATGCAATGCAAGCACAATGTGTCTACCCTGACTGGTCTACAGCATTTTACATGCAAGCCGTTGCCCTTGCCAAGCTTGACATGCACAAGGATGCTGCTGACATGTTGAATGAGGCTGCTACCCTTGAAGAAAAAAAGCAACGGAGTGGAAGATGATCTAGAGAAACACGACTCTGTATTATTCTTCTGTAATCTGATCAGTTATTGTGGTTGTTGTATCAAATAGTGGGTTTGATGTAGAATTGGGAATCAGAAATGTTTTCGCCCAAGGTGTACCATAGTGGCGGGGTTGGGGCGGAGAAAGGATAGGGTTGGGAGTGGAGAAGGATACTGCTGCACTGGCCATTGCACAATTTTTTTCCTGAAATGAGATAATTAATTGTTTATTATTGTTTTTGTATATAAAGAGAGATATCTACCATAAACTATTTATGCAATTAGGCCACACATAGCCCCCTAGTTTCCCGTCAGATTTCATTTGTAAGTTTCTCTTTTCAGAAAGAGGTTTCAATTGTTCATCACAATAAGGATATAGCCAGATATAATTGAAAAACACTTTTGGCAGCATGATAATCCTCAGCTTCAATGTCTCAGTTTGATGAGAAAAGTGATAATTTGAAAAATTTATAGCTGAATCTTGACTCTACAAGTTCTTAGCCTTGTTATTCCAAAATTCACAGAACAAAAATATTGATCTTCCTGTATGTGTTTTAAACTTATACAATACAACATGGTTTGGTACTCAGAATTGCAATCAGGCAATATATAGTTCAGCTTTTCCATCAATGAAGAGACTCATGAACTCTTCTCCGTCGACAGTTTCTTTTTCTATGAGGAGTTGCGCGAGCTTGTGGAGGATGTCAATGTGAGTTGTCATGATTTGCTTGGCTCTTGAATAAGCCGTCTCCACTAACTCTCTTACTTCTGTATCCACCACATCAGCAGTCGCCATGGAGTAGTCTTTCTGGGATGACATCTGCGATGAAAACAAAAGAGGGGCTAATCCAATATTTTTGTTGCAGAAGAGCTGGAAATGGTGAATAAGAGAAAAACCAGCTAGTGAATAGAAAAGACAGATTTGAAAAGATCCAAGTTTAAAACTTACCTGTTGTCCCAAGAAAGGATTTCCACCAGATCCGCCGATGGCAACCTGTCCAATCTTTTTGCTGAACCCAAATCTCTCTACCATCTGCCTAGCCACACGTGAAACTTGCATGAAATCACTGGATGCTCCTGTAGTGACATTGTCCTGACCAAATATTACTTCCTCGGCAACCCTGCATTTTAGATGAGGGAGAAGAAATCGTCATATAAAATGAGACAGTAGTAAAACATCCAAGGTAGGGTAAATCACTTGGAATTCCCTTATTTGCATCAAGTCTCATTAGCTCAAAAACTGAAGTCCAAATAGAGGGGAATTTGTTGCCCTTGCTCACTCTTGAAGAGCACCAAAGATACTCAAATGCCTAAAAAGATTTTCCTAGGTACTAACCTTCCACCAAGTGCAACAGCCATCTGATTCTCCAGGTAGCTTCTACTGTACAATCCAGACTCGAGCCTTTCCTCACTTGGAGCAAAAAATGTTAGACCACCAGCTTGACCACGGGGAATGATGGATATCTTGGCTACAGGATCATACTCAGGCATAAGTGCACCAACCAAGGCATGCCCAGCCTCTGCAAATGGAGAGTAACACACATAATTAGCGTCACAAAATTAAATCCTGGGATACAGCAAAAACGTACAGGAAAGCCGCAGGTTATTATGCATCTACCGTGATAGGCAACTAGCCTTTTCTTTTCATCCGAGACAACAGCATTTTTCTTTTCCGGTCCTGCAATTATCCTCTCCAGAGCATCAGAAATCTCATCCTTGCTTATTTCCTTAAGGTCACGCCTAGCTGCAACAATGGCTGCTTCATTCATCAGGTTCTGCAAATCAGCTCCAGTAAATCCTGGGGTCCTCCGTGCAATCTTTTCAAAGTCCACATCCTTTGCAAGTGCCTTTCCTCTAGAATGCACCTATCATTTATAAAAGTAAAATTGTTCACTATGCTAAGATCAAGCAAGAGCAGAATTCTCGAACACTATACAGGCTTACGAAACAACCTGATTCTAGGATGCATTATCAGACAAATCTATCTAGTATCCATAATCAGACCAATTTGGAACGGTCCATTTTTCTCAAGAAACATACACATCAAATATGGGAAGTTTTCCAGTATGCATTATCAGACAATTAATAACTAGACCGGAAAAACAGTCAGTTCACAGAGAGTTTCTCTTATAATACCAGTACTAGTATTCAGAGTTTAGCTGTCTTAAACTTCCTCTTATAAACATGACACAACACACACAAAAACACATTCTGTTTCTATTCTCTGTTTCCTTATCCTAATTTGCACACTCTATACATTCTATATGAGGAATATAACACCTTGGTTAACATTATTGAACTTACCTGAAGAATCTTGACTCTACCAGCAATATCAGGCCTATCGACTGTAACCTGTCTATCAAACCTTCCCGGTCGCAACAAAGCTGAATCAAGAACATCAGGTCTATTCGTAGCAGCCAATACAATAACACCTGAATTGCCTGAAAATCCATCCATTTCGGTCAACAACTGATTAATAGTCTGCTCTCTCTCGTCATTCCCACCTCCAAGTCCAGCCCCTCTCTGCCTCCCAACTGCATCAATCTCATCAATAAACACAATGCAGGGTGCTTTCGACTTGGCTTTCTCAAACAAATCTCTCACTCTCGACGCTCCAACTCCAACAAACATCTCAACAAACTCCGAGGCTGCGCATGAAAAGAACGGCACCCCTGCCTCTCCTGCCACAGCTCTAGCCAACAATGTCTTTCCAGTCCCTGGCGACCCAACTAGCAAACATCCTTTAGGAATTTTAGCTCCTAAAGCTGTATACTTATCAGGATTTTTCAAGAAATCAACAACCTCTTGTAACTCCAATTTAGCTTGATCAGCTCCGGCCACATCAGCAAACGACACACCGGTTTCCGGCACTTCCTGAAACTTCGATTTCGACCTGCCAAAATCCATCGGTCCACCTAACCCACCGGGCCCACCCGGCCCACCTTGAACCCGTCGGAACAAGAGAAATAATCCAGCAACAGCAAGAATCGGAAAAAAAAGACTTCCAATAACATTAAAAAACCCATTCCCTGAGTCTCCCTCGGAAACCGAAATATCAACACCGCTCCTTGCTAAAATGTCAATCAAGTCAGGGTCATTAAGGACAACAACGCTGGCACGACGGCCATCTACGGCGCTGAGTTGGAGGGTAGAACCATCTTTGCTGAAACGAACTCTTTCCACTTTCCCTTTCTTGACTGCATTTAGAAATTCGCTGTATCGCCATTGACTACCTTCAGGAAGGTCAGAGGTTGACTCAGACTGGGGTTTAGGGGCTGTAACGAGAAGATTTTGAGCGAAAGGAGAAGATGGTTTGGTGGGAAGGGCTTCAATAACCGGAGGAGGAGTAGGTGGTGGTGCTGGGTTGTCAATGGCTAGGGCTTGAGGGGTTAAAGAAGAGAAGAGTAAGGCAGCAGCTATGGTTGCTTGTGATTGAAGGGATTTAAAAGAACCAGATTTCTTTTTATTTACTATTTTTAGGAGATTCTTGGACAAAAGGAAGGAGGATTTAGTTGTTTTAGGAGTTGGAGGAGAAAGCAAGACTTTGGAACCAAACAAGTCTGAAGAGAGTAGAGGGTTTCTTGTTGATGATGCCATTGTAGGTTTTTCTTGCCTGTACGAGACTCTGTGGGGGTGTATAAGCTTTATGTTCTCTCTCTTCAAATTTTCTGGTAGGTACCTGGGGGCTTTAGCCCTTTATATAGGGATGTTTCCGAATGAATAAAGCTTTTAAGAATAATGCTTGATTGTTTTTTTATATATATTTTTATATTTTTAATATTAATATAATTATAAAATACTTAAACAATAATTATTTTATTTTATTTTTAAATAAAAAATATTGTTAGAAATCACATAAAAACATAAACAGAAATTGTGATAAACATCCCATAATATATTTTGAAATGTGTTTTAAACTCTTTATCGAATGTTTTTAAAGTTATTTTTTATTTGAAAATATTATTTTTTTATATTTGATATGCAAATATTAAAAATAAAAAAATTATTTTAATATATTTTTATTTAAAAACACCATATACCACATTATTAAATATAGATTTAGAAAATAGAAAACACAATTTAATTTAAAATGTGTTAAAGTTATATATATATATATATATATATATATATATATAAACTAGCGATTTACCGATTGTTTTGAGATATTAAAAAAGGTATTTAGTTGAAAAAATAATAATGCATTTTTTTTTTATTTTTGAAATAAAAAAGATAGAAAAACATATTTTCTATCTTGTTAAAACGACACTACCTAGATATTTGTTATAGTCTTGTTCATTTTTTTTTTGGTAGATAAGGTCAATAAAAAGGAGCCGTAAATTTGGTGTTGCTTGAGAAGTATTTACGTGTACAAAGCAATACCCGGTCACTCATTTCAAGTCTCCTAAGATTTTTATGCATCAAGTCGACTTTTTAGGGTAGACTTCATTGTTGCCCCTATAGTTTACATTTTTTTCAATGTTACCCTTTTAATTTCCAAGGATCCAATCATGACCCTCAATCATCTAATAGCCTGCCTTCTGCCTTCTAAATTTGGTTTTAATTTTTTTTTATAGGTTCTTAATTGTCTTTTTGAGATATGATGATTCGAGATGAAAAAATGGGAGAAAATTAAGAATAAAAAATATGAAAATTGTGAGGTTCTTATTTGTTATTAAATAATAAAGGGCAGATTGAAGCATAAAATCTTAAACTTATGGGGCTAAAAGATGACATTGATGAATATGTGGGAGACAAGATATAGTTCGGCCGACATCCTGCCAAAGCCTTGGCCACAAATACAATGTTCTCCTTTTCAAGAGCGTCGTGTTGTCTCAACTATCAAGCAAATCAGTCCCGAAGTTGCAATTTCTCGGCCATCGTTTTTCTGGTCCATTTGGGTACAAGAAGAAATAATACGAGCCCATGTGGCCCTTGTTTCACATGGCCCAAAATGAATTTGTCGATTTGTTAAATCCAGCTCGGTTCAATAAATTGATTCAGCTAAACCAAACCAAGTTTTATTCCAATGATTAGATCAAATTTGGATAAGAGATTGACTTCGGACTTAGTCATATTAACTTCAAGAATTGTTTTTTAAAAATAAAGTTGTTTTTTATTTTAAAAAATGATTTATGTTGATTTAATGACTGAAGTTAACCAACGACCAAATGATACAGGTCCTGAACGAGATGAGACCTCGTACAGAAACTAACAACTATGATTTCTTTCATTCTCATTCATCTGAGGCCGTCTTGTAAGAATTTCAAGATTAATGTACTGGAGAGAGGGGGACAGATGGAGGGTGTTGACATAAACTTTACTCCTAATTTATGTATATTGAAATAGATTTTCTGTGTACTATATATATACAGTCAGAGCAAAATGGTATCTGCGAAGATGATGACTATGACCCTTCCGAAGTACTGTTCTCGCCGGTGTGGGGTTACTTCCCTGACTGTTCTGAGTATCCGGGAGGTTTATCCCATAACCGGCCGAGAAAATGCTGTCACGGCATCAGAAAGCTCAATGAAATAGCTAAGACATCCAAAAAGGACCAAGGTGGTCTGCTTTTGCTTTGAAGCCTATATGGTTACTCAAGATTTTCAATCAAAGAGCTGCCAAAGAAATGCCACACGAATGTTCTTTTCCCTATTTCTGAAAGGATGAACTGCTCGTATGCAAAACTTGTCATCTCTTTCTCTTGTTCACGTTCTTTAAAATATGTAACTTGCTTGCTGTTCTTGGCTTTTTATTTCTCGGGTTTGACCTAGGGGTAAGAGGCTGAATTCTTGAAGGACTTGCCGTCTCGATTGATAGACTAGTACGTAGTATATAGAATCTCAACAATAAATGGTCTATGTTCAAGATGATACACACACACACACACACACACACATACCAGTAGGATATCTCCATTTTCTTTTAATATTTCTAGACACTTGTGCTGTGGAAGTGTTTATTTCAATTTCCTTCAATGAATTCTCAGCAGATGGCTGAATATTATTATTCATTAAGATCACACACACGGCCTGCATGAATTTTAAATTGAATAGCAGGCTAAAGTCTCCAATTACCCTATAACACACCATCTTCACATGAAGATCTGCACAATCTGCATAATTAGACTCGAATCAAATTAATATTGTGATGGTCAACTACTGTCTGAGAGCCATGGTGTCAATGTGCTCGTGCAAGTCCTTGGAGAGATTCCATTAGGATTTCTTTTATGGGATTTCTCATCTCGAGATCCGACCGCGACAAAACATTGGCAGAACTGCCAACTCACCACATGAAAAACAATTACAAGTTCCAGACGAGGATGGAGCTCTTCCTGTCTTCATTTTTCTGCTATATATATATATATGGCCTAATTGATGTTAGCCAGGACAACAAACATCTAATTAAACGTTGAGGATTTCAAAACTGCTTTCTTTTGCCAAAAGAAAGATCAACATGTCTACCTCTAATAAATCCACTTTCCATCTCCGTTCCAACAGTCTACCCTCCAAAAATCATCCTTTAACCGAAGGTGTTGAGGAGCAATTGTCTAGGTTGAGAGAATCAGAAGCAACTTCCTCATCTGTATCCTACAAATTAAGTGCCCTCAAAGACTTACATGATAGTTTCGATGATTTGCTTCATTTTCCCCTCATCCAACAGGTTCTTTCCAATGAACATTACAGCAAATGTATAGAAGAATCGCTAGAAAGATCTATTCGGTTATTGGATGTGTGTGGCACCACCACCAGGGACGTTTTCTCTCAAATGAAGGAATGCGTACAGGAGCTAGAATCGTCCCTTCGAAGGAAAAGATGTGGAGAATCCAGCTGCTCGGAAAATGAAGTTGGAGCATATATGATCTCGAGAAAGAGATTGAACAAAGTAATTTCCAAGTGTTTCAGAAATCTGAAGAGAACAGAAAAGAAGAGCACAAGCATACCATCTGTGGACAAGGACTCGAACTTGTTTGCAGTAGTAAGCATGATAAAAGAGGTTGAAGAAATCAGTCTCTTGGTGTTTGAGTCTCTCTTATCTTTAATTTGTCGACCGAAGGCAAGAACTACTGGATGGTCTGCGGTTTCAAAATTATTGCAATCCGGGCGTGTTTCATGTGAAGGACAAGGTTGTGCAAATGAAGTTGAAAAGATGGATTCTGAATTGATTTGTCTAATTGGCAAGAAATCCAACCATGTAGAGGTGCAAACTGCATTGATGGGACTAAAGGATTTGGAGTGCAGCATTCAGGAAGTGGAGGAAGAATTAGAGTGTGTTTTTAGGAGATTACTAAAAGTCAGAGTTTCCCTCCTCAATACACTCAATCATTAGTTTATGTCCTCTTCAACATCCTTAATCTTGCCACAATTTTGTAATTATTGATTTTTTGTAGTTATAGGTACAGACAGACAATTATATCAAAATCACTATGAATGCATCGAATCATAATACTTCTCAAAATCACTTGTTGTCTCACTTTTCAAGTTCCTCATCATGAGAATCTGGTAATCCATGGTAAAGGTTGTGTTTGTTTTGGGATTAACAGGTTAACATTTAACCCCATCTATCAGATTTGAACTGCTATAGGGCAAGCCCTACCTCAAGAGAGCTGTCTGCAGCAGGTACACCCTGTATTCTATAGTAAAAGGCGAAAGAATAGTTTGCTATGTGCTCAACAGCTCATTTCCTTTCCGCCTGACGTGGGATGAAAGCAATAAAGTTTATATACAAGAATATATAATAGTTATCAAGAAAAATCAAGGAGAAGAACTAATGAGTAAGAAATGGAAGACTCGTGACAATCTTTTCATGAAAATCAATCTAGTAACATGAATGCAACTTCTGGTCCTCGAGTTTCCAAAGGCAACACCGCGGATCCTTTATAAAATTCTTGCTGCTGTTACCTTTTAGATACAAGTGAGAAAGAAGCTGCTAACTGGTACTGCCAATTCCCGTTTTAAGATTTCTTTCCCTGTACTGAAAGTCAAAATGATTCACTAGCTCAAGATCTCTGTTGTCCCCACAATCCTAGAGTGTTTTCATATTGCCTTGAGTAGTGTTCTTCACGGGCAGGGATACCATCTGGTGATCCAGCAACTGATGAGACAAGGATAGCAAAGAGGCCGAAAAATGCTAGAAAACTTATTGTTGCAAGCCTTATTGCCTTCTTAATGTTGAAACATGCCCAACTCTACTGCTCGTCGAATAGCTTCACTCATTTAATTATAGACAACAAGACTGGTAAATGAATGTGCACTTCAAACTCTAAGCCATGCTAATTGTTCGTGTTCTTGATGATTATTACCATCTGCCACTGAATAATTAATTTCTCTGAACCATCTTAATTAGTGCGAGTTTTGAGACTAGAACTTGGCAGGGCCGCGACTTGCGCAGCCCCCTCTTGGGAGACCTTAAACCAGCACCAATCCTAAATTATGGCCTAGGCCATGGAATGGCTGTGTCACAATTACTGGATTTTGATGGATCAGAATGCATAGACAAGGTTCCTCGAAACTCATGGTATTTCAAAGCATGATTGGTCCCTTCGGTGATTGCACCTGCAGGTTATTCTGTCTGCCGCAACAATAAAATCAGAAATTTTGGTTTCTACTCAAAGCTCTAGGTGTTTTTTCCGAATTCTTTTTGCATCTGGTTGACAAGCTGTTCCATTCCTCTTTGCAGGTCAAGCTGATATTCAAAGTTCTGCAGAATCTGCTTGCTCTTGCAAAGCGTGTTCAATAGTTTTTGATATGAAGCTTTAATTTCTTTCCAATTGAATTGTCTTCCATTGCGTGTTAGGAAATTGCCATTATTGTGGCAAATACCCCACTCCCACTTGGTAGATAGTGGAGCATAATTAGTGGCATGATTTCAGGACCATTGTCCCCTTCATGTGCTGGAGAAGGGTGCTAAGAAATGCCTATAAAGAGGCATGTCTTGTGGAGAGCAAATGTGAGAGAAGTGAGAGTGTGTGAGAACGTGAAGAGAAGAAGAGAAAGAGGAGCTGCTGCCATGGGCAGCAGCCCTGCTGCCATATGCAGCAGGGTGTGTGAGCTGGGTGTTGAGTGATCCTCCTCCATGTATTTATTGTATCCTTTCTCTATTTCTAAATAATATGGACTCTCTCCCGTGGATGTAGGCGGTTTTGCCGAACCACGTAAAATATTGTGTCAGTGTGCTTTACCCTCCGAAGAGCAACTATCAGTACACCCCCGGTCCGCGCATGGGGGTGCCGGAATCCCCAACATTGCGTACCACTCCTTTTCAGTTGTTTCCTTTTGGATGTTTCCTGCTTCCAGCTTCATTGGTTTTAGCTTCTTTTCCTAATCTTTAATGGGGTTTATTCTCTGAGATTCTGATAGGAGTTTCGTTTGCGGGCTGTTTCGGTTCTTGATCTTTGCTCCATTCCAGGGATGCGTACTACACTTTGTAAGATGTCCCTTGTTGCAACGCCTCTCATAACTCCATCTGGTTTTTCATAACGACTCTGGTGTTGTCACTAAAAAACTGGGCTTAGCGAGAAAAAAAGCAACCATCTTCCCAACAACACCTCTAGCATCCATTATATACACAACAAGAAGTATCAATTCAAATTCCATCGCTCCAGGCTTGCAAATGCAGTCATGTGTTGCATTTTTCAACAGGCCCGGCTTTCTGTCATCATAAGTTATAACAGTTCAGGAGTACTGCCTATAAAATACTCATGACATAATAGCAAGAACCCATGTGTTGCAGACAGAAATATCATCATTACACCAAATGATTTTGAACATTTTAAAATTCAAAGACCATCTCGTGGTGCAATGCTATTCAAGCGGCAAAGTTGAAAAGCCGTTGCCTTGACTCGCTATTTTGTAATGATAATGAAATGAATATAGATCACTTATTCAGGCCTCTGACAACATTGTTTCCTGCTTCATTGCCATGACACCCTGCACAAGGATATCAATCAAATAAAATATATGTGCACACAAGTGGATTGTACCCATATCTTCCATACAAATATATTTATTTTTCCCGAGCTTCAATACAAAAATGAATCATGAGGCTCGGATATAGCTCTCACTGATATAATATACTTGGTGAGGAGCAACTGAAATCTTGACAGCCTATTGTTTGCATCTAAATTTGACACGGTGGTGCACTGATGATATAGGTCAATCAAACATTGAATGTATTTCTTAATGAATGCACATGAGTGATAATTCAAGCTGGTTGTTGTGTGATGAAGCAAGATCCACCTGTTTTCCATATGTGTTCATCTTTAATATAGTGTTCGTAGTGGTTAATTATTCAAGTTGATACCATATTGTGGAGCAGCATGTCAAGGAAGCAGGAAACAACTTTGTCAGAGACTTGTATTTTGTAACCAATCATTCAACAATACCATGGGATTTTTAAATTTTCATTATGAATAGCTCCAAAAACTTATTTATGAGATTAAGATCAGTACATTTCACGTGATGAGATTCCAGCTAAATTATGCTTACGGTGTGATGATCATATTTCTGTCTGGGTTATCAGGAGGCATGCTGCTATTATTTGAATAATAACAATCAGTTGAGACTATATTATTAGCATTATGTTTCCCGAACTACAATGATGATGAGAGAAAGTCGGCATTGTCAGAAACCTTGCCACATGACAGCAAATGCAAGTCTGGATGCATATGCATCCCAGTTGTTATTTCCTAGCCTCTATATAAGAGGCCCAGAGGAGGTTTCTTGAACAACGTCTCCCAAGCTCAATTGTATCAACATCAATAACCAGCGTTCTTCTGCTAAAGGATAAGATGGCTGCTTGCCACATTCGCTCTACCAGCTTGCCCTCAAGATCTCACCCTCTAAATGTCAGTGTTGAAGATCAATTGGACAGGTTGAGATCATCACAAACAACTTCTACGTCAGTTTACCACAAATTGAGTGGCCTCAAAGTCTTGTATGACTGTGTTGAGGATTTTCTTCAGTTGCCATTAACACAACAAACCCTCTCCAATGAACAACAAAAAGAAAGGGGAGAAGAGGTGTTGAGTGGATCTCTGCTCTTGTTGGACATGTGCAGCACAACTAGAGATGTTTTTTCATCAACGAAGGAGTGCTTGCAGGAACTTGAATCATCTCTCAGGAGGAGAAAAAGTGGAGAATCTGGATTCGCAAGTGAGGTTGAAGCTTACATGATGTGCAGGAAACGATTAGATAAAACAATCCGCAAATGCTTCAAAAATTTGAAGAGCATGGAGAAGAACATCACTTCAGCAGTCGATGCAGTCAGCATGCTAAGAGAAGTAAAAGAAATCAGCCTTGAGATTTTCCAATCTCTCTTGTCCATGGTTTCTCAGACAAAGGCAAGATCAAGCTCCCATGGCTGGTCTGTCGTTTCAAAACTTTTTCAATCCAAACGTGTATCATGCGAAGCTGAACTCAATGAATTCGAAAAGATAGACGCCGAATTGCTTGTCCTGAAGTCGAGCAAAGACATCAATTCAGTACAAGTGCAAAATACATTGAAAGGACTGGAGGCATTAGAGTCAACCATTCAGGAAGCAGAGGAGGAGTTGGAGGCTGTTTACAGGACATTACTGAAAACCAGAGTTACCATTCTCAACATTCTCAGCCACTAGTTGATACTCTTCTCAAGATGGAGCAGCTTTGCTTTCACTGCCCTTCAATACAATTTTGCAAGACAATTTTGCTATAGTTGTAAATATATAGAAATATTCAAGTGTACGAAGATCACTATGAACATAATACAATGCAATAACAATTATCTTAAAACATGTTCCATCCATCTCTCTCCTTGAATATATTGTCATGAAAATTTACACTTCCTTGAGAAATCATCAGAACCTGGATCCAATTCTTATCTCGTCTCTCAGTGATCATTACTGTCCTTTATTGAAAAATACATCTCATTTTTTATCAGTCATATGAATATTTATGTTGGCTAGAAAAGGAAAAAAAGAAGGGATAGTCTTTTCAGAGTAAATCTCATCTATTCCTTTCCAACTCCAGTCTCATTGGCAAGAAATTCAGCCGTGTACAGGTGCAAAATGTATTGAAGGGACTGAAGGTTTTGCAGTGTAGCATTCAAGAAGTTGAGGAGATTAAATCAGTATAAATCTCATTGATACTGATTTTTTTTATTAAATTACTTTAAATATTAGCTATGTTGAGATATTAATTCATAGTCCGATTAATTAGAATAGGCCAGGTTAATTTTAAGGAATTTTATTAATTTTATAGTTTTTTTGTTAAAACAACATCGTTTTGAATCAATCGGTCACTACGAAGCCCTTAGCCCAATTAAACCTGAGTTGGGTATGCCAACTATGCTTTTATTTTGACAGGGGAAGAACCAACAGGATTCCCAACAACTTTAGAAAGACATGCCAGTCCTGAAAAGTCATAAAACTGAGACTGGGACAGAAGCAGCAGTTGCATATCCCAGTTACGCAAAGACAGTTTAGAATCTTTTTATCAGTGTGTTCATCAGATTGGGTGAATTTATTTCAGGACTAAATATTAGCAAAAAAAACACTAAGCTTACATTCCTTCATACTGTTTCAAGATAATAGTAATGAAGAATTCATTTATCCAAAAAAGAATAGCAGTGTTCATATGGAGACAGAGAGAGAACGAAAGAGAGGGAAGGCAACATTTGAGATTAAACAATCCAAGTATATTGCGTGTTTTTCTTTGTATTTGTTATATATACTGTCAGATGATAACAATGTACAGATGATTAGCTGACAGGAAAGAAAAAAAAAAAAACTGTCCCCAAGAGGAAGTTAATGATCTAGTGATTGAGAATGTTCAGAAGAGAGACTCTTGTATTAACTAGTAGACTGTAGACAGATTCCAACTCCTCTTCTACTTCCTGAATGCTCCAATGAAATGCCCCCAAAATTTTCAATGCATTTTGGACTTGTAGAAAACTAATGTCTTTGCTTGATTTCAAAGCAAGCAATTCAGCATCGATCATCTCTGCTTAATTGGCATCAACTACACGTTTGGACTTCAACAGACCAGCTGCCACTTCCCTTTAATTTTGTTGACAGAGAAACGGAAGTTAAGAGGGATGCGAACACAGCAACACTGATTTCTTCAGATTCTCTTGTCAGACATGTTGGGAAATTCCAGAACTCAAACACACACAAATTTACGTGGTTCGGCAACTTGCCTACTCCACGGAGCTACTGTCTTGTATTAATCACTCAAAGAAACAATACAAACAAAGGAGGAGGAGAAAACTCTTCTCGACTCAACTCCACTCACACAAGCTCTCTCTGCTGTTCTCACTTCTCTTCTGTTCTCTCTGTGTTTTTACACTCACACACGCAGCTCTTCACTGAGCTTATATGTATACAAGATGGGAGTAAAGGGGCATAAATCATGCCTTGATTTATGCCCACCGTTTGTGTCCTCCACCATGTGCCAAGTGGGAGATTAAGTATTCCCACTTGCATATGGTGGGACATTGTTTGTCTCCACTAACTAACAATCTCCCACTTGGAGACAAACAATGAAATCATCATTTATCCTTGAAGACCAACTGAAGTTTTACACAACTTCAGTTTATCAAGTGTAACTCCTTTGGTTAACATGTCAGCTGGATTCTTGCTTCCACAGACCTTTTCTAGCATCAGTTGTTCATCGTCTAGCAATTGTCGGATGAAGTGATATTTGATCTGAATATGCTTCGTCCTGGAGTGAAAAGCTGGATTCTTGGCAAGGAAGATTGCACTCTGACTGTCGCTATACAAAGTACCTTTTCCATTCAACTTGCCCAATTCCTTCAGGAAACTCTGCAACCATACTATCTCTTTTGCAGATTCTGAGACTGCAACATATTCAGCTTCTGTTGTTGAAAGAGCAACGATCTTTTGCAAGGTAGAACTCCAGGAAACAGCAGTACCTCCTAGAGTATAAACATATCCTGTAGTGCTCTTTCTGCTATCAACATCTCCTGCTAGATCAGCATCTACAAAACCTTCAAGTTTCAAACCACCAGCTGTGAAACTAAGACAAGTTTCCGATGAACCTTTTAAGTACCTCATGATCCATTTGACCGCCTCCCAATGCTGCTTTCCAGGATTGCTCATATATCGGCTTACAACTCCCACTGCATGGGCAATGTCTGGTCTGGTACAGACCATAGCATACATCAAAGAGCCGATAGCTGAGGCGTATGGAATCTTATCCATGTATCCACTTTCTAGCTCAGTTTTTGGTGACTGATCTTTGCTGAGCTTGAAATGATTCCCCAGTGGTGTACTTACTGGTTTAGTATTATCCATACTAAACCTGCTGAGAACCTTCTTGACATACTCTATTTGTGAAAGCTTTAGTACGCCTTTGTCTTTATCTCTGAAGATTCTCATGCCAAGTATTTGTTTAGCAGCTCCCAGATCCTTCATTTCAAACTGTTTTGACAACTGCTGTTTCAGCTTATCAATCTCCTCAATGTTGGATCCTGCAATCAACATATCATCTACATATAATAGTAGAATGATGTAGGAGTTGTCAAAATGTTTGACATAGCAACAATGATCAGCTTGGCATCTTGTATATCCGGAACTGCACATGAAGTTGTCAAACTTCTTGTACCACTGTCTTGGAGCTTGCTTCAAACCGTATAGGCTTTTCTGTAGCTTGCAGACTTGATTCTCCTTTCCTTGCATTGCAAACCCCTCTGGCTGTTGCATATAAATATCTTCCTCCAAGTCACCATGAAGGAATGCTGTTTTTACATCTAACTGTTCAAGATGTAAATTTTCTGCAGCTACTATCCCCAGAACAACTCTGATTGTTGTGAGCTTCACAACTGGAGAAAATATCTCAGAGTAGTCAATGCCTTTCTTTTGTTGAAACCCTTTGACAACAAGTCTTGCCTTGAACCGTTTACTTCCGTCATGCTCAGTCTTCACTCTGTAAACCCACTTGTTTTGTAAAGCCTTCTTTCCTTCAGGCAGTGTGGTTAGCTCCCAAGTCTTGTTCTTCAGCAACGAACTCATCTCATCCTTCATGGCTAACTCCCACTTGCTTGAGTTTCCATCTTGTAAGGATTCTTCATAAGTTAGCGGTTCACCACCATCTGTCAACAAAATGTAATTCAGTAAAAGTGTGAACCGTTGCGGGGGCTTTATCGTCCTCGAAGACCTGCGAACAGCTGGTTCAATTTGCTCCGCTTCTTCTTGTGTAGTAGCGGGTACAGATATGCTTGAGTCTTCTTGTAAAGGCTCTTGATTGTTGTTCTGCTTAGTAACATCGGGAAGGCCTTCTAATCTTATGAATTCAGATCTTTGTGGACTTGTATCTGAATCAGTCATATCTGTTTCTGCACTTGATCTGTCTTTGTACAAAACTTTCTCATTGAAGATCACGTTCCTGCTTCTGATAATCTTTCTGTTCTGATCATCCCAGAACCGAAATCCAAATTCTTCATCTCCATAACCAATGAAGAAACATTTCTTGGATTTGGCTTCTAGCTTGTTGCGAGCATCAGAATCTATATGCACATAGGAAACACACCCAAAGACCTTTAAATGAGAGAGTTGTACCTCTTTTCCTCTCCATACTTCCTCGGGCAATTTGAACTCCAAAGGAACTGATGGTCCACGGTTGATCAAGTAAACTGCAGTATGAACTGCATCAGCCCAGAATGTTTGAGGTATCCCTGAATGCAACCTCATGCTTCTAGCTCGTTCATTGATGGTCCGGTTTATTCGTTCAGCAATGCCATTCTGTTGCGGTGTGCCTGGAACGGTCTTTTCCATTCTGATACCATTAACAACACAATACTCTTTGAAACCTCCATCAATGTATTCTCCTCCGTTATCGGATCTCAAGCATTTCAACTTCAGACCTGATTCAGTCTCAACCATAGCCTTCCACTTCTTGAATGTTTCAAACACATCAGATTTATTTTTCAGAAAGTAAACCCATACCTTCCTGCTGAAATCATCAATGAAAGTCACGTAATACCGAGAACCTCCAAGAGATGCTACTGGAGACGGTCCCCATAAATCTGTGTGTACCAGCTATAGCTTTCTTGGTCTTAAGGTCCTGCCAACCTTCAAGAAACTGAGCTTTTTCTGTTTTCCAAGAACACAGCTTTCACAAATGTCTAGATCGACATTTTTTAATTCTGCCAGCTTTCCCTTCGACTGAAGTATCTTCATCCCCTTTTGACTCATATGGCCGAGTCTACAGTGCCATAGATGTGCTTGATTTTCTGCTTCAGTAGAGGCAATAATGTCTGCAAATCTTGTGGTCATATACAGGGTGCCGGTTTTCTTTCCACGAGCCAAAACCATTGCTCCCTTTGATACCTTCCACATACCTCCAGAAAAAAAGGATTGAATGACCACTATCATCAAGTTGTCCGACCGAGATCAGCTTCTTCTTTAGATCAGGAACATGCCTTACATTTTGCAAGTTCCATATAGATCCATTCATTGTCTTGATTTGTACATCTCCTAAACCCACAATATCCAATGGTTGTCCATCGGCCAGATAGACTACACCGTGATCTCCAGCAATATAGTTTTGCATCATTTCATGGTGTGGTGTACAGTGAAATGAAGCACCAGAATCAAGAACCCAATCATCAACAGGACTATGCACAGCAAGAATCAAAGCATCTTGCACCTCATTTGTGGTAGCGTTTGCAGAGTCAGCTTCAGGTTTTTTCGGTTTTGTGCAATTCCTCATGAAATGACCAGGTTTGCCACAATTCCAACATTCAACCTGCTTTCTGGGTCCAAACTTGCTTTTACTTCTATATCTTGATTTTGATCTGCCTCTGGATAAGCCTCTATCATGTCTCCTCCCTCGAGTGTTGATGTTGAGAGCTGATCCTGAGCTTGAACTTTCACCCGAGTCTTTCCTTCGCACTTCTTCAGCCAAAATCAAGTCTCGAATGTCATCATACTTCAGTTTGGATTTTCCAGCTGAATTGCTCACGGCTGTCCTCATGCCTTCCCAACTGCTTGGAAGTGAAGCTAGCAAAATGAGTGCACGAATCTCATCATCAAACTCAATCTCAACAGATGATAATTGATTTGTGATGGTATTAAAGTTATTGAGGTGTTGTGTCACAGAAGTGTTTTCGACCATCTTCAAGTTGAACAACTTTTTCATCAGGTGCACTTTATTATTTGCTGATGGCTTCTCATACATCCCAGACAAGGCTTCCATCAATCTTGCAGTGGATCTTTCTTTCGTAACATTGTGAGCAACTCTTCTTGATAAGGATAACCGGACAATGCCCAGAACTTGTCTATCAAGAAGTAGCCAATCTTCTTCTTGCATATTTTCTGGTTTGCTCCCCAACAAGGGAAGATGAAGTTTCTTCCCATATAGATAATCCTCAATTTGCATTTTCCAGTATCCAAAATCTGTCCCGTCAAATTTTTCAATTCCAGCTGCTTTTATTTCATCTGCCATTTTTACTACTTCTTCGATTCGAATTTCCCAAATCTGACCTTACAGATGTGTCCGGAACAGCCGAAAACCTTGGAAATGACACTGAGATCACCCCAATCGGACTTCGGATGGCTCAGCTTTTAGCAATCAAAGTTTTGGATTAACGGACGGTGCAGATGCAGCCGCGTGTCAACCAGAGTACCGCCTGCGTCGCACCGGATCAAAACCTCAGTAGCGGTTCTGATGAAGTCACGTGTCAGCAGATTAGGTCCTGCGTCACACCGTATCAAAACTCAGTAACGGTTATGATTAAGCCACGTGTCAGCAGATGATGGCCTGAGTCACACTGGATCAATACTCAATAGTGGTCCTGATTTAACCACGTGTCAACTGATTAGATCCTGCGTAGTACTGGATCAAAACCCCTCAACGGTTATGATGTAGCCACGTGTCAGAATATCAGCTTCTGCGACACATCGGAACAAAACTCAGAGATGACGTGGCAGGTGACGTGGCAGGTGACGCGGACGGTGGCCGTACGGATGTGATGACGTGGCGGGTCAGCCCGACCCGTTTTGCAGAATCCGGGCGAAGATGGAGCGTGGCGCGCGTACGGCGCGTTGGTGCGCGTGGGCAGTCTGGACGTAGGCGCGTGTGGGCGCGTGCGGGCATGCAGGACGTCGGTTCTTCGCCGGGTTTTCAAAAGTGGATTCGTCCGGTTGTCCTCTACACGATGGTATGTTCAAAAACACGTTTGGAGAACTTTGATTTTTGAGTTTGGATCAAACACCCTCTTTGTCAAGAACAAGCTCTGATACCAGTTGTTGGAAAATTCCAGAACTCAAACACACACAAATTTACGTGGTTCGGCAACTTGCCTACTCCACGGAGCTACTGTCTTGTATTAATCACTCAAAGAAACAATACAAACAAAGGAGGAGGAGAAAACTCTTCTCGACTCAACTCCACTCACACAAGCTCTCTCTGCTGTTCTCACTTCTCTTCTGTTCTCTCTGTGTTTTTACACTTACACACGCAGCTCTTCACTGAGCTTATATGTATACAAGATGGGAGTAAAGGGGCATAAATCATGCCTTGATTTATGCCCACCGTTTGTGTCCTCCACCATGTGCCAAGTGGGAGATTAGGTATTCCCACTTGCATATGGTGGGACATTGTTTGTCTCCACTAACTAACAAGACACGCCAAGATGGTTTCTTTGTCCAAGGTTGGCTATGTGCACTTTTCTCCATTGTCATCGAGTATCTGAAGGACTTGAAGATCACTTGCTTCAGTTTTTAACTAACCATATATGCTTCAATGTTCATTGGAGAGGGCTTGGTAGGAGAGTGACGATTGAAGAAAATCGTCCACGCACTAGTATAAAGTCTTGAGGCCACTCGATCTTTGGCAGGTTGATGAGGATGTTTCTTGTGATGATCTCAACATTTCCAACTGCAACTTGATACTCTGAGCCAGGGGATGGGATTCTGAAGCCAAGCTGATGGAGCGAAAATGGCAAGCAGCTATAGAGCTCCAACAAAGGCATCCATCTTCCCTTAAGAAGAAGAAAGCCTCCATCAGTGGGATATGTAATGTAGGTCCAACTTCAAAGTCGTTCAAGCCAACTCCTCTTGCACCTATTATATACCGAACAGAGTCGCAATTCAGATTCCATCATTCCAGGCTTGCATCACTGTCATGCGTTGCATTTTCCGACAGCGGCCGGCTTTCTCTCATCATTGCTATGATTCAAGATGAGTGCTTCCTATAAGATAATCCTAATATTAACATATGTGCCAATGAATCCTCGACAGAAAAATTTTCATTACATCAGAATCCATTTGACTTTGAGCTAGAATGCTGTGAAATTCACAGACCATCTCATAATACATTGCTGTTCCTGAGGCAAACTTGACAAGCCATTGCTACGAACACTATTTTCTAATGTTAATGAAATGAATAAAAATCAGTTATTCAGATCCCTGACAAAATTGTTTCATGCTTCATTGCCATGACACCCTGCGTAAGGATATGAATCAAATAAAATATATATGCGCACAAGTGGATGGCACCCATATCTTCAACACACATAATTATCTTGCTCGAGCTTCTGTACAGAACAAAAAGGATCGTGAGGCTCGGGAATAGCTCCAATTGATAGACCTGGTGGGGAGCATCTGGAATCTTGACAGGCCATTATTTGCATGTGAATTTGGCACAGAGGTGCACGTGTGATATAGCTCAACAAAACATGAAATGTATTTGTTAATGATGCACATATGTGATAATTACAAGCTGGTTGGCATGTGATCGAGCAAGATCCACCTATTTCGCTATACGTGTTTCATCTTTAATCTAGTCTGTACAGGTTAGTCGATACCCTACTGTAGAGCAGCATGTCCAAGAAGCAGGAAACAATTATGTCAGACTTGTATCATGTTAACAGTATTTTGATTACCATAACATTTTAATATCATGAAGAGCTCCAAAATCTTTATTGCGAGATTAGATCTGTACATTTCACATGATGAGATTCCTGATAAATTATTCATACGGTGTGATGATCGTATTCCTGTCTGGGTTGCAAGGAGGCATGCTACTATTATTTTAAAAATATTAACAGTTGAGATTATTTTATTAGCATTATGCTTCCTGAACTACAACAATGATGAGAGAGAGCCGCGTTGTTAGAAAAAGGCCACATGACAGCAAATGCAAGTATGGATGCATGCATTTCTTAATGTTATTTCCTATTGTCTATATAATAGACCCATGAGAGATGCCTTGAACAACATCTCCCAAGCTCAATTGTATCAACATCAATAACCAGCGTTCTTCTGCTAAAGGATAAGATGGCTGCTTGCCACATTCGCTCTATCAGCTTGCCCTCAAGATCTCACCCTCTAAATGTCAGCGTAGAAGATCAATTGGACAGGTTGAGATCATCAGAAACAACTTCTACTTCAGTTTACCACAAATTGAGTGGCCTCAAAGTCTTGTATGAGTGTGTTGAGGATTTTCTTCAGTTGCCATTAACACAACAAACCCTCTCCAATGAACAACAAAAAGAAAGGGGAGAAGAGGTGTCGAGTGGATCTCTGCTCTTGTTGGACATGTGCAGCACAACTAGAGATGTTTTTTCATCAATTAAGGAGTGCTTGCAGGAACTTGAATCATCTCTCAGGAGGAGAAAAGGTGGAGAATCTGGATTCGCAAGTGAAGTTGAAGCTTATATTATGTCCAGGAAACAATTAGATAAAACAATCCGCAAATGCTTCAAAAATTTGAAGAGCATGGAGAAGAACATCACTTCAGCAGTCGATGCAGTCAGCCTGCTGACAGAAGTAAAAGAAATCAGCCTCGGGATTTTCCAATCTCTCTTGTCCATGGTTTCTCAGACAAAGGCAAGATCAAGCTCCCATGGCTGGTCTGTCGTTTCAAAACTATTTCCATCCAAACGTGTATCATGCGAAGCTGAACTCAATGAATTCAAAAAGATAGACGCCGAATTGCTTGTCCTGAAATCGAGCAAAGACATCAATTCAGTACAAGTGCAAAATGCATTGAAAGGACTGGAGGCATTAGAGTCAAACATTCAGGAAGCAGTGGAGGAGTTGGAGGCTGTTTACAGGAGATTACTGAAAACCAGAGTTACCATTCTCAACATTCTCAGCCACTAGTTGATGCTCTTCTCAAGATGGAGCAGCTTTGCTTTCACTGCCCTTCAATACAATTTTGCAAGACAATTTTGCCATAGTTGTAAATATATAGAAATAGTCAAGTGTACGAAGATCACTATGAACATAATACAATGCAATAACAATTATCTTAAAACATGTTCCATCCATCTCTCTCCTTTAATATCTTGTCATGAAAATTTACACTTCCTTGAGAAATCATCAGAACCTGGATCCAATTCTTATCTCGTCTCTCAGTGATCATTACTGTCCTTTATTGAAAAATACATCTCATTTTTTATCAGTCATATGGACATTTATGTTGGCTAGAAAAGGAAAAATAGAAGGCAAAGTCTTTTCAGAATAAATCTCATCTATACCTTTTCAACTCTAGTCTAATTGGCAAGAAATTCAGCCGTGTACAGGTGCAAAATATATTGATGGGACTGAAGGTCTTGCAGTGTAGCATTCAGTATATCATTCATGGTTGCAGTTGGTTTTAAAAGTGATTTTTACTTACAAATATATTAAAATAATATTTTTTTAATTTTTTTAAAATAATTTTTAAAATTAGCACATCAAAATAATCTAAAAACACCAAAAAATATTAATTTGAAGCAAAGAAAAAAATTAAATTTTTTTAAATTTTTTCAAAAGTGCTTTTGAAACATAAAAACAAACAGGGTCTAAATCAGTATAAATGATTTTTTTTATTAAATTACTTTAAATATTAGCTATGTTGATATATTAATTCATAATCCGAGTGATAAGGGAATTTTTAGCATGTATATTTTCTACTATTTATGCTTGATTTTGAAATATTTTGAATGTGTTGCACAAGTTAATTAAAATTTTGGATTCCTTTTTGAACTATTGATCACGTGAAAAATTAATATATTTTCAGATACTAGATTACTGAGTAGGCAGAATCCGATAGTAAAACCGAACATTGATTGATTTTGGGCTGCAAAGGAAGCTAAACAACCCAGTTCCAGGCGTTTGTCACTATTTTCAAACATCTTAGATAAAGATCTACAAAACATATGAAGGACATGGAACTCAGTTTTGCTGTTCGAAGCCCAAAGAACGAGTCAAAAAACAGGGATTGAATTAGACCCGAACTTCCTGCATTCCAAATGTTGTCTCGGGTTATGGCCCATATCTCAAGTCTCAGAGGTCCAAAAATTGCAAGATTAGTTTCATTGGAAAGAAGATTTTATTTTCTACAATTTCTCCAGAAATAGAGATCTTTGAATTCACACGTTTCCTACCTCAAACCTGGCCCGCAATATCCGGATAGGAAAATAATACAAAACAGGGGTTCATTGCATAGAGAAATTTTCTTCTTTACATTGGGGGGTAAAAAGGCCAGAATACCCGTTTGTTTGCTAGAAAGTAGTTTCTTTTTGGAAAGTGAATTATTTTTCGATGTTTGGTAGTGTAATGAAAAATAAGTTGGTAAACACTTTCTAGTGTTTGGTTATGTCATGGAAAATGAGCTGAAAAATAACTTATTAATGTTTTATTTTCTCAAGTTTATTAAAATAATGAGGAACAAATCTTACAAATTAAAAAGTTGAATGAGGATGAAATTGAAAAAAAAATATAATTTCATAAATTATCTCAAATAAAATAAATAATAATCAAAATAATAGAAATCAAATCTAAAAAATAAAATAAAAATGAAAGATGAAGAAATTAAAATAATAATAATTAACATTTCATAAATTATTTCAAATAAAATAAGTAACAATCAAAAGAATGAGACCAAATTTGATAGATAAAAACTTTCAATAAGAAAATGATAAGAGAAAAGCAAATATAAATTATAAAAATAAGGACCAAAGTTAATATAAAAATTAAATGAAATTGAAAAATAAATATTCAAAACAAAATATATAGCAATCAAAAGTTTGAGGGCCAAATTTGATATAATCAGCAAATAATATGACATTTCTAAATTTTCCACAACTTCCAGAAAGTGTTTTCCGCCCAAATTTTCCAGGAAAACACTTTCCTGGAAACCAAGCCAAATTTTTCTTTGACTTGAAAGTGTTTTCCGTTGACCAACTTTCCTAATGGCAAACAAACACAGGAAAGTTTGGAAAGTGATTTCCCGGAAACCACTTTCCGGAAAACAAACATGGTCTAAAAGAAAAAAACATGGGTTCAGCGAGGAGACATAGAGAGACCTTAGAATACACCAAAAAGAGGAGAGGAGGCAACATAAAGGAGGATAAAAAAAAACAGAGAAAAACAAGGGTTGAAAATCAGAATTGATTGGAAGACACCTAGCTACTTTTATGTCACTCTCTGCTTTTAAGTGATGTTCATTGTATCAAGTTTGTTTCTCTTTAATTTAACTATGGAGTAGACTTTTATTCTGGGATTTTTTATGTAACCTTACTATGAATATGTGAACAATTTCTTTGATTGTTATTGAGTATTTCATTTTATGTTTAATGCTTGTGTATGTTTGGCCAACATCTACATGATTTGGAATTCAATTTGAGATTGAAAAGTGATAATTTTTGTAGCTATTGCTTGAAATACCTTAAAAAATCCATAGGATAGAGATATCCTAGAAACTTTTGTAATTGTTAAAGGTTTTACAGTACTTAATAAATTTCGACAAGTTTAAAAATTTCGTAGAGTATATGAAGTTTGCTTATCGAAATAATTCATTGATACTCGAGAGAGATTAGTGTTTAAATTAAAAAACCTGATTATCAACGCTAGGAGTAATTAATTCAATTGAGATAGTTCACATAGGAATAGTTACGGTAAGTCAGAAATCCTAGAACCAGTAGAATTGAATTCAATAATATTTAATCAGTTGGTTGTTTGTTTTTAATCATTAATTTTTGTTTCGTAAACTATCTCATTCGATTCCTCAAATAGATCATAATTTAAAAGATTTTGGTAATTAATAGTAATTTTTACAAATCCTCATGGAATGATATTCTACTTATTATTTTATTACTTGTTACGATTCATGCACTTGCAAAATTAATCAACACCGAGTAATTAGAACATGCTAGGTTAATTTTAAAGAATTTTATTAAATTTAATTTTTTGAAACAACATCTTTTTGAATTAATCGGTCACTCGAGCCCTTAGCCCGATTAAACCTGAGTTGGGTATGCCAGGCATGCTTTTATTTTGGCAGGGGAAGAACCAACAGGATTCCCAACAACTTTGGAAAGACATGCCAGTCCTGAAAAGCCATAAAACTGAGACTGGGACAGAAGCAGAAGTTGCATATCATATCCCAGTTACGCAAAGACGGTTTAGAATCTCTTTATCAGTGTGTTGATCAGATTGGGTGAATTTATCTTAGGACTAAATATTAGCAAAAAAAAAAAAAAAACACTAAGCTTACATTCCTTCATACTGTTTCAAGATAATAGTAATGAAGAATTCATTTATCCAAAAAAGAATAGCAGTGTTCATATGGAGACAGAGAGAGAACGAAAGAGAGGGAAGGCAACATTTGAGATTAAACAATCCAAGTATATTGCGTGTTTTTCTTTGTATTTGTTATATATACTGTCAGATGATAACAATGTACAGATGGTTAGCTGACAGGAAAAAAAAAAACTGTCCCCAAGAGGAAGTTAATGATCTAGTGATTGAGAATGTTCAGAAGAGAGACTCTTGTATTAACTAGTAGTCTGTAGACAGATTCCAACTCCTCTTCTACTTCCTGAATGCTCCAATGAAATGCCCCCAAAATTTTCAATGCATTTTGGACTTGTAGAAAACTAATGTCTTTGCTTGATTTCAAAGCAAGCAATTCAGCATCGATCATCTCTGCTTAATTGGCATCAACTACACGTTTGGACTTCAACAGACCAGCTGCCACTTCCCTTTAATTTTGTTGACAGAGAAACGGAAGTTAAGAGGGATGCGAACACAGCAACACTGATTTCTTCAGATTCTCTTGTCAGACACGCCAAGATGGTTTCTTTGTCCAAGGTTGGCTATGTGCACTTTTCTCCATTGTCATCGAGTATCTGAAGGACTTGAAGATCACTTGCTTCAGTTTTTAACTAACCATATATGCTTCAATGTTCATTGGAGAGGGCTTGGTAGGAGAGTGACGATTGAAGAAAATCGTCCACGCACTAGTATAAAGTCTTGAGGCCACTCGATCTTTGGCAGGTTGATGAGGATGTTTCTTGTGATGATCTCAACATTTCCAACTGCAACTTGATACTCTGAGCCAGGGGATGGGATTCTGAAGCCAAGCTGATGGAGCGAAAATGGCAAGCAGCTATAGAGCTCCAACAAAGGCATCCATCTTCCCTTAAGAAGAAGAAAGCCTCCATCAGTGGGATATGTAATGTAGGTCCAACTTCAAAGTCGTTCAAGCCAACTCCTCTTGCACCTATTATATACCGAACAGAGTCGCAATTCAGATTCCATCATTCCAGGCTTGCATCACTGTCATGCGTTGCATTTTCCGACAGCGGCCGGCTTTCTCTCATCATTGCTATGATTCAAGATGAGTGCTTCCTATAAGATAATCCTAATATTAACATATGTGCCAATGAATCCTCGACAGAAAAATTTTCATTACATCAGAATCCATTTGACTTTGAGCTAGAATGCTGTGAAATTCACAGACCATCTCATAATACATTGCTGTTCCTGAGGCAAACTTGACAAGCCATTGCTACGAACACTATTTTCTAATGTTAATGAAATGAATAAAAATCAGTTATTCAGATCCCTGACAAAATTGTTTCATGCTTCATTGCCATGACACCCTGCGTAAGGATATGAATCAAATAAAATATATATGCGCACAAGTGGATGGCACCCATATCTTCAACACACATAATTATCTTGCTCGAGCTTCTGTACAGAACAAAAAGGATCGTGAGGCTCGGGAATAGCTCCAATTGATAGACCTGGTGGGGAGCATCTGGAATCTTGACAGGCCATTATTTGCATGTGAATTTGGCACAGAGGTGCACGTGTGATATAGCTCAACAAAACATGAAATGTATTTGTTAATGATGCACATATGTGATAATTACAAGCTGGTTGGCATGTGATCGAGCAAGATCCACCTATTTCGCTATACGTGTTTCATCTTTAATCTAGTCTGTACAGGTTAGTCGATACCCTACTGTAGAGCAGCATGTCCAAGAAGCAGGAAACAATTATGTCAGACTTGTATCATGTTAACAGTATTTTGATTACCATAACATTTTAATATCATGAAGAGCTCCAAAATCTTTATTGCGAGATTAGATCTGTACATTTCACATGATGAGATTCCTGATAAATTATTCATACGGTGTGATGATCGTATTCCTGTCTGGGTTGCAAGGAGGCATGCTACTATTATTTTAAAAATATTAACAGTTGAGATTATTTTATTAGCATTATGCTTCCTGAACTACAACAATGATGAGAGAGAGCCGCGTTGTTAGAAAAAGGCCACATGACAGCAAATGCAAGTATGGATGCATGCATTTCTTAATGTTATTTCCTATTGTCTATATAATAGACCCATGAGAGATGCCTTGAACAACATCTCCCAAGCTCAATTGTATCAACATCAATAACCAGCGTTCTTCTGCTAAAGGATAAGATGGCTGCTTGCCACATTCGCTCTATCAGCTTGCCCTCAAGATCTCACCCTCTAAATGTCAGCGTAGAAGATCAATTGGACAGGTTGAGATCATCAGAAACAACTTCTACTTCAGTTTACCACAAATTGAGTGGCCTCAAAGTCTTGTATGAGTGTGTTGAGGATTTTCTTCAGTTGCCATTAACACAACAAACCCTCTCCAATGAACAACAAAAAGAAAGGGGAGAAGAGGTGTTGAGTGGATCTCTGCTCTTGTTGGACATGTGCAGCACAACTAGAGATGTTTTTTCATCAATTAAGGAGTGCTTGCAGGAACTTGAATCATCTCTCAGGAGGAGAAAAGGTGGAGAATCTGGATTCGCAAGTGAAGTTGAAGCTTATATTATGTCCAGGAAACAATTAGATAAAACAATCCGCAAATGCTTCAAAAATTTGAAGAGCATGGAGAAGAACATCACTTCAGCAGTCGATGCAGTCAGCCTGCTGACAGAAGTAAAAGAAATCAGCCTCGGGATTTTCCAATCTCTCTTGTCCATGGTTTCTCAGACAAAGGCAAGATCAAGCTCCCATGGCTGGTCTGTCGTTTCAAAACTATTTCCATCCAAACGTGTATCATGCGAAGCTGAACTCAATGAATTCAAAAAGATAGACGCCGAATTGCTTGTCCTGAAATCGAGCAAAGACATCAATTCAGTACAAGTGCAAAATGCATTGAAAGGACTGGAGGCATTAGAGTCAAACATTCAGGAAGCAGTGGAGGAGTTGGAGGCTGTTTACAGGAGATTACTGAAAACCAGAGTTACCATTCTCAACATTCTCAGCCACTAGTTGATGCTCTTCTCAAGATGGAGCAGCTTTGCTTTCACTGTCCTTCAATATAATTTTGCAAGACAATTTTGCCATAGTTGTAAATATATAGAAATAGACAACTGTAAAAATACCAATATGAATTACCATACCTTTGATCTAAATTGCTCGTGGCTCTCTCTTCTCCCATGTCTTGTCTTCAAAATCTTAACAGTTAATTTATTTATCCATAAAAAAATGTTACTTGTTTAATTATTTGTAGCAGATTGTTAATGGGAAAAATTGAAGCCAGTTCTTGTTGTATTGAATAGATTAATTAATGCAACCTGGGTTCCTGTCCTAATTTCTTATTGACGCTAACTTGTACAGCCTAGATAATTGCTTTTGCTCTTTGCAGTTTTCCATAGAAAATGGCCGTCATCCACTGGAACGTGTCCTGAGAAGTGTTTTCAAAGCAGATTGAGCAAGCTTAATGACCTGAACTTGCACTTGTTCATTACAAAACTGGACTTGTTTAGCTTCAATCAAGAGATACCATATAGACATGGTTATAAGACACGATTCAGATCTAAGTTGCGGGTTGCTTGGCTCAACCTGCGGGTTGACGGACAACCCTTTGTTTTTCAAAATCAGATCGTTTTGATTAAAAATTAAATCTGATTAGGCATAAAACTCATAATCAAGAATATACCTTAGAATTCGCCTCCATTTTCTTAAAATCCGGTTCTGCCATGGAGAACTACTCGTTTAATGCATGAAATATTTTTGGAATTGACTTTGGAAAAGAATATTCTTAAAATTCGCCTACTTTTTCCAGGTACAGTTCGTTATACGAAGGAAGGGATAATCATAGAATTCTAAGAACTTTATCCAAAAAAACCCTTCACCCCTCTCTCCCATCGGATTCAAAGAACCTCAGATTTGAAATATAGGGTTATGATAAAGATAAGGAGAGAGAAAAATGTTGGTTGTTCCTGTCGGAATTATTAGCCTTAGAGTCGTACGATTACACCTAGACATCACAAACCATAGATGGGTCCATACATGGCAATTGATTGACTACTCCATATTTGGCCAAACAGTGAACCTTTTTGGTGAATTAGCACCCAGCAAATGTAGCCTTCAGGTTCGATGAGTCACGGTCGGTGTAACTATTTGGGTCTTAGACCTCGAGTCTACATGGATCAATGTAGGCCATAATCCAATGTTACGGGACAATATCGTACAGTACAAAATTACTAACAGAGGGCGAGGGGACCGTGGTCCACCCTATGGCTAGTACTCCTAGCCTTTAAGTTGGTCCTATTCTAGGAACCATTACTATGTCACACCTTTTAAAAAGATGTTGAAAGGGCCTTAGCACCAACCAGAAGAAAATCGAAGGGTGGCCAACTTGTCAAACCATGTGCCGTTAATATTTGAGCACTTGGACTAATAAACGACTGATTCATATATACTACCAATTGACTTGGAGTGGAGAACCATATCTAGTTTGACAAGGCAAATTAAAGAAAGTTGAGAGATTAGGTATACGTCTTTTATGTACCCAACAGGTCCATTTGAAGGTGACGATGATTGCAAGAACCATGTTATGCCAATCAAATTCAGGCTAAGGATAATCCAATAACAACCTAATTTATGTATTTAAAGAGAATTTTTGCTAGAGAATTTGTTCTCTCTTCTCCTCTTTTCCTTCCCCTACCGTGACTTTTCTCCCAAAAATAATAAGGAATTTAGTTATATCTAAACTTGTGTTTTTGGGTTTTAAGAAGGGTTGAAGAAGTAGGTAAGTATTATGATCCCTTTTTTAGTTGTTTTTCTATTTGGGATGTGATAGTTGATGGATTAAAGAAATGTTTTAGAATTTATATGATATTTAGTATATTGATTTGATATATGATGACTTAGGAGGTGTAATTGATGTTTATGGTGTTAATTTTGGCTTAAAACAAACTAATTGAGGGATTTGAATTTTTTTTAAAACTGGCAAATTGAGATTTTAGAATCCAGATCAACCGGTTGGTCTAAACTAGCCGATTAATTGGCTTGATGTTGTCGATTGACCGGATGGTTTGAACCGGCCATCCGGTTAGCTTGAGGCGGTTGTCAACCTATTGGTCTTTTCGATCGAATGGTTGACTGAGCAGTGGGGTTCAATCGGTTCTTTTAAGTTCGGTTAGATTGGGACATGTTTAGAATCAATTAGGTGGATCTATTTTGGATTTATATTTACATTTTGGTCTCAAATCTTATAGTTGTAATCTTTTAGGTTAACTGTTTCAAGTCATTTTTTAGTGTTTTTTCATATCCGTTATAGGTTTTGCTTATGTTCCTCCTAGCAATCATTAGTAATTCCTAGTTCTACATCTGTTTGTCTTTTACCTTCATTTTTCGAGTAAGTGGGATAATTTTTAATATGCATGTGACATAAATAAGTTATATATGTTGATTATATGATAAATACGTATAACATTCTTGAATATATATATATATATATATATATATATATATATATATATATATATATATATATGTTGATTTATTATCAAGTACTCATCAGTCTCTTGAATATATATTTGTATTATGTTGAATTAAATCATATTCGATATAACATTCAGTTGCTTTAATAATTATACGAATATCTATTATGTCTTAATATCTTACTTGTCAAAAACTTTATACTAATAAAAAGTAGTTAGTCTTTGTACACATTATCTATGCATAGCCAGCCGGTGAGAGAGGCACCAACTTGTGTGTAACTAATCATCTCATGGTGTTTTGTTCTGGTAACCTTAGTGTTTCATATGTTATCTGACATGTATTCTACTACCATATGCTAATATGCTTAGTACGCATGTATATATAAGATATATACGACTTACAACTTATAATATCTAAGATGTATATTAAATGTTATTCACTCACTGAGTTGGTTGAACTCACCCCTCCTTTTTTATTATTATTTACAAATCCTTAGCTTCTATTAGTATGTTGATTTTGTTGAGAGTTCTTGCTTTTGATTGGTATGACTTGCTTGTTTCCGCGAGACTTTCCATCTTATTTATTTTTATTTAATGTTTTAGATGCTCCACTATTATACTGTTTTTATTCAAGTTTAGATTTATTTTAAAAGGTTGGATTTTATTTAACGTAATAAGTGTTTTAAATTATTAATTATTTTTACTGGTTTTGAGAATTATTTGAAAGTTTATGAAATGTTGTGTGATTCTATATAATCTGATTTATGATATGTATGTTATGAGGCTTAGCGTAGGTTAGGTGTCCTTAGAGAACCACTCCTATGTTGCCAATTATGGACCCGAAGTTTGGGTTGTGACAATGATAAAGAGGGACCATTATAGAAACTGTGTTGAACCATTTAATGAATTAATATTTCTTCATGCTTATTAGTCAATAAAGGTACTCTCTTTTTATTAAAGGGTTCACATTTTAAGTGGCTTTCAAAGTCAGGGAAGTTATGAGTGTGTGTGCGCATGAGACTATACATATCTTAAAATTATGGTAGTTTTATGATATAACATGTATCAATTAGGTCTCTCGTATGTGAGCTAGCCTGCAAGACTGTTTGCAGGTTACCCTAATTTCAAGGATAGACTTCTCAAATTAAGAAGTTGTGAGTATAATTTTAAATTAAGTTTAGTTTGGAAGCTCGAATTGAGAAGTTTGATAATCAAAACTTGATCTGGATTAAATTTATAATTAGATCAAATAAGATATTAATTCAATAAAATATGGTTGACCTAACGTGTGTTTTAGTAATTCATTTGACTTCATCAAACTTGATTAAGTGAATACCAAAGAATTTTTAGAAAATAAAAGACAATATTGTTTTAATAAAAATATTGATTCAACTATAATGTCATCCAAACCCTTTTTCTAATTCAATCTTGAATCACATCTAGAATTGTGAAAATGTGTATATAATTACATAAAGTTGTTCTTGAATAGTTTTTTTTTTTTTTCACTGCATCAAAGAAGTGAACTTGGTTTTAATACATTAACTAAAAACATGTTTGGCAGTGTGGTTGCGGGTGCTTTTCAAATAATTTTTCGTGCCAAAATGCATGCCAATGATTTTTTTTATTTTTTAAAAATTATTTTTGACATCAGCACATCAAAACGATCCAAAACATATAAACCATATTAAATTTTAATAAAAAAAATTAAATTTTTTGGAAACGCAGCCGCGTTCCCATACGTTCCCTAACTGTTGTGTAACCCGCGTTTCTGTCACGGGTTGAATAAAACATTTTTTAAAGAAAAAGATTATGCTCAATTGATAAAAGCGTGTTTTAAATAAGGAAAACAAACAATATCGCTTGGCAGTCCACGTTCCAGGGATCCAATGGGTGACTTGTATTCTTGAAGTAGCTTAGACACCTACTTCTAGCTGGCGTCCTTAGCAGGTGCATGTACTAGCTAGCTAATCTATGGTGTAGAAGTAGACTAGTGATGGACGGACGTGTGAGCCCAATTAAAGTTATCAGAGTTGTGGACCGTTCATAATTAGCCGGACTGTCTTCTCACCGTTGTTGAAAGAGATGTTTTGAGTTTGTGGGGAGCGATCATCGACTCCTGTCCTTGTTTTGATCTCTACGGCACGAGTTATGTTTCCGGTGGTAACATGCTCTTGTTTCTTAGATGATGAAGTCATGCATGAGCAAATAATACTTGTACAGATAAGGCTGATGACAAGGGATTTGTAAACCCAAGAATGCTTGGCAATTTCTTGGAGTTAGGGAGGATACAAAACGCTGTCGTGGTAGCTCGCATGATCCATTTACATTATGGCCTGATTGAATAAGAATCGATGAGAGTGATGTGAAAGAATTGTATGAATAATGATTTTCAAGGTAAAAAGCTTTCTAAATTTAAAACATGTTTAAATTTAAATATTATCTCAATTTAAAATAAAGTCAAAATTTATTTCATATTATTATCTAGCAAATGAATCTCACTATGTCGTGTGTTTTAGAAGGAAAAAAAAAGTTTTTTTCTTAAAAAAAAAAAGAGGGTAATTATAACATATCTCGAAACAAAAGAATCTATCAGAAGCTTCAAAGGAAGCAATTAAATAAGAAGGGGAGTAACTTTCAATATTAAGCTACCGAATATCAAAAAACATTATTGGATAAAAAAATTAAAAAGTCTTTAGACAAAACAAAAGAAAAGCTTTTTATGTGTGTGCCAATACATTGGGGCTTTTGTTATTGTGCTGTAACCAAGTAATCAATACTTGTTTTATATAATTCTGAGGGGATGTAACTCACTGGTCAGATTTTAGATTTGCTTTTTAAAGATCACCAGTTCAAGTCTTACAAACCTCATAGTCACTTGAGATTTACATAATCGATAACTTCAGGGCCCGTGGAATTAGTTAAGGTACGCGCAAGCTGACCTAGACACCCACATTAATAAAAAAAAAATTTGTTTTACATGACTTATGATTGAATTTCTTAAGAAAATTATGTTAGTGGATGACTAAATCAATTTAAAAAGATGTTTTGTTTTGTTTTATTTAATAAAATAAAATTAAAATTCGTTTAGCCGAGTTCTAGTTAATTATATTTTACATGATTAATATTTTTCCTAGTTAACCTTAAAATGTATATCGAGAAAGAAGATTTTTAAATGGAATCACCGGCCGGACCGAGTTTAACAATTGTGAGTTGGCCTTTGTAATAAGTTCTGATGGGTCAACCATCCGTACGGCCTCATGAACAATCGCACAGCATGTACATTCCTAATTATCACTGTACACGCATACAACAGTAGAGCAGAGCGCAGCACCATGACAGGCATGCGAGAGAGAATAAAAGGCTGCTTTTTTTGCTTTTTTTCTACGTTTTTTTTTTTTGTTCTTTGCATTTTCTTACACAGAAGATTTATCTGAAAGAAGACAGCATTTGCCAATTTCTTTCAGAACACAATAAAACTAAAGACTAGCTACCAGATTAATATTTCATTTTTTCTGGCATGGAAATTCTCCTCTTCCTTTCTAGACCAATACATACAAAATTGAAAAGGAGAAAGCCCTACATAATTTTAATAAAATCCTAAAAAAAACAAAAAACTTTTCATATGGTTAATTTCTGCCATTAACGAGCAATTTCAGTTTGCAAAGATGCATTGAGCTCCATTTGTTCTGCCTCCCACTTAGCCTTGGCAACAACTCCATCATGCACAGGCACATATTCCTGCCAAATAAAGTAAAAAAATTGGAAAAAAAAAAAAACACAAATCAACCAAAAGGATGTGATCACAAGAACCCACCTCAAGTTTCTGAACAAGCTCTTTGGGACTTGGGGCAGAGACAATAATACTACGCTGAGATGGCATGATGAACCCATCATCCACTGCCTTGTCTATAAAAGTCAGCAGGTAATTGTAGTATCCATCCACGTTAAGCAAACCCACCTGTATATGTCAAGAACTAAGTTAGGAATTGACCTTCGAGCATAACAAAACTTTCTTAATTTGAATCTTATCCAAGGTTAAGACATGAAGTAGCTTTACAGGCTTGTCGTGGATGCCAAGTTGGGCCCATGTAATGACCTCCAATAACTCCTCCAAGGTTCCATACCCACCTAGTTTAATTAATATAATATAATATTAACACATAACCATCAGGAAAAAAAAAAAAAACATTATTTGAGAGAGAAAGAGAGAGATCAGGTACCTGGTAAGGCAATGAAACAGTCAGAATTGCGGGCCATCTCAGCTTTTCTTTGATGCATGTCCGCTACTGGCCTGACCTCCCCCACTGTTTCTCCTGTTAGCTGCACATAACCAAAAACAAAGCATTTAATCATGTCTTGATTAGTAAATTAATTAAGGCTATGTTTTGTTTCTGTAGTGTTCAGTACTGGTGCTGCCGGCTGTGTTTTGTCTTGGTTATAAACTTGAAAATGTTTGGTTAATCATCGCGTTCATGAACTTACTTTTTTTAAATCATTAAATCACAACCACAGGAGCTATTACGATGACAAACACACACCAAGAACAACTAGAGACAATCGTTTCTATACATGGATTAAGAATCCTAATCTGCTTACCTCTTTGTTCATCAGAGTTTTAGGGATGACTCTGTAGGAGAAAGCAACCAAAGACATAGCAATACAGATCAGTACTCGAACAAGAAAATGAAATTATGTGGACAAGAAAGCATGCACCGTAGCTATTCATAATTACCCTATTACATGTCCTCCCCCACGATGGACCTCTTGAGACACTAGCCCCATCAATCCAACACTTCCTCCGCCATAAACAAGATCCAACCTCCTTGACACCTTCACATGGAATCGAAGCAAACTCAATATTTCTGGACTTACAAGACTAAATAAGATCGAGAAAGTAAGGTTTTTGAATTGCTATACCAGTTCTTGGCCAAGTTCAAGAGCAGCATCACGATAACAATCCCTTTTGCCTTTACTGCTACCACAAAACACACAAACTCTTTTAAATCTTGATGATTTCACCGCTACTTTACCATCCTCCATCTCTTGGCTCTCTTGTGTTTTCTCTTCTTATTGTATATTTTTCACCAAAAAAGGGAGGACGACGCGATTATGCCAAAAGAGAAAGATGGATCAGCTCCATATATAGACATATCCAAAGGGGGAAAAGGAGAGCAGGATACTTTTGGGCACCCCTGGAATCCTGTTACGCCACGTGTACATAACCCGGAAATATTTGCTTTATCACCAAATATCGCCGACACGATACACTCAGTCCTTCCCGGTAGATTCTTTAGTCCACTAGTTTCGGCCCACGTGCACTCTATTGCCAGCTTAGCAAGGACGTAGTCCATAGCATGGACAAGACCTTGAGAAATTATTGAAAATTAGAATACTATACTTCCTGTCTCGTGACCCACCTACATTAAATTTTTATTAATTCAACAATGAGAATGAATGGTATCAGTAATAATTTTGTATTGGTAGTACAGAAATTTTTTTGGTCCTGAGACTTGGGTAAAGTTTGGAATCATTTTTTATTTATTTTTCAGAGATTAAATTCATCAAAATATGTAAGGTTGAAAAAATTTATCAGAGATACAATGATATGTAACGTATATATATAGAAACAACATTAAAGAATAAAAAAAATAAATAATATAAAATTCTATTGAATAAGATCACTACAAAAAAACACTAATTTAAAATTTTATTATTAAATATTTTCTATTTGTATAAATTTTTTTGTTTAAAAAATTTATAACTCGAATAAATCCAAAATACTAATTTAAATAAGAGTCTTATCAGAACAGGACAAACAGTTCTATATAAACTAAGAAATCAAAAAAGAAAAAAAAAAGCAACAAAACAAGCCCAAATAACACCTTTTGATCCTAATTGGAAGGCCTTTTATACCTTGGCTTATAGTCAATGGACTCTCAAATAAAACTAGTCATTTAAAATCTTGGTTAAATTTGAATACAATTCAATAATTAAATCGAAAATTATAGATTTTTTTATCAGATTGATCACTCAACAATATAAGTCTCTTTTTTAGCTACACCATGTCTCATGAATCCATAAATAACCATGTCAGGTAATCCATATGGTCTAGTAATAACATATTCATAATTGATTTATAAAAACTATTAATACTGTCCGTTTGAATTTTTACTAATGCGGTAAAAAAAAATTCATGAGCAAACACACACCCATGATATGCTCTTGAGATTTAATTTGCAAAAACAATTTGAAAAATGCTCAAAAGTACAGAATACTTGATGGCTAATTAATGTTTGGTTGAACCATCTAGGTGGTGGTCCAGTAATAAGAATTTGGGATCAAGAGGTTTACTCCCTCTGTGGTCTCAAGTTCGAGCCATGTGGTTGCTCATGTGATGGCCACTGGAGACTTACATGGTCGTTAACTTCAGGGCCCGTGGGATTAGTCGAGGTGCGCGCAAGCTGACCCAGATACCTACGTTAAACTAAAAAAAAAAATGTTTGGTTGTAATTAGCTGATGGGTAATCAAATTTGGTTTGGTTCTAACCAGGTTGAGTTGCATGTCTGGCCGAATTAATTAATAATTAATTAAGTATCGGGGTTTATATTATATTCAATATAATGTTGTGAGGAATTGAAATGGGAGAATTTATCCATTAAAAATGGACAGTTCACATAAGGCGTTTTGCCATGTGCATATATTCTGAGCAAAGGACGGCTCTGGAGTTTTCAGCTAGACTAGGGATGCAAAAGCAACACAACATTATTGATTACACACACGAGAATTTATAACCACTGTGAGTAGCCTTTCCCTCCTCTTTTGACTATTATTAATCTTATCCAATCTCACACGTGTATTCTTATACACGTAGGATGATTATTGAATTCCTTGTCTGGTCCTGGTGGTCTTCAGTTAAACAAGTTACAGTTAATTTAATCAAACTGTACGTTAACTTGTAATTTGATTGGCTGTAGCAAAGGCAACCCAGGAACCGCTGGAGCAGGAGGGATCTTAAGAGACAACTTGGGTACATGGTGTAAGGGTTTCGCTATTAATACAAGTATTTGTTCATTAGACAAGGCATAATTGTAGGCTGTTATTACTAGTTTGAAACTAGCCTGGTCTCTTGAACTCAGACGGGTCATTTTAGAATTAAATTCTTCATTGATGATTCAGCTAATTACAAGGTTAACTGTTAAGATAGATACAAATCATATCCTAGTTATGAAAGCACGAGAGCTTATAGCCAAGAACTGGAAGGTTCGAACTCAGCATGGATTTAGAAAGGCTAACGCAGCAACAGATTGATTAGCAAATTATGATCTTATTAAAAACCCAATTAATAAAGATAATTGAATTATTCAGAATCCATCATCAGGGTTGTTTTTGACCTTGTATTATGATTTTATTAGATTCACTCTTTCTCAAGTATGACACAAGGACAGATATCAACCGATCGATCTTCAAAGCCCGCGTGCCGTGCCCAAAAAACAGTTCGAAACCAAAAACTTAAGCCATATCGTTCTTCCCGAGGAATCAATCTGTTAAAGGCTGCTGCCTGCAATGAATTAGCATTTAGCCCTCTCTGTTCACCGACAGTGTAAAACTAAGCAAAATTTGTCTACCTAACAAACAAGGTATGCTCGCCTTTCATTAATTACTGTACTGTGCATTAAATCCAGAAACTGTAATAATGCTTACGTGAGCACAGGAGCAAAGGTTGAAAAATTGAAAATCCAAATGACTTTAATTGTAATTATTTAATTGGGCATGGAAATAATAATGCTATCTCTGTCTCTGCCAGGGATGTGCTCTCAAAAGTGATGGCCGGAATAATTGTCAATTGATGCCATGGCATGCCACTGATCTTCCTAAATAATCACTATTATTAAAACTGACCTAATTTGGTGAGTAAATCCCATCACCCATCATCCCAACTTTTAAACGGTGGTAGAGTTTTTGAATTAAATAGGGGGTGAAAATTAACCTGAATTACCTTATAAAAATTAAATTTTATTTTAAAAAAATATTAAAATAGTATTATTTTAAATTAATATGATTCAATTACTAGCATATAACATAAGCTAAACTAGTATTGGAAGCGATTGGATTTAATAATTTTATCATGAATTGATTATAACAAATTCTTTTATATTTTCTTTTAAATTAGTTTAAACTTTAATTTTGTTTTGAAAACCTACAGTGTTTTTCTTTTTATTTTTCTTTTTATGAATGCCTACTGTGTGTATTGGAAATTAAAATGGGACTGTATTCATTACCCCCTTATATTTAAGAGTCTTCTCGGCTTGAGAATGGACGAATAGCTATACAAATTGTGAATTCCAGCAGAGACGAATCCAGGGGACAGTGATGGCACTGACCCCGAGGTTAAAATTCTCGCCCCCTCACTGATATTAATAGAGCATATTTTGTCCCCTTTCCTTGTAGAATTTCAATTTAGTCCCTGAAAAGTGAAAATTGAATCCTTTTCCCCTTAAAAACCTTTTTTCCTTAATAAGTTTAACCCTCTAAATACAGAAAATTGGCTCTCCCTCTTAAGCGATGACCAATCCGGTCCTCTATTCTCAAGAACATTCTAGTTGGATTTTTAAGAATAAGATTTATTTATATTTTGTTTCTAAGAGAGATATTTAAATATTTTCCCTCTATTTTCTTGTAGGAAAAAAAAAACTTTCCCTCTTAGTTTCAGTGTGATCTTGGATTCACTCTTGAATTCTGATATTATATTAGCGTGTTTGGCTTGGAGATATGATGGTTTTTTTTCAAAAGTACAACACCTTTTAAGTATAAACCGCATTTTCAAAAACTAAAAAAACATGTTTTGTATTAAAAAAAAAACACAAATTATCTCTCATCCAACACACACTAAATAGATTTTCTTGCAAACTAATTATTCTAATGATTAAAACTCTAAAACAATTTATTTAAGGGTATGTTTCTTTGTGCGGTCAAGCACGCAGATAAAATTAAAGATACAAGATAATTATTGTATACACTAACTTTAATCATCATTCTAACCAAACGACTAAAGTGGGATATATAGGAGCAATAAATATTCTGCTTTTCAAACTAATTATTCATCATAGTCCGTTTACTTTTCAATTTTAATATTTGCATCTTCAGCTATAGTCTCCTTTTTGTATCCCTTGTTCAAAAGAAAAAAGAAAAAAAAAAGAAAAAAGAAAAAGAAAGTCAACGTTTTTTTGCCATCAATGCCAAATGGGGTTGGAAGACAAGGGCCTACAAGGTGAGTGGAGTATGGCTGTTATAGGAGTGGATGGCATTAAGGATGCTCGGAGTTGTTGGATCGTCGTGTATCTTTCAAACTCTTTGAATTTTGTTGCTATTCATGAGCTTTGACGATGCCCTTTGCCAATGTACGTACTATGTAATAAGATATTGTTTGGTAATTTAGTGCAACGGGTTTTTTTATTAAAAGTATTTCAAAATTAATTATATAAATATGTTAAAATTATTAAAAATCATTTAAAGCATTAATTTAATATTTTTTCAGATGAAAATACAATTTAAAAACATTTTAAAAATTAAAAACTAACACGATACATATACCTTGCAGCAACTAATAGACAATCCAATAACTAGAATTGAAATGGATTTTTAACTCGAAGGACCAGCAAAGATATACACCATTTTTAGATTAAAAGAAGTAATTTCTATTTTGCAACATAATTAATTGAAACATTTTTAAATTGGTTTTAAAATCTAAATAAATGAGTTTAATTATGAGTTTAAAGACGATTTTGTCCGAACTATTACAATCAACATATCCTAAAGGATAATTAATCAATTTTTTTTATAAAAAAAAAGATAATTAATCACCAAGAACTCAGGGATTTTCTCCGAGGACCCACATCCAATTCTCTTTATCATGAGATTCAAACACAAGTGAGACCTTCAACCCAACAACTAACATAGATACGACATAATTAGAAGCTAGATCAAAGAATAAAATATGTCGTTTTCTACTTTAATATGATCCTTCTTTTTCAACCAAGCTGTTCCTGAATTAGTCAAGGATTAGAAAAAAATAATACCCCACTACAAATAATAATATGCTTAATTACATGAAACTTCATGTGAAAGGGGCCTTTAACCTTGACATAATTCAAATGGATAATATCAAAAACAGTTTTCCCCACAATGGAATTTATTGTGTGGAAGTTATCAGAAACACCAACTCCGCGATGGAATTTCATTGTGGACATATATTCACACAACACGAGTAGAGAGATTATAGAGATATTTTCTGATGTAGTCAAGCACAAAAAAGAAGTATTAAGATTGAATAATGTAGAGTGTGTGTGTATCCTTCCCTTTCTTGAAAAAAAAATTACAAAGAGAGAAGGAAAACATCGAACCTACCTTTCAAGAGATTGATTAGTCTTAATTAGCTCCATCTCCATACACGTCGATAATATTAAGAATATTATTCTTCCATGAAACTTGACACGCAAGGGAGCCTTCACCTTTGACACGGCAGATAGATAATATCGAAAATTCCCACAACGGAGTTTTACTGAGTGGATAATATTAAAAGGTGCATGGAAATAATCCCTCAAGACAAGAAAAGATTGTATAAATTTTGTGGTATATATTGGAGTGATTATCATATGTCTAGTTTTAACATCGAGAGATGATTCTTAGATCCACACACGTTGATCATAAATTTAACTTGTAAAAGTGAATTTGAGAGAGCATGATCTCTCTTAATCATATGATAGTTAGTGATGATCTCATATTCCACCATTAAACCCGATGGCTCGTGGAGGTAGGCGAAAGTATGTTGTCTCAGGTGGGCATTAATCATTTTCACTGTATATATTTAGATTATTCTACTTAGTAATTATTGATAGGTTCGTTGATCTTAGGCATGTGTGTAAATGGTTTTTCCGTGTACAACTTCTCTAGGTTTAGTTCAAAAGAAAATGACCTTCGTTTGAACTTTTTTTGAGCCATCGCAACCAAGCTAACAAAAGGGAATTACAAGAAGAGAAAAGGCAAGGATCGAATGTGTGGTAGGTGTCTCTATGATTATCTTTTTGTATGGTGGTGGCTCGTATGGTGATCGATGGTTCAAAATATGGCAAATCAAAGACAAGTGGATGCAAGAATTAAAGTTGGGTGGACTGTATATAGGCAAAAGGTCTAAAGGTTGGTGCCTCAAAATTCGTTTTAATTTCTTAATTATAGAGATAGCGTGGACTTGAGACTTCGAGGGAACCCTTTTTGAGAGAGGATTTTCCACCTAATTAAAACTTTACAATGACATCACTTATGTTTCTTACAAGTAGGCAAACATTCCCACCCACCGTCCCATAATTCACAAAATTTCAAAGGGCAGCTGTAAAGACTTTAACGGATGTTTTTACATGTTCAGGTTCTACGTACATGACAAGAGTAGGATTCTGAAACTTGATGATATATCAATATTGTAGTTCCTCTTCTCCATCTTTCTACCATGGTTACAAGCGGCTCAAGGCTGGGGTTACACGTCGTATGGGCAACCCGAACTTCGACTTGTGTTGTCTTTTTAAATTAAAACATGTTATTTTAGTTAAAAAAAAATAATATTAATTTTGTTGATCGATCAAGAGCCCGGCTCTAAGTTAGCAGGTTGTTAAGTTAACTCATCATGCTAGACACCGAGTCCTAAAGCTAGCAGTGCTTTTTACTACCATTTGTTGCATACCTTGAGAGGGCAGCAAGAAAGATATGAACCTTAAGAGCTAAGTAGATAGGTTGGACCAATTAACAATTATTAAAATGCCATTTTTCAACATTTTTTATTTTCTTTTCGTTAATTAGATTAATGTAGTACATCTTCTCTACATTTGCATACAAAAAATACTTAATTATATATCGGGGGTCTTATATATCTTGCTCGATCTCTGCTATGGTCTGGTCATTTTCTTGGATGTCAACTCTAAGGCTACATCTTCTTCATTTGGAGTCATATATATGTGTATCTTCAAATATTTAAGCAACTTCTAGCTAGTGTGTGTCGTTTCTCTGATTGATCTATTTATACTTCATTGTTCCGTCACGACTCCTGTTGTTGCAGGGGCGGAACCAGGAGGAGGCGGGCAGGGGCCCGGGCCCTGCAAAATATTTTAAATTTTTATATTTTTGTGTTTAAATATAGGAAAAGCAGTTGACAGATTAAATGCCTATTGCAGGCTTAAAACGAGGCCTTCAACTGCTTATATTTTTGGCCCTTTCTATTATATAATTCCAGCTCCGCCCCTGTGTTGTTGGGATTCTTCTCTTATGTTTTGTTTCGTATTTGTTGCTTGCAGCATGTTATTTGTACTTCTTTCCTCTAGTTTGTTGTTTCAAATTGGTGTTAGTAAAATGGTTTTCCGGCAAAAAATAGTAAAACATAAGAACTCAATTATACATCTTCATGATTTAGATTTTTGTAAGTCAGTTATGAAATAGTAAGTGTTGGCCGGAAAGTTTTTTCATCTTTTTCTGCCAATAAATCTAGTAAGGTTATTTAAACCTAGCTTAATTTAAAATCTAGTCTGGACCGGGTTTTAAAAAAATCATGTGTAAGTTAATATAATATATAACTTAGTTGATTTAGCATGTCAATCGTAACTCAATTAAAACTCTTATTTACTATGTTTTTTTATATAAAAAAAATTAAATAATATCATTTTAACTTTAAAAAATTAAAATGAAATTATTTAAATTTACTCAAATTAACTTGAATTAACCTGACTAACATGTAACTTGAGTCTTGGATGAGATTATAAACCTAAGTTTCATTCCTATGAAACCTAAGGTTTTCCAGATTTGAACATCTTGAACATGAGGCATATATGCAAGTAAAAATCTCAGCTCTTAAATGTTGGTGAAAAGAGTATTTTAATTAACTTCAATTTCCATCATCCACCACCAATTGAGTGTGATGTTTAAGACTTTTAGGGTTCCGCCTTCCAATTACAATTTCTGTCTTGTCTTCACCGTCTTCTATTAAAAAAAAATAAAGATTATTTATCTTTGTTATTCAAAGTCACAATTTTGACCAAAAATATCAAAAAATAAAAATAAACTTTTCTAAGTTGACTAACTATATATTGAATAAAAAAAAAAATCAAACTAAAGTAACTAGTTCACTAGCTGATTTCAGAAGTGACTTTATTCTCTAGTATGGAGAATCTGAAGGGGTTGTTATATATATATATATATATATATATATATATATATATATATATATATATATCGCATAGCACCACAAGTAATACTAATAAATAAAAAATCTTTAATTCCATAACTATACTAATTAATAGCAAATAAATTAATTATTAGATAAATTAATTTAATATTCTTAACACAATATTAGGTTTACAAGAACACTTAAAGTAGATAAAATCATAATATTCGGTTATAATCTTGAGATAGAAATTTTTTTTAAAAAAAAAACATGTTTTTTATTTTTTTTATTTTTAAAGGGTATAAATTTATTTCAAAACGTTAATGTGAACAGATTTATTTTATATTTTTATTTTTTTACTCAAACCAAATTCATTTATGTATTTTTTCCAATCGTGTAACACTAACCAGTGATATTTGAAGCTAGTACTGTGACCAATAAAACTAAGAAGACAAATAATTAACCTTGTTATTAATTAATCAACTCACATTTTCCTAATTAGAAATTTGACTACTATGTTGCCTGGAGAAAAAATGTGGCACTGCATTTTATCTTCTTGCAAGCAGCTGGCATGAGGAACCTTCAGAAGAGTTTCTTGGAAGTTCCTTACACAGGATGACAGGAACTCAAACCATGAATCTAATCTAGGATCATGTCCATAGAAAACAAAGGCTTATACAGTTGTAAGTAATCCTGTCTTATAGAGGAATGGCTAGTTTTGTCTTAATCAAGCTCAACAGTTTGTCTGGTTTGCAATTTCCAAAATTGAACACAGGCTGGCACCTCCCTCCCGTGCATGCAAACCTGACAATATCAGTCTAAATCACCAATATAATATTTGATTTAAGTCAGTCCAATGCCTCCCTCTATCTGAATGGAAGCTTCCTCTGGGACATATTTGGTCCCCATAGCTGTTGCCAGTAATCCTATGTCCGTACTACAACAAAGGATACTTCATTGTTCTGTTCCTCGAAATCTGAGATCTTGAACAGGATAGGCTGTCTTCCAAGGTTTTCTATAAAAACCAGGAGTTGTTGTGGTCAGGTCACTATTGCCAACTGCCTGAAAATTGAAAACTTCCTTTTCTTTGTTAATCCTCTTGAAAAGTACGTACCACACCGTTCTTGTTTCTTTGTTGAAAATGGCACTGCCTAATTTCAATGCTCTCAGAGACTTGCATAACTCTGCCAATGATCTTCTCCATTCACCAGAGATCCAACAAGTTCTTGTCAACCAGAAACAAGAAAAATGGCTTCACGAAGTCTCGGAGTCATCTCTAAGAATGCTGGATGTGTGTGGCATTTCTAAGGATGTTCTTTTGCTTGTCAAAGAACATCTTCTAGACTTACAATTCACATTACGTAGAAAAAGAGTTAGCAAGCCAGATATTAGTACCAAAATTGCAGCCTATAATTTCTACAGAAAGAAGCTAAAGAAAGAGACAATGAAATGCCTGAAATCACTGAAGGGAATGAAAGGCAAGTCTGTAACTTCAGATATCTCAAATGTAGACCACAGCATTATCGTGGTTGTTGAAGTACTGAGAGAAGTGAGAGTCACTACCATCACCATTGTTGAATCTTTGTTGTCTCTCATCTCAATTCCATGGCTGGACCAAGGATCAAGTAAAGGGTCTTTTATAAGGTCAACGTTCTTGCGATCAAGTGGACAGAGTTCGTACGATTTTTGTGACGAAACAGCACTTCATACTGCAGATAAAAGACTGGAGGCAGTGGAGATTGCCGTTGAAGATCTTGAAGTTGAATTAGAGTGCATGTTCAGGCGTTTGATCCAGACAAGGGTTCTGCTCCTTAACATACTTACCAATTAAGAAGGCAAAGCCTATCCTTAACCTCTTGCAAACTATTCAGCCTATCTTTAACGTTATTAATCTGCAGACCAGTATTCAAGGGATTGCAGGTTGCTTTGCCGTGGGTGTATTGGGTGACCACTAATTACTTCTTGGAGGAAATTAGATCATATGTAACTTTTTATTTATTTTTTTATTCTTTTCAAATAAAAATGTGTGAATCTTCACACAATTTATTCTTTTATTCCTTTCTTAATCCTGAAGGGCAAACGATAGGGCATTTCGTTCCCAAGTACTTAAGCTGGAGCTTTGCCAATACAATCTCAATTCACAACACATATATATCATTGGTGTGAAGATTCACCACTTCTGCACCTCATCCTTCTTCCTCTTGTAAACATTATGAAAATGAAAATTGTTAATCAACCATTGCAATCCCTCCTTTTAAACACAAGTATTTATCATACGTAAATATATTAATCTAGCCATTAGGCACCGCTATATATATATATATATATATATAAAGTTAAATGACGTTAAGATTTCACTGTAATTCTAGACACAGATTACTGTGGATTACGATAGTGAAATTTACATGGGTATATTGTGTAATTAAGAGGATCATAGGGGCGTTTTAGTATTTTCACGTTGTATTTTTTATATTTTAATCGAAAAGTTGCTAGTTCGTGTTTCACACACTCCAACGAATGGGTGACGCCCGTGCCATTAAGGAGGTGCGTGAGACACTTCCTGATGACCAAATCTGTCCATCCACCATATAACTAGATGCGTAGACGTGCCCTCTTCCACATGGTTTAGCGCGTGTAGACATATCATGATTGGATTGCCGCCGGTGATCGATTGTTTTTTGTTTTTTCTTTCATTTCTCTCTCTTTGCAACTAAAGTGCACAATTATCCTCTATTTATTTGTTATTTGCTTGGGTCTAGCATGGGTTACCAGGCCTAAGAGCCTTGGGTCTAGCAATCATGTTTGGTGCCAGACCCAGGCACAGGTCTGACATGGTTGTCAGACCCAAGCTTTAGCTTTGTGGGGCTGGCAACCCCGTGCAAGTGTACTGTGGACCAAGACACGGTCCACTGTAGACATACACAGTGGATTTTTCAAGCTTTGAAGGCTTGGGATGGAGCTAATATTGTCTTTTCACATGAAATTAAACTATCATTTTCCTCTTTGTTTGAAAAAATTGAAGCCCTGGTTATAGGAGTATTTCAGTATTTTTCATAGGCTCATTAGTATTAAACGTTTCAACAGGGGTATGGTAATATTTTGATGATTATTTGCATAGTAAAAATATTATTCTATCCTCAAGGCTAACAGAATTAAGACCTGTTGTCTAGGAATTTTTTAACATTTCACAAACTATTAAATAATTAAAATACATCTTTGGTGTTGGAAAAGACAAAAAAAAATTAAGCTTGTATATGAGGGGTTTTTTTCACACTATTTTTTGTGTAATTTCTATTATAATAGGGAACATTTTGGTATTTTGATATTGTTTTATTATTTTTAAATTCAAAAAACTGTGTTGGATCCACATTTACTTGGATCTGACAAATAAGCAAAACCCAAGTTACTTGGCCGCCAAACCTAAGGCGCTTGGGTTTGGCATGGCTGCCAAATGCAATTCACTTGGGTCGGGCTTGGCTGTTAGACCTAAAAGCTTTGGCTCTAAAAATCAGTTGACCTGATTGACCGGTTGATACAAAGCAACCGGGGGAAATAAGTTGAAGTGGTTGACCAATTGAGAGACGGTCGATCAATTTAGTCGGCAGAATAAAATTCCTATTCAGATTAGAATTTGTTTATATTAATTTAATTCCTTGATTGTCTAATACTTTATACCTAATTTTTTTATTTTTATTTTTGTATACTTTTCTCTCAATTTTCTTTTTGTTCTTGAGTTTTTTAATTTTTATTACAATTTTGATTTCATACTACACATATTATTCTTGCAAGAGAAAGATTGACCTAACTTTTATTCCATTTGAACAGAATTTATTACATTCCTTTTTACTTTTCAAAAAAAAAAAACTAATACCATTTCCTTAATTCCACGGTACCAGCTAAGCTGGAACCTTGCCTACATGATCTAAATTCATGAACTCAATCCATGACCTAGAATATAGGCTACCCAATTCACGTAAGCACAAGTTAGTCAAGAATAGAAAAGCCTTTTAAAACCATGTGTCAATAGAAAGAAGGAAGGCATGCATGAATGCCTCGACCAGTCTACTTTTTTCCATTTATGCTGCTTGTGCTCTTTCAGCGCAGTTGCTCAAGCATCCAACATGCGAAAAATCATTACCCGTGAAGAAGTAGGCAAAGGCTTGTTGGACACCCGACAATCAAATAAAGAAGCTTAATATTCTACCATGAAACTCGAAAGAAAATTGGAGATCTGAGAACAGGGCAATAAATGGATATTCCCATGTCTGCGTTATAGAAATATCATGGTAATGCATCCCTTATGTTGTCTGGATTATTTTCTTTAAAAAAGGAAAAAAAGATGTGCAGTTGTAATAATGTTAATAGACATGCCAAGTTGCCAGCCTATCACCCATTTGACGCCCTTCCAAATGTTTGGGTAATTGACAACAAGATTTAATACTTGTTTAGGTTAATGTTCCTTTTTCGATTTGCATAATAATTATGCTGTTTATACCAGATTTGTTACACCTATTAAACAAATATAAACAAATTCAACTTGTCCACTCCAACTATTATTTTAAAATTTAGACTAGCTGGGTACATCAGCTCAAAACTTGAACTAATCAAAGTTAAAAAAATATAAGAAAAAAAAACTCAACTAACCCAATCAAAATTATCAAAAATTTAAGTTGATCCAGTTAATCTAATACCAACTCAGTTAAAACTCAACCATCAATTCATTATCTCCTTTTTTATTTGAAAAAAAAATTGAATACCCTTTATTTTTATTTAAAAAAAAATTCAAATCAATCTCTTGTGAGACTCCAACTCCAACTATTAACACAAGTTATTGACATCTACAGTTACATAGCAACCAAATCTTGCAAAATGCAATCTGTCGTGCAATTTACACTTAAAATCTTCATAATTTCGGCATCTGATGTCTAGACTTTGCTAGTTGAACTTGGATCCTGTGGAGACCTTTTAAAATTCGGTAGGAAAGATATGCAGGAGCCAGAGGCCCAACTAATATGTGTCTCAAGCATCAGTGTTGGACACCAGGCTGCTTTATTTAAATTTAGGCCCATGAACAATGTGACCTGAACCATCGCGCCGAGGGCAGTTACGTGTCAAGCATTCCATTAGTTCTAATCGTTTCTTCCATCGCGCAATTGGGAAATAGTTAGTGTGATATATATATATATATCATTACCTCGTTGGAAACATTGGAAAATAGTTCGAAATTTTGATGCTGTGAAGGGTTAGAGCACAAGGCTGGGGTTTTACCATGATTTGCTACATAGAGAACAGTGGGAAAAGCAAATGATACCTTGCCAGGCACCGAAAACATGCTGGGATGAACAGATACAGCATGATACACAGAGAAGTGCCCATGTCTAGAGAAGAATACATACAAACTAAAATCCATGATCACAAAGAAGCATGTTAAAAAGGGTTTCAATGTACGCGGGAATCTTTTTCCGCCACCACTTTATTGAAACGAAGAAAGAAACAGGGCTCATCAAGACAGCATGGCCAACAACCCATCGACAAATAAATTTACGGTTGGCTATTGATCTTCATTCTTCAATGGGATGCCTGAAATCAGCAAAATAACAGTATGGTTGCCCCATTTCCTTATAAATTCTAATATTGGTAAAATAAATTGCTGGTACAAAATCTGAGGACGAAAACAAAATGCTTGTCAAGAATGTCAGATAACTAGAAATAGCTATGACATGCATAAGTAGTGACCACCAAATTAAACTGAACGTTCACTTTCTAATGAAGAACTGAGGTTAAGCAAAGAACAGAAAACTAAATAACAACTATATGCATGATGTTGGGAGACAAATTATGATATTTGTTTCTAACTCGTGGTTTTTTTTTTTTTTTTTGTCTTGTTAAAAGATAAGATTGACAACTATTTTTTTGTTTTTCAATCCAGTGCTTGAGATGTTGCAGCATGCCACTTCCATAAATGGGCTACAGTCTACAGATCATGAGAGCACAACGACCCCACCAGTGAATACCTTCAAAATATTTCACACAAAATCAACCATGATGCCATCCATTTCTTGAAATGGGCACAATGAAAGTGAGAAGTACATCAACCATATTCGACTACCCAATATGAAATTTCCAAGAAGTGAAAGAAAATCCTTAGGGCCATCAGGTTCAGTAAACAACTTTTGCTTGCATAGAATAAAAGGGGTCCATGATAATGCTTTTCTCCTCTAATCAATTTCACAAAAAAAAAATCTTAATCCTCATCATAAAAATCACAGCCATTTACCGCCCACTAAGTTAAAGTAAAAAAGAAGATTGTCAAGTTCTTGTTACATAATGGTTGGCAGGATTTTGAAAAAACACTTTGGCTCAAAAGATTAGCAGGGGATCAAAAAGTATGCCTCGAATGAGGATATCATTTTAGACAACCTGATTTGTATCAACAAGAAGTGCACGATTTTCCTATAAATACCAATTTGGGAGCAAAATAATTACAATGGCAATAAATCCACAACTAAAAGCTCCATATCTAAAGTATATAATCATACAAATCCTTTTAGGTCAATCTACCAACACTATCATGGCTCTAAAACAAACATCCCCACACATATTCCCAAGAAAATCCAAATAATAGCCTTCAATCAACAGTACTATTCCTACGATGGCATAGCGCAAGCACACAGATCCTTTAGATCTCCTCATGATTGAAAAATGGACACCAAATTGATCTCCAGTTTTTATTTCACACAATAAACACCCTTCCAAGACAAAAACAGTTTTAAATTTAATTACAATCAGTGGCAGTTCCACACAAATATAATTGGTTTTGGATACACCGGGTATCGGCAAACCAATTCATGACAAAACTAAAATGATAATTTAAAGAATACCAGGAATATCTATCAATTCCTTCATAAAATAAATAAATAAACTGTGAATCCAATTAATAACAAGAGACTATAACAATTGGAGGTTGCTCCTTAAACTGACTAGCGATGCAATTTATTTACGCTGCGTTCACATCCTCAGCAAAGAAGATAAAAGTAATGCGCGAGAAATTACCTAGTGTCCACTCTCATGGCCATGGTCACCATGGCCCTCCCACGGATGTCTCCAGCCCTGAAAAAGACAGCATAATCCCTTCCAATTGAATTAAATGCCCAATGCAAATCATTGATAAAGGAAAGAAATTTTTCTTTAAAAAACATCAACTCTTACCAATACTACAGGGCCATCTTGCTTCGCCCTGTAAAGTACCCAAAACCTGAAAACAAAAATTACAACAAAACCCCAACAGTCAGCTTCCTTACTTCTGATCAAGAGCAAAAAAATTCCATGATTTTTATTTTTTTTAATTCAACAATCCAGAGCTAACAGTAAACCAGATCGGAAAATTAATATATACCAAAATCAGATTAAAACAAGGTTAAGATCAAATCTAGGGTTTGAAGCTGGAAAAGGGGAAAAGCAATGGAGGATAACAACTAACCACATGACAGCACACAAGCCCTTTCCAGTGACTACATGCCATCGCTTTGGCTTATGCATAGTCAAGCCTTTGTAATTGATGCCCTCTCCATGCCCTCCTGCCATCTCTTTCACTCTCCTCTACCTCTGGAATGATCAATTGGTGCCCAGGACTGCAAGTATGATTTTGTTACCGAGAGCCGTTTGATTTTAGATTAGTAAATTAAAATTTTATCTCGGAATTTCTTCGTGTGCCGATGCCGCGCCTGACCTTGCCCTGGTGCAAATATTGGGCCCATATAATCGAGGCTACGAATGGGCTAGAACCTGTCCAATATTATATTTGGGTTGGGTCACTTTAATATGTGGGCCTAAGTCCTAACGTTTGGGCCAGACCTTTCCAATACTATAACGCTCTTCTCTTCTCTTTCTTTCGACTAACAAATGCCAATTTCTTATTGGTATGTCGTCCACTCATGCTAAAAAGAATTATATGAGATTCTTTCATATTTAATTACGTTCATGAAATATAAATTAAATAATATTTCATTAAATATTAAAAATAATAATTTTTATTTTTCTCCTCAAATAACTTCAACCATTGAATTCAAAAGTAGTTATGAGAATTGAAAATTAATTTTCTTTTCGAATATGAACATGACATCATTCAAAATATTGATTAATTGGAAAATTAGAAATAGGTCACCATATTATTTCTTTCTTGACCATTTTATATTTTTTGTATATTTTATATCAAGTCTTCCTCTTATTTATTTTATAATTCCTTCCATATTTTGTACATATAGCTAATAAAAATTTTCAATATCTTTAACTTCATTAATCTTCAACCTGATTTATAATTTTTTATTTTTTCATATAATTAATTTTATAATTTTAAAAACAAAATAAAGATAGTTAATATTATAATTTTAGTTCTCCATTCAATTTTTTTTAGTTTTAAATTAAAAAAATAGTATCCTAAATACCCTAACTTGTTTATATATATATATATATATACACACACATTAATAGCCTGAAAAAATCATTTTCTTATATATATAAATTTAAAACCAAAACTTCTAGATGGAGAATTAAAATTATGATATCAAAATTTGTTTTCAAGATTTTAAGAAAATAGGAGAAAAACTTGATTTCATATAGAAAAAAGTAAAAACTAAAATTAATGATTTCATATAGAAAAAGTAAAAACTAAAATTAAAAACGCATTAACTAATTTTGTTACGCTCTAAGTTCAGGGATATTTGGCCAGTTTAGAAATTTCACAATGAGAAATAAAATAAAGAGGAGCTTGATATAATTTTTGCTTATTTTTTAAAATATTTTTATTTTGAAAGAATATTAAATTGATATTTATTTTATTTTATTTTATAATTTTGATATGATAATAATAATAAAAAATTATTTTAAAAAAAATTATTTAAAAAAAAATCACAGTTATATCAAACAATTCATATCATTGACCTGATTGTAATTGGTCCCAGACAAGAACGCGGTTAGAAACAGCATGCAAGAGGACAAAATATTTGCACGTGCACAACATTATTCGTCACATGGATAGAAACATATTCTCGCATGTTTTTTTAATTAATCTTCTAGTTCTCTCACCCATGAATTACTTACAATAATATAAATCTCGCACTAGATTAAAGTATATTATGCCTGATTAAATTATCCAAATCTAATCTCATTTCATGTTGGTTGGTTTTTCTATATCTTTTCTTCTCTCGTATGTGCAAACATTATTAAACTCGGCTTCACAAATGAATTTAGTACCTCGCTATTTTATTTTTAACATGGATTAAATGTAAGAAAAAAAATATAAAATTAATCTAGTTAACTCTTAGAATCAAAACTTGTTAGTTTTTTAAAAAAATTCAAAATAATATAATTTTGATTTTTAAAAAAGATTAAATCAACTCAAATTAATTTATTTATATGCCGGCAAAACCACCAATACGTGTCAATTAAAAAAAAAAAAAGGGAAGTACTAACAACACACAAATAGATTAACAAAAAATAATTAAAAAGTTAAGTTCGGAGATGATGCAAACACGCGAAGATCAGGATATTTATTGCCTGTTGAAGAATTCTTGTCTGGTAAGATTTTCCTTGAACGGGCAGCACGACGTTAAACAAGAAGAATCCACGTGCATGTGTTGCGTTTAGCTTTACTCTTGTGTATAATCTAATCTATGTACAATTTATTAGTAGAATTGAGAGGATGGACCTTATCTGCAGATTTTCAATCTTCTCTATTTACAATTTCTTAGTCCAGTACGTTCCAGCTCGAATATATATGACTGGCAATTCAACAAAACGGCAGGCGTGTTACCAAAAAAAAATGAATTGCAGGCAATGTATTTTGTAGCTTAATGTTGATACTAATGGGGAATTTAAAACTCGGTAGCATTTGGCTTCTGTAAACACTTCTATTGCGAAGGTTTTTAATTTCATTCTAATCTGTCTGGAATAGCATATCTTGTACCCGTTTGAAAAAACAAAATATCCTAGAATAAATTTCATCTCGTTCAAGATTTTGGATCATTTCAAGCAGAAAATTTTGGTTCTCATCATTCCATTTCGTGAATAGTTTTTTTTAAAAAAAAAAACATATATATATATATATATATATATAATAATAATTCAATCTTTCAACCGTTGGTTTACTAGAGACTTTACTTCATAATTTGTTGTAGTTTGTTTATTTTTTTATGCGTGATTATCTCAATTTATATATGTTTTACAGGTTAACCAAATTTATTCTAGTTTTTTTTTTGTTTGTTTTTTTAATTGATAATTCTTCTCGGATTCATTATTCAACATCTTTAACATTTGGTTGATTATGAATCAAATTTTATCATTTGTTTCAATTTGTTTTCTAAAAAATTATCCCAATCTCATAACCTAAACCATGAGTTTTGTGAGTTAACCCTAATAGAGTTAGGTCATTTTATTGTGTTATTTTTTTAAATTATTATTTTTTTAATTTTATCACTCAATAATGAGTTTATTGGGAAGTTGACGCAAACCAACGATCTATTAGTTGCTAAATAGGAATGTTTAAATTTTGAAATTATATTTAGATATTTGATATTGTGTTTGACATTTAGATTGCATAATCTCAAGTTAATTTATTTTTTTGATATGAATTAAAATTATATATGATGAATTAATATTTTGAGTTTTATATATATATATATATATATATATATATATATATATATATATAAACAGTATAATCTCGAAATGATAAGTTAAAATATTTTAAAATTAAAATATATTATTTGAATTAAAAAAATATAACATCAACTGAAATAAAATTAACAACCCAATTTGGATGACGTTTAGTATAAGGATGTTTGAGATTTAAAAAAAAAAAATTGTGTTTGGTAAACTAAGGTATTTTAAATTTCAGAAAATCTTAAATATCCTCGTACATTAAATTGCTTTGAAACCTAGGGTTTTGGTATTGTGATTTTTTTTTTCTAAATGAAGTTATCTAGTGTACCCTTATTTTTATTAATAATTACACAAATATTCTAAGTGACTAGTACATGTGTTCCTAGAATATAAATTTAAACCATTAATATATGTCTTGGTGACTTTAATTTAGCATCAAGATAGTATTATAACTTGTTGGTGTATATATTATTTTACTCAATAATAATAATAATAATAATAATAATTCCATACAATTAAATTTATTATTGATTCGTTTCAATAGATTACTTTTAAACACAAATTAATACAAGTGTTGCATTGAAATAAGATCAATATATATTTAATAAATCTAGGAATTATAATTCAATGTATTTAAACACAAATTAATACAAGTGTTATCTATCTTGTTTAACTTATAAATAAGACTAGAAGGATTACAAGTTATCAGTTAATGAAAATTTAAATCTATTCCCATCGAGTTTCGTAAATAAATTGGTAGATTTAATAAAAATAAATAAAGTCATGCAAAATAAATAAAAAGTAGGTCTCCATGAATGAAAAATACATTATTTTAACTTTTACAAAATCAAAATTTGAAATAAAACAAAAGTTATTTGATTAACTAGATAATTTTTTCTTTATGGTTGAACAAAATGCAAAAACTAATACAATATCTCTCTAATTGTAGATGATTAATATCAATCAAGGGACTATTTAACAAATTATGATACTATAGAGATTTATTAATCAATTTTGATAAACTACAAGGACGAACTTATAATTAATTAGCTAAAAATGTCGGCCATCACCATCGACTTTTTTGACGAGTGACGACCTGTGCATAAATAGTCCTCTTTCTGTCAAGAGAAGAAAGAACCACAACAGCCAGTAGCTAGATTTGAGAGAGATCTTGCTTAATAATTTAGCAGCCATGGCAGACAACAACAACCTCACAATCGACCCAAGAAGCGGGTTTTGCAAATCAAACTCTGTTTTCTACAGCAAACGCAAGCCAATCCCACTCCCACTAACTGACTTCCTAGACGTCACCACCTTCATATCCTCCCGTCCTCACCACGGCAAAACAGCCTTCATCGACGCAGCTACCGGCCGCCACCTCTCCTTCAAAGACCTATGGAAAGCAGTAGATTCCGTTTCCACTTGTCTCTACGACATGGGAATCCGCAAAGGCCACGTCATCCTCTTACTTTCTCCGAACTCCATCTTCTTCCCCATCGTTTGCCTCTCCGTCATGTCTTTAGGCGCTGTAATTACCACCACTAATCCTCTCAACACTCCTCGTGAAATCGCTAAACAAATTGCCAACTCGAAACCTTCACTCGCTTTCACTACTCCTGAACTCCTTGCCAAACTCACCGAGTCAAACTCAAACCTCACCATCATCCTCATAGACGATGGGATCACTGATGCCTCCACTAAAACAAACGCCAAAATTGTGACAACATTAAGTGAAATGGTAAAAAAAGAACCAAGTGGGATCCGAGTTAGAGAGCAAGTCAACCAGGATGACACAGCGACGCTACTCTACTCTTCAGGCACAACAGGAGAAAGCAAAGGTGTGGTGTCCTCACACAAGAACTTAATCGCTATGGTACAAACGATTGTTGAACGGTTCAGATTAAACGAAGGAGATCACAAATTTATCTGTACGGTCCCGATGTTTCACATCTACGGTTTAGCAGCGTTTGCCACAGGAATTCTGGCAGCAGGGTCAACGGTCATCGTTCTCTCAAAATTCGAAATGGGGGAGATGTTATCGACGATTGTGAAATACCGGGCCACTTATTTACCACTCGTGCCGCCGATACTAGTAGCGCTGATCAACGGGGCTGATCAGTTACGGGAGAGGTATGATTTGAGTTCGTTGAATTTTGTTTTATCAGGCGGAGCTCCATTGAGTAAGGAAATGGTTGAAGGGTTTTCGGAGAAGTATCCAGGGGTTACGATTTTACAAGGTTATGGGCTCACTGAATCGGCGGGGATTGGTGCTTCGACGGATACGTTGGAGGAGAGTAGGAGGTATGGCACGGCAGGGCTATTGTCGCCAAACACGGAGGCCAAGATTGTGGACCCGGAGAGTGGTAACGCTTTGCTGGTGAACCAGACCGGTGAGCTTTGGCTTCGAGCTCCTTCTGTCATGAAAGGTAGGCTGTATGATGCTTTCTTTTTCTGTTTTTTGTTTTTTTTTGTTTGGTCGTTTTTGTCGTGCTAGAATATTATAATTGCACGTGTCATTTATTTCTTCCGATGATAGAATTAGAAATTGACCTAAGGACCTTGTCAAAAAAATAATGCAAATATATTTCACGAATCCACTTTGGTAAAAAATTTAACTTAACAAAAAAAAAAAAAAACAACTTTTAAACAAAAGCAATTAATTGACAAACACTGCTTGCTAACAAAAACAATTAATTCAGCACATTTTGACAAAAACAACTAAGCAAACTACAAATCAAAGGGCAAAAACAATTAACTAATTATAATTTTATATTTTATATTTTGATAGATATTTCATTATAAATAATATTTTTTATACCAAAAAGTTCAAGATTTTATAATATTATAATTCATATTTGATATAAAAACACATTGAAAACTAATACAACACCTAGTTAACGCTTTCACTTTTGTACGATAAACATGTTAAGCTCTTCTATGTCCAAATAAACAAAATTTGAATCAAGTGTCATGTTTATAGTTACAATCATGTCCCTTTTTGGAAGTAGCCAATCGTTGCTTTTTTTTTTAACAAATGGGAATTCTAAAATAGCATCAAGGAAATCTTTTACAATTTTTTTTTTTTTAGTTTAACGTGGATATTCATGCCAATTTACACGCATCTACAAGCTCTAGCTATCCAGTTACAGAAAAGGCATGATACCGATGCACGATTGAAATTGACAATGGCGCGTAATAAAGCAACATGAGTTATAGACATGTTTTTGCTGGAAAGAAAATACCAACACATCTATAAGTTGTTTCAAGAACACAATTAGGCTATCATACCACAATTTATAATCGTTGAAAATGATAATCTTCAACGATAATCAAACCTCGACTATAAATGTCAACTACTAGACTTTTCCTTGAACTCGTGAACTTGTTCTCGCCGCTCAAATATCTGCAAATAAAAAAAAAAAAAACAATGTCACCATTTGCCATGGTAATCTTTGTAAAAACTTCTTATGGTAAATACCAGAGCATGTTAGCTTACAGGATAGTAAGAATTGGTAACAACAACCTTGAGAGGTGTAACAACCCTGAGTTTGCTCCCCAGAGGTTACCAGTTCGAGTGTCGTAAACTTCAAGGTCATTAAAAGCTTACATAATCATTAACTTCAAGATCTTGAAAGATTAATCGAGGTACGTGCAAGCTGACCCGAACATACAATTAACAAAAAAAAGAAGAAGACAACTTAGCAACAACGGGGAAGAATAAATTACCTATAATAGGAAACAATGAACTTTTGAAGTTGTAGTGTCGGAAAGAAATGAAAAACAGAGGGAGCGAGAGTTGGAGTGAGTTTTTCAATTTTTTCTCAAAATTGTAAACGGCTCTGGAATAAAAGGAAGAAGAAATGAAGAACAGAGGAAGAAGAAGGGGAGGTCGGCATTTCAATCCCTAAAGCAAAACAACATCGTTTTGTTCATGAAAATAAATTATATATGTCGGGCCTCGCCCGCGAGTTTATCCGAGACAAATACAACTCTAATTTTCACATGTGAAAAACCTAGTTAAGGTCTCAGGTCGACCAGGTTCTGGATCAACCCACCAGCTGAACCGGGTTTTACTCCTATGTCCAAAAGTATACGTGGTGTGGGGCAATTTGTATTGTATAGAATGAGGAGCTTGGTTCACTGTTAAAAGTGAACAAGATAACAAATATAAAGCATGTTAGTATCCAACATTAAGGTCCATGTTAAGTTTATATTATACTTATTCTTACACCATTAGTGTACCCTTTTCACCTTGACATAATTAACTTAGCAACACATAATGAAAGAAAGAAACATAAAGAAACAAGGAAAGGAAATGAAAAGCATAAGCAAGAAATTAATATAAGCAAAACTTAAGCATTACAAAATATAAAGAGAGAGCAAGAGCATGATCTTGATCTGAAAACCAAGATGCCTAAATACATGGCAAATGCCTCCTTTTATAGGCCAAAATTCAGAACTATTGATTTGTTGACTAATTGATGAGTGGGTGGCCACATCTTGACTTGGTGACAATTCTTATCTTCTTGTCTGCCAAAAACGTCATTGATGATGTCATAATTTGAACAAACTTCAATCATGAAAGTTCTAGGCAATTGTCTCATCTTTCCAGGGTAAAAATTTGAGATCATTTGGACTTCTAGAACTCGAGATATGGGCTGAACACTGAACAGTGTCTGGGCTGTAGGACAGATTCGGACTTCTTCGTTGTTGCTACAATTTGGACTTGAAAACGGCCTTATTAAATCTTGGACTCCTCATGAAAGTTGTAGGCCTATATCTTAGCTTTCCATCCATATACGATGGACCTAAATCCAAGATCTGCGGCTCCAGATATCACCCGATTACCGAACAGTGTTCAAGTTTGGACTACACCAATCATCTCTTTTCTAAGTTTGCCCATCTCTTTGTCCTTTCAATTTCAGTACTTCAACTCATCAATCAATTCTTTCATTTATGTGATAGGCCTGCATTTAAGATGAACATTTACCATAAATTAAAGGTATCTTATATTATTAGATACGTTATTATAAAACATGCTTTAGTTAAGGAGTTATTGATACTTCAAGTGCAAAATAATGATATAAAACCTTGATAAAAATGCACTTTTAAGTACTCATCATTCACTAATCCTCCCGTGCCATCATTGTATTCGATGAGAAGTGGTGAAAGAAAGATGAGTTATTCATGTTCTGCACTTTAAATTTTAAAATGGCAGGTCCAATCTGTTATAAATTATTGTTTTCCAGATCTGTCGGTAACTTTTATATCTCAAAAGGAAAGGCAAATTTATTTATTTATTAAGAAGTGCACTACCTTTGCCCCACCAGTTTCTTAACCTCTTTTTTAGCTGCGCTGCGGCAAATCATTCCTCTTTTTAATGCCTGTGCGAGTGGACCTGAAAGTTAGGGTACCACTTTAATCCATCGTTTCATGAAGACTTCTTGTTGTAGATGCAGCGAGTGGTCTTTGTCATCACATGATATAATGATGTAGTCTTTAATTTGGTGATAACATGATGGTATGCTCTATGTTCCAGAGAAGCTTAAATTCCAATGTTTTCCCCTTTATGGAACGTGCTGACCTTCATGAAATCACAATGTGACCTAATTTCGATGTTGATTTTGCATAGATTTCAGATGTCTTGCATGTTGCCCTCATCGAGTATAATTTGTTTGATCACCTATTGTGGTGGGGGCTTTTTTCAGGTTACTTTAGTAACGCTGAAGCTACTTCATCAACTATCGATTCAGAGGGATGGTTAAGAACAGGAGATCTCTGCTACATTGATGATGATGGCTTCATTTTCGTGGTTGATCGGTTAAAGGAGCTGATTAAATACAAGGGTTATCAGGTGAATGGAAGATTCATTTTATCATTTCATGCAGATTTCTTTAAAGCGACAAGTATTAATCATGAAGTAAATTCTTAAACGCGGAAATTTAGAACACTTAACACTTTTTTTTTTTGTCTTTTCTCTTGGAAATGTAAAATGATGGGCATGCTTTAATGGTTGTCTGTTGACATGGTAGGTCCCTCCGGCAGAACTAGAGGCATTGCTACTAACTCACCCAGAGATTTCTGATGCTGCTGTAATACCGTAAGAAGTTCTTACCTCCTGGTAGAAATGAACTTGGGAATTCAATCTAACCTTGCATTATATGTGATACTGTATCAGGTTTCCTGACGAGCAGGTCGGGCAGTTCCCCATGGCTTACGTGGTAAGAAAAGCTGGAAGTAAATTATCCGAGAAAGCTGTCATGGATTTCATAGCAGGACAGGTGTGTTCTCAAATCAGTTCTTTTTTATCACATGGTTTTGCACAAATCAGGTCTCATTTTTTCTAATTACGAAGCTGCTATTTATATAGGTGGCGCCATACAAAAGAATTCGGAGAGTCGCATACGTTGCTGCCATACCTAAGAATCCGTCTGGCAAGATTCTCCGAAAGGATCTTATCAAGCTCGCAACCTCCAAGCTCTGAATGGTTTAGGCTTATGCAAGCAAGATCATAGGAAGAGCAGGCGTACATATGGTCAATTATAATGTTCGTGTTTATATAGCTGTTCTTGAGCTCTGATAAGACTTCGTCCGTATGTTTATGTGCTTAATAAGAGTTGTGATCCTTTCTTGTTTTAATGTAATTGGATTAAATACAAGTTCAGGGTATACAAGCTCCAGACTGTGTCATTGGGTAGTCTGTAACTGAATGATTTATATGTCCATTGATTTTCCTGTTGTGTAAAAATAGGATATAAGTATGTAAAGAGACAAATGAAAGAAAAAGCTAAATGGTGTGTTGATTTTCCTGTTGCCACACCGTGTATCAAGAAGAAATTACCGTGGATGAATTGGAGCAACGTTTTGGTTTATTTTCATACTAATATTTTTTATTTTGATTACAAGATTTTTTTTTAAATTTTATCCTAAAATATTTTCCTGATTCGAATCTTAGGTAATGATTCATTTTAATTAGCTTTTTATGAATTTATTGTGGTATCAAAAAAAATCTTTATAGCATTAAAGTGATACTTAATTTAACAAGATAAGATTCAATTTTGTTGTAAAAAATAGCTTTAAACTCTGAGGACTAAACTTGATAGTGAACAAAAAAAGTAGCCTTTATTATTTTTTAAGGTATGTTTTTTAAAAATTCAATCCCTAAAGTTGTTTTGTTTAAAGTCTTGATCCTTTTGGTTTTTGACTTTTACATTTTGATTCAAAATTTTATTTTATTGAAGTTTCAGTCCCCGAGTTTAGGGAGAACAAAGAGAGTTACTGATTACATTTTAACAACTAAAACAATTGATGTTGGTATTTATGAATTCCATTCGATGAAAGATTTTAATTTAGATGTTTTTAACCCCTCATGTTGTTATAAAAAGTAAATCAAATGTAGATTTTATTTTTAAATTTTAACCAATTCAAATTTGTTTCAAAATTATTTATGAATTTATTGATGTTATAGGGTGTTTTACTTTTAAAAACAAGACTAAAAATGATTTTGTTTTTTACAATGAAAGCAGAACTCTATTTTCTAAGATATCTCTTCAAGTGAAAGTTATTTGAACTTGAAATTTATACATGTTTATATTACCTCGTATTTAATTTTTATCAAATAAATAAGGATAATGAGATTTAAACTCGTGACCACTTGATCATTAATGTTCTGATATTATATATTAAAAAAAATCAATTCAATCTAAAAAATTAAACTGTTAGATAAAATTTCAAGATATGATTTATATTATTGTTTCTAAATAATTCTTTCCAGACATTAGATTGAGGGATTGCACGAATTACAGCATTTAAGGTCATGGGAACCACAATTTAATGATGAAGTTGGTATTAACTCTAATATGAATGAACCCATGTGTCATTTATTGTATAGAATGAACTCTTATTTTCTAGATCTGTTTATACCCTCTACATAGATTTCAGATGTCTTGCATGTTGCCCTCACCGAGTATAATTTGTTTGAATGAATATTATGGTGGGGGATGTTTTCCAGGTTACTTTGTACGAACTACAAAAGAAGAGAAGATAAAATTAAAAAGGAAATTAAAAACATAACAAGTTTATCAATCTCATGTTGTAAGTATAAATGGAGAGCATTTTCTCTTAGAAGCTTTTTTACTCCTTTTCGTATTGATTGAATCTTTTTATTCTTATTATGATCCTGTAAAGATTTCTCTTAGAATACCTCTTTTATTTTTTAAATTATGTAGCTAAATAAACAAGGAAGCAAAAACTGTGAAAATTAATTTATTTTAATTAATAAAATTGTTTAGCTTTTGTAAATATAATTTTTAGTTTTTCTTTTTTTCAATTTGGCTGCAGGACTTGGGGAATTCTATGTCTATCTCGAGTTTTTATGTGGCAGCTATACACTCTATGACTATTGATTCAGCTAAACGAATCGGAGTCCGAGATGGGTTATGGCAGATACCTCCGACCGTCGATGGCTGCTTTCGGTGAGCATCATCATGCCTGTATATATCATCTTCGTGCCAAATATCAGTCCATCTTAATCACATACGCTTCAAATTTCAATTTTATTAACAAGTACCTTGTAGTTTATTCAGCTTGCATGCATTTTCTGATGCATAAAGAACTTCTCTTATAAATGATCTTGTCATTAACTATATAAATACTAGTTTTTGGTCGTGAAACAGGTCGAAGATAAGACAGTCTATACATCAATCGCTTTTGCTTTTTTCCTTTGAACTTGCATTGGATCTGGTCATATGATTTTTGTGCTGAATGTTTCAGGGGACTGTGCCTTCCAGCGCAAAGCAACCGTCCCGTTGCGGAGAGGAGTAAAGTTGGCATATTTGATCATAGCAATGTGCTTGTTTCCTCGTGCAATAGGGGGATATTGGGCTTTGGTAACTTGGTAAGCACAAATATTTAATGGTCTCTCGAGGATAAACTAAGGCCTCGACAACACAAGGACTATGAAAAATGTTGCCTTGCCTCGTTTTTGAAACAACAACATGTTGTGTTCTGCTTCTAAAAAGCAGGTGCCAAACAGAGGGATGCTCGATAGGAATATCACGGACATGAAACCTCTAAGTCGCTACTAGGATTAACAAGCCTATTCGTTGTCATTAGCTGCCTCAGCTCGTTTCAGATATATGCAATGCCAGTATTTGACAATTTGGAGATTAGATATACGGGCAACATCAAGAAACCATGTCCACGGTGGTTGCGAACAGTGTTCAGATCTTCTTTGGATGCTTGGCATTCTTTACATCCGTGGCGCTTCCTTCCTTGACTAGTTTGGCAGGATTGATTGGAGGGATTGCACTTCCAATTACCATAGCATATCCAAGTTTCAAGTGGATAATGATTAAAAACCCCACAAAATATAGTGCAATTTGGTGCCTTAATTGTATACTGGGAGTCTCGGGGATGGTGCTTAGCATACTAGTGGTAGCTGGAGCAATATGGACTGCTGTGACTTGGGATCGAAATTCACTTCTTCAAGCCTCGGTAAGCAGGGTCCTAACAAAATTGACGACCCTTGGCAGTCGGCACTGCATCTAGGGTTGATATAAAACCAAGCTATAAATCTGATCTTCGTTGGATAAAATGCCTTCTGGAGAGACAAGCACAGCCACTGCTTGAAGAATCTCTCCCCTCGCACCAGCTTAGTTTGTAGTGTCTGAATCTTTACTCTTGATATTGGCATGTAACATCTGATACTATAGTTGATATATATATATATATATATATATATATATATATATATATAACGATATTTTTCAGCAAGACCTTCCACACCAAATTCCAGAAAAAATAATTCTGTCAGGGCTTGTACAGAGTCATGCAGATGCAGAGGGTAATTGTTTATCGGAACTATGAGAAAGACAGTCTCCGAAATTCTCAACACCAACTCGTTCCTTTACATTAGGGATGTATACCAGCAAAAACAAAAATCGTATCCCATACATATTAAAAACATTGGTCTCATAAATCAAGCCTGGCTAAAGCTTCTTAAAGCGGCTATCCATGCTACAAGCATGTAGCAAAAAAGAAACAATACCTTTCTAACACCAGCACCCACCCAACCCACATTTGATGTCTGTCACTAGCTCACCGCCTCAAACAAAACCATCTCAATCTTCCATTCCAAGTGATGAGAAATCTCCAATTCAATTAGCATCCATTTTATTGATCACCTCACCATATCCCTTGATCAACTTGCTTTGGGTATACAATTAAACATTGCAATAAAGCAGGGGGGAAAAGGATCAATGCAAAGGTCAGAAATTGTATCAATCTACACAACAAAGTTGTGTTGGTTTAGGAAAAGGCTCGCTGCTAGTAAAGTTTACATAGATAAAGGAAGAAGCATCCTTCGCTTCTTTTTCCTAGCCAATCGAACTTGCTTTGTAACTTTCATGCATATAAGCAATAGCAAAGTGATGCATACAAGGATAAACGCAAGTCGCATATGCCTAAAATATAAAGAAACTGCAGAGAAAACCAAGAATGCTATGATAAAAAGTTCCCATATTACAAACACCACAACGTCCACCCTGCAAGCATACACAGGACAAAGAGAAGAAACAAAGTCAGAATCGATGCCATCTTAGATGATACAAAGAAAGATTGATTCAGGGACAATAACACTGCAGGGACTATTGTAGATGAGTTGAGTATCAGTATTCTCTAAGCTATGATAACCAAGCATGAGAAACTTTCACTCATTAAAAGTAAATATTTGATAAAATGAATTGCCAGGAAATGTCACCAGCAACATGAAATATCCAAATCTATGCAGGGCAGGAAAATAAATCCACCCTCAGTTTTAGTTTAGCTCTGCAACCACCCAACCACTGTGTACAAAAGTAAAAATAACTGAATCGCATTTATCAGGCAAATGTCCCAAACATTATCAATTGAATTATTATCTCCGACTTACACAAGTCACAAACAATTGAGTTAATCTGGTATCTACACTAGTTTATCTCCGGACTGCTTTTGCCTTTTCAAAAGTTCCAACAGGAAACTACTAACATCAAAAACGATCGAAATGTGACAAAACTGTATCCTATGTTAAAGCTCACTATAAACAACCTTTTCAATCCCCCAAGTTCCCTTCAACACCCAATCCTATCAAATAGAGTATCAATGATCAGCTACAGAACTCAATTCCATTATCTTTCCCTGAACAACAACACCCAATGCCTCATTCGATCCAAATTTAGAGCTCAGCTTCTCATCCCAAAAATCACGTGCATGAAATTGCAGGCAAAAGTCAGAAGTTCCCTAGCACCAAACTGACATCTTTCCTAAGAAAATGGATCATATTCTGTTTTAATCCTCACTATTTATCACCTTCATAAGCTATTCCTATGCTCACAATATTTTTTCATTTCAACTTTATTTTTATTGTCCTTTGTGGAGTGTGGACATCCATGTTCTTGGTGAATTAATATCAGAGTTTTGTCTACAAGAAATTAACAAGGATATATCTTAAAAGCATTTTATCTCCGGCTCATTTTGCATCTTTGCTTTGCATATGGGAAGCAGCTGTAATAGGAAAATTACGACCTTTAGGTGCTACGGATACTTGCTGCCCCCATTCAGAGCATGAAATTGAAAAAAAAAGCTGCATAAAAGAGGATTTACTCATAAATGCTACTCCAACAAAAGATTCACAGAAATTTCACACATCCAAACATGCTCTTAATGTGTGATAATTGGCTTGCATATGATCGAAATCATCTAGTAACCGGTAAAAAGTGTTTCTTTTCCTGCAAGTGATACAACACCAGCATCTATCAAACAGCTATAATCATTCCTCGAGAGTTCAAGTGTTCAAGCCTCTAAACCCACTATACATTTCTCTCTCTTCACATTTTGCTCAAATATACATAGTTAATTTGCTAGATGTAATAATGGCTTCAACCTGCTACAACTAAACTGCATGTTCGCACCTCAACGATAGACACTCCATACAAAAATGCTCGAGAATAGATCATTTCCAAATTCTATCTTTCAGGAACCCGTTTAGATTTATCTAAACAACTAGTTTCCTTCCTTTTTTTCTTAATCACCTCAAATTTTCTCATACACAAGCAAGCATGCTTCTTCATCTGGTAATGAAGTTCCCTGATGTTCAAGCTGACCCCGGGGGGGTTCCACTTATATATATATATATATATATATATATATATATATATATATATATATATATAAAAAAAAAAAAAACCGATTCAATTAATAAAAAAAAAATCCTCTGAAGCTTCAATTTTAGCTTTCATATTCAAAATTCCTTAAGAAAAACCCATAACCCGTCAAAAAGAATCCAAACCATAGCTGATCTAACCTGAACAAACTATAATTTCTTTGCAATCACAACACTTTAAGAACGGAGATCTAACAATCAAACTAACAATCAAGAAATGAAAAACCTTTGAAATTGAAAAGTTTAAGAAGGGATACGCCAAAGGCACGTACCTTGAAGAGCTGATATTAGAAGCGGAAGAAAAGAAGGAGACAGAGGCCCAATCATGCTTGGATCGAATCTGATACTCTCTTAACTGGTCTGCCAAATTCGATCGCGTTATCATCTTTATCGTTTGTCTCTTCGCCTCTATCTCCCTCTCTTTTATTTCCTCTTCGAGCTCGAGGAGGAGACAGCAATGGAGACCCTTACGGAACCAAAGAAAGAGCGTGGAGGTTGGGAGGTTCGATTTTTCGGTCTGGCTCGGGTTAGTTGCGTGCCTCTGTCCCTATAAAAATTCTCTATTGTTTGGGCTCAATATGTGCAAATGGGCTTCCGCTCGATGGGCTGTACTGAATTAGAGATTTTTGTTTTTACTTTTCTTTTTTAGAAGAAATTAGTAACTTTGCTGGGAATTAATATTGATAATTCTTTTGTTATTTTTAAAATTTAAAGGTTATGGTATATTTCTAAGGGTCTGATGATTTCCATGCCTTGACTTCTTCCTCACATCTTGACCACCTTTTTTTAAGATTTATTAGACATAAATTTTTAAAATATTTAAATATTATAGTTTTCATAACTCATTCCTTTTATTTTCTGATTAATACAATTTTTTCAAAAAAAAATGATGATAACTTTTTTCCAATTTCGTTCCATGTGTTTTTGGATTGTTCGGAATATGTTCAATTTTTTATATTTTGTTTTATAAATTTTATTTCATGTTCTGTATTTTTTATTTAAATTCTTCTTACTATTAATTTTAATTGATCTTTTATTTTGTTATTTATATTTAAATATTATATTTTTAACATTTTAATTATTTGATTTAAGTCGATAAACAAGATTCTCTCCTTCATGTAATAATGAGTTAATATTTAAACTACTCACATAGTATATTAAAGATTTTTTAAAAATACATATATAGTATATAAAATCTAATAATAGATCTTACAAAGATATGGTCCAGGAATTTTCTTTCTTTCTTTTAGTAGTGATTAGCATTAAGAAAATAAATAAATAGCGAAAATTAAAAAACAAATGGGCCTGTTCTGTCAAGAAGCCCAGCTTAGGATCCTTTGACTTCCAGGCAAAGTTTAAAAAAAGCGCATTGCACTAATAAGACACCATAAGCTAGATGGAAAAAACCGCCGAGCCTCCTCAAGACCCCTCCGATAACGCACACCATGTCGTCTCCTACGACTCCTCGCCAAAAACCCGACCTCAAGGACCACCAAAGTGATATGTGCAACAGACTCTTCACCATGCAACCACGACATGCACACAGACCACCTTCGCCATGCAACCACGACATGCACCACGTTCGTGGATCATGGGCTGACATGTCACAGTTAGTTAGTTTTAAGTGATGCAAATAATTAGTGGGGTTAGTGCCCTGCTTTTCGTTATATGCAGAATGTGTGTGGGAATCATGCACCGATTATTTCTGCTATTATTTCCATTTCATTGTATCAGTTGTTTTTACTCATTCATTAGTTGGCTATAAAAAAAAGTCATCTGAAGTGTAAGGAAAGGATATGAATTAATTATGCAAAACTCTCTTCTCTGTTTCTCATTCTGTCAATTCTTCTTCTTTTCTTAAATTACACTTATCAATTGGTATCAGAGCTTCTCATTTCCATGGAGACTAGAAACAAAAGCAATACTGAGTTTCGCAACGAGGTCACTGAAGCCTTGGCTCAGCATGCGTCTCAGTTTGATCTTCTTAAAACCCAACATGAGTCTCGTTTCGATCTCCTGAACACCAATATGACTCAAGTTACCTCATCCCTCCAAAACCTCCAAAACGCCATTAGTGAATTACAAACTTTGTCATTACGTCACAGTTCCAATCAACAAACCATTATCCAAGATGTCAATTCTTTCACCAAGGGAGAAACTTCCCAAAAGGGTCGACAACCAACATCTGCTTGTTCCTTTACAAGTACTGGTTTTGACAGGAGTCATCAACAGCTCAAACTGTCATTTCCAAAATTCAGTGGTGATGATCCAACAGGTTGGGTTTATAAGGCAGAGCAATTCTTCGAGTTTCAGAACATTGCGAATGATCAAAGAGTGCAACTCGCTTCCTTCCACCTGGAGGGATTAGCTTTGCAGTGGCACCGTTGGCTGACTAAGTACAAGGGCACACTCACCTGGCTTGAATTTACAGCAGCACTCCTCCAACGTTTTGGTCCGACTGAGTATGAGGATCCCTTTGAAGCTCTAACTCGTTGCAGACAAGTCACAACAGTAACCGAGTACCAAGAAGCTTTCGAAGGGCTATCACATCGTGTGGATGGGTTACCAGAACCATTCTTGGTTGGATGTTTCATTGCAGGACTTCGGGATGATATCCGTCTGGATGTCAAAATTAAACAGCCGAAGACTCTAGGAGACACCATTGGAGTTGCTCGCCTGGTGGAGGAACGTAATCTCCTGCAACGAAAAGGTAACACTTTTGTGCGATCACCTGCCAATTCTCGTCCTCTGCCAACCACCAACAGTGGTGTATTGGGACCACCACCAGCATCCAAACCAGTCAGCACCGCCGCTCCATCCTCATTTAGAAGGATAACAAACCAGGAAGCTCGTGAAAGACGTGAGAAGGGCCTTTGTTTCTATTGTGATGAAAAATTCATACCAGGGCATCGTTGTCAAAGGCCACAGCTGTTTATGATTGAAGATTCCACACCAGAAGAAATCGATACCAGTGATGATTGCACCGTTGACGTTGCAACTGTGGAATCTTTTCCAGAAATATCATTCCATGCCATCGCTGGAACTGAGCATCCACAGACCATTCGCGTACTGGGAAAACTGAAGAACAAGGATGTCACAGTGTTGATCGATGGAGGAAGTACACATAATTTCATCGACCAATCCATTGTCTCTCAATTCAGGCTACAAGAAATTCGAGATAAGATGTTTCAAGTGATGGTGGCTAATCGTGAGAAGATTGTTTGTGGCGGACGGTGTCTTGCTCTTTCCATACTTATCCAAGGTCATGTGGTCATTGCTGATTTTTATGTCTTACCTGTTGCTGCTTGCCATGTGGTTTTAGGGGTTCAATGGCTTGCGACTCTTGGTCCAATTGAAACAGATTACCGAAATCTCACGATGACTTTCACAGACGGGGGCACCAAACGCATGTTTCAGGGCATTGGTCGTGCTGGTTTGGAGGCCTTATCTAATAAGGACCTTTTTAACTTGCAACAAACTGGGTTGTTTCTCCAGATTACTATGACTGAGCATGTGGACTCCACTACCACTTATTCCAGTGATCTCGCAGCAGTCCTTGACAACTTTGCGCATGTTTTTGACACACCGACAGCTTTGCCACCAAATCGTTCACATGACCACCGGATTCTACTTCAACCCAACAGCGAACCTGTTAGTGTTCGTCCATACAGGTACCCGTACTATCAAAAAACTGAGATTGAAAAGATGGTTAAAGAACTTCTTGAATCCGGTTTAGTTCATCCAAGCAACAGTCCATTTTCATCTCCTGTTTTGTTGGTAAAAAAGGCAGATGGAACGTGGCGATTCTGTGTCGACTTTAAGGCACTCAATCACATAACAGTGAAGGACAAATACCCTATTCCGATTGTTGACGAGCTCTTGGATGAACTGCATGGTGCCAGGTTTTTTACAAAACTGGATTTACGTTCGGGGTACCACCAAATTCGGGTTCAAGAGTCAGACATCCAGAAAACAGCTTTCCGCACACATGAAGGACACTATGAATTTGTAGTAATGCCTTTCGGTCTTACGAACGCCCCAGCTACTTTCCAGAGTCTCATGAACGATCTGTTCAGACCATATCTTCGCAAGTATATTATTGTGTTCTTCGACGATATTTTGATCTACTCTAAAAATTGGGATGAACATATTTCACATATAATTAGTGTTCTAACCATTTTGTCCAGTAACAGTTTGTATGTCAAGAAGTCAAAATGTCAATTTGGAGTATCACAGGTGAATTATTTGGGCCATGTCATATCAGAGAAAGGAGTTGAGGTTGATCCTTACAAGATACAGGCAGTGGTTGATTGGCCAGAACCGACAACAGTCAAGGGTGTGCGTGCCTTCTTGGGGTTGGCAGGTTATTATAGAAAATTCATCAGTGGCTTTAGCAATATTGCAGCACCATTGACTCATTGTTTAGGCAAGGAAGGATTTCGTTGGGGAATAACTGAGTCCACAGCCTTCAACAAACTTAAACAGGCCTTGACTTCACCTCCTGTTCTGCGGTTGCCTGATTTTTCTCAACGTTTCTTCATTGAATGTGATGCTTGTGGCACTGGAATAGGCGCTATTCTCATACAACAAGGTCAGCCGATTGCATTCTTCAGTGAGGCATTAAAGGGTTCATCTTTGGCACTCTCCACTTATGAAAAAGAGATGTTGGCCATTGTCAAAGCCATCCGTAAGTGGCGACCATATCTTCTGGGTAGACCCTTCACTGTCAGGACTGACCACAAGAGTCTCAAGTTTCTGTTAGAACAACGCATCACAACTCCAGCACAGACTCGTTGGCTTCCGAAACTCCTTGGTTATGATTATGTGGTAGAATACAAAAAGGGCCCTGACAACAAAGGTGCTGATGCACTGTCCAGAAAAGTCGAGTTCAACTTTATGGCAGTTTCCTTGCCTCAGCCCGATTGGTGGATACGTCTGCAACAAGAAGTTCAACAAGACTCTTTTTACACTGATTTATTCAAGCTGAATTCAGGTCAACAACGACAGCTGTATACTTGTAAAGATGGTGTGTGGTTCAAAGGTGGAAAGGTATATTTAAATCCCTCTTCTCCATTAATTCCTTCAGTTTTGGCAGATCATCACTCTTCTCCTATTGGGGGCCACTTTGGTTACCACAAAACTCTAGCGAAAATCCGCGGTACCTTCTTTTGGCCAAAATTGCGACAACATGTCAAAGATTTTCTCCGGCGCTGTGATACCTGTCAACGTTTTAAGGCAGATTGTTTGAGTCCTGCAGGGCTGCTGCAGCCCTTGTCTATTCCAACTAAAATATGGACTGAGGTGTCTATGGATTTTGTGGAAGGGTTGCCTCCTTCATTGGGCAACACAGTGATCATGGTTGTGGTGGATCGCTTGAGTAAATATGCTCATTTTATAGCTCTGAAGCATCCATTCACGGCCATTACTGTGGCCAAATCTTTCATCGCTAATGTTGTCAAGCTTCATGGAATTCCTGTGTCTATTGTCAGCGACCGAGACAAGGTATTTTTGAGCTCCTTTTGGAAAACTCTGTTTCAACTGCAGGGTACTCAGCTCAATATGAGCTCCAGTTATCATCCTCAATCGGACGGCCAAACTGAGGTGGTCAATCGGACACTGGAGCAGTATTTAAGATGTTTTACAGGTGATCAACCACATAATTGGGTGGATTGGTTGCCTTGGGCAGAATTTAGTTATAATACTGCCATTCACTCTTCCACGAAGATTTCACCATTTGAAGCAGTTTATGGCATTCCACCACCAAACGTGCTTTCATATGTGCCAGGAACTACTCGTGTCCAAGCCGTGGATGAATATTTACGTGATAGGGATTCAGTTCTTCAGGATTTACGTCATCAACTAGTCCTTGCGAGAGATCGGATGAAAACTCAAGCTGACAAACATCGCCGTGAAGTTCATTTTACTGTGGGAGATTTTGTTTATTTGAAGTTGAAACCATATCGGCAAACATCAGTTGCTTTTCGCAGGTCAATCAAACTGGCGCCACGTTACTTTGGCCCTTATCAAGTATTAGCTAAGGTGGGGGAAGTTGCCTATAAGCTTGCCTTACCTGCTGGGTCTCAAATTCATGATGTTTTTCATGTGAGCCGCCTACGCAAGTGTTTGGGTTCTGTGGTTCCAGTCTCTCGGGAGCTACCTCCAGTATCAGTGACTTCTATCATTCTGCCACAGCCTGAGTTGGTTTTGGATCATCGTGTCATATGTAAGGGACAATATCGGCCTAAGAAGGAGGTTTTAATCAAATGGAAAGGTGCTGCTGTTGAAGATGCTACATGGGAAAATTTATGGCGTTTTATGAAGACATATCCTGATTTTATCCTTGGGGACAAGGATACTCTGAGGGAAGGGGAATGATATGTGCAACAGACTCTTCACCATGCAACCACGACATGCACACAGACCACCTTCGCCATGCAACCACGACATGCACCACGTTCGTGGATCATGGGCTGACATGTCACAGTTAGTTAGTTTTAAGTGATGCAAATAATTAGTGGGGTTAGTGCCCTCCTTTTCGTTATATGCAGAATGTGTGAGGGAATCATGCACCGATTATTTCTGCTATTATTTCCATTTCATTGTATCAGTTGTTTTTACTCATTCATTAGTTGGCTATAAAAAAGTCATCTGAAGTGTAAGGAAAGGATATGAATTAATTATGCAAAACTCTCTTCTCTGTTTCTCATTCTGTCAATTCTTCTTCTTTTCTTAAATTACACATACCGGAAAACAACCTTCCACCTTCATCAGAAACGCACTCTTCATTTCCCAATACAACACTCGAAGCTCCAGTTTCAGACTCCCAGGACGACTCTTCTGACCCCATCCAGCAACCCGAAACCCTAGCTCCACATTCCCTGCTCTACTAACCAAATACGACGCTGTAGAAAACGCTTATTCACCGAAATCTTCGGCAATCCTTCCTTCTGCCTCCACAGAATTGGCGGCGGCCTTTCAAAAGAAGTCGATGTCGAGGCATTAATAGCAATCTCGGTCGGTTTTCCTGTCGATTCGCTAACCAAAGAAGAAACTGAAGCTAATGTAGTGTCTATGATTGGAGGCAGAGAGCAAGCTAATTATAATGCGGTGAGAAACCATATTCTTACTCGTTGGAGATCTTATGTCTCTGCTTGGTTAACTCGTGGGCATGCGCTTGAGTCTATTTGGGCTGAGCACAAAGCAATGGTGGATTCTGCTTATAATTTTGTGCGACAACATGGCTACATTAACTTTGGCATGGCGCGGGCTATTGAAGAAGCGCAGGTGAAATTAAACGACGGAGTAGAAGAGCTAATGCGGTTGTTGTTGGCGCGGGACTCGCCGGGTTGGTTGCAGCCAGACAGTCAATGGCTATGGGCTTTAAAGTTTTTGTTTTGGAAGGGAATGCGCGGCCAGGTGGGCGTGTAAAGACAATGAAAAGGAAGGGTGAAGGAGTGGTGGCTGTGGCGGATGTTGGTGCGAGTGTTCTTACTGGAATAAATGGGAATCCACATGGAGTTCTTGCAAGGAAAATGGGGTTGCACCTACATAAGGTGAGAGATATTTGTCTCCGAGATTGATTCTAGGATAGAGGCTTCTTTTAGTAACTTTTTAGATAGAGTTTGTAAGCTTAGACAGGCTATAATTGAGGAAGTTAAATCTGTACATGTTAATCTAGGAAATGCGCTTGAAGCTTTTACGCATGTGTATAAGGTGGCTGAGGATCCACAAGAGCTAATGTTGTTGAATTGGCATCTTGCAAATTCGGAATATGCAAATGTTTCTTGAATGTCTGTTTGTCTATGGCGTACTGGGATCAGGATGATCCTTGTGAAATGGGGGGTGAACATTGTTTTATTCCAGGAGGTAATGTTACTTTTGTTAGAGAGCTTGCAAAGGACCTCCCGATTTTCTATGAGAGGACTCTGGAGAGTATAGGGTGTGGAATTGATGGGGTTATTGTATATGCCAATAGACAGGAGTTTCTTGGGGATATGGTGCTTTGCACAGTCCTGTTGGGTGTGCTTAAGAAGGGATCCATTGAATTTGTCCGTGAGCTTCCACAAAGAAAGAAAGATGTCATTCTCAGACTAGGATATGGGTTGCTAAATAAGGTGGCATTGTTGTTTCCCTATAATTTTGGGCAGGAAAAACTGATACATTTGGTCATTTGACAGAAATTCAAGCATGAGAGGCGAGTTTTTTCTGTTTAATAGCTGTTCTTCTGTTTCAGGGGGTGCTCTTCTAATTGCTCTAGTTTCTGGGGATGCTGCCGTCAAGTTTGAGACTATGTCTCCAGTGGAGTCTGTGAAAAGGGTCCTAGTCATATTGCGTGGTATTTTCCATCCAAAAGGAATTTTTGTTCCAGATCCAGTTCAATACTCGTTGGGGGAAAAGATTGCTTGACATATGGATCTTATTCTCATGTTGCAGTGGATCTTATTCTTATGTTGCAGAAGGGTCTTCAGGAGACGGTTATGATTCTTGCTGGGAGTTTGGGGGATGGAAGAGTTTTCTTTGCAAGAGAGGCAACCAGCGAACAGAATCCAGCAACAATGCATGGAGCTTTTCTCAGTTGGATGATGAAAGCAGCTAGTATATTGAGAGTGGCCAGCAGAAGGCCATTAACCGTGATTGACAAAGCAAATAATGGCCTCAAGGAAATTGATGATTTGAACGAATTATATGACACCTCTAATCTGACCTTTGGGAGCCTCTCTATTTTTTTCAATCCGAGGTCAAATGAAATTGAATCTGTCATTGTTAAGGGTCAAATTCCAAGGGGAAGAATCAGATTCTTGTTTTCTATGTCTTCATGGTTTGGTTTCAAGGAAGCAGGCGGCAGTTGAACTTAGTGAGCTACAAGATGATGGAAATGTTGGAAGTAAAGGTTTGTCTAGTGCTGGGGGGGAATCTCTTGTCACATACATCAAAGAGGCTTGATCCATACTAAACGCAGGGAATTGAGATTGATGCTTCACATAGAATTGAAAATTCTCCGTTGTGCTCTGTCCCATTATTTCAACTGGTATTTCAGTCTCTTTCCATTTTAAATTGGATTGATAGAGTTCAATTATGTGGGTGATATCTTAGGTGCTTACCTGATACTTCTGCTGTGTGTTCTACCTTCTCGCTTGGGTTTTGAAGCCTCTTGGGCTGGCGTAAAATTTTAAATATCGGTCTTAAGCTCGCCTAGCTCGTTTCTTGACTATGGCTCGGGCCGTTCCCGAAGTTCGTTCAGTGGAAACGGAACCTGCTTCCCGAACTGGCCAGGCCATTTTCTTTATTCTTTTGTTAATTTTTCTAAAAGTTTCCTATAGTTCACCAAATAAAGAAAATTATTGCAGCAAACGGGGGGAAAAAATACTCGCACTGTAATATATATTTTTGTATGGTTTGACTATAAAATTTTGTGTGATCTAATCAATGTGATTCAAAGAACTGTGAATCTTAAATCATATGGGGAAAGTACAGTGTTTTTTTCACTTTCACTTTCACTTTGACCCTTCAAAAAAACATACACCAACCTGGCAAATAAGAGGTGATTTGGCCTTCTCGTATAGACATCCTAGTCATTTTCAAGTTGATTAAAGACGAACTTGATTTTTTATTTTCATTATAAGTAGTTAAATGATTTATCTAGCCTTGTAAAAAAAAAATAACTTGCAACCAAGGGCATTTTAGATATTTTGATTTTCTAAACACAGATTAGTCATTTGCTATAGGAGGGACAAGGAATAAAATTTCTTTTCAATTCGCTTTTCACCTTTTTATGTTGGTTTTTTTGTTATAATAAAATTGATTTATGGACAATTTAATCTTTCACATATATAAAATATTAATAAAAAATAAAAGTGGTTGGTCAAAGTATAAGAATATCTTATCATATTTAATTTAGTTTTTATTTTTTTAATTGTAATTTATTTATTTATTACTTTTTTTTTATTGATGTTTTTCTTCAATTTCATCCATAGTTATTAGTTTTATTTGATTTTTATATCAAGTTTGATTGTTGTTTTTTTGATATTTTTAAATTCTTTCTCTGATAATTTTTTTTTTTCAATTTTATCCCTCATTATTTGATTTTAATTTTTTTCATGTCAGATTTCACCCTTATTTTTTTGTACTGGTATTTATTTTGTTTGTGATCTTTTTTTGTTATATTTTTTCCATATCTCATCCCTTAGCATTTTTTTAATAAGCCACGAGTTTTAAAAGTTAAAATGAATTGACTTTGGTTTTTTTAGATCCTTTTATAAAATTAATTTATTTTATTTCATCATTCAATGTTTTATTTTTATTAAATTGATCTTTATGCTTCTTTTTTTTTAGTTTTCTTTCTATGAGATTATCCAAATCCTATGCCCATGGTCACAGGGCTAGTGAGTTAACCCAGGTTGATTCAAGTTATTTTTGTTGCTTTTTTTTTTTTTTTTTAAGTTTCATGCCTCAATCTTTTTTTACCAAGAATCTTGCTCTTTTTTTTTAGGTTTTTCTTCTACGTGGTTAGTCTGGCCTCATAACCATGATCACGAGTTTTGAAGGTTAACTTTGGTCTTTTTTATATATTTTTTTTATTTTTTCAATTTCATCCTTCAATGTTTGTTTTTAAGACTTAGTCTTCGAGCTTTTTTTTCTTATTTTTTTTTTACGGAGTTGTCTCAATCTTGTTTCTATGGTCAAGAGGTTAGCATATTAACCTTGGTTTACTCAATTTTTCCTTGTTTTTTAAGAATAATTTTTTAAAAAAATTCATGCCTCTACATATTTTTATTAAGATTTTTTTTTCGCTTTTTGAGCATTAAGTCCCTATCTTGTGATCAAAGTCACAAGTTTTAAAGGTTAGCACGAGTTAACTTTTATTATGTCTTTTTTTAAAAAAATTATTCAATTTTTTCCTTTAACATTTAATTTTTTAGGAACCAGTCTTCGTGCTTTTTTATTTACTTTTCTTTCTATATGATTATCTCAATTATGTGTCCATGATCACGAGATTGGCTGGTTAACGAGAGTTGATATAAATCTTACTCTTTTTTTTAATTGTCATTTTTTTTAGTTTTATTAATCAATATTAGATTGTTTTATAGTTAAATTTTATGATTTTATTCAATTCGTTTTCAATTGTGCTTTTTTTTCACCTTTTACTTGCATAGATAATCATTTCATTATATAAAAATATATTTTAAGAAACATAGTTATTAAACACAACTTAGTATATGTTTCGTGTTACGAGATTAAATTTTTTTAATTTTATCTTTCAACATTTAAGTTTTTTGGATTTGGTCTTCATGCTATTCTTGTCACTTTTCTTTCTATAAGGTTATCCAAATCATGTATCTATGATCGCGGGGTTACCGCATATATGCAAGTTGACTTGGATCTTTTTATTTTCATTGCTTGTTTGTGATTTTTTTTTTTTTCAGTTTCTTCATTCAATACTAAGTTATTATTTTTTTTTTACTTTTTATCAACACAGATGATTTTTCATTGAATGAAAATAATATTTTAAGAAATATAGTTGTTAAACGCGACTAAATACATGGTTCATATTGCGATATTAGACATCTTAATCTTAGTTGTTTTTTTATTTAAATACTAATTTAATGATTTAAAAAAATCCAAAATACACTAGAAAAATTGTATATTATATTTTTTTTATGGAAAAAAAAAAGTCACCCCGCCTTGGAACGGGGGTACAAAACAAAACTAGTGATGATTCTAATGCATCCTGAGTTGGATGGCTTTCCGACGGAAAGGACCCCATGTTTTTGCAGCCTGAAATACAAGCGATAGTTGTGAGCCATGACCCTGACCATTCCTACCGGCCTTTATCGTCTTTTGATTTTTCTGTCCATTCTTTTTTTATTTTCGTATTCCTAACGTCATGGGATAGGACCCCCTAACAATATCGAAGTACCATTAGTCTTCGAGTTAAAAAAATTACGTTGATAATCTCTATACTAATTATTGATCTAATTTAGTCCCTCATAAATGGAAATTAAGTTTCGGTCCAATTGAAAGGATTTTTCTTCTTTTATTCAAGATTATATATTATTATATATTTTTTTAATGAGACCACTTTCACAAATTATGATGGAAAAATCCGAATAGTTTGGGGCAACACTTATTTATATTTAGGATAATTAGTTAATTTTTTTGTTATGACAATCTGGTTTATTTTTTATAATCAAGTTGGTTGAAGACCGGTGTTTGATACTTACAAGAGGTTCTATTTGGTAAATTTAAGTACTCTCAAATGGTTAAGTCGGTGATTTTTTAAAAAAAAAATATAATAATATTACAAATAGATATTATAAAAATAAACTTACGGTAGAGAATTAAGATTCTGAACTTTTTATTTAAATGATTCATGATCTATTTATAGTTTACGAGTATATATATTAATGTTGATGAGAAATATCTTTGACATGTATATGTTAACATGGATAAAAATATGATGGAGGTTTAAAAAAAATTACATACTATTTCGTATATAATATTAATATCAATAGAAATATAATATGCTTATTAAAGAATCTTTATACACTTAATAGGCTTAGAAGAAGTATAATTCAGTGGAGCCTAAAAGAGATAATCCTTCCAATAGCTGAGCTCTAAAAGTTGGGTTTCATGGGGGGTTTTAACTTCATAAACAAAGTTAAAAAAATAATACCAAAACCGCTGGCATTGAGATCTTTTTAAAATAATGGTATTTTAATAAATAGTTGATGCTGATGTGAATTTAATTAAATAAATAATTGGAAGTTGGAATGGTTGGAAGCAGTCACTTGCAATCACACGTGGACATGTGCCAAACACAAAAGACCACTCCACATAAAAAGTGGATTAGTGTGTAATTCATAAATAAATATCTTGGAAATGCAATCATCGGCAACACTAAACCGACAATCTGTCCACTCAAGTAACGCATCCACGACGTCAAAGTGCGATTTATCACCTTAAACTATTGCCTCTCACCACACATGAACCGTACCACAAACCTGCTAGTCGCAAATCTCGAGATACCCTTCCCTTTCTCAGTTTCTTGCCGACGAAACCGCCCTGAGGTCCCACCCAACTCGGGGTACTTTTTCCGATGACGAGGAACGACGCCCAGACCCTTCGTACGGTTAAATCCTGAATACTTACATAGGATTCTTATAATTACTGTTTAAAAAATGGATTACGCTCCGTGGTTGGCGGTTTGTCTTCAGATTTGTGCAGTTAAATTTTTTAAATTAATATTTTTTATTTTTTTCATTTAAAACTAAAAAATATATATTATTTTAATATATTTTTTTAAAAAAATACTATGAAAAATACTTTATACCATGATTTTAACCACCTCCAGACTATATATATGAAAATACTTGATTAATTAATACACATTTTAATTTTATATTGATTTTACTAGAAAATATTTTTTAAAATTTTAATTAAAAAAATATAATTTATAAATTTATTTTTAAAAATTATAATTATAAAAAAATACCACGGTATCAACTAAGGCAGGTAATCCAAAAAAGGCAAGGCTACAAAAAAGTCGGATTTTATAGGTCAAGATAGATTTTTATACCCTAACCCTGCCAATTAACTAGTTTGTAAGTGATTCTGCTGGTCACTGAGGTAGAAATGCTACCGAATAAGAGGCCCAGTGCACATGACCCCTCTGAAAGTTTAAAATGATGACCAAAATTTAATAGTTATTTTATATAAATTTTATTTTTTATAAAAAGTCCTTTTTAGTAAAAAAAATAGTATATTTTAGTTAAAATCTATAATTATTGTATATATATATTTTTATGTGTAAATGATTTTTGTATCTTAATATACCCCCCCTGCTTCTATAACCTTGAATTCCCAGTTCCTCCCGTGTAGATCTTTCAAATCATGAATACTAGATATCTATACAAATTGATATGTTAATTTAATTAATTTTATAAAATCCAAGCCCGCCATTCTTTACTTCTTCTACTAATTTGTTTATAAAATATATGTTTCAGTATCTCTTGATAACTCAGTAATCCAATAATTAATCTAATTAGTAAGTTAATAGTTCTAGACCAAAATGAATTAAACGAATAGATAATTTTGTGTGATAAGAATATATTTTCCCATAAATCTTCTAATCTTAATATAAATAATCCGTTTCTAAAATTAAATTTAGTAGCCATTCCATGTATATTACTAGAGAAAACAATAAAATATCTGAGGTTGCTTTGCTGCTTATTTGAACAACGAACACCTCTCCTGTTTATTTCTTTCACTCTTGCCTTTTTTTTAATCTCACCCTCTCGTATTTTTTTAATTTGATCATTTTCACAATAAATTGATTTGCTTTTCAGTTTTATAATTTGTTTTACTTGACTTTACATGGAGCTCTTGACATGTTGAAAAAAACTTTTAATGCTTGGTTGATAATCAACTAGACACATTTAAAATAAATGAATCTTTATAAGGCAAATTTGAATCTAAAATAAATGTTCAATCATTTTTTTTTTGAAACCAGTGACTAGATTTAACGAACTTGAAAAAAAAATTAATCATATGTAGCACATGCACCAATAACTTAAAAATGACATAATATTGTGACGACAATTGCAACGACTACCAAGCTCGAGATGCGCCCTTACATGGTGCCAACAAAATCATCACGGTGAGGAGTTTATTATCTAATGGCTCATTGAGACAAGGGCTCTCCGGTGTTTTTTCTTTTTTCTTTTTTTTTCCTCTCTTGTTGAGTTTTGCGTTTAACTCTGTTGTTTTTTATATATATATATATATATATGTTAAATTTGATTTTTATTCATTTGATTGTTATTTTTAACAATCAAATGAATAAAAATCATGTAAGGACTCATCTTAGTTTGATAGTTTGATTGTCTTTTTTTTTTTAATTTGATCCTCTTATATTAGCCTAATCTAGAACTAGGTTTGATAGTTTATTCTAGTTGACTTTAAATTGGGTTCTTGCAATATCAATTATAAATTTTAACATTGAATTAATACTTAATCTAACAAAATAAAATTGAACTTTTATTGATTCAAAACCATTAAAAGTTTAAAATTTTAATTTTAAAATGAAACAAATATTCAATATTTGTTTTCAAGAAATAACATCTTTTCCTCAGCTTTTCAACTGGATATTTAATTAAAACAAATAGATTTATTATCATTTGTTAATATATAATTATTGGTTTATTTTATTAAACCTAAATATAAACTTTTTAACTTGCATTATAATTTTTCTCAATAATAATAATAAAAACGTTTACAGCACCTATATTTTATTTACGTTGAGAAAAAAAAAATCCCACCCCACACTCAACACACACAAAAAAAATCTGCTGTGGCCCCGAGATACACCGCCCCCCCCGCCCCCACTTTCATATTTATCCAATCGAGGCCGACACCACGGGTCTCACTCAAGGACAGCCATTCACGTTCTCGTTCCACGTGTCGCCAAGGCATTTGCAGAACATTACAGCGTGCCCCTCTCAACTTTTCTACTTCCTTCCCTCCTTTCAGACTGCTACTTTACACATTCCTCCGCGTATTGAACACGCTTATGCCTCCACCACTCCCATGAGTTCCATCTCTAATTACTAGACATCTAGCCAATCATTCAAGCGAGTACATATAATTCTATACATGTCGGAAGTAATACGTTTTGATTTCCTCCCTTACTTAAATTTACACGTCGGTTACAGAAGTGAAACCTGACTGGCCCAGCTCACTTGGCTTTATTACTTCTTAATCGCGTCAGCTCCGCGTTGGCTTCCAGGCTTCCAGCTATAAAAGCCCATCACCCTTGCTAACCCAAACCCAAACCCAAACCATCAGTTACAAGCGCAAATCACTCGAAGCAGAAGCTTACTCATTTTAATTACTCTGTTGTGATTTTGATCTTTTCTTCATTAGGTTCATATTGTGATTTTGATCAGTATGGCTGAGGAAAACAAGAGCCATGAGTATGAGACCAAAGTTGGTGAAGAGAGTGGTGCTGTTGAGACCAAGGATCGCGGGTTGTTTGATTTCCTGGGGAAGAAAGAAGAAGAGAAGCCTCAAGAGGAGGTGATTGGTACTGAATTTGAAGAGAAACTTCAGGTTTCTGAACCCGAGACTAAAGTAGAGGAAGAGCACAAGAAAAAAGAGGAAGAGGAGAAGAAACCTACTCTCTTTGAGAAACTCCATCGATCAGGCAGCAGTTCTTCCAGCTCTGTAAGTTTCTAACTCGATCCATGGATCGATCTCATTATTTATTTTGTTTGTTGTCTTTTCCGTTAAGTGTTTCTTGAGATTGACAGATTTTTTGATGTGTTAAAAAATGCAGTCTAGCGACGAGGAGGAAGGTGACGATGAAGAGAAAAAGAAGAAGAAGAAGGAAAAGAGGTCATTGAAAGAGAAGATGAAGATATCAGGAGAGAAAGGAGAGGAGAAGGAACACGAGGATACTAGTGTTCCTGTCGAGGTAGTCCATACAGAGACACCCCACGAACCAGAGGATAAGAAGGGTTTCCTTGACAAAATCAAGGAGAAATTGCCAGGACATAAGAAAGCTGACGAGGTCCCTCCTCCAGCTCCTGAACATGTTTCCCCTGAAGCTGCAGTTTCCCATGAAGGAGATGCCAAGGAGAAGAAGGGACTTCTCGAGAAGATCAAGGAGAAGTTACCTGGGTACCACCCCAAGACTGAAGAAGAGAAGGAGAAAGAAAAGGAGAGTGCTTCCCAGTAGGGCAGCAGGCAGTATTCTTGTGTTCTATAGAACGGTGATGATGATGCTTGATGTGTGGCTTGTTTGGTTATGTCCATCTACTGTTTTTCTTCCTTTTTAGAAAAAAAAGCTCGGTTTACTGCAAATATTACAAGACCATACGTGCTTGTAATTTGATGTAAGATTGTTTAGGGTTTTGATCACATCTCATGTTTTCAGGATCATTTCCTTTGTTTTTGTTATTTTGATCCCTTTTTTAAACTATAATCAATGAATTATTATTTCCCTTGTTTCTACTTCCTTTTGATAGTTACAAGATAGAGAAAAGAAATTAAAAGGCAAAAGCATGGTCTACATGTAAATGATCTTGAAGACTCGATCCATGCATCTTGCCTTAATTCGATGTGTTGAATGTGGTGGTGGGGGAGAGTGATCATGCCTTCTAACCCCACATGAGGCCCACTTCAGCATTGTAAAATAACTTCATGGAGAACTTATCAAAAGTTCAAGTCGGATAAGTTCATGATATCACTCACCCTTTATTCCTGTGATTTGAGGTTATATTCATTAGAAAAATGAAAGAATCAAAGCCAATGCTGGCTCCTAATCCACGCACATTAATCTTCGGCGCCTAGAAAATTTGATTGTTAATTGGGTGGGGTAGTCTCGGAGAAATGTGGCATGGTCAGCAAGTGGTTTCGAAGGGACTCGGGCGTTCCATGATTGTCGAGATCAAAATTTACAGGTGTTTTTGAGTGTAAAGTAAATGTTGTTTTTTAAATAAATATATTAAACTAATATTTTTTAAATTTATTTTTATATCAACACATACAAAATATTTTAAAACTTAATTTAAAATAAAAAAATTAAAGTTTAACCAAAAACAGTTTCAATCCAAACACTCCATCTTGATGCGAAAGAGAATAATTTATAGCTAAATTGCCATGAGTGTACATGTGTAGGGTTCGATTAAGACAGGTGAAGGAGAGCTACAGTGCTGAAATCTTCGAGAGCTTCCTGGTAGGGATAGAAAGATGAGAAAGAAAAAACAGAAAGGGACATTTCTCTGATTAGCTGTTTCCTCCATAAGCCGTTGTTTTTAAACCCCACATGGGGACCCGGATAAATCTTAAATCACAGATTATAGGATTATCCGGGTTAACACTAATCTATCTTTTTTATTCTAAAACATAAAAATAATATTATTTTTAAAAAAATCTAACAAATTTTCTACTAAGATACATCAACTTGAATTCTCGACCGAGTCAAGGAATTTTAAATCACCCGAGCCATGGATGAACCCAGAATGCCATAAATATTTCGCTACAAGGGCCATACAGGGAGGTAGAAATTCATCCCACCTCTATTTATTGGCTTCGTGGATGATTGATTGATACCGTTGGCACTGGAGTCCAGATGGGATCACTTTTCCTTTTCCTTTCGGTTACCTTTAGGAAGAACTCATCCAGCACTTGAAGAAAAATGGTGGATCTAATAGGGTCCAGGGTGGAAAAAATAGCCGCTTGAGGTCGGAAAGCGGTGATTTCAACGGAAACTTGATGCGAGAATCAAGAAATGATGTTTGTTTTAGACTAATTTTTATGGTGCCATTGATTGAATTCGAAGAGAATCAACAACAAGCTAGATACAACTTGCTTGTTTATTTTTTTATTTTAAAAGTGTTTTTTTATTTTAATTAAATTATTTTTTTTAATCTATCTAGATAATAAAAAATAACTTATTTTTCAAAAGATTATTTTTTATTTTTTTCAAAACAGAGATATACTTGGAGTGAAATGAAAGGTTTCTATGCACTTTAGTCAGCATTAAAAATTAATTGCAAGCTATGCTATAACACAGCTTGCAAGTCTTAATGATCATGGCCTCACGAGAGAAAATGGTAAAAGTCGAAAGAGAAAATGAGGCTAGTAACGTGCCAGCTATAAAGAACTTCATGATGCTCTGAATATGGATTATTCCAGAGATCTCGCTTTATTTTTTTTTTAACTTATAATTTAGTTCCTATGTTTTCAATTATTTTGGAAGTCAGTCCTTCTAGTTTTGAAAATTTAAGTTAGTTTCTTGACAAAATTTGATTGCTAATGTTTTTTTTAAAATTTTCTAAAGTATCCTTGTTAATTCATTTCAAGATTTTCTATATCAAGTGAGATTTGAAAATTTGATTAAAAATAAATGACATTTAAAAAAAAAACCGTTAAGAAATTGTCATGGAAACCACCAAAATGATCAAATTACAAATAAATATAAAAACTTAATATAGGATTTCTTAAACCAAATAGATTAGCATGAGAATCAAGTAATAAATTTAATTAGCATAAGGATCAAACGAGCCATTTAATAGCAATAACATTAGACTTGACAATATGGTTTATTTTACTAGATAATCATGCGAAGAAAGTGTCTAGAAGCATAGTTTTTAGACCCAGTTAGGTGGCCGGCCCGGTTCAAGATTCGGATTTTGATCGGGTTATTGGATCAATTTTTTTAAAAAAATCAAAACGACATTGTTTTAGTAAAAAAAATAAAAGTCAACGGGTTGCAACCAGGTTTTTGACCGGGTCTTGCCGGGTTAACTGGATCGCCGGATCAACCAGCCGTGTCACGCAGGGTTTTTCCTTTCCTTGTTTTTTCTTCAACCTGGCCGGGCCGGATTTTAAAACTATATTTAGAAATGTAGTATCAATTATTTTTTTAAAAAAATTTATTTAAAAATATATTAAAATATTATTTTTTTATTTTTTAAAAATTATTTTTTATATTTTCATATCAAAATAATCTAAAATAAAAAAAAATTAATTCTTTTTAAAAAAATTTAAATTTTTTAAAATTATTTTTAAAATATACAAATAATGATGCCAAAATACTGATGACTAATATCATTGGAGAGAGGCAATTCAACAGGGACGTTGATTTATTCATGTCTGCCACCAAGGATTTGACAGGCAAAGATCGATATCGCCAAAACTTTAGTCAAATAGTAGCGGAGTTTTAATGGAAACAGCAAAGTTAGGACTTGTCCTACAGCCCCCTTGGTCCAGGTTTTGCTGCTGGAACCACAAATGGGCCTGGCATGTTTGGGTTACAGCAAGGTGTGATACAGAGGTCAGTACCTTATCCTCTTTTTTCTTTTTATGGAAATCTTATCCTCATTTTTAGAAAGCTTTATTGCCTATTAAAAACATTACTGAATAATATACTAATTTTAACCAAAGAATTTTTTCCCCTGAAAAGATAGCGCCAACCGTTACTACCGTATCAGATACTGCATTGGAACCTTTGCCACTATGACTTGCCTAGTAGAGATGTATTTTCAATTAATTGTTCCTTCAATCTTATGCAGCCAGAAGTTATTCCTTTTCAAATACTTAGAGTGGGAAAATTGATCATATATACTTTCTGTTCCAGGAGGTTTGCTTTCTTTCCCTCAGCAATCAAACGACTTAATTTACAATTAGTGCATAAAACATGCTGTCAGGTTTTTGACGTTTGCGGAGCTGACAACAATGGCTGGCCGACGACCGAGGGAGGCAGTTAAGGAGACATTGATAAGTAATGGAGGAGGAGAATTTAACGAGGAGACCCACGTTCACTTACTCCCAGTATACTGCAACTTTCGAAGAATACGAACAACAAGGATACGAGGTATGCACTTGCTGAGATAAAAAGAAGAGGTTGTAATAGTAGCCAGGCTAGTTTGTCTTTGCCAATTCTTAATGAATTGTGGAGGCTGCTTCAACACTCTATGGTCCTCGCACATTATCAGAATGCACACAAGAATTTAGCCACCTAGCACTAGCAATGGCAAAGGGATGGGGTGTCCTTCAGCCAGCAGACTGGTCACCACCTCATCTTTCCTCAAAAGTACTCAACTCTTAGCTGATCCATTTCGAGACTCGCTTCCAAGTGATAAGAAGTTTGGTGACATCAAACAAGATATTAGTAAAACCAAAAGGTGGCTCATTCAAAAAAGGGGATAGACCGAGTGCCACATCTTGGAGTGCTAACCCGAGGAATGATCTGTTAACAGAAGGCACATTTGCAGTGGTAGAGATGCTACAGGGACAACAGTGGATTCCGGTACATGATGATGATGATGAAGACGACGACGATTTCTGCTTGTATTTCAAGTGGAAATTGGACAATAGCAGTTTCTATACTAGCTTCGCAACCATTGAAGGGGAGGTGCCAAAGGAGACTAGCTCCGGAGTTCATCGACCAAGGCATTCTGGGTCATCTAAGAAAGCACAAGACTCTCCCATCGAATACTTTACTGGTGCATCTAGTGCATTTACAATGTCGTAATCTAAGAGATCGGTATTCAATGCTTGTTTTTATAACGGGAAAAAAAGAGCTTCCCTGAATCCAAAACATGGTTGTATTGATATTTTAAAAACTCTGCCTTCAAAAAACGAAGTGCCCATAAAAGGGCAGATGCTTAGATGAGAACTTTTAAGAGTCATGATACAAATAACTTCGGGGGATTTACTTATTTTTCCATCCAAATCACTCATCGGAGACTCTTTCCTTCAAGTTATAGATCAAAGGCTTTGTTAATGTCTTCAAGATTGACCTCATGTGTCGAAAACTTATCCAACTGCAGTTCCTGAGAAAGAGAAAAACTTGTAAGCATACATCTACAGAACCACTTAAATTCAACATGCCAAAACATGAATCACCAAGGGATCATAGCTTCTTATTTACGTTTCACAAGACAAGTTACCTAGTCCTAAACAATATTACATGTACAGATACAATTTGGAGTCTCAGATAACAAACAAACAGGAGGCTACTTGTACCATCTACAGTGTTGGATAACATCATTCTTAATTAAGCCATGATAGGCAAGAAAAGAAAAGTTTCCCTTGTCCATGTAACGTTTAAGGAGAACTGGGATATCAGATCTAAGCTCTAGAAAAAACCATCTTGTATTTTATAAAATCTAATATTAATCTTTCTTTTAAAATCCTGGCTCACATGTTTATCCCTACATTCTCCAGTATTGACTAAGTTTGTCACTCCAAATTCTTTTCCTGTGTGAAAATGAAAAACAGGGCATCAAGTATAAATCATGTCATCAAAACTTTAATATTATTTTGTTGATGTTGTTGTTGAGAACGACGAAGTCAATTGTTAATTAAAAGTCTATACCCTAAAATAATGGTCTGTCAATTCATGTTATTAGAAATCTTGGTAGCAGGACTCATAATAAACACCCCACACAGATATATTGTATTAAGAATCTATGATGAGATGACATGCAGAAAGATGTTATGTTATGAACATATTATGGAAATGTCGCTAAAAAGTGTTCTGTTATGAATCCATGATTGGGTGACTTACATATAAAAGCATGTTTATGGTAAATGACAGTTTTTTATTAAGATATGGGAGACTAATAGAGGAATTTTTTTGAGAAAATAAATATTTCCTTAGTAAATTTTATTTTTTTTTCTATTATTTATTATTATGCTTTTCTAGTTTTTTCTATTTAAAAAGAATAATTTTCATATTTTATTTTTACTAGTCTATATTATCAGAGTCTTTTGGTTTTAAAACCTTTTAATAAGTGAGATTTAGATGAACATACATGAAATATTTTGGATATCTCCTTATAATTTATAATTATAGTGTAGATGATTTTTATTCTTTTGTTCTAAAACAAAGATATCTACTAACAATTTATTCTATTCAGACATTCATAACTAATAATTACTAGATTTGTTTTTCAAATTAATTACGAAAACATAAGAAACAGGTAATATTTGGTTATGAGTTTAACCACACACACCATGCTAGTTTTAATAATGAACAAAAACTACATTAAAAACAACAATGTTTAGTTAAAGTTAACCACAAAGCATCTTGCTATTTTTTTTTAAGAACATGGAAAGGTAATATTTCTCTTTTAAAACTTTTTTAAATGATTATAAATAAATAAATACTCATGCTTAAATTTATCTTATACTAACAAGTTTGTAGTATAATTAATTATAACACCTTAAAATTATATTTAGTTAGTTCCAGAATATAAAAAATAAATAGAGAACAAATAAAATTACATTTAATTGAAAAAAAAATCATTCTTTAAAATAATTAAAAAATCATTTTTATACTTTCAAAACAATTATATAAAAACATGTCTCTTCTGTACGGTAAATTCTATTCAAGAGACTATTATTTTAATCAGCTATACGCGTGTTCTAATCGATGGGGCTACACCGCCAATTCTTGTTGGTCTTGGACCGGTATGCAAGCCTATAAAGCAACCACTGGGCAAGGTTTCCAAGCTCATTATACCAAGCCTCCAGAACACTTAAGGCCCATGAGAAAGATCGCGCTAAACTTCCTACCTATAAACCAAAACCGGCCATGGCAGCCTTTTCCACCAACCGCCACCTATCCAAACGATGTCGTGGCATGACTCCTCCTGACCCCTGCTGTGTCTACCTCACCATTGCCATATTTGGTCTCAATTTTTATGAGGTTGCCTTGTAAATCTAGATTCTTCTGGAACGTCCATTAACCCGGCCACTCGTGTCCCGCTGTACGCCTGTGGCCCTAGAACCAACTCCCTTAACCTCGAAGTTATCCTCCGATCATATCCAATTTCAAATTAGACACCCTGACTATCACTCTCTCCGATTCTACCTTTCTTGCAAATTCAAGCAAAGGTCTGCCGCGAGAATTCCTTTTTTCCCAGATTGGTTGTCTTTATTTCTGCTAAGAAACCCTAAGAAACATTCTTTTTTTGCTTACGGTTTGCTTTTAATGTATCAGAATTTATTATGCTATAGCATTTCTGCTTTGAAAGTTGACAAGGACATGAGGATTTTTTTTTAATTTTTGAAAAAATATTTTAGGGTTGTTAATTAGTTGTGCAATCATGATTTAGATGGCTTAGGGTTTTTGCAAAATTTAATTTTACATGCCTGTTATTTTGAACCCTGGAGTTGGTTATTCAGATGTTGCATCTGATTATCTTTGATTTTCCAGTTGTTAGAATTGTTTAATACGGTGTGTTTGTATCAAAATGGACTTTATTTTGGTTGTTTTGAGTTTAAAGCTGGCATAGATCGCTATTAATTGTTGAAAGGGGGTTGATTTTAGTTGCGAGTCGATGGCGCGTGGAGTTTTGATGTGTTTCGGTTAGTTTGAAAGTGTTTTCTATTTGATTGTATTTAATGGCTAAATGAAGATTGATAAAGTTGGGATTTTGATGTTGACATTCATCATTAGTTGTTAGGTGACTCCTGATTTGGATATGCCTATAAAGATATGCTTAGAAGGATGTTAGAAATCATGTTCTTTTTAAATTGAATGCTGGAAATAACAAAATTGTTTACAGCATTTCCATTTAAAGGAAAAGGTGGATGATAATAGGATCGTTTTTGTTTTGTTGCGATTTTTAAGACATAAAGGAGAGATGCGTAGTAGGAAAGTACATAATTGGATGTCAGATTATTCAGTAGTTGGAGTATCTTTGTTATGTCGTTTACGATGTCGTGACATCAGCAAGCTTTGGAAGGAGAGATGTGTGGTAATTATTATAAGTTTTTGATGGTTGCCTATAAATGGAATGAATGTGTGTCCGGTTAGGTAGCCTTCATGGGCTAGAAATAGACTCATCCCACAGTTAGGAATTTAAAAAGGGTTTTCGGCTTTCATTGAGTTCAGATGTACAAGATATTAGTATGAATTTGGAAGAGAAGAATCAACGATGACTATGCTTATTTAAATGAATAAATACTTGCAGAAAAAAGGATGTTAGATGACTAATTGATCATTGTTATGTTGTTAGACGAGAGCATTCCGTTTGGCCTTCATAGTTGATCAAATCTTTTTGTAGATATACTTTTCCTTAGTTCAATTTCTTTTTATTTTGGCTTCCATTCTTACATGAACTTATTACATGCACATGGTAGGTTGATTACGTTGCTCTTTTAGTAGCTATGTTTCCTAATAACTGCGCCTCTTCCAAGTGCTTTGAGACATTGATTGTAATCATATCAGGAAAGATTGAATCACCCCTTTTTTTGGTGCATTGAAATTTAATTACCTGGATGGCGTATCTTATTTGTAAGATTTTCACATTTTAGAGTTTTGGTAGCTGCTGAGGTACTATGGCAAATGAGTACTCTAATGAAGGCTCCAGTACAAGCCATGTTTCTGGGGAAGGTTCGGATGCAACTGTAGAGATCAATATCAAGACCTTAAATTCTCAGAAATACAGTTTTCAGGTCAACAAAAATGTAAGTATTGCGTGCCCTTGACAATTTCTTTTTTGAGCTGTACTGTTTATGCTTTTGTATTCATATTTAGTTGTTGAGGTGAAGTTTTTTGGACAACAGAAAATATCTCCAGATTTTTTTGTGATGGAAGCTTTAATTTTAACTTGTGCTGTGCACCTGTTGTGGAAAAACTTTTCAGGTTTTTGGATCGGAGAGATCATGTCTTTGGGTTAATAAAAGTAATTCAACGTAGTTCCATGCATTTCATTGGTTATCAAGAGAGCTTTTAAAGGACGTGTGCTGTCTGAAATTGCATAGATGTTTTTATCTGGACTGTCTACTATAGTTTTAATTTTGAATATTTTGAATATAGCTTTAATTTTGAATATTTTCAGATGCCAGTTTCCGTATTCAAGGAGAAAATAGCGAATGAAATTGGTGTTCCGGTGAGTCAGCAACGGCTGATTTTCAGGGGAAGGGTCTTGAAGGATGAACACCTCCTTTCTGAATATCGTATCCTATCATATAAGCATTAAAAATGCCGAGCCTGCTACTCTTCCTTTTAGGCCCTCTTTTTGCTGGGGAATTTCATCACTTGCACTTTATCTGAGTTATTGTGCTCTATAGATCTTTTGTTTGGTTTGCTGGAAGAGAGATTCATATATTGTTGGATGTCATTAACCCTGGAACTTTTTTCATGTGCATTTAATCCGATTTATGAGGAGCAAGTCACCTTTCTGGTAATTATCAGATACAATCTTCTTATGGAGTCAGATATTATGATATCCCACACTCAGTATCATCTTAAATCACTTGGTCATTATCGGATACATTATTTTATGGAGTCAGATTTTATGATATCCCACACTCAGTTATCATCTCAGATCACTCTATGCGCAAGGACTTCAAGGATTTTTTCTTTGTTAATACTGGCTATGTTACTATTTTCACTAAATCCCTTGACTGTTCCCAGAAGTGGAAAATGGCCATACGCTGCACTTGGTTGCAAGGCAGCCTGCACAACCACAACATTCAGCTGATACAAGCTCTGGGGATACAACCAGGAATAATGGTAATCGGGGTATTGATATTTAATTATTTTGCTTGCGAAGTAATCTGGATTTGAAGATGTTATTTAAATTGATAGTTTTCTCTTGTAATTTTTCAAATGACAGGAAATAATGCAAGCGCTGGTGCCCCCCGAAACCGCATTGGGCCCATATCTCACAGTGTAGTTCTTGGGACATTTAATGTTGGGGACCAAGGGGGAGGCATTGTTCCAGACCTCAATCAGGTGTGTTTCTTTATTCTTTTTTCTTTTATAGGTCTGCTGGTTTAATCTGTGTATCTTTATTTGATGTTCAGTCAGGGTTAGTGGTAGCGTAAGAATGTGGAGACCATATTTGCATTAGTATTAGCAGAAACTCTTATTGTTGCTTGACATGCAGGCTATTGGGGCTGTTCTGAACTCGTTTGGAATTGGTGGCCAGGCAGCAACCAACAGCATAGGTGGCATGCTATTATCAAATATGGTAAGGACTGCTTGTTATTATGTATAATATCATTCATCATCAGACCTCTTTGATCTGTATAAATTATGTAGTTAACAGCTTAAACTCCAATGGCATTGTATTTCATCATTCCTTTTTTGCATTGTCAACAATTAATTTGGTACTAAGCAGGATGATACCAGGAGGCTTGAGTTCTAACCCTACTTTTGTCACTGTACCAATCCCACAAAAAAGAAAATGTTCAAGCCATTACAACTGTGAATTTTCACTCTTTGTGCATGCTGGAGCTAATTCTGCTTTGCCATTCATATATCAATTCCATAATTATGATTCCTGATCATGCCATAAACAGCATTAATTTTTCAAGTAGAATCTCCAATCCTTTTTATCTTTCTGCTCAGTTGAAAGGCTCCTATTAGGAGTATCGATTCGGATACCCTTTAATTGTATTGAAATTTTGGTTTATACTTTATACATTGATTTTTAGCATCTGTCTTTCATATCAGTATCTGATTCTCGAATTATCCTAAAATGCTAACAATTATGAGAGCAGTTGCATATTGTTGTTAGTGTGAGAATTTAGAGTGCATGTAAGACATCGGAGAGGAATTTGAGACATTTAACTGATTCTCATGTTCTGTTAACAGCCAAATGTTACTGGTCAAGCTTCTCAGGGAAGTGAAACCGGTGCATCACGTGGCAATATTGGTGGTCAAAGCCCCGCAGGAAATCAAACACAGTTTGGCCATCCATTTCAATCAGCACCTCAAGTTGTGCAAGTTCCTCTGACTGCTGCTATAACTGTTCCTTCACTTCATTCGGTAGTAACATCTCCTTCTGTTATGTATTTCTGAGATGTGTGTGGTTATAGTGTGTTGTAATCCTGTCCTTTTTGTTTCAGCCAATTCCTGATTCCTTGAACACACTTTTAGAGTTCATTACGCGCATGGAGCGGGTGCTGGCACAAAATGGTGATGATTGCAAAAGTATATAATCATTGTATTTTCATTTTAAAATTCCGAAAATAACTTATTTGCTTTATCTAGGTAATCTGCCAAATACATCAGCAGCCAGCATCGGAGATCCACCAAGGGTAGAATTACCTTCTAATGCACGGGGCTTGCCAACACCTGAAGCTTTGAGTATTGTCCTGCGTCATGCAGAACAGCTTCTTAGTGGTCCCACAACAGCTGCATTATCTGTAAGCACTTTGTGCTGATTCCCCCTATCTGATATCACTGTTTGAGTTCTTAAATCTTTGGTTATTCATGTCAGAAGTTGAACCAGCTTTGTAATTTGAATTTAATGTGAGCATTTCAATAGTTGGACTTTATTTGTATCTTGTTGAACCTGTTATCTTGCATACTTGCGATTCATTTTACTTTGGTGTGATAGTCCTATAATGTTGGATTCTCTGTGAACTTCACTGCCATAAATTGTTTTGTGAAACATACAGTCTACGTAAGCATTTAAATTTAAGGCATTGTTATGGGTATCTTAATAACACTTTATACAAGGATAATAATTATTCCTAATTCTCAACAAGGCATAGCCATTATGAATTCATCTTTAGTAACATCAGGGAGAATGCTTTAACATGTTTGGGGTTCGAGAATCACCAACATTGCTACGCAATTGAAGGTGATACTTGGTCATTCAGAGAATTCATTTTAAATTTCATTTGATGAGGGGGTCATTTGTTATTTTTAGGGCTTGATGGGTAAATTGATGATAAGATTTTGGAGATAAATCAATGTACTATTTGTTAATGCTAGAGATAAGTTTATGTGGAATTGATAGGTTTGTGATCTGATTATGCATTATTTATAATGTGCTGCAACATTTGTAGCGTATTGCAGGACGTCTGGAACAAGTGGTTTCCTCTACTGATCCTGCGATAAGGGGCCAAATTCAGTCAGAATCAATGCAAGTTGGCCTTGCAATGCAACATCTAGGTTCTCTTCTTCTAGAACTTGGTCGCACAATCTTGACATTGAATATGGGACAATCACCTGTATGTTCTGATCCTTAGTCAGTTCAGTGGTTCAGATAATGATAAAGTACTGTGCATAATCGTTTTGTTGCAATTTGCAGGCACAATCTTCTGTAAATGCTGGGCCTGCTGTTTATATTTCCCCATCAGGGCCTAATCCCATAATGGTCCAGGTTTGTGAACGATTATTGAAATTATTAGTTTGTTTACTTTGGCATTAACTTATCTCACTAATCATTGGTGACTGCTGTGGCAGCAAAAATATATAGGGCCTTATTCACTCACTGTTGAAATCTGTTAGTAGGGGTGTCAATATCGTAAAGGAATTTTGAGTGTCAGATTATATACTGATGCTGCGATGCATGCCTTTATCTCATGTATCACTGATTGGTAATTGGTATTCATGTGTTTTCATGGTTCTCTAGATCATATGAATCTGTTATGCTGTAATTGCAAAGGCTCTTTCAGTTACCTGCTAGGCTTTCCTTACATACAGCCTGTCTGTCCTATTATCTTTAAATGGCTTTACTGCTGTGTAGCTTAATTTCTTACAATGAATTTTTGTATACCAGCCTGGTGCAGTGTTTCCTAATCCTAAATTCTTTGCAGCCCTTTCCTCTTCAAACCAATTCCCTTTTTGGTGGTTCGGTTCCACCATCAAATCCCGTTGCATTTGGCCCTGTTGGTATTGGAAATGCTCCAAGGCATGTAAACATTCATATACATGCTGGTAAGCAAACCAAGCTTTACTTGATTTATACTGTTGCTTACTTGCTTTCGAGTTCTATTTGACACCCTTCATTACCAGGGACCTCGTTGGCATCAGTTATTCCGGCCATAGGTAACAGGACAAGTAGTACAGGGGTGCAGGGCGAACATGGTAATACTGCCAGTTCAGGTGTTTCAGGCCCAGAGCAGGTGCTACCAGTGAGAAATGTTGTTGTAGCAACAGTCCCGTTACGCTCTGCTGGTGTTACAGTTGCTGCACAACCTGGTCTTGGGCTTTCTCTGTCACAGCCACCTTCTGATTCCATGTCATTAAGCTCTATAGTGAATGAAATAAACTCGCAACTGAGACAACTTTCTGGCAATATGCAGGAGGGAAACCAGCCTGCGTCAGGTAGCCAACTGTTGCAAGGTCAAATGGTAAAAAATCAAAGATATATTGTTCTTTTTACTTACCAAAATCACAAAATATTGCTATATGCAGGCTCCATTGGATCTGATGCTGGTAACAATCCAACTAACTCAGAGATGAATAGCACTGTGTTCAATGGAGTTGGGGAATCCAGTGTGTCCTTACCTGGGGTTATGTCAGAACACCATGGTCAGAAGGTATGCTTTCTGCATTATTCAAGGATCCTCTTTGTTACTCCTTTCTGGCCTGTACTACATTGTTGAGGGAATACCAGACACATGCTGAACAGGTCCAGGTACGTGACAATGATCCTTTTAGCTCAAAAGACATACCATCTTCTTCAGAGGACAGATCGTCTTCTCTGAAGTCTGATGATACTTCTCAAGATGTTTCCAGTTCCAGCAGTAAGCATGATGTTCCTGACAGCACTAAAGCTGTTCCGCTTGGTTTGGGTTTGGGGAGTTTGGACCACAAGGTATGGTGATTGCTTTTTGTTTTTATTCGAGTTATTTGTGATGAATTTAATCAAACACGCCAACCTGTTAACAGATGAAGGAATAAGCAAAGCTATTAAACCCAATCCAAGACCCAGTCACTGGTTGAGCAGGGTAACTTTGGTCAATAAAAAACATCGGTTCAATATATTTTTTTTAAAAAAAGTTAAAGCAACTGTTTTTTGAAAAAAAAGTCAAATCGGTTTTGACCGGGCCGTATGTTAATTTGCTGGGTCATACGGGGTCAACTCCCCACCCAGTTTAGTTACAAACCTAACCCGGGCTTTGGGTTGGGTCAGCATGTCACTGGGTTGACCCCCTGGGCTGGGTTTAATGACACTGGGAATAAGGCTGTGGTGTTGGAGGTTGAGGTTTGAAATGCTTGCTGTAATGGATGCTACGAGATGCAACATTTTTGTTTGTTGCTATCATTTTATAAACAGTGTGTTATGCTGTAATAGGTGTGAGCTTGTCATGATTTGACATTAAAATTAGTGCTTACTACATTCTGCCACTCTTGACATTGTGGATTGATGGTCGCATCTGTCATGCATGCCTTACTTATCCACATGGTAAGTTTTTATTTTTTGAGAAAAAAAAAGCTGATCTCTTTTGTTGATGTGACCAGAGACGAACCAAGCAGCCAAAATCTCTTGTCAGGAGTGTTGATAGTGAAACAACCAATACCCATCCCAATCAGAACCCAGACACTGGGATCATTGGCCAACAGCTTTTACAATCTCTTGCATTTCACAGCTCTGGCACAAATAGAAATATCATGCCCTCAGATCCAGTAGCCCCCTCTGCTGGGCAGGTCATGGAGGGTAGACCACCAATAAATTTAAGTTCTGATGGCCAGTTGGACACCGCTAGTGTTGTGTCTCAGGTTTTACATAGTCCTGTTATAAACAACTTGTTGACAGGGGTTTCAGAACAAACTGGTGTTGGTTCTCCGAATGTCTTGAGGAATATGTTGCAACAGCTTACTCAGAATCCCCAAATAATGAACACTGTCAGTCAGATTGCTCAGCAGGTTGACAGCCAAGATCTTGGAAATATGTTCTCAGGTTTAGGAAGTGGCCAAGGTGGCGGAATTGATCTGTCAGGGATGGTCCGACAGATGATGCCCGTTGTTTCCCAGGTTCTTGTCCGTGGATCACCCACTCCCCAGCTGTTTCCTACCCCAGAACCTGAACCCCAGATGCAATCCAATGAGAGGGAATCAAATGGAGCTGAAAATCCTAACATTCAGGTTTGCATAACCCAACAAAAGAAATAAAGGAATGTGAATTAGCATGAAATCCTATAACAGAAACAAAAGAGTGCTCTGTTCTCTCTCCTCTCTCTCTCTCTCTAATTTAATTTAATCAAGGTATCTCTTTCAAAGAATGGGAAAACTGGCCCTGTTTTGACTGATTTTATCTTCTGTGCATTATAGATCAACCTTCATGAAGTGGCTCAGAGGATTGAACAGTTTGATGCACCTCAAGATGTTTTCCAAGCCATTGTCGGAAATGCAGCAAGGTTGAATGGCAATGGAAGCAATGCTGAAGATATTCTGCATGAGTTGAACAACAATGAGGATTTAGCCAGTGTAAGTTTTATGTTTCTCTATCTTTCTTGCTGTTGTACTTTCAATATTTTTCGGCTTGTACATACTGATGATAGCAACAAAGCACCTGTACACTTCTGTTACTGCATTTGAATTTTCTTTGTTATCATATTATGCATGAACTCAAGGCAATATATTTACTTGTACAGGATTATGTAGAGATGCTGCAGCGTGATATTCACCGACGACTTCAGGATGACTCTGGGGAGGAAAAGTGCTAATTATTGTTTTAAGTTAAAATGGTTTCTGAAAATTCTCATAGGGTTACAGATCCGGACAGATTTCCAGAAATCATCGCCTCCGTTTGGTTTGGTTTGCTTTCAAATTGTCTTTCGAGCCTGTAGAATGTTGTGCAGATCAGGCTTTGGGGCTCGATGTGCCCCAAATTGTAGGTGGTTGGCAGATAGACTTTTTGGGTTAATTGTGTATTAATCGCTGCTTTAAATATTATAATTACATAACATTGAGTTCTGAACAATTTCAAGAATTGGTTCTGACAAAATGCAGCCTTGCATTTTTGTGATGCAGTTTCGGCTCGAATTGGTAGTTAACATTCTATGCTGAAGTGCTGTTCTGTTGACAGGGATTCAATAATCCTCGTCATGTTTTATTAGTCATGGATTTGAATCATTTGATAATTCCCCGGTTCTAATTATCAATCTGTACGACCATTCTACTAATCTATATCTCTATTCCCGAGTGCCATGTCTCGGTTGGGTGCGGGTGGTTATGGGCCGGTCTTGGGTTTTGTTCAGGTCATGTATGGGTTTGGACTGGGTAGTCTTTGCTCGGTTTGGGGCATGGCTTGGATTCCATTCTGTATTATATTTGCAATATTTATAAATTATTGCATACGATGTGCAATTACTCGAGTACAATGCATAATGCAGAGTCTCTGACACAATCTGAGGCTTGCATCGTAGGTTACATAAGTCCATGATTACATATGAAATTAATGTTATAATAATTATAATAAAAATAATGTATTGAAAGCATAATTTAATCATTTGCATTTCATTTTAATTAGTTAAAATGCTATCCTAATGGATCGAGGAATCATGATAATTATCAAAATGGGCTCTCATTTAGGTAAAATATCATGGGCTGGGTTTTGGTTACCGTGGATCAATAATTAATTAATGCTTGAGCAGGTAATATAATTTCTAGCCTTAATAAAAGATTATTCCAATTAATTTCTTCCTGTCTGTCTCCTGGTGTAGCTAGCAGTCGCGGTCATCCTCCGGTTGCTCTCATAGCTTCCTCAAGTTCAGCAGCCAATGCCTCTCAAAACCCTAAGAGGTCGTTAGGGTTAGTAGCAAACGCGATGAAACGCAAAGACATCTTCAAAGCTCTTTGCAATGACTGGAATTTTCCTTTTGAGCATAGAAAGACATTATTAAGAATTACTTTATAAGCGTAGGTTTTCTAACGTGTAAGACTTCATTGTTTGTTTTCTAACGTGTAAGACTTCATTGTTTGTTTTCTAACGTGTAAGACTTCATTGTTTATTTTCTTATATATTATTATAAATGAACTATGCAAAATTTTATGTTTTTTCAATTTGATTTTCAATTTTTCCAACGATTTAGTTATAATTGAAGATCAATTTTAATTTTTTATAAAAAGATAAGATTGAAAGAAGAGGGACCAATATGAAAAAGGCACCAAACATGAGTGATATGACACAAGTCTTGCAAAAACACACACTTTGGTCCTTAAACTTTAAAAAATACAAAAATTATATGATTTCAGTACCTCAATATTTTTTCAATTAAATTTTGGTACAAAAGTTAATTCTGGTTATTTTTTAGTCCTGGTTGAGAGAAGAGAGAGAGAGAGAGAGGTCACTAAATTGTAGTGGTAGAGAGAGAAAAGTGTTGTTGACACCAATTTAAACTACCAAAACATACGATATATGGATCAAATGGTTCCATTTGATGAGGAAAGTTCATACCAAGTGTTTTTTTACCTTTAAAGTTTGTGAAAAAACATGTATGAGTTTTAAGTTGATTTTTGGATTTGAATTGATTTTGGTTTTTAAAACAGTTTTTTAAGGCTATAGATAAATTTATCATTGTTCATATGATGTTTTACAGGTGTTTTGAGTAAAAAACATATGGAAAAACAGTTTTTAAAATAAAAACAATTAACATCTCGATTTTCCAGCCACCACAATTCTCGAAATCTGGACAAATAAGACGATACGTTGTATGTCTCAATAGGAAATGCATTGTTTGATTTTTTTTATAAACAAATTGGGACAAACCTCCCCAGTTGAAAACAAAAAAAATGAATAGGCCTAATGGGCTAGCCTGACTTGTGAGGCCCAACAACGCTTGATTTTTGTTTTTTTAATTAATGATTCTTTTATGGTTTTTTTCTCTATTTTTTAAAAATTTATATTTAAATTAGTACCCATTCCCTCATTTATTTTGTTTGGAAAGTCTATTTTAGATGATAATTAATTTTTTTAGTTATGCATTTACATTTGAAATTTTTTTTCCGATTCATCTATATATATATTTTTTTATCTTTTGTATGGATGGATTTTATTTTAAAAAAAATACTTTTAGATAATATTTATAATATATGCAGTCTTGTATGATGTTTTTTTTCTCATTTTATTTTATTCAATCAATTTATTTGTGTTTTTATTTTTATTATCGTTTGTTTAAATAAAAAATATTATTTTAATAAATAAACTTAGTAAACACAACCGGATAAATATCTCGTCTTTTAATATTAAATATTTTGATCTAGATCTATTTTTCAATTCTTCAAGTTTTATTTTTAGATATTGTTAATAATTTTTTATTTATTTATTTATTCACACATATAGTTGTTGATTTATTTAATTATATATATGTATAAAATTTTTAATTTAAATTTATATTTTTTAAACTATAAAAATACATTAAAAAAAATTTCATATATAATGTTTTTATAAAAATTAAAAATATTTATCTCGCAGTGAAAGACGAGCAAGATAACTAAGTCAATAGTATGACTACTGAAACCAAGGACCACCTTTTCTCTCGATGAAGAATCAAGATTCATTGAATTCGTAGGTAGTGACTGGTCCATGTCATTCCCTTGTATTTATAGAAAACATGTTGCACTCGTCTCTATTATTTTCAATTTCTTATTCTGAAATTAAACACAACTTCTGAGTAGACTAGTCTCCGAAAGAAGAGCACCAAAATATAAACGATCGCATGAAGAATATAAAGCGCAGCCTGCTTCACGGTGCCTCTCTTGATTGCATTGGTCTCTTTGCTTTTCGCCTTCGCCTTCTCTTTGGCGATGATGAATGAGAGGTAATTTGTGGTCGATTTTGCTCGTGGGCTACTCTATTCTGACTATTTTAGGGTTTACTCATTTGATATTGAATGAATAATTGTAATAGAACCTAAGTGTTCAATCTTTAGTGAATTTCTCTTTGATAATTCGTGGTTTAGGGCTTTAGGTTTCTCTATTCTTGGTGGGCGAGGATTAAGTCATTAAGTGCATGGTTGTAACTGAGGTTGAATTATTTTTTTAAATTTGATTTTTTTATTGGTTTTGAAACGTTTTAATGTAATGATATTAAAAATAAATTTTAAAAAATAAAAAATATTATTATGATGTATTTTAAAGTAAAAAATATTTGAAAAACCTCTATCACCTCATTCACATTCCCAAGTATCTACTAGCTCCCAAACACCTACTAAATATTTTGGCTATATGACTTCTGTTCGTGATTAATTGTTTTGTTAGATTTTTTTTTATTTGAGATACCATTAATTCTTCAAAAAGCTTGGTGCATTTTGTGCAAATAACTAGTTACGGTGAGAGTCATTAATCATAGAAGGAAATGACTGGTGGTTGTTGGAGTACAGCCTTTTTGACCAGTGAAGCTTGGATTCCAATGTGCTGCATTGGTTTTTAAACTTGATTTTGTGAATTCACGGAACAGCTTTTGAGTTGTTTAGATATTGGGTTTTAGGTCTTGCCGACTTATAGCCTTTTTGACTGGTGAAGCTTGGGATTCCAATGTGCTGCATTGGTTTTTAAACCTGGTTTTGTGAATTTACAGAACAGCTTTTGAGTTGTTTAGATATTGGGTTTTAGGTCTTGCTGACTTGAGTTGTTAGCATTGCGATTTATTCTATGAAGTCGAGAAGGTGCCATTTTGTGTTGTTTAATGAAGCCTGTAGGATAGTAGCATATGCCTCACTGTTTTGTTGTCAGTGTAAATGATTTTCAGATTACTAGGATTTTGTTTTGAGGAAAATGCAAGTGGGGATACAATTGGTGGGCTTGGCTTCAAAATTGACCAGTCACAGGGTCCTATTGTATTGGTGACATCTCACTCTCAATCTTCGGGAAAATCGGTTAACCTTCTGAGGCTTTATAACATTTTCTGTGAACCTCTAGTTTATATTTTGCTGCTCATGTTTGTCAAACAATTGAGAATCTGCTAACTGTGGAAGAGGTTTCTTGCGAGCATTTAGTTGAATAGAAGTTTTTCCATTAATTAGTATGCATTTCTTTGATCTTTATTAATATTTTGCTGCTCATGTTGTTTAAACAATCAAGAGTTTGCTATTTATGTTGCTGCCACTAAGTTGAATTGCAAACTGATGTACACATATGCAGTGCTGCAGCTCGTAAAATGATCATTCACTGTATTAAATTTTTGTAGGAGAGAGTTTTACCGTGTTAGGTAACTAAAATTTTCACACTATATATCTTAGGTAAAGCATTCATATGAGGAGGAAATGGTAAGAAAGAGTTTGCTAACTGGAATGGAACATGAGCAGTTTTATACATTCTAATGGATAGAGCAGTTTGACAACAGTTCATTTAATTGAAGGTCAAGTCTACCCGGTGGAGCATATTTAAAATCCATCATTCTCATATTGGTTATCTGTTATGATAAATTTCTGAATATTTCTTGGCTTAGTGTTTTGATTATTGGCACAGCTTTGAATTGTTTTTTTCCGAGTTTCTGTGGGAACGAGAGAGTTGATCATCTTTTGCGCAGACATTGGTGATGATGTGATAGAGCGAGTGGTCATGATCGTCACTTTCACTTTCTTGTCTTTCATGGTTTCTGTATAAAATGCCCTCTAATTCTGGTTGATGATCTACCAACCATATGAGTTATTTAATATTAGCCAAACAAACCCATCATTGAATTTAGGAACCAAATTAATGGTGAGATAGTGTTTGCATTGAGGGCATGTGCCACAAAGATGCAATTATTCCTTTATAGGCAGATAGCGCATTGTTTGGTACTGCTAGCCTTGCTCACTTTTTTATATGATTGTGCCTGACCAACGCATTTATTGAGATCTCACTTGTTAAAAGTCTTACATTTTGCTAGCATTTACTATCTATATGTTAATTTGTAATTATTGTACAGCTAGCCTCAGATACTGAAATCAAATCTGTTATTAGCTGAAATCAAATCTGTTATTAGCTGAAATCTCTAACCAACTGCCTAGAGCCTAGAAAAACTTTCCAAGTAAGATTAGCAAGCACCCGGGCAGTGGGCAAGCTAGTCGTGTCGCTTAGGGTTAAAAGATAACGATAAGGTTTCACCTTGAAAAAGAGGGGGTTGATATGTCGGGTCCATTTAATCATAACCGAAAGAGTGAAGCCAATGGTTGTTGTGGGCACCAGTAGATAACCTTGCTTCGTCTCAAATCTTGCTTTGATAAAGATGCAGTGTCGTGATCACACACACACACACACACACACACACACACTCGAAAGTCATTGAGAGAGTCAATGTAGAAAGATTCAATTCCTCGATCGTGAAAACTTAGAGAACGTTCTAGAATTCTTAACACAGAAAGGCAGTTTGTGTAAAGATGTTATTTGGCTCACAATTGTGAAATTTGCTATCACATAATCACATTTTAGATTGATCCCGCAGGCATTCATGAAAGGGATTTGCATGCTTGTAGCTGCAAATATCACGCCTGGGATAGGGGGAAGATCCCAAGGTCAGTGACGTTTACAGGTTTGCAAATACACTTCTGTTTATAGATTCGGGGCCGGAGTTAATCGCGCTCTTGTTTTAGGAAAGCTAACAGACGCGGCAATTCTAGGACCCATCTTCTAGCTGGAAAGAGTGGAGAAAAGGGGCCTGATCTAATAAGACAAACACGGTGTTTGATTGGATTGTTTGACTAGATTTACAAATATGTCACAAAATTCAGCAGGGTAACCTTCTGGACCTCCTCCATGCATGTGCTTCATCTCATCATATCTAACTATTTGTCAGAAGTCACGGCCATTCTTGCATATTTTTATTACACTCGATGTCTGAAAATGGTGCTGTTTATCTTTTAATCTTGTAATTAAATCCAGGTTGCATTCTCATTGCTTTTTATTTGTTGCCAAAGAACCCAGGCATGTAGGTCCACGCACCTGATTAGTCGGTAATCATACTAGTTAATTACCACTGACTACATTACAGAAGATCATGGGCCAATCTGGATGGCTGTAAATACTTTTTGTAAGGGGGGTCAACTCTCCAAATGCCTGAAGCTAATCGGTACAGCAAACGTGGTTCATATTCTATCCGAGACGGGCACTATGCACAAAAAGTACCCTTCTGTGTCACGAGAGGCATTTTCACCCCAGTACAAACTACCTAATTTATTCCTTCTTCGCTGCTGCTTATCATCTGCTACAAAAAGTACCATTCCCTGTGTCACGGGAGGCATTTTCACCCCAGTACAAAGTTACAAACAACCTAATTTATGCTTCTCTGCTTGTCATCTGTTTTATAACCAGTACCAATATTTCTTAAACACAAAGGTGCCTGAGCCATTACCGCCAATTTAATTTGTTGGACTGGTGTAGTGTTGACGAACCAGACTAGCTCGTGGCGTTCAAAAATCCGTCTAAGGCACCATAAATACAACGCAACAAACACGACGTGTTTGATAGAAGGATGGATGCCAAGTGGAAACACAAGCATTGTTTTAAAACTCGATTTAGTATGGAGTTATGTCTTGAATTATTGAAAGGGTTAATCTAATTAATTCAAAGTTTTTATTTTAAAAAAAATCAGAATGATGAAGCCTAGGTAAAAAAAAAAAAAAATTATTTAGTTAATAGTTAGGTTTTTACCGAGTTGATAAAGTTGAATAATTTTAGTTTTAAACAGGTTAGAATTGATTTTAAAAAAAAAAACAATTTTTTTCAATCTAGAGTGTTTATGTTTATGTTTGAGTGAGTAAATGAAAGGGTCTTTTCTTGTTTTTAGTTTTACTAGTCAAGGTATTCTCAAGGCGCAAATCCATACAAAACCGTCCATTTACATCCATTTTCATTTGTTCAAGAGTCTTTTTCTCAAATATCAAGGTGGAGAAGCAAAATCCATTCATGACCGGAGCCAAAATGCTAAAGCTCGAGGATGTAACAAGACTAAGAGGGCCCAAAGAGTGAAACCCCACACATGAAACCCACCACCACCACCGCAGCACCACCCTCCAAAACCCATGCGGGAGACAAACCACATTCATAAACACTGTTCCTTCAAATACTATTAGCATATGTTAATAAGCTGACCCCATCACCGACACTGACTTTCTTTTTCTTTTTTAACAAATTGCGTCCCGCCCTCTTATTTTATTGCTTTTCTTGACTGTACATGCCACACCACATGCTCTGTACCGCACTTAAATATCGCGCCATCCCTCATCATTTAGAACCTCCTTCCAAGAAACTAACCTCCCTTGCTCCTCTTTTAAAGTCCCACTCTCTTCATCACCCTCCTTTCTATACGCAGCAGCACTACTAAAACAAGAGGCAAACCAAAGAGTCTTAATAACTTTGTCATTTGGCTCCAAAATGCCGCTCAACTTAGCGTGCAAACCTGCAGTACTCTGCACGTTTTTGTGTCTCACAGTGTCTATTCTTTCAGTTGTGAAAGCTGAAGATCCTTACAGGTTCTTTGACTGGAATGTTACTTATGGTTTCATCTACCCTCTTGGTGTTCGTCAACAGGTTTGTCCAAAATTCCAAAACTCATTGATTTTACTGCCCTTTCTTTTTTATCTCTACCATTTAAGTTTTAGCTGATGCTGATTTGGTTCTTTATTGTTAAAAGGGTATTCTTATCAATGGACAATTCCCAGGCCCTGATATTCACTCTGTTACCAATGACAACCTCATTATCAATGTCTATAACAGCTTAGACGAACCTTTCCTCCTCTCCTGGTAAGATCTCTAGTGAACTTTCCCTTTCTGGAAATAATATTTGCACTTATTTTTGGCTTCCTGCTTTGAAAAAACAAATCTACCCTAATCCTTCCCTCGTTTGTCACAATTCTATACATGGCCACGTCTGTAATCCTAGGACCGACCCCATTATCAATCTCTTAAATATTCATTTAACTAAGAGAAGACCGTCAGCTTTCACATTGCCATTTCACTGTTTTCTGTACATCCTTTTGGTCTCGTGTGAATGCTGATGAAAGCATCTGTTATATAGTTGATGGAACTTTCTGCGCTATTAGCGCTGTAATTTGTGCCAAAAGTAATCATAATCTAAGTTTGAAACTATAATGCTAAACTCTCTCCATTAGTAAAAGATCCAAAAATTGTTTATTGTTATCACATGTATGTCATTATCAGAGAATTAAGGCTGTGCGATTACCAATAGCCACTGTATCTATTTGTTAACCTACCAGATTTGATCACTATCTGTGTGGTCAATTTTAGTTAGCTGTTATCCACCAGGGAAGTTAGAGGATTGAATAGAGTCCACTGAGTATGCCATGCCATGTGGACCTTTGCCATTGCAAAAACAATTGCGGTGGATTAAATGGTATTCATCTAAAATAATATTATTTTAAGATTTTTTTAAATAATATTATTTTGAATTTATAAAACTTTAAACAGGATCATTAGCTACTTGCGACTAAGGCAAGTATATAATTTGAAACCTCATCTAGGCCAAGTAATAAGTCAGTAGATTAACCTTCCCGTAATCCTTAGCATTTCTAAGATGTACTATATTGATTTCCTAGAATCAATGCTGGTGGGTTTGGAATTTGATCAACTTATTAATTATATTTTAGACATTTTAGAGAACCGGCACATATTGCGTTACAGCGCCTGCTTCATAATGTAGACAGCCAACACATTTATCAGCATGCACCGAGAAATGCATGTGCTCAATCATGTAATGGTGGGCTCATTTATTGACTTGACATTTATCCGAATCATATCTTTTGTAATGGTAAATTTACTTGATGTATTTGTTTTGTGTCTGTAAAAACAGGAATGGAATTCAACAGAGGAGAAATTCATACGAGGATGGTGTTTTTGGAACTACATGCCCAATTCCTCCAGGAAAGAACTTTACATACATCCTCCAAGTCAAGGATCAAATAGGAAGTTTCTACTACTTCCCATCCCTTGGATTCCACAAGGCTGCCGGTGGATTTGGAGGAATTAGAATCCTTAGTCGACCACGAATTCCTGTGCCTTTCGATGATCCTGCCGGCGATTACACCATTCTTATTGGAGATTGGTACATGTCCAATCACACGGTAAACATTAACCCCAACAATCTGTTAATCTTGTTTTAATGATGTTCATTTTACAAATAATTTTTCGCATAAATCCCATGTTGAGATCTTTGAAGGAGGGTTTCAGAAAAATTAATATCAATATTGTCATTAGCTTTCTTAAAATTGGGAGAGGGTAGAGGTTTTTGGAAGTTTGTTCATCAGTTGGCTTTGAGTTTGTGTCGGCAACGGTAGGGCATGCTTATGCCATATTCTATATTTGTCATGTTACCTGTTGTCTTTAGACAGCCTGCCTCTGGACCTTTATTCTCAGCAGAAATTATCAAAAAAGTGCAAGGTTCAGGAACACGTTTGCTATCTGTCAAAAAAAGAAAAAGAAAAGTAAAGAACACGTTTGCTTGATGAGAGCCACTAGAGCTGTAGATCATACCATAGTTATAGATAGTACCCGATCCGGAAATCAACCCGGTTAAGATTTTGGATCGAGTGAGTTTATTTATATAAGCTTAAAGTTAAAAAAAAACCACATCAATTCAACTCATGTTTTTTTCTTAATTTTTTTTTCTAGATTCAGGTTAGGTTTTGAGTCAACTATCATACTACACTTAGATATTTCATCGTAGGGATTATATATTTAGGAAGTGTTTGTTTTTATATTGTAATGTATTTTTAAATATTTTTTAAATTATTTTTTATTATAAAATATATCAAATTTATTTTTTAAAGATGTTTTTTAAATATTTTTAATGTATTAATATTAAAAATATAAAAATATATTATTTTTTATATATTTTTAATTAAAAAAATCTTTTCAAAAAACATTCTAGATATCAACACAAAACACAAACTTAGATTGATTGCTTCATTGGTAAGGGTGCCTGCTGAGAACAGTGTTACTTTTGTCACAAATGTCTTCAGCTGGGCCTAATCTGTGCGTGTTGTCTCAGCAAACCGTACATGCTCAATAAAGCCAATGTGAATCCCAGCTGTCTATTTAGTTACTTTTCTAGAAAGTCCAACGAGACACGGGCCATAAGTTTTGTCTAGTCATGCATGTGCTTCCACATTAGTTGCTTCTAACATGGGCTGGCACATGCTTGTTGGAAATCCAGAAAACTCATTAATTTCATGGTTTGAAATTCTAGTTATAAGATCCGGTATAAAAGGCCAACTAGCTCGAGTCATGTTAATGAAAAAAACATTGAATTTTTTAATCAAAATAAAACAGTTTTATTTTGATGTTTTGTTTAAAAGCTAAAATAATATCATTTTAAATGTTTATTTTTTTAAAAAAAAAATCCAGTTAACTGGATCCTATCCGATCTATAACTAAAGTCTTTTTTTTTACCTCTTGAATAATAAATATGCTGTATTAGAGTAATAACGGGTGTACATTTGTGTGTGTATAGAAATTGAAGGCTATATTGGACAGTGGCAGGAAGCTCCCATTCCCTAATGGAATCCTCATCAATGGTCGTGGACGCAATGGCTATTCACTCACTGTTGAACAAGGTAGCCCTTTGGACTGCCAATCTCCTGAAGCCAAAATTTATGGCATACACAAAAATCAAAGGCAGTAATATATTTACCAATCATGCATGACATATTCTTGACTATCTGTTACAGGAAAAACTTACAGGCTGAGAATATCAAATGTTGGGTTGCAAAATTCCCTCAACTTCAGGATTCAAAACCACAAGATGAAGTTGGTAGAGGTGGAGGGAACACACACTCTCCAAACTACCTACTCCTCTCTCGATGTTCATGTTGGCCAGTCTTATTCTGTTCTATTTACAGCCGACCAACCTGGCCAAGACTATTATATTGTGGTTACCTCTCGGTTCACTGCTCCAGTCGTCCTCAACACCACTGGTATTCTACACTATAGCAACTCTGCTGGCCCAGTCTCTGGTCCATTCCCCGGTGGACCAACCACACAAATTGACTGGTCACTCAACCAGGCCCGCTCTATCAGGTATATTCTAATCCCTTCCAACTAGCAACATGCTCTTTGAGCCAAGTTTAAGGCATTTGGGTCCATAGCTAAAACTTTTAGTTCTTGCTGCATTATTCCCTTGGCTGGACAACAATAGGCAATGCTGTCCCTTTAAGGATGCATGAATGTATGGCACAAAGTCACATTGGTATGTTTTTGCTGTCTACATCACTCTGATTACACGTGCTCATTTCAGGACTAATCTTACTGCAAGTGGACCAAGGCCAAATCCACAAGGTTCATACCACTATGGAATGATCAACACTACCAGAACTATCATAGTGGCAAATTCAGCTGGTCAAGTCAATGGCAAGCAGAGATATGGAGTCAATAGCGTGTCCTTTATTGCACCAGACACTCCCATGAAGCTCGCAGACTACTTCAAAATTCAGGGAGTTTTCAAGGAGAATAGCATATCTGACAGACCTTATGGTGGAGGATTGTACCTGGACACGTCAGTTCTGACTCTTCCTTATAGAGCATTTGTGGAAATTGTATTCCAAAACAATGAGGACATTGTGCAGAGCTGGCACCTTGATGGTTACAGTTTCTTTGTTGTTGGGTAAGCACGTAGTTTACATTTATTTTCCTTTGTCTCTATATGATCATATCTTCAGGTTGTAATGATTAGAGCACGTCAGAAAATCTTGTGAGCTTGGTTCATTGAGACATTTCTTCCAAACTTTTGTGATGCAGTATGGATGGAGGACAGTGGACAACAGCTAGCAGGAATCAGTACAATCTTCGCGATGGAGTTTCTCGATGCACTATTCAGGTACGACGAGAAATCTCATTGTTTTCCTAATCATACTGTTCTGCTGCTTCTATAGCCAGAAATATTGATTTAAACAGAAAGTAAGGTTAAGGATTTGATATTTACTTGTATTATGAGTGCAGGTATATCCCAAGGCCTGGACTGCTATATATATTCCGCTCGACAACGTGGGGATGTGGAACTTGAGGACAGAATTCTGGGCACGTCAATACCTCGGTCAACAATTTTACTTGCGAGTTTATACAGATTCAACTTCACTCAGAGACGAATACCCCATTCCAAAGAATGCACTTCTTTGTGGTAGGGCAAGTGGTCGACACACAAGACCTCTGTAAGCTAGCTCTTCACTGAAGGAGCCACCAATTAGGCCGGTGAGTATGTCTAGTTTCGGAGGACGAAGAGTAGATTCTTGCATCTCATCTTCGCTGTTGAGTTGCTTTACTTAGGCTACGAGTATCAAATGAAAAGCTTGTATGGTTATAATTCCAATTGATCTCAGCTCGAGGTCGCATTCTTTTTCCCCTAATGATTGTATTCTCTTCTATATTGGTTAAGTTCTCATACATTATTTATATTTTTATATCAAGCCAGCTAATTCTCAAAGTTGGCTAGGGTAATTAGTGTGTGTTTGTTTCATGCATTGGATCAGTTTACTCTTAATACTATATTAATCTCTTCTCTAATTCCTTTATGTTTGTGGTGAAGGACTAGGGAGATCCCAAAAGCAGAAATCATATTTACTTTGAATTAAGGTAATAATTAAAATAATTGATAATGATTTTCATTTGACAGCATTGTAAAAGACATGCAAACCCAAATTCCTACCCTCCAAAGCAGAAATAAATCGAATATAATAAGGGTTGCAGGGAAGCGCCTTAGGCCGTCCATATTCAATACAAGCCTTAATTAAGACCATATGTGAGAGTGTGGAACTCGTATTTTTACTTTTGATTTATTATTAATGTTCTATTTGACCCATTTTAGTCTTGAAAATTGTCTCCAACCCCCAAAATCGTTATATCTATACAGAGTTCATCCAAGTCGAGTCCAGGCTGAATTTTTTTGAACCAATTAGGATATTAACGAGGTAAAATTTGAATATAAAGGATTTTTTTATTCAAAACAACATTGTTTTATTAAAAATAATAATTGAAATAACATTATTTTAAAAATAACATGTCATTCTAATAATTCGAATTTTTAGTTGGATCTGATACCAGACCACTATGATTTTATCCCTTTGCGAGCTAGAATACCGTTAATGGAGCCACCATTTTATTAGGCAGGGAAGTTTCTCTAGTTTCCAAGGATATGTAAAGAGAGGAGAGTTTTGCATCGCACTCTGTTCTGGGTACTTTACTTTACTTGCAGTGTATATGATAATGTAACGTATATGATGTTTTTTTTAAATATATTTTATTTGAAAATATATTAAAATATTTTTTATATTTTATTTATTTTTAATATAAATACATCAAAATTATAAAAAATATTTTAAAAAATAAATTTAATACTTTTTAAAATAAAATACACTTTTAAAACACTTCTAAAAACAAAAGTTATCCCAATAAAAAATAAAATGAGATGGAGGGGCAAGTTATCCCAATAAAAAATAAAATGAGTGCGGCTAGAACTCCGCTCAAGGTCACGTTCTTTTATACTGATGATTGCATTTTCTTCTATATTTGTTAAGGTTCTGATACGTTATATATATTGTTTTTTTTTATTATTATTTCCAGTCACAGAAGGGACATGAGCCCCAAAAAACAACAAACCACACCACCCAACTAATTACAAATTCTAAAAATTCATCTATTTGACAAAAGTCTGTGCTTAATTTATTTTTTTTTATTAACATGGATGTCCGGGTTAGTTTGGGCGTATCTCGACTAATTTCATGGGCTATGAAGTTAACGACCATGAAAGTCTCCAGTTACCTTAAAAGAACTCAAACTTATAACCATTGAAGAACAAACTCAAGGTCGGACCAGTTAAGCTAACCCAAGACCTATCCTTAATATTTCCTTATAGTGATTGGTGGTGACCCATATCTACTCCAATGTTAGCCAATTCATCAACATAAGAATTGGTTCCTTGTAGGTATGGGTGATAGGAAATATGTTTGATCAAACTAGCATAATAACATTTAATTATAACAAAAACTAAAAGAGCTTAGTCATGTGCGGTGGATTGTGAGAGTTTTTATTATGGATTGGAGTAGTATTTATCAGGGAGGAGTTAGTTGGTTTTCACAATAAGTTGTGAGCGGTTTCCTTTTTGTTATTTTTTCGTGATGTGAGTGTTTTTACTATGGATTGGAGTATTGTTTACTGGGAAGGAGTTAGTTGGTTCTCACAATAACTTGTGAGCGATTTTCTTTTTGTCATTTTTTCATGATGTGCGTAGCGTGCTATGAGTTGCTAGGTTGTTTGTTGTCAATGGGTGTTTCGTGAGCTGTTATTCTCCTGATTTGTTCAGTGTGGAGGGGTTGATAGTTAGATGCAGGCTTTACCTGCAATGTGCCCGATTATGTGGTTATTCTTGGGAGAGTGCTGGTCTGGTGCAGTTGGATGGGATTTTGGTTGATTTTGCATGAGATAACAATGGTTTCTTTATTGTTTCTTTTTGTTCTGAGCAGGTTTAAGTACTCTATGACTATGTTGAGCTGTTTATTTTAATTATTTCTTTTGGATTTTGCTGGATTCAAAGGATTGCAGATGAATTTTAGGTCTGAGGTTAATTAGGGCAGTCATGCTTTAAAAAAAAAAAAAAAACACGCTAGGTTGCTAGGCCCAAGTAACATGGGTCTGGCAAGCTTGCAAGACCCAACCTATGTGGGTCTGACACTGGTAAGGTTGCCAGATCCAAGGAACTTGGGTATTGGAGGGTGCCACACCCAAGTAATTTGGATGTGGTAGTGCCGTTAGACCTAAGAAACTTGGGTCTTGCAGGTGTTGCCACAGGGTCTGGTAGAGGTTGATTATTATTGTTGTTGTTGTTGTTAATATTATTTGTATAATTATTAATAAATTTGAAAAAAAATATTATTGTTATTGAAGAAAAACCATAAATTTGATTTGAATGGTAAAATTAAAAACTATAAGAACCTGGGTCGACATATTTAATATTATAAATATTATTATTTTCATTATTATTAATATAATTATTAATAAATTTGAAAAAAAATATATTATTACTATTGAAAAAAACTATAGATTTCATTTGAAAGGTAAAATTAAAAATTATTATAACAAAAACTAAACAAGCTAGTCATGTACTGTAGATTGTGATTGGTTTCACTGTGGATTAGAGTAGTGTTTATCAGGGAGAAGTTAGTTGGTTCTCGCGATAAGTTATGAGCAGTTTGCTTTTTGTTATTTTTTCATGGTGTGCGTGGCGTGCTATAAGTTGTTGAGTTGTTTGTTGTCAGTCGGTGTTTGGTGGGCTGTCATTCTCCTGATTTGTTCAGTATAGAGGGGCTAGTAGTTAGATACAGGCCTTACCTGCAATGTACCCGGTTGCGTGGTTGTTCTTGAGAGAGTGCTGGTCTAGTGCAGTTGGATGAGATTTTGATTGATTTTGCATGAGATGACATTGCAGTCAAACCGAAACCAAACCCATTAGAAATTACAAAACAAACCCAATAAACAATATAGTTTTTTTGTTTTTAATATAAAATAATCAAACCCAAACCCAAACTCAAATCAGTCGATTGAATTTCGGTTTTTGTTCTAAAATAATATAATCAAATCGAAATCGGTCAGTTTGAACCGGTTTTAATTTTTTTTTAATTCAATTTAGTTATTTTTTAGATAAAAAAAAAAACCAGAAATAATCACCCTACCTTGCACAACCCCAAATTCTTTAGGTTTTACAGGATGCCAAATCTAAAAAACTGAGATATGTAGTAATGAGGTTAGATTCAAACATGACAGGAATAATCACATCTAAAATTCTTGGATATGGCATGAGTGCCCGCCTGTACCTGACAGGCTACCAAATCTACCTTAAATATTAAAACATTCATAAATTTAATTTTCAACTGTCATGCAGCAACCCGCAAGGCTATCTATCAATCTCTCTCTAGAATCCATTATGAGATAGTACGCAGATTGCAAATCTAACTCTAGCTGCTGCAGAAACTTGTGTCCATCAAGCCATACCATCTCAAGCCAAGCTGAATTTTACTGCCCATAGTTCAGCTATAATGGCGTTCCCCAGCCAACACAATCAGCAAACCCAGACACAAACAAAGACAAATGACAAAACAAAAACCTTATTATTATTACTATAAGAAACCGCCTTGTTTGTGTTAAACCATTATTGTTGTTGTTCAACGAATTGATCCTTTAAAAATCAATAACTTATTAAATTTTAATATTTTTATGTTTAGTGAAAAAACAGGGGGAACCTAATTTATGGATAGATAAAATGACCCATAGATTAACTCTATGACTTTTTTTTATTATTATTATTATTAATATAAATATCTGACTAGTTTGTGCTCACATCGACTAATTACACGAATTCTAAAGTTAACGACTATGTAAGTGTTTAATGACCCTAAGATTTGTAAGAGCTGATCTAGTGATTTCTAAAAAATAAAATTAAAACTTGATTAATTAAATTATACCCCTTAAAGTTAATTGATTTTACGACTCTCGTACTTAGATGGTTGAGAAGGGACTAAAATCAGTCTTGAAAACTATACGTTAAACATTGATAGACCCACAAAGAATAGAAATATATACATGGGAAGAAGAATGTATCGCTTTCATCTCGATGTTTAGACAGTTCTTCAATCTCTTAGGCACTTCAGTAGTTCACAGTAGATATACATTGACATCCTTACCTAACACTCCCATAAAAGACCAATGTTGTAATATAAAATATGCATGGGCTTGGAGTTAATTGGTGAGAAAAGTTGAATCACTGCGATGGGGGGGTTTCGTGAAGCAATGAAGACGAGTAGAAAATGGATCAGGAAGTGTAGGTTCTCCACCCAGCCCAGACAAAGAGCCTGGATTGTCTAAGCAGTGACGATCGGAGAAAAAACAGAAAGAAAGGTCAGCAAATACACGAAATGAATTGTGGAAAAATTATACGAATTTGATATATAATAGTTAGGTAAAACTAACTCAGCTGACCCTCAAAGGTTTCTGCCAAGACCGAGCTTCGGCAATTTCAAATAACAGGGCTATAATTTTATCATCTACTGCATTGGATGGATGATTTTTTTATTTATTTTTATTTAACGGATGATTTTCTTCTTTCTTCCCCTTTCATTGGACATGTTATGGCGGACCTACGTGCTCACCTTGGATGCATTGTCTAACCCTTCTGTTTAATTTGTTCTTTAGGAGGCCCAAAAAGTCGAGAAATATAATGGGCATGGCCCTCCTTTATGGCATTACAACTACGAAAATTAAAAATGATTTTCTTGTATATAAACAATAAATTAAATCAGGTTTGTAATCGTTTTATAATAAATTCATGTTATAGCTTGATTATTAGAAGCTGATTATATAAATATATGGGAATTTACGAGCAAGAACAAGATCATGATCGAAGTGTCCAGTATCTGCCATCGAAGTCTCCTTTGAGAACTAACTAGTGAAACGTTGTAGCTATTTCCACAGTAGAGCACGCATTAAAATTTCTCTAGTGATTTTGGACGCCTTAAGCTCAAGTGTCCAACCCCTCTGTGTAAAGTGTAAATCTTTTTGTTTCTTTAATATACTGATACACAGAGTCGTACTGAGTCACCAAGCCAGCTGCCTACTCGCCAAACTCAATAAACAAAACAGTATAACAGACAGAAATGCTTGGATGCCTAAGAAAACAAAGAAGAGAGAAAAGTTTCTTTGCCTAAAAATATGCCGTATTGGGTTATTTTTTTTAAGGGCATGTTTGTTTTCCGGATCCAAACTTTTCTGTATTTGTTTGTCATTAGAAAAATTAGTCAACGGAAAACACTTTCCGGTCAACGGAAAATTTAGCTTGATTTTCAGGAAAGTGTTTTCCTGAAAAATTTGGGCAGAAAACACTTTTCGGAAGTTGTGAAAAATTTAGAAATGTCATATTATTTGCTGATTATATCAAATTTGGTCCTCAAACTTTTGATTGCTATATATATTTTGTTTTAAATATTTATTTTTCAATTTCATCTCTTAAAATTTAATTTTTATATTAACTTTGGTCCTCATTTTTATAATTGTTATTTGCTTTTCCCTTATTATTTTTTTATTGAAATTTTTTATCTATCAAATTTGATCCTTATTTTTTTTTATTGTTACTTATTTTATTTGAAATAATTTATGAAATGTTAATTATTATTATTTTAATTTCTTCATCTTTATTTTTTTTTATTTTATAGATTTGATTTCTATTATTTTGATTATTATTTATTTTATTTGAGATAATTTATAATTTTTTTTTCAATTTCATTCTCATTCAACTTTTTAATTTGTAAGATTTATTCCTCATTATTTTAATAAACTTGAGAAAAATAAAACATGAATAAGTTATTTTCCAGCTCATTTTTCATGACATAACCAAACACTGGAAAGTGTTTTCCAACTTATTTTATATTACACTACCAAACATCAGAAAATAATTTACTTTCCTGAAATTCATTTTTTTAAAAAAATTACTTTCTAGCAAACAAACGGGACCGACGTGTCATAACCAGAGTTAATTAACTTAAATTATTAATGATAATAATATAAGTATTAAATTAATAATAATTATATTACTATTAAGGTAGCGATCATCTTCTGAAAACAAGAGAGAATATACATGGAGAATGAAGAATGTGTCTCTTGTATCTCTTATTTTCTAAAATTATAAAAATTAAATTCAAAATTATTTCCAAGATAAATTTAGTATTATTAAACCCTATTCATAAGTTGAGGCAAAATCTGAGTTAATTCTAATTTTTTTAAATAAAAATATATGTTATTAACATGAAAAACTTTTTTTTGAAAAAAATCAATAATTATTTTGTAAAAAACATTAAAAATAATTTAATTATATTTTATTTAGATTTTGATCTTATCACATCACATGTTTTTAGGTGAACTCTAATTTTTAATTGTGTTAAATTAGATTAATTTATTCCTCTATTTTCTTAACTTAAGCCAGTCCACGTTGCTAGATCCTAAATAAACTGTTCTCAATCTAAATTTTATAACTAAAAATACATTTATTTTATGTTTTTCTGTAACTTCAATAAATCATTTTTTATCAATTATTTATGTAATAATAACCCAACTCAACCTAACAAATTACAAAAAAAAGAAAAAAGGCAGCGAGGCGTAGGGCCACTGACAATAGGTTCGGGGGAATTTCTACTTCACTACTGAATTTCAAATAAAAAACTGCTCATTATCTAAGTTCATGATTGTTTTTTGAAATTCATTTTTTGAGGAATTATTTTCCAAACTTTTATATGTTTGTTTGCCATTAAAAAAGTTGGTCAACAAAAAACACTTTCCGGTCAACGGAAAACACTTTCCAGTCAACGGAAACACTTTCCAGTCAAAGAAAAATTTGGTTTGATTTTCAGGAAAGTGTTTTTCCTTTTGGTTGTGTTTGTTTTCCGGAAAGTGGTTTCCGGGAAACCACTTTCCAAACTTCCCTGTGTTTGTTTGCCATTAGAAAAGTTGGTCAACGGAAAACACTTTCCAGTCAAAGGAAAATTTGGCTTGGTTTTCAGGAAAGTGTTTTCCTGGAAAATTTGGGCGGAAAACACTTTCCGGAAGTTGTGAAAAATTTAGAAATGTCATTATTTGCTAATTATATCAAATTTGATCCTCAAACTTTTGATTGCTATATATAATTTGTTTTGAATATTTATTTTTTAATTCCATCTCTTAAAATTTAATTTTTATATTAATTTTGGTCCTTATTTTTATAATTGATATTTGCTTTTTCCTTATCATTTTTTTATTGAAATTTTTTATCTATCAAATTTGATCCTCGTTCTTTTGATTGTTACTTATTTTATTTGAAATAATTTATGAAATGTTAATTATTATTATTTTAATTTCTTCACCTTTTATTTTTTTTTTAATTTTTTAGATTTGATCTCTATTATTTTGATTATTATTGATTTTATTTGAGATAATTTATGAAATTATATTTTTTTTCAATTTCATTCTCATTCAACTTTTTAATTTGTAAGATTTGTTCCTTATTATTTTAATAAACTTGAGAAAAATAAAACATTAATAAGTTATTTTCCAGCTCATTTTCCATGACATAACCAAATACTGGAAAGTGTTTTCCAACTTATTTTTTATTACACTACCAAATATCGAAAAATACTTTTCCAAAATTTACTTTCCTAAAATTCACTTTTTCTAAAATTCACTTTAAAAAAAAATACTATTTCCAACAAACAAATATGCCTTAAAAGTCTACTCGTTTCCGTAACAAGACTGTCAAGAACTTAGCTTTAGCTAGCTGTTAAAGGCACGCATTTCGATTTTTCAACCAGTCTCTATTAATTTATATTTTTAGCATCCCTTCAGTCATCATCACCAGTTCCTCAAAAGGTCCGTGAGCGAACGGAGTTCTAAAAAAAATTCGATGGCAGACAATTCCCGCTTCGACCATGATCTTGTTCTTGCTCACAAATTCCCCGAGGTATGTCTGCTTTCTGCTTTCTTTCGCTATGATATCTCTCCAAGGTTTTCGACTGAATTTAATTTGTTATTTGGTTGCATATATTCCCGGTGGATTGGCAGACAACATTTACATACACCGAAAGGTAGAGAGAGAGAGATGTCTTGACATATTCAATCCCATCCTCTATTTTTTTGGGGTTTTTTTATTAATAGAATTTAAAAGGGAAAATTTTTACCTGTTTTTTGAGCAGAGATGCAGCGGTCTATGCCTTGGGTGTCGGAGCTTGTGGTCGGAATGCGATTGATTCGGATGAGCTGAAATATGTTTATCATGAAAATGGGCAGCAATTTGTTCAGGTAAATTTAAAATCTTTGGTCTGAATGGTAGTTTTTTTATTTTACTATGAAATTATTTAATAAAGAGAGGAGAATTTAATGTCTTGTATTTGGATTTGTAGGTTTTGCCAACATTTGCTGCCTTATTTTCACTGGGATCATTGACAAATGGCAGTATTGATTTGCCAGGCTTACAGTAAGTAGTGACAGAATCTAAGAGTGTGAAATTTGCTCTCGAATGTTTTGTTTGTTAATGTTCTTTTAAGCCATTCGGGTCTTCTAAAGTTCATTGGAAATGAATTAGTATCTGCGTGAACACATGTGATGGCCATTTCTGGTTTTCCTGGTTTCCAGATATGATCCGCGTCTTCTGTTGCATGGACAACAATATATACAGATTTACAAGCCATTTCCTTCGAGTGCATCTGTAAGTCTTCTATTTGAAGCGCTTATGCTGCCTGAAACACTTCATGCTTAATTTTGATAATTGTACTGTACTGGTGGTTTCTCGTCTTCCTTTGATTACTTGCGGAGTGTCAATTACATGGTTTTTTGTAGTTTTGGATTTGTTTTCTCCAGTCTATTTTCGTTTTGTAACTTATTTTCATCCCCGATGCAGCTAATTAATAAAGTAACTATTTTCGTTTTGTAACTTATTTTCATCCCTGATGCAGCTAATTAATAAAGTAAGTCTTGCCGGGTTGCATGACAAAGGTTTGTATTCACTGGCAGAAAATCTTTTGATTGAACAACGCACTGGAGATTATGTTTTTATTTCAAGTACGAATGAGTAGTCTCAGGGTGGAATTTTGTTACATGAATAATGACCGGGAAAACCTAGATAAAAGTCAGAATCTCACAATTTGTAATGAGTATCCCATTTGACAGTTCACCTCTTTTATGAAACATTGAAGCATGATGGTTGAGGCTGGACTGTGATTACTGTTTTCCTCTCTTGATACAAATTTTAGGTAAAGCAGCTATTCTCGAGCTGGAAACCAAAAGTTATGAGAAACAATCTGGTGAATTATTGTGTATGAACAGGTGATCTCATTTTTTCTAAAAAATATCTGATCCCTTGCTGCCATGCTATTGAGTCTGATGGGATTATAATATTTCACTCTCCAGATCAACTATTTATCTCCGGGGTGCTGGAGGCTTCTCAAACTCATCCCATCCGTATTCCTATTCCAACTACCCAGTGAACCAGGCTGCTGCTCCGAAAATTCCTAAAAGCCAACCTTTTGCAGTATTCGAGGATTGTACTCAACCATCTCAGGCATGTAGTGCAGATCCATAGTTGTTGTGCCTTATCAATTGTTTCACTATCTTCCTATATAAGTTATAATTAAAAATAATAATAATAAATAGATAGATAAAACTGAAGTTTTGGGAACATGTGATGTAGGAAACTCTAAAATGACTTCTCTGTTTAGATTGTGAACACAAGATACTTACATTCTTCAGTATGTCTCGTATTGTTTTGTAGGCATTGCTGTATAGGCTATCTGGTGATTACAATCCTCTGCATTCAGATCCCATGATTGCTGAAGTTGCCGGGTTCGTATCCCTCTCAATATTTATTTTTATTTCTTGGGTTCATGTGCTTTTCCAACCATGTTTTCATAGCATCAGGAGTCAGAGTTGGTGAGAGGGGATCATTTTTTCCTCCTTAATCACTTACCATTGATTATTTTAAGGAGACATCTTTTTTTATTGGTCACGGATCAGAGTAGTATTCATCAACTCGATATCTCTAATGCTTTTTGCATTTTCATTCTTCAAATTCATTTGATATCTCAGAGTACAATAGGGCTTAACCACACATACACCATGTGAATTTTGCTCCATTTCTGCTGTGTGAATTGGTTTAAGCTCTGATTAATTTTGACTGCTTTCTTTTTCTGGTCTTTACAGTAGCAATTGCTTACACATCTCTTACACATCTCTCTGGCATCCTAAGCTGTATTGATGCCCAATCCAATCTTGTTTCTTTTTTACATGTTGAAGATTCTCGCGTCCAATATTGCATGGATTGTGCTCACTTGGATTTGCAGTTAGGGCAGTCATCAAATGCATCTGCAGAGGGGATGCAAACATCATCAAGACCATATCAGGCCGGTTCCTTTTGCATGTGTACCCTGGCGAAACTTTGATCACTGAAATGTGGCTTGAAGGTTCAAGGTAAAACTGCATGTTCTGCCATAACCCAGTATTGTTTATTCAACATCAAGTATAATGCGTTCCTTTCACTCAAGTAACTGAAATTGGTTCTTCAGGGTCATTTATCAGGCAAAGGTGAAGGAAAGAAACCGGGCAGTGTTATCTGGTTTTGTAGACCTCCGTCATGTGACCCCATCACTGTAAATTCATTTGATATACATTGAACGAGCTGTATGGTTCTCGTGTATGGTTTGAATAATTGTTTTTAGACATAGCTGCTGCGATAAAGAATGTAATCAAATAAAAGCTTCTCAACTTGTATTGATTTGACTCATGAACAGCAGCCTCATTTGCATTTACATCTCCTTCTATTTCCAATGAACTGATTCATCAATGTCATTCTTCACCGTGCCTCGGCACCAACGACTTCACGAGGATGGAGCTCCGATGTCTCTTGTCTGCTAGAACACTGTAGCTGGCTGTTTTATTAAACAGAGAAGGGTGGAAATAGATGATACTATCACCACAAAATTATTAGCTCAGCACTCTGTCCACCATTTTTTTTTATGTTGGAAATTTAATTTAACATGTCGTCAATCACTCTGGTAATGGTAAGAACATAAGATAACTTCAGCAGGCGGATAATTACTTCACGGATTAACGGGTGGTAATATTGCTAGGTCAATCAATTCGGTTATAAAATTTGGTTTAGGTTTTATAACCGTGATATATAAAAGTGATTAGTATTGTTTTTTAAAGTGAATTTTATTTAGAAATATATTAAAATAATATTATTTTATTTTTAAAAAATTATTTTAAAAATATATTAATTTAAACCAAATAAAAATAAAAAAAATGCGAAAACAAAAATAAACCATCCCTATATATATACTGCTAAACAAACCTGGTTCTGCCACGTGGCCGTTCGGTGATTTGATCTGACGGCTGAATAAAGTTCAGCCCGCTTTCTAAATAAAGCTTACCCTGCTCTCACAAACACCTCACTATTACCTTTTCACTCTTCGCTTTTTTTTATCAACAGAATCCAGAGAGCGGAGAGTAGCGAAAGTGAGACTGCCGCCAAGAGAAGAAAGAGCTCGTTTAAAATGTCTAGCGAGACTGAAGCTGCGCAATTTAGCAACGGCACCGATGCGGTGCAAGTTATCTCTCCAAACGATGATCACCGCGTCACCCCCGGCGACGATGAGAGACGGCACCTCAACGACGCCGTTCGTTCTTTGCCTTCTCACGCTGTCAAAGACCTGCTCTCCGCTGGGGTTCGTACTTTCATCTAAAAATCTCCTCACTTACCCTTAATTTGGGTTTCCTCTATAAAAGAATTATGTTCCTCACAAGATTTTATTATGATTTAGGTGTGTATAAGATGCATATTTAGACTGTTTGGGATCAGTGATCATGCTTATTTTCGCTCCTCTTTATCGCCTTCGGTGATGTGTAATATTCTCGGAGAGGGAGATTCAAGTAGTTCTGAATCTATGGAATCAGAACTCAAACCCGAAGTGTGCAGAATTTGTTTAGGTATCTTACAATTTATTTATCGCGATGAAAAAGAAATGCTGGTGAAAAGAAAGAATGGTGATGAGTTAGCTGCATCAATTGCTGAGCTAACAAGGCAAGAAGGACATCAAATTGATGGTTTTTCTCTTGAAGTTTCAATACCGCCTATTATCTTCGAAAATGAACAAGCTGTTAGGTAAGATTTTTAATTTTTAAACCCTAAAAAAGGCACTAAAAATGTTGATATTTATTTATTTTGAAATTATAACAGTCATGTTATAAATGCATGTAAAGTTGTTTGGATTTATCTGCGTTGTAGATTGTACATGAAAAAGAAGTATGGATCGGAGCTTTGGTTCCAAGAAAGGCTTTCTGAATGCATTTCTACAAAGGATGCCTTGAAGTTTGCGATTGTGAATCCCCTTGAAATAATATTGGTAAGTTGAACTTGGCATTTTTGTAATACCGTGAATATGAATTAGACGGTGCGGTGATCTCTATACGCCGATCCCCTTCATTTAATACAATTACTGCTAATTTGTCAAGTTTGTTCGTGTGTTACCCAGTAATAGGTTTGTTTACTTGTTTTTTTAATTATGGTAATTAGCTAATTGATTGATCCTATCAATCCATTCTCGCAATAGTGGTGTAGACTTGCTAACGTAGGGGATTCTTTCTTATTTGATAATGATAGTTATAGGGATCAGATTTTTTTCACAGTTAGAAACTGTAAAATGTAATGAAACTCTTGCTTTTATATCCTATTGTTCATGAATTCTTTTTCCTTATGAAAATTCCTGTAAAATCTTGACTGTCATGATGCATTGAATGAAGCAGAGTTTTGAAAAGATGAGGATGTACTTTTACTGCAGACTGAAAATTGTTTTAGCTCAATTAGTCTTTAATTATGTTGAAGCTTTGCAGGATGTTAAATCTGGCCCAAGCTATGTCCGCATCCGTTTGACATACACTGAAACGAAGCCATCAATCATACCTTCGAAATCAGTAGACAGGAATGGGGGTTCGAAGAGAAGAAAAACAGGCATGCGAGTTTGTTTACATGTAAATGAAATGTTGTTTGGTTGTAAATGGCCATTTCTGCCTTGGTCATCCACTGCAGTTAATCCTTTAATATTTTCTATACTTGTCTTCATAATGATGATTCCCTGTTTACCTGAAACCCAATGCTTCTGGCTCAGAATTTTGTACATTTTAAATGCACAACAACTGTAATAATAGTGAACAATCATTTGGCAGTGATGCTCTTCAGCGAATTGTAGCCCCTGGATTAATAATTTCAACACCTTTTTACTTCATCTCCTTTTAGAATTTCTATATCTATACAATATGACATGCTTAACACGTGTAAAAAAATTGGTGTCTGAACTGATATCCTCTATAGTCTACACACTTTCTAAAGCACTGTGATGTCAACAGTTCAACTTATAAGCTTCATTTTTCTGGTCAGTCTATTAGTTGAGGTTTGGATGCTCATGTAACTTGATCTGTTTATGCAGGGACAAACAATGGTTTGGACACTGTTCATGTTGAGTTAGTGGGGAATGGAACTGGTTGTTGTGATTTATCATTGGGTCAAGGAAGTCCTGCCTCTGGAAGGTCTTCTACTGGTTTGGCTGAACATGAATCTTCTGAATGCTCCAACTTCCCTCTAGAGAGGGTAATGTTCTTCCCCATTTTATCCTGCAGTCTCAACTTCAATGGGGATTGGTCTGGTTACTTGCCCATAGTCAATTTAATGATATTGAAACTTCTATGCACTTAATTTTGAAATTCATGGTTGTTAAAATCTCAAGTGAAAAAATGGGATTACCTGGTCTGCCCAGAATTAGATCTACAAAGAATTTGGAGAATGCTCAACCTTTTTAGCGTTTTTGCATGAGATGGCTGCTTCATAGTCTTGAACCCTGCACCCTTGTGTTTGGAAGTGAAACTTTGAAATCCTTAGCAGTTTATTTTATTTTGAAGGTTGAAATTATTAAACATTAGCAATTTCACTCTTGAGCGTGTCTTGTCTGAATTTTTATGGTAGAATTTATTGTCTGTGTGAACTAGGTTATTTTTCTGCCATTGCTGGCTTAGATGTGGTGGTGGTGCTTATTGGGCTTGGATATCTGTCTTTCCAGGTCAATGAACCCTGCCACTTGGTTTTCCTATGCTACAGGACACCTATCTATTTTGGTGGGAGATATCTGAAGGTTAGTTGACTGTTATCGGAAATTTGTTAGAAAGACTTAACTGAGCATCTCAGTATTTGAGTTACTGAAGGAATTTTTTTTTACATTGCTTTCGTAAGGAAACAACCTTTTGCACTGGTGAGGATGACACGGCATCTTAAAAATAAACTTTACATCTTTTACAGTTAGCCATGGAGAGCATAAGAAATTGATGAGCTGAAAAGTCAATTTTAGTTGTATTAAAAAGGAAATAATGGAATGAGTTAGGAAGCTCTCATGTCGCCATTTTGAGTTTACTATTGCATGTCACATCATGATGCCACTTGTAATCAAAAGGACTTTACGTGATATTGCAAGGGAAAGTGAAACATTTAACATGTTTAAAAGATGAAATATTCTATGTGAGGTACGATATTTGACACGGAAAATCATCAGTTATACTGATTTATCATTAAATTATGTGCAATCACATGATTGCTATACATATTGCAGTTCTCTAGAAATGTGAGTCAAACTCGTTGGATCATTGATGATGAAAGAATGGGAGAAGCATCCATTGAGGTACTGCCTACTTCTGCCAATGGACGTTACCATCCTTTTTGTTAGTATGACATGATGAGTGAGAGCTAACAGTTCTTCTGCTATTCTATAGGAGATAATAGGTGGTAACATTCTTCCAATGTGTCAAGGTGACAGTTACAAGTTTCATGCTGCTGGTAGAGAGGATATCGATGTACCTAAGATCTGCTCTTGTAATTGTGCACTTGAATTCAACAAATATTGTTCTAATCTATGAAGCTTCTGTTCCCAGGTTCGGATGTTGGGTTCAGGCAGGCCTTTCCTGGTAGAGGTACAAAATGCACGCAAGGTCCCATCTGAGGCTCTGGTAAAAGAAATAGAAACAAGGATGAATAACTTGGGGAATAAATTGGTGAGCTTATTACCAAATCTGTGCTTGTCCTCCCCCTTTTGTTTTGTTTTTCTATTTTTCATGTTATTCCACACGTCTTATGCTATGCTGTAGGTAGGGGTGAAAAATCTTAGTCTAGTAACCAGTCATAGCTGGGACTTGATGCGTGAAGGGGAAGCAGAAAAGCAGGTTTTTTTCACCTCCTTTTGGCTTTTGTATCTGACTTTGATTGTTTGTACTTCATGATTTGAGATAAAAGTGTTAGATACAGTTAGAAAATTAAAGCCCTAATATTAGCATCACATGTATTTCATGTAGAAGCAATATTCTGCACTGGTATGGATTTCACGACCACTTGAGGATGAAGACTTGCAGTGTATAGCTTCACACAAAGATTTGGTAAGTTATATGGGATCCTTGTTTTGTATTGCATTGAAGCTTTTAATACGTGTTATGAACCTTTGCATCGGGCAGATTTGGTATTAAAATATTTTATTGTCTTAATCCTTTTGCCAGGTTTCTGGTAGAGATTTCTTTCTAGTCATCTGATGTGCTCCATTATTTGGTTCTTTTATTCTTGGACAGCAAATTTTGCAGAGAACCCCAGTAAGGGTGCTTCACCGCCGGAGTCCGCTAGAACGCGGGAAGATTATACATTGGTTAGAGTCTCTCCCATTACGTAGCATGATGTTATTCTTGTCGATCTGTGTTTACATTCACAATGGCTAACAGGCTATCTCCTCTCATTTCCTATTATAGGATGAAAATTGAGCAGATCACTGGTAGCTCTCAATATTTTCTTTTGCATCTATGTACCCAGGTAAAAGAATTGAAACCATACCATAATTCTCTTTCCAAATACCATCCTAATAGATCTCGTTTTGAAGTGTTTGGTTTCATAGTGATAAATGAAACTAGGAATAAAACACTACAGATTGTGGTAGATTGGTAGTCTAAGAAATTAGAGATGTAGACGTGATGATGCAAATATAATTGTAAAAGTATTATGTAGAATAATGGCCCAGGATTTAATGACCTCTTCGCTACCTGACTGCTTTGAGGTCTGTGGAAAGTAATTCTCAAACCTGTATCTAGCAAAGTGGCGCTAATGATGATGCTTGAATCACAGGCTGGCACGTATATCAAAGAATTTGTTCACGGGGATCTAGGACGTACGCATCCAAGGTATGAGAAAACAAACAATTTATCATTTCATCTACTGTTGCAGCTCAACTGTTACAGTCTCATAACCTTGTATAGTGATTATCTTATTGATGGGAATGATGCCTAGGTTTACTTTGAGAAATCTCGTATATTTCATATTTAGTGGCTTGGTTGTCATAGACGTAGACTGGCACAACTTCCATGTATAGTTCAGCACAGCACTGCTATTTACTTGAGTAGTATTCAACTTACCAGAGCTGTCGGTGTAGTAATATTTGTGATAGTAGAATCATTGAATTTGTTGATTAATTGACAAATCAAATATTTTTTTTAAAAAAAACACAAAGGTAAAAAGGTCGATAAAAAAAGGTTCTGTTTCCGTGCTTATTTCTTTTTTTCCCGTCAGTTTAAAACAAATTTCTTACCTTTGGCAGCATTGGATCGATTCTAAGATGCAGAGCAGAGATACTACAACTTGATGTTACCGACGTGAAAATGGATTGTTTTTTGGCTGAATAAGATTCTTGCGTTTATTTTGAGGTTTTTTAATTGACTATTTTCTGATTTGCAATATTTTGGAAATATCTTTATCTTAAGTTATGAGTGCCTGGGTCTTGTTTATTCCGTGCCCGTCCATGCAACATGCAGTGGTCATCTCTTATGAGTTTATTGCTCTATCCCTGGCCCGATTGAGAGTTTGCAAGAGTGACTCGGGTGAATTTAAAAGGTCATTCTAAGTTCATTTTTAAGCTGAAACGATGTGTCTCATTGGGTTTTGGTAAAACCAACTCTCATTGAGTTTTGGTAAAACCAAGTCTCATTGAGTTTTGGTTGGGTCTTAAATTGACTTGATTGAGTCAACTTCCAACTTATGGCGGTTAACTTGTATATCACTGGTTCTATTTCACGGTAGAAGAGTCACCTATACACCCGCTCGTGCAAAAACCAACCCATTTTATGCGAGCAAAGAATCACAAAAAATGGGGTTATTTTAGGACTCGGTAATCAGAACTTACAATGTCACTGTTGCAAAACCCTCATAAAAGTACGATTAATTTGGAGAAATGGGTGTTGTCCTTTACAGGTAATAAATGTTCATTTCAGAATTTTTTTTTAAAAAGAGCTGCGATGACAATATCTATTGATCATTTAGATCTTTCTATCAAGTGTAGGTGCTCCTTTTCCATCCAAATCCGATCTTACTCGTTCCAAGACGCATCCAACATCCTTGCCATGAAGCTATACGTATCAGCGGCTTCATCGATCTGTGGATAAACTGCCGAATGTCAATAGTCCGATCCCTTTTCTATATATCATTGTTCAGTCTAATAGGCCCCAAAATTTTGTGCTATAATTACCTTTTTTTTAGTTGGGCGTCCAGCTCCATGTCCAGCCTTACACTCAATGCGACCTATGATTGGATTTGTCTGAGGACTATTCTCCAAACTCGTGCACAAAATATATTGCATGGTCTGAAGAAACAAGTCGGACAGATTTTGAGAAGGGCAGTATAAATGAAAGCAGATATGATACAAAATGAATGATGGATAAGACATATGACAGCCCCCGACTTAATGAACATTTACTGTTTTGAGAACTTACAGCCAGCAGCTTCAGAGAGTGTAATGGCACAACTCGATCATCATGATCAGCAGTCAATAGCATGGTGGGTGGGTACTGTGAAGGTTGTTCGTGATGTTGTTCCCATGGTCTGCGGACATTATGCAGCGGCGAGTACCTGAGTAAGGAAAACATGAAAGTTAAAACAAGATGCAGTGTCCAGATGTTCACTGAGACTTATCTTTGCAAGATTGGGAATATGTGATGGTGCCAAGCAGAGAATTCAGCTTACACAAAAAAGCTCATTAACAACCAGCAAACTCTAAGATGCTATATAATGCCTTAGTTAAGTTGCTGAACGAATACACTCAGAGAGAGGCTGGTGGTTCCATGGAAATAGTAGAGTGAACAAAGTTCACAATCACCACCTTTGCTGTGCACTTTAAGAAAGATGGCAATCAAACTCGCTAAGATATGGTTTAATTTGGCGATAATAAGCAAGAGCATCTACTTTGTGCTGCCACCGGTGGTTCCTAGAAGACAGGCAACTGTTATGGATCCAACCTTGCAGTGTTGGACCCGGGCTTTTAAACCAAACCTAACTGTAAACAAGGCTTTTAGAATAAGAAGATGCCACTAGATTCTTATACTGAATTCAACTCACTCACTTGATTAGCCAATCGAACTCTTCCTTCTTGTCTGAACAGCCATAGTCAGAAGTCCATGCATGACCTAAAAAACAAAATTCAGCTAAAAATCAATATATAGACGGTGGTTATTGCTTATTAGAGCCATAGGAAGTCAGCTACCTATGGTAAACTTGTGAAATCGCAGCATGTCCATAACACCAACATGAGCCAGAGCACAACCAAAGAGGTCGGGTCGCTACCACATAAATGTAATAAACACAATTAATACAGATTAAAATAAGTGGCGAAACTAAAATATAATCAGGCAAATGAATAGACTTTCCACCTGATTTATGCAAGCCCCAACAAGCAGCCCGCCGTTGCTTCCACCTTCAATGCACAACTTCTTTGGTTGGGTATAACCAGCAGATACGAGGTATTCAGCAGCTGAAATGAAGTCATCAAAGCAATTCTGCTTTCTCGCAAGTGAGCCCGCTTTATGCCATTCCTCACCGTATTCTCCACCACCACGAATATTTGCAATGCAGACAACAGAACCTAAATGCCTTGTCAGAACAATTCGACTGACACTAAATGATGGTGTAATACTAATGTTAAATCCACCATAGGCATATAACAAACATGGGTGTGACCCATCCAACGTTATATTCTTCTTGGCCACAATAAACATAGGAATCCTGGTACCATCCTTGCTAGGCACAAAAACCTGAAATGAAAGCACCCAGTCAAGTAGGAAACAAATACCAACGTTTGTACATAGCGAGGACAGGAAAGGTGTATCTGTTAAATTTAATTTTCAGAAAAAAAATATCACTAAAGCTCCGCCAGAAAAAGAAGAGGAGAGAGAAAAGGAGAGCATCAACTAAATAGAACAGTATAGACACTATCAAAAATTATTCCTCTGCCCCCTTGGGGACACACTAGTAAAAAAGAAATAAGATTATTCCTAGAAAACATTTTGTAATTTAAACTTTAAATTGATCTAGTGATAATATCAAAACACCATTTAATGCTACAAAAACAAAAATGGGGAATAGTTACCTGATTCACTTGAAACTCTGTGCGATTGAATCCTGGCACGCTAATTTCACGGAATATCTTCACATCCGGAACCTCAGTGTCTAAATTGCATTGATATATTATACGAGAGGTGAGAAAGCTAGTAAACTCAATAAATACTGTACTATCCTCTCGCCGTGCAGATATCCCAGTAACCGAGCCAATATCAATTGGTAACCGATGCAGCAGAGATCCTGTTTTCAAATCCCTTATTTGTAGAACATGCTTCACATCATTCAAGTAACTCACAATCATTTTATCACCATGAACAGCATATGCCGATTCAAGAACATCTTTTTCGGATTCTGGGACAACGTCTATCCAACTACTCGGCTCCTTCAAATCTACCCGTACTATTTTATACTTAGGGGCATCTTTATTAGTCAAGAAAGTAAACAATGTGCCATCATTTGCAATCTCATGATACTTTGCATCAAAGTTATCAACAAGCTTAATAAATGGGAGCAGGCTATTTCCTCCTTTAAAACCTTCAAGGCCATCAGAAAATGCAGACATATCACAGTAGTATACTTTGTTGACAGGATCACAGCTCTCTTCAATATATAAGAGAAGATACTGCAGAATAACATGTAAATGATGTCATCTTGGAAGAAATTCAAACAAAAATGCTTTCTTCATTCTAGTCACGTGACAAAAATGAAGTAAATAAACATTCACAATACCTTTCCATCATCAGTCACACCAGCTTCGAACATGTATTTGGGGTTTTCCAGATCTCTCCAACACAGTATATCTTCAGATTGATCCGTACCCAAGAAATGGTAGTAAAGCTCATGATAAAGGTTGGAATTAGTCTCCATCCCAGCATCTAAGTTTTCTCCCTCTCTGAACAACAAATTCAATTTTTCTTTCAATCTAAAAACCACGAGGGTTCAATTATATTATCTACTAACATCGCTCAAACAATCAGGAATCCAAAATTATTCAATAGATTCATTCTTCATTCATCTCTCATTACTTATAACTAAAAAAATACAAGCTAGTTACTCTTTCTGGTAAATTAGAGTTCCCCAAATATCACTTGAAACTGTTATGTCTTGATCAACTACACTCAAGCAGCATTTTACTTGAAATTTCAAGGACACACAAAATGTTTACATACTTGGGATTTGGATAACGGCAATAGAAAAATCCTTTGCCGTCATGCGTCCAACTAACACCGGTAAACTTAACCTGCATCATCAAATAACATTTAAAACAATAAACTCAGCCACCAACACAACCAAAATCAAAATTTATCTAGGAATGGAAACAAAGCCTCACCCAATTTAAGGTATCAGCCTCGACTATCTTATCCTCCACGCGCATGACTTTGATTGTAACCCAATCACTCCCACTCGTACTAAGCCCATAAGCCAAGTACTTAGCATCCTCACTAACCGAAAGCGTTTCAGAATTCAATGAAACCGTCCCATCCTCACTCAGCCCATTTGGATCAAGCAAAACATCTGGCTCTCCCTCTAAACTATCCTGTAACCAGCCACAAAACATCAACACCAAGAATATTTTTAGGAAAAAAACATTGAAGACATCTTCTAGCTCGTAAAACCTGCACATAGAGGACGTTTTGTGCTTGAAGCCCAGTATTATGAAAGTAAAAATACTTGTTCCCTCGCTTAAACGGCGCGTCATATCGCGGGTGATCAAATAACTTCGTGATTTTCTCACGAAGTTTTTCTCTTGTATCGCATGCATTTAACACTGATTCTGTCAATTTTACTTGCTCCCGGACAAACCCTTTTACCTCCTCTGCGTCAGGATCTTCAAGCCTGCCAAGCCAAATACATTAATTAGTTTCTCGTGGATTAAGCTTTTTGCTCGGGATGGATTCGATTTTTTGGCAAGAATTTAATTACCATCGATAAGGATCTGCGATTTTTACACCGTGGTAATCATCAATTACAGCGTCGTCTCGGCGAGCGATTGGATACTGTAAAGGTTTGTCAAGAGCTGAGAGGGAACCCATTGGTCTTGGTCTTGGTCTTTGACGAGGACAGACCTCGGAATTGAAGACGTTTCTTCTTTGAGGTTGCTGTTTGGTTACGCTAAGGAGAGAATAGGAGAGAGGGGGACTTCGTAGAATGAGATTTTGGAGGTGGCGCGTAAAGAGGGAGGTGAGATTCGAGGGAGAAATAAATAAGGGGAAAGCGTGGTGTGCGAGTGAGAACGTTGCCGTTTGGTTTGGAACTTGAAGGAGGTGAGCCATTTGAGGATTGTCTGTAAACGATAGCACCACTCCATTCTCCATTTTGCTATATTAACCTTGTGGAGGATAATTTAAACTCGACCTGTGAGTTAATTTGATGATTTGATTTGGAAGGGTTTTTTATTTAATTGTAGTAGATGTTCAATAGGTGAAACTCGAGTTCCCTGATATATAATTTTGTTGCTCGATTAATTTGATTTTATCAAGTTAATTTTCAATAATTTTATTTGATTTTTTTTTTATTCAAATCAGTTTTATACTGAGTTAACCTGATTAAATCATAATTCTAATCAGTCTTGGGTTGAATTAGGTCTCAGATGGAGTATAATGAATATAGTTTAGAGATTAAAGGGTTTTTGAAAGTAAGTCTTATTTTTATTTTTTGGCTAAAATTTGAAAATTTTTTAAATTAAATTTTTAATTTTTTAAAATCATTTTAATGAACTAAAATCAAAAATAAATTTTAAAAAATAAAAAAAAATATTATTTTGATACTTTTTCAAAAAAAATATTTTGAAAAATAACGATTACCAAACTTTTAAATATCCTTTAAGCATATTTTTAGTACTGTGATAATTTTTATAATTTTAATTTAAAATTTATTTTTAGTTATGGTTTTAAAAATATATATAGAAATTGATTAAAATGTTCATCAAATAGATTTTTACACGTAGAATAAATTAAAAGCAAGTCTTTATAAATAAAAGATATAGTTACCTTAACTTTCATAAAATAAACTCAATTATATCTAAATTTAATACGAAAATTAAAAACTACTTAACTGGCTGAACAATTTCTTTTATAATTAAAAAAAAAATAGAAGGTACTAAGCTATACAAAACAACATCTAAGTGAAGTGTTATTGTCTGTTATAGATTCACAATATCTTTCAAATAATTTTTCTTGTTAAAATATAATGATATTTTTTTATTTTTAATACCAGCACATCAAAATATTTAAAAACACTAAAATATATTAATTTAAAATAAAAAATTATCAACAATTTTTTAATTTTTTTTTAAATGCAGTAACAAACGGGTAAAAATGTTGTCGAGCGGACAATGCCAGCAGTTCTTACATCTTGTCGGTGCTATTTTCTCTTTAATTTCTATTTCTCAAAATTCAAGTAATATCACGTGTTAATTGCAAAAAGAGGAAGCGATTTGGATTCACCATCCTTTTCTTTTGCTTATAATAATCACTACATTCTTGGAGTAGTTTTTACAACCAGGACTAGTCCTTTTCAATTGAGTTCTGGTTTGCATTTATATATATATAAAAGCTCGAATTCTTTTTTAATTCAAACAAAAAAAAATTATGTATAAAAAACAAACTCATTTATTACCTCGAATTAAGCTTTTAAATTCCTAGTAATCATCGCTGCAAAGTATAATTAACTTTTTATCCTTTTCGATTGTGCGAAGTTTGGTCTTGTTCTTAAAAATAGTTTTTTTTAAACGGTATAGTATTTAACCAAAAAAAACCTTGTAGGTGCTCATATGATGACCACTCGAGATTTATATGATCGTTAACTTCAGGGCCCGTGGGATTAGTCGAGGTGCGCACAAGCTGGCCCGAACACCCACGTTAAACTAAAAAAAAAACGACATAGGCACTTTATTTTTAAGAAAAAAAAAGAGTTTACACACAGATTGCTTCAAGAAGTGACACGTATTTGGAAATATATGGAAAAATTTTGCCCACCACATCGAACCAATGCTGTTATCGTTATTCATCAAATGTTCCAGATGCTTAAATCTGGAAACTAGACATCTAGCCAGGTTCTCCATTATTATTATTTTTTATTTGAATTGATTTTTATAAAAAAATAATTAAAAAAATATTTATTTTAAAAAAATTAAAACTAAACTGGAACCAGTTCAAACTAACCGGTTTCAGTTCGGTTAGATTATTTTCGAACAAAAACCGGTTTGGCTCGGTTTTTTTCCCGGTTTGGCTCTGTTTTTTTCGGGTTTTTTTATTTGGTTTCGGTTTTGTTTTTTTCAGTTTCAGGCTTGTAAAACCGAACCGGTCAGTTTTTTAAAAATTTTAATCAGTTTAATCGGTTTTTTTTGATGATTTGATTTTTTCAATTATTTTTTTATTTTCTTAATTTAATCAATTTTTTTACACACCCACCCTGATATAGTCATCATTATGTAAAGTTACAGGCACAAAAGGCCTTTTGGATTATTGAATTTAACAGTGTCGTTTTGTACGGCTCCAAAAAAAAGTTCAGTTTGAGTCATCTGTTTGTTTGCCAACAATGAAAGTTGAGTGAAATTCCGGTACAATATTTGATGGTTTGTTTTTATATTTTAAAAACAATCACTTTGATTTTAGAAAACTCAATATCGAGTCCCTACTTTTCATGTTTATTTGTAGATTTTTTTACAATTTAATTATTTTTAAAAATATTCTTTATTTCCAATGAAATTATCATGATAAAACTAAAAATACATTTAAAAGGAGTAATTTAGAAATCATAAATCATAAAAAAAACATAATAAAACAACACATTGGTCAAATTATAATTCACTCCTTGTTTGAACACCAAAGATTCTTATTATCTCTCTGACATAACAAAAATATATCCTTTTGGTGTCATGAACACAGTACCTACCTTGATCCGACAAAACAGACAAAATCCAAACTGTTAAGAGCAAAATCTTCTATTTTTTACAACACAGTTGGTGTTTTTTTTTTAATAATTTTGACAAAGAGAGATTCCGAAATAACAGAGACAATTTTATTCCATGATGCTAATGGTCAAAAGACATGGTGGTGTTACGATGACGAGGGTAATTGTTTTTATGTTTAAAAAATATTTTTAATTGGTTTAACGTGAATATATATAAAAAAAAAATTTTATTTTTAAAAAAACTTATTTTAATATATTTTAAAATAAAAAATATTTTAAAAAAATAAACACCACCGCCTTACCCACCGTTACCGGTCACTTTCCCTAGATTTTCTCGCGAAAAAACATGGCAACATAGGAGACCAATTACGTCGTCAGAATAGACCAAACGCCACCAAATCCTCGAAGCGCCCCCAACCCTTTTCAAAGTTCAAAGCAAATGACCACACAAAAATGGCGTAATCATGTTCTCATTCACTTGCTACGCAGTTCTCACCTACCGCTTTCCTCGCTGTCTCCAAACTCTCCCTTCCTTAAAAGGGCAAAGCCCTCTCTTATTCTTCCTTTCACGTAACCAGACACCAACCTCCCGAAAGAAACCTTTTCGATTCCGAAATCTCTCCCTGTCAAGACGAAGACCAATGGGTTCCCTCTCAGCCCTCGAACGACCATTACAGTATCCAATCGCTCGCCGAGACGACATTATAATTGACGATTACCATGGTGTAAAAATTGCAGATCCCTATCGCTGGTAATTAATATCTGTCTCTCTGTTTAAATATATAGTCCACTTCGGCGGGAATTCCTAACTTTGACCGAACTGAAGAGTTTGACTTAGTCTCGATGCAAAAGCTGGTCAGAGAATGCACAAGAAATTAATGTAAATTTGGTGTTTTTGGCAGGCTTGAAGATCCTGATGATGAGGAAGTGAAAGGGTTTGTACAGGAACAAGTTAAATTGACAGAATCAGTATTACAGACATGTGATGCAAGAGAAAAACTTCGTGAAAAAATCACCAAGTTATTTGATCACCCGCGATATTATACGCCGTTCAAGCGAGGGGACAAGTATTTTTACTTTCATAATACTGGGCTTCAAGCACAAGACGTCCTCTTTGTGCAGGTTTTATGAGCTAAAATTCGTTTTTTTAATCACATTGTTATTTTTTTTCAGAAGTTTTTGGTGTTGATGTTTTGTGATTCGTTACAGGATAGTTTAGAGGGAGAGCCAAAGGTTTTGCTTGATCCTAATGGACTTAGTGAGGATGGGACAGTGTCCTTGAATACACTTTCGCTTAGTGAGGATGCTAAGTACTTGGCTTATGGGCTTAGTACGAGTGGAAGTGATTGGGTTACAATTAAAGTTATGCGTGTTGAGGATAATATAGTTGAGGCTGATACTTTAAATTGGGTGAGTGAGACTTTGTTTCAATTCCGAGATGAACTTTGATTTTGGCTGTGTAGTTGGCTATGAGCTAATTGTGTTTAATGTTACCTGATAATGCAGGTTAAGTTTACCGGTATTAGTTGGACACATGACAGCAAAGGGTTTTTCTATAGCCGATACCCTGCTCCCAAGTATGTATCTACCTTTCTAAATGAATTAAGATGGGGGTGTAGCTTATCTAGGCATAATGATATTGACAGATGGTTCGGGGAATTTAATCGATTAGAATTGATAACTGCTTTGAATTTTAGTTATTTAAGTGTAAGGTGAGGTGAATAGTGAATTCATTGGAAGATAATGAATTACATATTGTGTTGAACCCTCTTAGTTTTTAGATTGATTTATGAAATTGAGTTTGCTATGTAGAGAGGGAGAAAATTTAGATGCTGGGACGGAAACTAATGCAAATCTTTATCATGAGCTATACTACCACTTTGTGGGTACGGATCAATCCGAAGATATACAATGCTGGAGAGATTCTGAGAACCCCAAATACATGTTTGGAGCTGGTGTGACTGATGATGGAAAGGTATATTGTGAATGCTCACTTATATTCTTGTTTTCTGAATTATTTATTTTATTTTGGCGAATGACAAGAATGAAGAAAGCATTTTTTATTCGAAATCCTTGGAAGATGACATCATTTTATATGTTATTTGGCAGTATCTTCTCCTATATATTTCAGAGAATTGTGATCCAGTCAACAAAGTATACTACTGTGATATGTCAGCATTTCATGATGGCCTTGAAGGTTTTAAGGGAGGAAACGCCCTGCTCCCTTTTATTAAGCTAATTGATGACTTTGATGCCCAGTATCAGGAGATAGCAAATGATGATACTGTATTTACTTTCTTGACTAATAAAGATGCCCCCAGATATAAAGTAGTCCGGGTTGATTTGAAGGAGCCAAGCAGTTGGATTGATGTTGTTCCAGAATCTGAAAAGGATGTCCTTGAATCAGCATTTGCTGTTAATGGTGATAAAATGATTGTCTGTTACCTGAGTGATGTGAAGTATGTAATACAAATAAGGGATTTAAAAACAGGATCTCTGCTGCATCAATTACCAACTGACATTGGTTCAGTTACTGGGATATCGGCAAGGCGAAGGGATAGTACAGTATTTATTGGGTTTACTAGCTTTCTCACCCCTGGAATAATATATCAATGCAATCTAGACTCCGAGGTTCCTGACATGAAAATATTTCGTGAAATTAGTGTGCCAGGATTCAATCGATCGGAGTTCCAAGTGAATCAGGTAGCTATTTTCTCTGTTTGCCTTTTTCTAGCATTAAATAGTGTTCTGATATCACCACTAGATCAATTTAAAGTGTTTTGTAGGAACAGTCTCTTTTTGTTTGCTGGTTTCCCTGTGGGACAGAGGAATAATCTCAATAGCTGAATTGCTTATATGAGATCTTGTTCCTCAAAATTAAATTCAACTTGTATATTCTTCTGCTCTCTCCATGTACAAAAACTAATCTATGTTTCCTACTTGACTGGGTTCTTTCATTTCAGGTTTTTGTGCGTAGCAAGGATGGTACCAAGATACCGATGTTTATTGTGGCCAAGAAGAATATAACATTGGATGGGTCACACCCATGTTTGTTATATGCCTATGGTGGATTTAACATTAGTATTACACCATCATTTAGTGTCAGTCGAATTGTTCTGACAAGGCATTTAGGTTCTGTTTTCTGCATTGCAAATATTCGTGGTGGTGGAGAATACGGTGAGGAATGGCATAAAGAGGGCTCACTTGCGAGAAAGCAGAATTGCTTTGATGACTTCATTTCGGCTGCTGAATACCTTGTATCTGCTGGCTATACCCAACCAAAGAAGTTGTGCATTGAAGGTGGAAGCAACGGCGGGCTGCTTGTTGGGGCTTGCATAAATCAGGTGGAAAGTCTATTCATTTGCCTGATTATATTTTAGTTTCACCAGTTATTTTAGTTTGTATTAATTGTGTTTATTACATTTATGTGGCAGCGACCCGACCTCTTTGGTTGTGCTCTGGCTCATGTTGGTGTTATGGACATGCTGCGATTTCACAAGTTTACCATAGGTAGCTGACATCCCGTGGCTCTAACAATGATCATCTTTTGTATCAATTTTTTTCTAAACTTTTGTTCTTTAGGTCATGCTTGGACTTCTGACTTCGGCTGTTCAGACAAGGAGGAAGAGTTCGGTTGGCTATTCAAGTGAGTTGAATTTAGTATAAAAATCTAGTGGAATCTTCTTATCCCATTACCCTTGTTTCTGGTCTGGGGTAGACATGTAGTTCGACTGTCTGGGTCTGACACTGTTTTCATTTACTGTCACTAAATTAAACTATATCTAAACTAAATAGATGGCTGCCATTTTTTTAAAGTCACATACCCACGATGGTGGTGATTGCCAACTTCGATACTGTTTTTTCCATGAAAAATAGTGGCATATTTAGACTGGTGAGCACCCCCATACCGTGCTCTACTCCCCTTCATTCAGCAAGTTAACCCAGGCAGATGGAAATTCAAGTCTATGGTTTTTTAGTTCATAAGCCTACCTTAATGTCAAGTTTCAGTAGCATAAAGCATGTTATCTGCTTGGCATGACCACATATTCACAACGAGTATAGTCTGATGATTTCTAGACGCTACTTTTGTTGTTTGACCTTCATGTTTTCCTTTCTCAGGTACTCGCCACTGCATAATGTTCGTAGACCATGGGAACAGCATCCTGAACAACCTTCTCAGTACCCATCTACCATGCTATTGACTGCTGATCACGATGACCGAGTTGTGCCGTTACACTCACTGAAGTTATTGGCTGTAAGTCCTCAACTTTCTTCAATCCTAATTGTTCTTTGAGATGGTAACACAGACGTTGTGTACATCGTGAATTCGGTTTGTAAAAGGAGAAGGATATTTCATGATCAGGCTGTTCAGTCAATAATTTAGTCAGCAGAAAAAAGTTATTACTGTGTTTACGCTTCCCTCTCAAAATGTGTCCAACTTTTTCTGCCAGACCATGCAATATATTTTGTGCACGAGCTTGAAGAACAGTCCCCAGACCAATCCAATAATAGGTCGCATTGATTGTAAAGCTGGACATGGAGCTGGACGCCCGACTCAAAAATTGGTAATTGTTGCACAAATCTATAGGTCTTGATTAGATCACCTTCTTATCACAGACTACTGACATTCGGCTCTTGTTCTGCAGATTGATGAAGCAGCTGATAGGTATAGCTTCATGGCAAAGATGTTGGACGCTTCTTGGACTGAGTAGGATCAGATTTGGAATAAAACAAGGAAAATATGCATTTGATTGATGAAAAAAGGACAAATAGCAAATGCTTTGCTCAAATTGTGTCCATCATTCACAACTACGTAAAAGATTTTCTTTTTGTTATGAATTTTCAGATTCTAATCACCTGAAAATCACAACCCATTTCTCTCAATTGATTAATGCTTTTACTAGGAAAGAATGGGTTTTGCAACACGACATTTCGAGAATATTTTTGTACTCTCACATAACATTTTAAGTTTTTAAATTAAAACAATTATTTAATACGATAACATAGCTAAAGATGGAATTTTATCATTCCAATAATATCTAATAAAATTATAAATTTTAATTATAAGGTGATGGAAGAGACATGTTAGAAAGAATATGAGATTACAGATGATAACTTTCTAAATGCTTTTTTTAATTATTATTTCATGATAAAATTCAATAATCACAAAATGGCATATTACTATATATGTATGTGTGTGTGTGTGTGTGTGTGTGTGTGTTTTTGTAAGATATAACGAAAATTGAACTATTGTTAGTAATAACTACAATAATGCTAGGAAACTTAAAAGGTTTTTTTCACTAAATGATGTGAAAATTTCTGGTGGGAGTTTGTAAATTACCATATCAAAGGTGAAGATCTATCCCATTACGATGAATTTAAAAACGTTCTCTACTTCAAATCTGATGTTTGGTAGTGGAAAAGGTTGTCATGTTGTTTGTTCTCGCTCTCTCAAAAGGTGTCCAACTTGTTTCCCCAGGCCATGCAATATGTTCTGTGCAAAAGCTTGGAGAATAGACAACAGTCCCCAGACCAATCCAATAGTTGCTCGCATTGATTGTAAAGCTGGACATGGAGCTAGACGTTCAGCTCAGAAATTTTTTAATAATTCTTAGTTCTAACTTCTCATTATCACCCCCTTATAGCAGGCTATTGACATTTGGCTATAGTTCTGCAGATCGGTGAAGCTTTCGGTAGGTATAGCTTCATAGCAAAGATGGCGGGAGCTTCATGGAATGAGTAGGATTGGATTTGAACGTCAAAGAAAAAAAAAACTACGTCTGATAGATGAAAAAAGAAAGATGGACACAGAATAACAAGATGTTATATACCGGGGTGCTCTGCAAAATTTTCTGCCCGAGAGTAAAAAAGACCAAATTTTCTTACACATTCACGGTCAGAAGCAAGTCATAAGAGAGAGATAAGGACTGTTTTTCTACTCCCTTTTCAAGATTAGTTGTTAATCCGGGAAACTTAAGATTTAGAGCTTGATTTTAATTTAGAGTTTTTAATTTATCCGGATAAAACCTGGTTAATTTAATTGAATTTTATTTAATTTCATTGACCTGATTAAATCTGGCTCAGCATTAAAACAGAAAAAAAAAATGATGAAACAACATTAAATCTTCTTATGAGTTAATAGGATGATCCAATAACTTAGATTTTTTCCAGGTGAATTCTCGAATCGAGTCGGGATCAGGGTCAAACTTAAGATTTCTCACCCCAAACTAGAAGCAAACAGGCTTTTTCTGAACGATTAGGGACTAAGTTGACATTTGGCCAAAGGTTGAAGCGCTAAGCCCAGAATGCACAAACCGAATCCAAATACACAGAGGAGTTTCCTTCACCTCGCACACGCCATTTCACTGTGACTGTATCTCAAACTTGGAGCGTAACAGTCATTTCATGGCAATTAATCCGCAGAGCTTTCTAGGGTTTCTCTCTGTCACCAACAAAATCACCAGGTACCGCTTGCCTCACCTTCTTCGCTCTTCAATTCCATTTTCAACCCTAGACCCTCCTCAATTTGCCACTTCTCAAGATAATATCAAGCTTCAATATAATCTCGGCGAGGATTACGTTCTTAATGAGCTCTCTAATCTGTTACCAATCTCTCCTAAACCACCAATTCCTCACCCATACAACCACGATCGTTCGATTAGTAATAAGCAAGTCGAAATCAGACCCGTTTTTGATCGATTTTTATCCCCTGAAGAGAAATTAAGAGGAGTTTTTGTTCAAAAAATCAAGGGTAAATCTGGAATTGAACGTGCTCTAACAGAATGTAGTGTGGATTTGAGTCTTGATGTTGTTGCTAAAGTGCTTAATAGAGGGAATTTAGGCGGGGAAGCTATGATTATGTTTTTTAATTGGGCGATTAAGCAGCCTATGATAAGTAAGGATGTTGACAGTTACAATGTAGTCATTAGAGCACTAGGTAGAAGAAAATTTATTGATTTTATGGTGAAATTTTTGCATGAGTTGAGGGTAGAAGGTGTGAGCATGAATTCGGAGACGTTGTCGATTGTAATTGATAGTCTAGTTAGGGCCCGTCGAGTTTATAAAGCAATTCAAATGTTTGGGAACTTAGAAGAAGAGTTTGGGTTTGAGCGTGACGCGGAGTCATTGAATGTGCTTTTGCAATGTTTGTGTAGAAGGTCTCATGTAGGTGCTGCGAATTCGTACTTCAATTCGGTGAAGGGGAAAATACCGTTTAATTGTATGACGTATAATGTAATCATTGGTGGGTGGTCGAAGTTTGGTAGAGTTAGTGAAATGCAGAGGGTTTTTGAGGAAATGGAAGAAGATGGTTTTAGTCCTGATTGTTTGAGTTTTAGTTACCTTCTTGAGGGGTTAGGAAGAGCTGGTAAGATTGAAGATGCTGTTATGATATTTGGTAGTTTGGAGGAGAAAGGTTGTGTACCGGATACTAATGTTTACAATGCCATGATTTCTAATTTCATTTCAGTTGGGAATTTTGATGAGTGCATGAAGTATTATAGGTGTTTATTGAGTAAGAATTGTGATCCCAATATTGATACTTATACAAGAATGATCTCTGGTTTGATCAAAGCTAGTAAAGTGGCTGATGCTCTTGAAATGTTTGATGAGATGTTGGATCGAGGGATGGTTACTAAAACAGGGACTGTAACTTCTTTTATTGAACCTCTCTGTAGCTTCGGCCCACCCCATGCTGCAATGGTGATCTACACAAAGGCAAGAAAAGTTGGCTGTAAAATATCACTAAGTGCTTATAAGCTATTGCTGATGCGGCTTTCCAGATTTGGTAAATGTGGAATGATGTTAAAAATATGGGATGAGATGCAAGAAAGTGGTTATTCTTCCGACATGGAAGTTTATGAATACCTCATCAGTGGACTTTGCAACATAGGACAGTTTGAAAATGCTGTCCTTGTCATGGAGGAGTCTATGCGCAAGGGCTTTTGCCCAAGCAGGTTCATCTGTAGCAAACTAAATAACAAACTGCTTGCTTCAAATAAAGTTGAGAGAGCTTACAGGCTATTTTTGAAGATCAAACATGCTCGTCACAGTGAAAATGCGAGGAGATGTTGGCGTTCTAATGGCTGGCACTTTTGAACAGGCATCTTCTGTATTGACAAGTATATTGTGTCTTTCCTTCTCTGTTTCCCCTGCAGCATGTACTTGTTTTTTCCTGGAGTGTGTCACAATCATTATCTTGAGCAATATTTCTTATGGTCACTTGCAATGAACAACTGATAGAATCCAAAAGTTCTTCTAAATAGTTACATCACTAATCTTCTGTTACTCAGTCATGGGCGTTAGAAGTGAAGAATTGTTTTTTTCTTTGAGAATTTGTTTTAGTGACATCCTTCCTGTCTATATCTAAGGTTTTGGTTTATTGAGTGCAGGCGACAGTTTTCAGTGGGAAATAGTTAGATGCTTGTGGATTACAGAGACAAACTGTGAAGTTCACAATGGTGAAAAGCCAACTTCTCGTGACTCGTGACTCTGAACTGCTGCGTAAGAAACTTGACTTCATCAATTTACGAGCTATCCTTATTAACTTCCTTGGTAGTCTTTTGTTTGCTGAGGTTCTCTTTACCTGCTTGGGAAGTGTAGTTCATATTGTTTAGTTGCTGTAATTTGATAACTTTCTGATTTGACTTTGCTTATCGGTCTTTCTAGTTGCCTATAAGTTGCACTATGAGGTACCAGGTACCAGGTACTCAGGTTACTGGGAGGACTTCAGTTGATCCTCCCACCAGAGGTGTTTGATAGACTGCTATGTAGCTCAGCCCGGGGTAGTATACTGGAGTAGATCCTTACTTCTTCAGTCTATGTTTTGCCATGAAATTAGATGAGGGTTGATTTTTTATCTGTCCACAATGAATTATGACAAGTTGTGAATGGTGGGCATTTTCTTATCACATTTGATTGGATTTACTTTTAAAGTGTTAAGAGTAAGAAAAGTGCATGGATTTTGCTGCTTTTAGCATGCTATCTTGTGTATTTGTGCTCTTGAATTTCATCAAATTTCTGAATTTTCATTCTTTACCAGCAAACTGGCCTTCGTTAGGATAGCAATAAATGTATATAGCTGTTTTTCTCTACCTATTCTTAGTGATAAACTGTTCACTTTATCATACTAGGAGTCATCTCTTATATTCGACCTGCCATTTGTTTTTAACATTTGAACTTCTTTCCTTATGCAGAGACTGTTGTCATTATGCCATAAACAAAGGAAGAGAGAATCATAAGAAACACTGACTGTAACTCACTGAGTGAGAAAGTAGCAGAGTGACAAGAAAACACACAGCTGGAAATGGCAAATTTAATCCAGGAGCCAGATTCAGAAGGCCAAAACCTATAATTAGCACCTCACATAGAGAAGGATGCACAGTGCGGATTTGTACATAGAAGGCAAGAAAGAGAGATCAAACCCTGGATTCATATGGCAGACATGAGGTGTTCGTGTAGCAGACTTTGCAGGAAGGGGTTTTCTGTACTTGAACTTAGATGCATGTTTGTCTTGCTTCTCTGTTTGTCCATCCATGACAGCGCGACCTTGATTTGGGTTTGATGTGTCATAAATCAGTTCTGTTTAAGTGTGGTTCCTTATTTTGGGAACAATGATCTCCATAGCCAAGTGCTTGCCTAATGGTATAGGTGTTGACCTCATTGACCCTGGCTGTTGTGCCATTAGAGTGAGGAGTGACCCATGACGGATGGGGCTGGGTAATCATCAGTAAGGTGCAGCCTTGATCTTCATTTTATTTTTCAAGAAGCTTGCTGCTAGCCCACGTGGTGTTTCCAGTGATGTACAACTTCTGGAAAACCTATCGGTGAGCTGTTGGGGATAACATTTCTGGTTGTGGTTTATTTTCATGTAAAGACCAAGGTAATATAACTGGTAGAGCCTCTTCCGTTCAAAAATTTATACTAAGACAAGACAAGATTAATAATAATCGTACATGGTGAAATATATAGATTAACGAAACCTAGTAAATTGCAAATACATTCAAGACTAATGCAAACCTCTTTGCTTGAATTAACAGGAGTGACTAATATTTGGAAAGCTCCTACCTGCAAATAAAGGAAAAAAAAAAAAACATAAATCCAGGCAATAAAGGGAATATGCCTGGATTTATGACTTGAGAAGCACCATTCAATTCTCTCCCAGGGATTAGCAACGTCGTTTGCTAGGTTCAAGAGGACCACCGGATAGCTTTTGATCTTTTCTTCTTATTGTTTGTCACAATCAACCAGCTGTACTTTTAAGGTTGTGCAGGAAGACTTCTGTACCAAAAAGTTTAAGAATGGAGGATCAGGCTGAAAATGTACGTCATGGATGTTTGTTCCGTTTTTTTTTTTAAAAAAAAACTCATCATGTTTTTCTATTCTTAATTACGTAATGCATAAAGTTCCTGAAAACATGAACAGTCTGATTATTTTCTGATTTTCTAATATTTTAGACAGCATAATTGACAATTGTGTACAAATTGCTATGCACCCAAATTTCACAGTGCATGCATGTGATCCTATTTTGTAAGAGAAGATCCAATATATGTTACTGGTTGGTGATATCAACTATGTTATAATTTCAGTCTGGCATGTTAGCTAATCAAGCTGAGCTGGGGGCTACATTGCTTTCGCCATTGTCTCCAGTTATCCTGGACATTTTTCTTTTTTATTGTATTTCTACTGGGATCCTGATCTGCACACTCAGTAACATGTCTAAAGATGCCTTTTCAGGTTCTGCTGTGCTCTGCGCATCATTTTTTCCCTCTATCTTCTTGACCAGTGCTTGGATTCAGCTTCACAAGGATGTAATTGCACTGACTGTATACTCATGGGATTCTCCATCCAAGGTATGGTGTTTTGACATGACTAGGAGTGCTTTGCTTTCAGACTTTATTTTCTTTATGCTTTCAAATTAGCTTCTTGTATAAATTGGGCGTATTTAGTTGCAAAGCTGTTATGATTCTCTTTATTGTGTTTCGTTTACTAGTTTATAGGTAGCTCAACTATTTGTTCTTGCTGTTATTGAAAGGGTAAAATGACGTCTTTAAGAGAAAAAAATTGTCAGTGACAGCCATGACCCACCCTATGACTCTTCTCAGGTATCTAGCATGGTTAAAAAGAAAAGGTTGTTAGTGCAGTACTGATTGGACTTTGTAAGTGAAGGTGGGCTATATGGCTGAGATTCTTGGACTGTTCTTTCGTTAGATGTGATTGCAGTTGAAAACAGATAGATTTGAAGGGTAAACTGTAGTTTATGCTTTCGTTTTCTTTTTCATTTATAAAAATTTTTATTCTTTTCAATTGCAATTTCTTATTTACGGTTTTTCATTTTGATATTTATTTTTTAAAATTTTTAATTTTATTCTTGGCATTTTCATTGAATTTTTTTTTTAATTTTATCATTTAATCAAAATTTCTATTATTTTATTTTTTCAGTTTGATTCTTATTTTTTTATTAAAGCTATTTTTCAATTCAATTAAACTCTTTAATTGAAAATTTTTATCTCTCCAATTAATGTTTTTTCCCATCTTTATTTTTTTCAATCCTTTTATGTAATTATTTTTTTTTCTAATTTCATCTTTCGACATTTAATTTGTTAGAAATTCAGCTTTGTAAGATCTTATTATTCTAAATTAGTTTTTTTTTAATATTGGTTTTGTGATTTTTCTATAGATTTATCTCGATCTCATGACCTAGATCACGATTTTTGCATTTTTGTTATTTTTTTTGTTATTTTTTTTCTATTTTATTTTTCAAAATATTATTCTAATTTTTCTATAATTTTTTTTATACAAATGAAGTTTATTTTTTAAAATAAAAAATATTTATTTTTAAATTATATTGTTGATGTGGTCAGCCTTGCATAATATTTTGTAGATGTGAGTTATTTTATTTTTATTTATCTTTTAAATTATGAGTATTTTAAAAAAATAAATTTATTTATTTAAATAAATAAGTTCATTATATTATTCTGTATGCGGTGATTATCATGGTACATAGAACAGGTAGCCTTGTGTATAGCTTCAGAACCTGAGCATATGTCAGCATTTTGCTCTGCACTCTTGTGATAATTAGATTTTCTTTAACTGGCATGCAGTAACTTGATGTTTTTCATCTGGATGAAAGGATAAATCCACTACTGAAAAACTTTGTAGTGATTATAGCTAGTAGATTCTTGGGTCATTATCATGCATCAAATTTAGTAATTGCCCGCTATGATTACAGGTTGGCGAGTCTCCTGATCAATCTAAGGCGAAGCTTGCGCTTGTAAATCCAATGGCTTTCCTCTCTCTTTGTTGACTCTGGTTAGTTTTGCTGCATTCATACATCTTTACTTGGACGTAATGACATGGGAAAGGCTTATTATACCACAGACAAAACTTGCCATACCCCAAACAGCTTGCAGCATTTTATTTCAAGGGTCGGTTTGCTCCTCTGTCTCATCGCCGTCCCCATCTGCATAAGAAATTAAATCACGATACAATTTAACTAGTGTTGACGTAAGATACAACTTGTAGTACAAAACTTTCTATTTTTCAATTTTACTGGAACATCATTGGTTTGTAGACCTGTTTATTCTATCTTTCATTTTTTTACCATCTGCTAGCAAACACAGAAAGATTTCGAAACAGGACACATTTTAGATTTAGTCCATCATAATGAAAACGAATACTGGCACTAAATGAAACGAATAAAAACTTGTTGCACGTGTAAAAATAGGTTATGACAAATCTTATCTAGTGAAAACAAAAACAAATTAGTTTGGTTATAACAGCAACAATAACAAAAAAAAATCATCAATCAGAAAGAACTAGTTTACATATTTAAGGGTTGGAATTTTTTTTTAATGTAATAAAAAATATTTAGGCCGTATAAAAATATCTAATATTGTTATTAAATTTAACTCAGTAGGTCAACTTTCAAGCCTCCAAACCCAACTTCTTACCGGTCGGGTTTAAAGTTAAATTATGTGAGAGTTTTTTCAATATAACCTAATAGACTTGGTCAGTCCAAAAACAATCTAGTTAACCAATAAAAAAAATATAATTATAAAATTAAGAATAAAAAAGATAAAATTGATAAAAAGCCACTCAACTCAATTTCTTGCTTAACTCAAGATTTAATTTAAATCATGTGAGAGTCTCTGCAACATGATCTAGTCATCTTGGTCAATCTAAAAATAACTTAGCTTATCGCTAAAAAAAAAAAGATTAAATTGACTTAACAAAAAAAACACCCAACCTAATCTTTGACCATAAATCATGCGAGTGATGACTTATCATGACTTAATTAACTTGATCAACCAATCCACAAGTAATCTAGATGACCATATTTTTTTATAAAAAAAATGCAATTAAAGAAAAAAAAAACAAAGAGAGAATAAACGATTAAAAAGGGGTGCACTTGTTTTAGGTGTATGACACCCCCATATATTTGAGTGCAGAGAAGAATTTACAATCTAAAAGAAATAATTTTAGTTGTTAAACCTGCCTAAAATTTGGTGGGTTGATATCATAAATCTATGACCCATAGTTTAATCAAGGCTAAGTATTAAAAAACTGTTTGGTATTGAAATAGGTTTTTTTTTCTTTTGTCAAACCATGAATAAAAATTATTTGGTTAGCTAAATAAAATGTTTTTCTTACACTAGTCCCATACATGATTATACTTAAAATAACTTAATTTTTTTATTAATAAAAATTTGTTTTTCATTTATCTTCTATGAAAAAATTTATTTCATAGCAATCCTTGCCAAACACATGAATTTTTAAATTTACTTTATAAAACCATAATTAAAAAAAAATTAACTCCAATCATAAAAACTATAGCAATACAAATATATCCGACTTGAATAAAAGAATTCATCTAATAAAATTTAATTGACTTCATCGAGTTTATAGTGATTCAAAGATTCTTACTAAATCCAGTTGAAACTCGATTGGTTCGCACAAGAAATTAAAAAGAAGAAGAAGATAAATATATAATAATATTATTTTAATAAAAAATAATTAACTTGTACTTAAAATTGAGCGTTTCTCGTGTCCATCCTCTTGCAAGTACGAATTACGACGGTAATAACACCAACATTAGTACATGGACCTAAGCCCATCGCCCACATAAATGAAAGGTGGCCCATTTAATCATCACTTTCACCAGTATATTATTATTATATTAATAATTTACACGCGCCATAATAATAATTGAAGGAAAAACCGCTTCTGTCCTCCTGGTGGGGACTGCTGTTAGCAAAGCTAGCGCCAACATTGCAATTAAACGGAGAAAGAGCAAAGACTTGGTGACGACTACAAACCTTTATTTGCCTTTCACTTTTTCAGTCTCTTCTCACTATTATTTTCTTCGATTCAATCCAGTTATCTCTTCTCACCGGAGGAAATGTACGGTCCTGATTAGCTGTCCTAATAATCTATTTGATCTTGATCAATGGGGAGTGTTTCATCGGAGGATTGGTTAGATCAAGTGAGCGAGAGGTTCGAGCTCGACAGTTACAGTTTGAGTGCGGATGTGAGCGGATCGGAGAGTGACACTTCTAGTAGTAGCTTCTCATGCCGTCGTTACGATCTCCAAGGCGGCGCTTCCACTTCTTTCACTTCTTCGACTCCTGATTTCGCCGGTAATTCCGTTTCTCCTCTGCCGCTTCCGGTGATGCTACCGGTTGTTGGTGATAGACATGTTGCTGCTAGTCCCGATGAGATGGAAGAGAAACCGGAGACTGACTTGTCCGGTTAGTTAATTAATTATTTTTGCTTAATTTAGTTTTTTTAATCTATTTTTGGATAATTTTTCTTACTGTAACTGCAGTTTTCTAATTTTTTTATTTTTATTTTTGGCGGTTGCAGAAATTGCACTGATGAAGGAGCGGTTTGCTAAGCTTCTGCTTGGAGAAGACATGTCAGGTGGAGGACAGGGAGTTTGCACCGCCGTCGCCATCTCCAATGCCATCACCAATCTTTCTGGTTAGTGAGTGAAAGAAATGAATATTGAATACTGCTTTGGCCGTAATCAATTGAAGAAAATTGCTTGAGATTTATGTATTTGTATGTCGGTATATATTTGGCAGCTTCTGTGTTTGGGGAGCTATGGAGATTAGAGCCATTAGCGCCACAAAGAAAGGTAATGTGGCAGCGAGAGATGGAATGGCTTTTATGCATAAGTGATTCCATAGTAGAGCTTGTACCATCAATGCAGGAATTTCCTGGTGGTGGGACTTATGAGGTTATGGTGCCTCGGCCACGTTCGGATTTATATGTGAACCTCCCGGCACTCAAGAAGCTTGATGCAATGCTGATTAGCATTCTTGATCTGTTTTCTGAATCTGAATTTTGGTATGTTGATCGTGGGATAGTAGTTGCTGGTGATGATGATGTGGAGGAACTTCCCATGTCTTCCTCTTTGAGAAGACCATCAATCAGACAGGAAGAAAAATGGTGGCTTCCTTTCCCTAAAGTTCCCCTGGCTGGTTTGTCGGAAGACACAAGAAAGAAGCTGCAGCAGTGTAGGGAGTGCACAAGCCAGATCCTTAAGGCTGCGTTGGCAATTAACAATAGTGTGTTAGCTGAGATGGAAATCCCAGATACTTATTTTGAGAGCTTGCCCAAGGTATGGGAACCCTACCCTGCTACTTCGAATTCCATTTATGCTTGATGAATCAGCTGTGGATGTGAATGAATACTGCACGGTCAAAGTTTTATTAATCTTTAGTTTCCACCACATCCATGCCAAGTAAATTCCTTTTCTATCTGTTAAGCAGTTTGGTCTGAGGTTTTTATGTGTTTGATATGTTGTCCCTGGTATAAAATGTATTGCTAATGTGCTCATGTTATTTAAAGAAGAGAGTATAATGCTGTTCCTGTATTTCGTTTTTTTGTCTGCTAGGCATATATGTATAATTTCCGCGCTGGCATTCTTTTTATGTGAATGAACATTTGCATCTACTGTACATTGTACTCTAAACCATCAAAAGGGATTAACTCTTACAAAGGACACAATGCTGTTGCTTATGCAATGTTCCTATGAAATATACGCTGTTAATTTTGGTTTTCGTGGCCTTTTCTTTTCTTTTTCTTTTTTCAGAGTGGAAAAGCTTGCTTAGGCAGAATCATGTATCATTATATAACTGCCAAACACTTCTCCCCAGATTATCTTTTGGATTACTTAGACTTGTCATCAGAATACACCACTTTGGAAATAGCAAATCGGATAGAGGCTGCCACGCATTTCTGGAGCCAAAGTTACCAGAACAAGCACTTAATTCGTGCAAGGAATGGGAAGTCATCATGGAGTGGCAAGGTGAAAGGATTTGTTGGTGAAATACCCAAAAGAAAACTTCTAGCAAAACGAGCCGAGGTTCTCATACATAACCTAAGGCTACGTTTTCCTGGCCTCCCACAGACTGCTCTAGATGTAAACAAGATCCAATATAACAAGGTATTTGCCTGCACATTATTACCCATGCATTGTAGCCTTTTTGCTCCTGTTTGCTGATGACACGGTTCCATACCTCCAGTTCACATATGGGTAAAACAAATTGTTTCTCTGCTACAGGATGTAGGGCATGCTATCATGGAGAGCTATTCTAGGGTGATGGAAAGCTTGGCCTTCAACATAATGGCAAGAATTGATGATCTCCTATATGTGGATGATGCCACCAAGCAACGTGCAACAACAGAGTCAGCATCTCCTTGTTTTCAGGGACAGTGTGGTAGTAGACCATCCAAACAAAAGTGGATATCATCTAGCCATGCTTCTTTTCAACACGGTCCTTGTTCCTCCGCATTGACTGTGCCAACTGTCGGCTCTTCCAGTGAAGTAATCAGGATTACTAATGGAAGGAAACCCCATTCTTTGAAGAAGAGCAATTTAAGGGACTCGGTAGATCAGACTCTAGAGAAACTAACAGTTTGACTTGTTAGATCATATCGTCCTCCTGTTTGGACGACCTCAGTACTAAAAGACTTCTTACTGCTTCTGAATCTAGTTTAGATAGCTTGTTCCACTAAGCACAGATTTGTGCACAATATGTATATCCTTTTGCAGAGAGACAGCATACCCATAAACATTATGGACATAAGACCGAACTCTGGTTTCGTTTTTTCCTTGTCGGTTTTGGAGGTTTGAGTAATGTGTAATAGCAAAACTGTTTAATTCTTTTTATTTGGAACTTCCGTGCAACTGAAGAAAGTCCATCAGTATTGCTGATATGGGAATTTGGGCATCCTCAAACTTTCAAGGTAGCAGGGAAGCTCATCTGAGTTTGTCGGAAGAAACAAATGTTTGAGCTTCAACGAGGACCTTCTATTCCAGGCTATCCAGAAAGAGAGATTGTTTCAGTGCAAGAAATCGAATCCATGGATCGAAATTCGAAGGACGAGGACCCATGTTTTCGAGAAATATATGGAGCAGGACTGTCCCAAAGCTGATCAGGTTCAGTTGAATAGTAATGGTGCTGAATATTGGACGATGCACTGCATCGGTGTGTATATACAGGGTTGTAGCTGATCTGAATGGGCCTTGGGTTAAAAAAATTAAAAAGTAATATAGCTATGGAGTTGGATGGTTGCAGGCCGATCTCTTGGGACCAGTGTTCCAATCCTGAAAGAATCACCAGGGAATGCCAGTCCTCCTCTGGATGACATGTCTCAAGGGCATGCCTGTTGTGGTTGATGCTTAGGCAAATAACACTCTGTAACAGGAAAGGTGAAATTCTTCCATGTTGGGCTTTGCACAAAATTGGGTGAAGCTTTAAAAATTTCTGCTTCACGTACAAACACACGAGGAATGCGCTCACGCTTGGGGTTTGCCAGGGATGTAACTTGAAAGGGGCAAAATACCTCCCTGAACTATGGGAATTGTCAATTTTCCCCTTAAAAGTATCTCGAGTTTCAATTTTACCCCTCTCTATTCCTCCTACTTCTCTACTTTCATATTTTTGTGCCGCGTGGCATAATACAATTAGGCATTTGGAAGCCTTGCGAGTAGTCAATAGCTTCTCTACTTCTCTTTTGGTTCATCCTTCGTACAGTCTGAATTACTTATAAAAAATACATTATCAAAATAAGTAAATTTCGATTATAAAAAAAACACAACGCAATTCCTCTTTCTTTTGGTTCATCCTTCGTACAGTCTGAATTATTTATAAAAAAAATACATTATCAAAATAAGTAAATTTCGATAATAAAAAAAAAAAGCAATGACTTGTACAAAAAAGGTCACAATATCCGGACATATAGAAGATTAAAAAATGCTTAAATAAATTTCGAATTTCATTGCTTTTTGGTACTGAGTCCAATTTATTTCTGGATGGAGCCCTAACAGTGAACTTCTTTACCTTGATAAATGCTTATGGTCCCTCGTCGCCCCCTCCAGTTTTGTGCACTGAAAGAACACAGTACTGCCATTACTCAGCCATATTATGGTCCCCGATGGAGTAATTATCACCATCCCAGCGGCTCTTATTTTACCCTTTTATTGAGTGTCCTACCATGCCTAAATTGAAGTCACATTTGAACCAAAAGGGATACAAGAATCAAAATCACTAATACAAAATTCTATGAGCAAGTGCTTAAAGCAAAAAAGCTTGACTTTCAAACATCAATGTGGAACCTTGAGTGGAGCCACCTGGTAATGTAACCCTCTATTATTATTCCAAACATTTCCATGCGTCTGATGGCCAAATGCACAAAGCACAATCACAACAAATTATTTAGAAATTTTGCCTTTACATCATCAAAAAAGACACTCAGCGTGTGGACTTGGGAGTATATCATAGAAATGGAGTGTTTGGCATGCCCTAACGAAAGACCTGCCCAACCAAATTAGATATTAGTTGAATATCTGACAATGAGGGGAAAAAATTGGTGTGGTAGACATGCATGAAGCCATGAACACTGAAATATATAACTAGATACTCAACATGATTTTATATATATATATATATATATATATATATAAAGAGGCAGATAGAGGATCATTACAAAGGGGTTTTGATTCAAAGACCTTCGATGCATCCTATAATTAAGTTGAGTTGAGTTCGTATGATCGCTGCAAAGAGGCATCGTCCAGCCTTCAACTCTTTGAGTCTTTATTAATTGAACTAATCTTGAGTACGATCACTTGAGTTAGATTCAAAGGGGAAATAAGAGATAGATAAGCCTGGATGATGAGATGAAGAGAGCAATGCATTATGCACTGTTAGATTATGAAATATAGGCAAGTATGAAAGGAGCAATTACACCCAAAAACCCAGGAAAAAGTCACATAGGTTAAGATCTACAAAGTGAAAACCAGGATTCTGCACATGTGATGCCTCATTACCTCTAATTTTCTGCAGAAAATTGAACCATGGCAATCAACAGGTGATCAAAGCAAGTCGTAGTGATTTTCTCTTTTATTGATTTTTTTGTGTTTTATTAGGAAAAGTAGATGGTAAAGTTGGAGTCATCAAGTAGAAGCCAAATAAGGGCCAGAAGCTGCCAGTGCATGACCACCATGATCAGAAAAACAAAAGAAGCTTACCACAAAAAAAAAAAACAAAAAAAAAAGAAGAGGTTGCTAGAGATCATCATAGCGCATGCAGATTCTTTACCTTTGATCTTTCTTTCTTGCAAGAGAGAAAGAGCTAAAAGATGACGATGATGACAGAATAATCACGAGGGTTTTACAAAGAGAGACCAACAGAGCTCGGTTGGCAGTATGCCCACCTCCATATGAAAGAGATATTCTAATTTCTAAAGATAGGAGGTGGACAGAATGCCAATAAACTCTGTAAGAAACCCTTTGCTAAATCCACATGAAAGCTAGCTAGCTAGCTGTCCTAGTATTCACCACTGGAAGGCACAGACACATACAAGGAAAACAGACAGCTAGAGAGTAATAACAATCCTTGGGGACAGATGGGTTCTATTTAAGAAGAAAGTATGGTATAGCACAGTAAATAAGAGAGAGAAAGAGGGAGGGGCTCCTTGTGGGTGTAATTAATTGAAAAGGGCAGTGAGGGGGGAGAAGAAGAGGTGATTTGAAGACTTAAAAAGACAAGAGAAATAATTAATAATTGTTTTGGAGTTGTAATAATGATCAGATTAGACGGTTCCTTCCATATTCCTATGAATTACAGGTCTGTAAGACATCGTATATATTAAGAAGGATCAGGGAAAGAATCATCATCCTCCCTCGTTACTGATGAAAACCCTCCAATCCCTCCCTCCCTCCAGTCTTTTCCTGCGTTCTCTCACCTCCTAAGTCCTAACCCTCGTTTCTGATGCCACACACGCCTCTTTCTCTCTCAGAAACTGAAGAAATACGAGGGGTTTGGTCTTTTGTCTAATGGCTAAGAAATATACTAGCAGGGAAGTTGGTGTATGGTTTAGTGATGAGTTGATAACCCCAACGTAGTGACAAAACAAGAGGTAGCCAGATAGCAAGATCAGTTTCAGATTAAAAGCAGCTTTTCTTTGGATTTTAAAGAGGGTGGTCTCCCTGCTAGTTTCACTCCTACTTTATTTAGATGCTACCGACCCCTTCCAGTGAGGCATGTAGAAAAGCATAGCTTTATAGGGTCCATCTGTCATCATTCATCAGAACCGTTCCCTGGGATTTTCATTATTATAGGGCACGCATAGGGTTACCAGGAGCCGTTTGATTCATGGAGGGGCATTTTAACGCCTGCAGTTCATGAAAATGGGTGCTGCTAGTGCTGATTGTCTCTAGGATAGTTGCATTTTCTCTAGGATATTGGCTCCACATGTTCGATGGGATAATTAAGGGCGATCAGGCGAGCGAGTGAGGACAAAAGTGATCTGTAGTAGTACTAGGGCATCGTCCCTTGGCAAATGCGGCTGGTCAAATTAGTTGCCCTTGCACATCATCCTTCCTTCCTTCCTTCCTTTACACGGTGAGTGAATCATGTGGTAACTTCAGTCAGCAATTAGAATTTTAGGTTGTAATTACGTGTGGGGTTATGCTCTTTTTTTTCACGCATGCAGAAACAAACTAATTAAAAAATAATGAGAGCAGTCAATATAGAATTTTATTGAATGGAGTTGCCATACAAAAATTATATTTTGAAATCTCATTATTGAATTTTTTATTTTTAAATAGTTTGTTTCTAAAAACAAATTTACAGTTTCTTATATAAATTTAAAAAAATACCCTAAACAAACTAAAAAAAATCCAAAAATAAAAGTTCCAAACAAGCTATGAAATCTAAAAGAATTAATAGTAATTAAATTAGCTCAAACAACATACTTTAATTTAATTATCTTCCGGACCTTAATTATTTTTAACAAGGTGACCCTTCTATAAAATAAAATGATCTTATAAAATCATTTGAAAAATTTAAATATAATTCAATAATCAGATTAAAAATTAGAAATCACTCCACGCAACCTAGATCTTTTCTTGGAATTTGTCATTTCTCATCGATTTATAACTATTCTCATAATGATATCTATATAGTCTAATTAAAATAGGTCTGCAATCGACTAATCACAACCACTTATCATCCATTGGCAATGACTTTGGTGCCCAACTAATTCTTATACTTAACCCCATTCTCCTAAACGTCGAATGTTAATCATGCCGATGTGGAAATGGGTAAAATTCCTTGACTCCAATTCTCAAAAAGAAGGTGAGTGACATAGTCTAAATTCTTATAATCCACGCAACGGTTGTTGCATGCATGCTCTTGCTACAGTAAAAGAATTGGTAAACTTCATGGAGCTTTAGGATTCGTAAGATTGTTTTTGGAATGATTAGGAGAATTAAAATATATCACGCAACTCTTATATATGAATTTTAAATTTAAACTAGTTAAAGAGTTAATCGAGATTTTTTTATCAATTACATCGTTATATTTTTTTTATTAGTTAGTCGAGTTGTTTTTTAACTGATCAAGATAATTAAATTATATCAGATTAATTTTTACATGGTTCAATTTTAAATCTATGCAATAAAAGAAGTTGGGTTAAGGGATTTTTTTTTTTTCGTGATTTCATTCTTAGATTTTTTTTTATTGTGAGTTGTTTTTAAATCGATCAAGTCAACTGAATTATATCGTGACGACTCTCATATGATTTTAATTTTAAATCTAAATTTTGAATCTAGGTTAGGCATAAAGATAATTCGAGAGGTTTCAAGATTAACTGACCGAGTCGAAGATTAATAATAATAATAAATAATTTGAAAATTATATTTAAAAATTTGATCAAATTCACATCATGACGCGGGCCTGGAAACTAACTTATTATATTTGTGAGTGTTTGTAATATCATACAAGCATTTTTACAAGAACATGTTTTGATTAAAAAGTCATTAATTAATTTTATTTTATTATATTTTACGATGGCCTTGTCATTTTCATTTAAAAATCATTAAAGAAACACGCATAAGAAATTTAAATATATTTTGAAAACACCTTTCAAACACTTTATCAATTCAAACGGAAAAGGATTTTTATTTAATTATCCTACGGATTGTCGTGAGAGATCAGGAGCCATTGGCCAACCTTCCTCCTCAACATTCGTGGATTGGGTCCTGCATGCTATTACAGCACTAATGTCATGATCAGTGTGGAATCCGAGGTAACATTCCTCTCCTGTGTAAGAAATGTTCTTCTTCAAAATTCAAACACGCCCACCCTCTTGGCTTATTAAAAAAATCGATCGAAGGTAGACATAGGTCAATGTAATTATAACATTACTAGGGTTACTTTTCTCTTCCACGTTCCTCGCTCCTTTGAAACAATGCAGTGTGTTTATTACTGTTTTCACTCGGGTTTTTTTCTATTATTTTTTTTTCCAATTCGGGCTTGACCCATCAACCTTACTCTAATTTTCACACATCAAGATAAAGTTTTTATTAATTACATCTTCGGCGTGTTATAAAAATTTATATCCTAATTACATGTGATAAATGTTTTTGTCACTACCAGAAAATTAATAAATACAAACGGAAATACCGAGGGAATATTTCCGTCGGTAAATTTCCGAGGGATTTTACCGACGGAAATATTCCCTCGGTATATACCGAGGGAATTACCGTGGGAAAAAAAATTAAAACAAAGCAAAAAAAAATGATGACGTGTCATTTTTACCGACGGACTTACCGACGGAATTACTGGTAAATTGTGAACACTGTTCATCATGTTAATTACAAAGGGAATCACCGACGGAAAATTCCGTCGGTATTTTCCAGAGAGTAAATCACCGACGGATTGAAAAGTCGTCGGTGTTATTTGGCGGTTTTCTGAAAAAATTCAATTAATTTAAAATTTTCATTTAAATATTACAGACGGAATCACCGACGGATTGAAAAATCGTCGGTAATTTTTTGGCGGTTTCTGAAAAAAATTTACGAAATTGAAAATTTAAATTAAATATTACCGATGGAATTACCGACGGAATAATTAAAAAATATTTAATATTTAATTATCCGTCGGTAAATCCGTCGGTAAATCGTCCCAATAAAAAACCTGAATGCCCTTATTTCACAAGAGACAGAGCCGTTTCTTATTATTCTTCTTCTTGTTCTTCTTCTTGTTGTTCTTCTACTTCTTCTTGTTCTTCTTCTTCTTCTTCTTCTTCTTCACTATATGTAAAAAACATCATTAAGGTATGTCTTCTTCTTCTTCTTCTTCACTTTATGTAAAAAACATCATTTCTTATCTATTTCTTTCTCTTCTTTTCTCTCCTCATCTCCTTCTCTTTTCCTCCATGCTTGGGTATGTCTTCTTCTTCTTTCTTCTTTTATCCTCTTGGTTTTTTTTTTAATTAATATGCTTAATGAAATTTTTTTTCTCTTCTTAGCTTCACTTGCAACTACATTAAGGTAAGATTTTTCTTTTTTCTTCCTTTTTCATGATTTTTTTCACTATATTTGTTTTTTATTCTATTTTTAATTGTTTTTGTTCTTAATAATTGTATAAATGTTGTTGTGAGATTTTTTTTTTTCATATGAGATCAATTTTTAGTAGATTTATTTATAGGATTTTTAAATTTTTAGCAATTGCAACTTCATTTTTTTCATATGAATTAATTTTTTAGTTGAATTTATTTTTTTATTTTATTTATTTATTTGTTGCAAATTTGTTTGAATTGATTTTCTTATTCTTTTTTCCAAGCATTTTGAGTATATATTATACAGTGTTAATTTATGTTAATTTAATTATTTTATAATTTTATAAAATGAATTTTTTTTTAAATGTTTTTCAATAATTACCGACGGACTTTCCGTCGGTAATTCCGTTGGTAATAAAAAAATTATTACCGACGCGTCTGTTCCGTCAGTAAATCCGTCGGTAATTCTATTACCAGCGGATTTACCGACGGACAAAACATTACCGACGAACGATTCACCGACGGATCATTTCCGTCTTTGATTCCGTCGGTAATATAATTACCGATGGAATATGTGTCTTACACCGACGGAAAAATTCTGTCAGTAAAACTGTTAAATCTTGTAGTGTGTTATGATTTCTTTCACTAATTCCAATCTAAATGACAACACAGGAACAAATTCACCTAGCATCTTAGCCAACATTGGATTGGTAGCCGCCGGATCAAGCATTTTCCAGTGTAAGAAAAAAAGAATTTAGAGGACGGTAATATTTTTAAAGAATTAATTTGAAAGTCAGTTCATTAATTTTATTGGATTTTATAACTCTGGTTAATTTAATAATATAAAAAAAACATCAATAGCAAATAAATTAAACAAAACAAGCTTAGCATGAGTCAACCTCGTAAAATGATGAAATCAAAAAATATTAATTGTAAAATAAACCAAAAGGAAGATCTGGGTTAACCTAAATTAATCTTTCAAACATGTGATTCGGGTTCTGAGACCCAAATCATCTCATAAAAAAAAATCCAGAAAAATCATGAAGCTAAATTTCTGATCAACGAAATATCTCAACAGATAAAATTGGAAATGAAAGTCTCAATAAAAAATTATTCAAAACAAAACAAATAGCAATTAAAAGAATCTGAATCAAATTTTACAAGAAAATAAAATAAAATGTCGAATGATGCAATTGAAAACCAAATTCAGTTTAGAAAAATGATTTAAAACAAAAATAACAATCAAAAGTACGATGATCAAATTTGACAGATAAAAAAAATAATAAAGGATGGGATTGAAAGAAAATTCTAATTTTATGAATTATCTAAAATAAAACAAATGGTAACAAGAATAGTAGGGATCAAGTCTTGAAAAAAAAATGAATTGAAGGGTTGTTGTGAGATTTTGCAAGGCAAGACGCAAAAATCAAGGATGAGATCTTTATAAACAGAAAAAAAAAAAAGTTGTCAGCACCAAACCTGAAGTAGGTTTTGTCTTGCGCGTTGCATGGGAATGGAGTGGACACCACGAAGACTCAAATGCTATCAGATGACTCTGCACGCACCACCCAAAGAATGCGGATGAAGTAATGTGTGCCTACTTGAACTGCACTGCTAACAACTTTTTAATATTAAATAATATTTTATATCATCTAAAACACCAAATTGACCCAAATGTCATCAGACGACTCTACACGCACAGCCTGAAAAAGTGTGGATAAAGCAATGTGCGCCCACTTGAATTGCACGCGCCAATAATTTTTTAATATTAAATAGTATTTTATATCATCTAAAACACCAAATTGACCCAAATATTATCGAACAACTCTGCACGTACCATCTGAAGAGTGTGGGTAAAGCAACGTGCACCCACTTAAACTGCACGCACCATCTACTTTTAATATTAAATAATGTTTTATATCATCTAAAATACCAAATTGACCTATTCCTACTTGATAATAAAAAAAAACACAATGAAAAGATTAGAAAAAACCTTGGATGTAAGTTAAAGATAACTTGAATTCAATGATAAAATAGTCATTTTTCTATGGGAAAAGTCAAAACAATCCCTACATGTAAGTTCATTAATTTTTGCTTTGAAATAGGTTGTAATTATTTTACTGTGCAAAAAACAATTAAAATGCCTCGCTACCGCCATGCCTATGCCAATTTTATTTTTTTGTTGAGAACAACAAAATTATAATTTAACTGTTTTAATCGTCAATATTAATTTAAAATATTATTGTTTTAAGTATTTTATTTAAATTATAAAAAATATTTTTAAAAAAATTAAAATTAAAAAAATTAAATCAGGTTTTGACGTGATGAAAGTTACTCTTACAATTAATTGGGTCATTTTCACATAATTTTTTAAACCCGGCGTTCGCAGGCCGTTAAGGTTTAATTACACTATTATAAACTTAAAAAAAAAAACACTCCCATTGCTTCAAAAGTAAAGACAAAAGAAGATTGAAAAACAATGAAAAATGACAGAGTTAATTAATTAATTATATTAATGAAACTTGGAGGGAGGGAGATCTTCCCTTTTGTCGATTGATACGTCGCACTCATCACTCCCACAACCCTCGCACCTCAAAACTTGTGACTGTTTCTGTGCTGAATTGTTGCATCTCATCGTTAAATATTAAACACGGTTTCTTTCACCAGCTCCAGGCCAAGAACTTTTTCATCAACAAACTCTCACAGATTACTTATTACATATGCGTGAGAATCTATATTATGACAACAAAACCCCGTACGAAGGCTCCCACGCTGTCCACTGCTTAACACTTATTGCTCTGAATCTACCACCAACCATCACCAATCAATTCTCACAGTTCAAAAGTTTGAAAAAATGGATTACGTAAAGAAGATGATGATGTACCAGGATCCCTGCGTAGAATTCACAGACTCATATTGACTTTGTTCCCGTCTAACCTCTCTTATTTGAGGTACAGTGTGCTAACACAGATTGACTTCTAGTGTTATGGGAGAAAATGGACCCATAAAATTATAGAGATTTGTAAGCTGATAATGCAAATGAAATGAGTTTACTTTATTTCAAGGACAGAATAATATTTTGTTTTAGATTAAGGCAGGTGTTTGGTTCAGTTTACGTACACTTTAACGTAAATTTTCAGTGACTATTATATTAACAAACACAGAGCTTGAACCTAAAATCAAGAGAAAACAAATACTCATTCAACCACTAGTATATGGTTATTAATTATGAAGAAAAGGGGGTGACTAGCTAAATAGAAGAGGAGAGGGAGATCGAAGGCATTCAATGATTATACATATGTTGAGCTGTCGGTTCAGTGAAATTTAAATTATCCTTCCTAGTGTAAGAGTTCTTTTTTTTCTTTTTTGAAATCCTTAAACCAGTTCATGTTTGATCACAGGAACATTCACAGTACAGGAATTAGATCTTTGAAAATTCAATTATATTCGCAAATTTCGAATCCGAATCATAATTAATAAGATTGGAAATATATATATATTTCACGTAGCAATTCCACCTTCCTTTTCACAGTTTCCAAATCATGGGATACAAATTTCTTTTCCAAATGAATTGATGATTTTTATTTGCTTATTAGCATAGGAGAGTGTTGTTTTTTAAATATATTTTTTAAAATATATATATCAAAATAATATTTTATTTTAGATAAGATCATAATACATTGAAATAATAATAAAATACTAAAAGGTTATTTTAAAAAATATGATATAACCACACTATGTATTTTCCAAGCAACATCCCTCCCATTGGAAAAACAAAATCACGTTTTTTTCACAGACTAGCTAGTAGGTGAACTTTGAAGCTGGTAAAGAAGGAATATGTATGAAAGTGGCTGTGTGGAAGGTGTATTGCTTTTAAGTGGTGGAGACTTTTTGCATTTTTGCACAGCTCGATCCATGGAAATCCACTCTTTTTCATGATTAATGAGGTTCGAGTGGATCTGCTCTCAGGTAAATAAAGCTTCAAAAAAGTTCATCACCAATGCATTGGATTTTCCACTTTACGCAAAAGAAAACGCCAATCATGCCTCTTGGTGCTGGTCAGACGGACAGTACTGTCAGTATCATTCTTTAACTCAAGAGCATGCATTCCCATTTTGTCTCCTGATCCAAGTTCTTCATGTCCACTGAAGCCATTTATCTTATTTTTTAATACGAGATACCGTAATCTTGCGACTGTTAACTGCCATGGCTTCTGTTGGCTGTTGACTTGTGACAAGGAAAAAAAAGTCTTCAACTCATATATAGGGGTGAGGGTTTTGCCTGTTTTTTCCTGGTTTGAAAAGGTTTTCGATCTACGACTTGGTGATTAAAGTAGAAGCTTTTACCTTGGAATGCTTGGATTCATATTCTGTAACAGGTAAGTGGAGGCTTGAGAGATGGGAAAGGTCAAGAGTTGCCCGCGATTTGTACTGCTACAAGTCCACAGCCTTGCAAGGTCTGGTAAACCTTCAATTACAGTTAACAAAAGTACAAGTTAGGCAGCACGGAACCCATAAAACAACAACATGTGGACATGCCTATATCGTTCATCATCTCTTGAAAACCTAGAATACGACAAGTCAAATTAATTACGTGTAATTCCAAGAGCAAAAACTCCCATCGAAATTGTTAAAAAGCCTGCCTGCCTGCCTGCCTTTGTAGCAAATCATTTATTAAAGAAGATAAACGAGCTCAACACAAAGGTTAAAAGAAATTAATAGTAACATCATCCTAGACATTTTTCACCGTCGGATCCCTTTTGAATTTGATAAAGTATTGCTTGTGAAGTATATGTTCTGTGTAATCTGTTAATAGCTTGTTTGAGAGCGTTGTAAAAGTTATTTTTTAAAATATTGATTTTTTATATTAAAATAATATTTTTTATATTAATTTTTGATATACAAAAATGTAAAAAATTATAATTTTAAAAATTACAGTTTCATCGCACTCTTGAACACACCACCGAAAGAGATAAAAGCTTCGTGGGGGAAGAGGTGGATCATTCATCATTGTGCACAATTAGTGGAATTGGGTCTTCACGAGTGAGGAATTAATTGCATCATGAAGACGATTGCTAAACGTTTCTTGTGGGGAGCACAATGACCTATGAATTTAAAATGTGATACGGATCATAGCTACAAGAGTGGCAGACAAGGGTTGACACGAGAAAGTTTTTACCATGTGAAACCAATGGCTTTGCTTGTAATTGGTGCGAGTTGCAGCTCTTCTCCTCTTGTTCAAGCCACAGAACAATGTCAACCTCCTTGTTGCATGTTTATTTATTTAATTGCTGATTAATTATTTCATGGGTAAAGGAGTCGCGTTTGTGCTGCGGCCATGCAGCAATCATTATGACTCTCTACCATCCCTTCACTTTTGATGCATGCGGTGGGCGCCTCTCATGCATCATTGACTATGATTTTCTCATGTGTGTTTAATGTTCTTAATTATTTGTATTGAAAACATCGATCAAATGAAAGCATTGATTTTGTTTTAGCCATGAGGAAAAGAATCTGCTACAGGATGGAGAATTTAAGTTGCGTTTGTTTGCTGGCAGTGATAGAAAATACAGAGATATATACCTGGAATAAAAGGGATGATATGAAATTGTTCCAATTTGGTCAAAGCTTGTTTTTTATATTTTTTTTCTTTAACGAGGGACGGGCAAGACAAAATATAAAAATATTTATTAATTCCACTTTTGATGTTCATTACCGTTAAACTTGGAATATTTAAAATAATAGATAGGAATTATTATATATTGTCACCTTTGTTTATAATAAGCATTGCTTATATATATATATATATAGTACTTTCTTAATTAGCTCATCAAATTCACGTTGATAAAGAATTTGTTGTCATCGTAAAAATTATAGTTCATTGCTAAAAATATAATATAATTAAATTAGGATTTAATTGGTCATTAAATTACTTCTCAAATATATTTAATAATAAAATAAATAATTAAACTAATCCCGTATCAAATAAAATATTTGCACCAATACAAAATTAAAATCTAATATGATTGAAAATGCAAGATAATAACTTTAATTATTACAAATTCAATTTTTTAAAAAAATATTTTAATCCCCGCCTCTTCATGTATATATTTTTTTTGTTAAAATCTAACTTGTTTTTTAATGACTTTTTTTCTTTTTTCTTTTCTATATTTTAGATTTAATAGTGAAAATTAAGTTAATTAAAGTACGGTATAGATTTAAATGCAAATATAGAGATTTAAATTATGAAAGTCTAAAGGAATATCTGTAAAAAAAACAAAGTTAACTTGGTTTTGTTTTTGTCCTTGTCCTCTTGTCCCGCCTATAAAAAACCGACTAAAAATTATTCATTATATATTTTTGTTTTTATAATTAAACTAAGCTCCTGTCTCTCTCGCGTGTCTTTTTCCTTTTTATTTTATCTCGAGAGTATATGTAAGAAGTTGTTCCATTGTTCTAAGTGCAATCTATGTCATCTAGTGAATATTTGGTAATGTATGTGTAAACACATTAAAATTATCAAAAAATATCTAAAAAAATTTACAAATTTGATAATTTTCATATAAAAATCAGTTCAAAAAACATTTTAAGAATATGTTTGGGAACGTGGTGCAAACCGCGTTCCCAAAAAATTTAATTTTTTGATATGCATTTCAATACGAAAAGTTATTTGAAAAGCAACCGCAATCACGCTGAGAAATGCTCTCTAAAAAGCATGTTCAGCCACAAAAATTAACACTCGCAAGCTCATGAAATACTTCCTTGTGATTTTTAAGAGGAATCCTTGCAGAAAATTGCGATGAAGAGGTTTTGGTGCTGACTAATTGTCATGGGATGACTTCTGAGTTCTGACTCAATTAAGAACCTGAGAAAATGACTGTCTTTTATTGGAAAGCTGAAAAGATTGCAGAGATGCGTGGAGAATATTGGATAGTGCTAAAGAAAAGCAGTGATGATTGAGGATAGAATTGGGGTGTTTTTCCTTTTTTACAATTTTCAATGAATGACAGATTTTGACACACTGCAGTTTGCATCACGTGAGAGAAAGAGAGAGAAGAGTTCTGTCCGGTTTTACAGAGAAGAAAAAGTAAAAAAAACTTCTTATAGTTCTGGAGAAGGGAAGATTATGCGTGGCGGTAGGGAAGATGTGTTTTTGTGCAGTTTCAAAACACAAATGATGAGGTCGATGACGACGGGTATGATTGTGTGTGATAGGTCCGGCGTGAAAAGTTTCAATCAAATCTAGAAACTACATGGCTGCTCACAGACTATAAACAGTTTAACTTCGAGTCCGGCCTCGACAGTTGCCTGAACAGGGATCTCCCTTCCACTGAATAAAAGCCATTAACACTAACATAACCACACTGACAATAGTTCATGAACAAGAATAATCTAATTAGAGCGATAATTACTGAAAGGGATGACAGGAACAGCAGAACATCGTCAATGTGTTGGTAATTGCTGTGCAGTAATATAAAAACATTGATTAAATAATAATTTAAGTTTTTGAATTAAGATCATCTTTGAAGGTTTTAGGAATTTGAATCTTACAATCCATTCTATCTAATTAAATTGACAAAATTAAGTACAAATTACGAATGAGTGGAGGGGAGAATTTTGAAAGAGCTGGAGTCGAGAAAAAGAGAAGGTATGCAGCGGCCCAGTATAACCAGAATTTTACAAAGAAGCAGCCCAGCCCATTTCATTTAAAAGGTGTCTAGTTAGTGATTGTTTTGCTCTGTTTAGGGGTTTGAGATGGTTTAGTGTTGTGTTTGGACAGTGCAGTCATCTTAAATCAATCCCTTTTTTACCATGGATTTCCAGATGATTCTCACTATTTTTTGAAGATTATGATTCTTTTTGACAAGGTTATTTGGTCAAATCTTATTATTAATAACAAAAATAAATTTAAAAATTAAGAACCAAAATATAGATTGACACGCAATTTACTATGAAATTAGTCATAATACATAATAAAAATTACTAAAACACCTTAGAAAAGGATTAACCTTTTGGACACATTGTCACTCTTCACTCAAATAGTGTAATAACAGTTTTTTCCCTCAACCCAAAAAACTTAACAGGTGTTTCTAAGGGTATTGAAGTATTTTTACATTGTCCAGTTGTCATTATTAAATAGAGTGAGGATATATAAGTATTTTTGCGATTTGATTGCACGGTAAAACGATTAAAATGCTCATGGGATAAAAAAAACATGATGTTAATGGGTATTTTAGTATTTTTCACAGTGATTTTTTCATTGTTACAATTTAAACTGAAAGACAATTTGATATTTGATCAGATATAAAAAAATAATAAACAATAAAAATATACAGTGAAACAATGAAAATTCTCTTAAAATAAAAATAAAATAAACATGGAGTCAGGGGCTTATATGTCCTTTTCATAATGGTTTTGTTTATAATTATAAAATCAGCTTAGAGGTGCGTTGGTATTTTAGCTAAAAAATAAAAAAGAAACATGCGCATGTGGCACACCCGGAGGTGCGTAGGAGGTGCCCATGTCCTTTCTAAGATGCGTGTAGCGTCTCCTAGCATTAAAAAATATTCTTCAACTTCGGTTCTTATTCATTTGATTTATAAATTTTTATCTTAGTCCTGCTGTAGATGTTTTATTTGTTTTCAATTTCATTTTTCAATCTCAAATTATCAAATATTATTCTCCAATTTAGTCTTCATTCTTTGAGTTTTAAATTTGTTTTGTCTCAACTCTCTTGTAAAAATTTTATTGGTTTTTAGTTTCATCCTTCAATTCAAATTGATGGTATTTTATTTTTCAATTTGGTTCTTATTGTTTATAGTTTTTTTTTCTTGACCCTCGTATAAAAGTTTTTATTCTTTTTAACTCCCCCTTTAATCAAAACATTGTTTTATATCAATTTTGACTCTCGTTCATTTGATTTTTTTGAGTCCTCTTACTAAATTGATTTTTGTTTTCAATTTCACCGTTCAATCAAATATAACATTTATTTTGTATTTTAATTTTGATTATCATTCTTTTGAGCTATTTTTTAAATCCATTTGTATAGTTAATTTTTTTTCAATTTCTTCCTTTTATATTTAACTGGTTGAAAATTGAATTTTATAGTTTGTCTAAATTGGATACTTCGGGTCCAATGACTCGGATCCCATGTTTGAAAAGTTAATACAATTTAAAAAAATAATTTTGTAATTTTTTTTTAATTAGATTATTTCAATCTTATGGTAGCACCCATGAGTTTAACATTATATATTGATTTCTGCTATTATAACTTTATCCTGGTCGGTTTTTATGTTATTTTTGTCTTATTTCATCATCTAAACATCATTTAAAAAGCTCCATTGCGAAGCCGGACACAAAGGCTAGTCATGGGCTAAACATTTTTGGATGACTTGACGGGCTAGCATGGATATTAGACTTCACTTTCCTGTCTCCCTGAATAAATTAGTTTAGTTTCGGGGGTTCTTTAACCTTATTCAGGTAAAAGATGTCTTTAGTTTTGATGTTATTTGGCACTTTTGCGAGTGTTTTGGATGAATTTAGGAGTAAATATAGCATGACAAGTTAGCAATCTCGTGATTGTTGGCTACATGCCCCCGTGGTTGTTGAAGTGTTTGTTACGCATAATCATCCATACTAGCTAGTTATGTAGTTTTTATTTGTTGTGAGTTAAATATTTTTATTTTTTATAAAACAATTATATATTTAAGTTTTTTTAATGTGTTTTTTTAGTTTAGAAAATCTAAGTTCAAATTAAAAATTTTATACATATATATATAATCAAATAAATCAAGAACTATGTATATGAATAAATAAATAAAAAATCATCAACAATACCTAAAAATAAAACTTGAAAAATCATGAGACAAGTGTGGATCAAGATATTTAATTTCAAAAAATAGAACATTTACCCAGTTGTATTTGCTAAATTTATTTATTAAAATATTTTTTTATCTATGCAAACGATAATAGAAACAGAGACACAAATTAAATTAATATAATAAAATAAAAAGAGAAACACACATCATACAAGACTGCACATATTAGAAATATTATCTGAAAATATTTTTTTTATTTTTAAAAATAAAGCTTATCCATACAAAAAAAAAAGATGAATAAGAAAAACTCTTCAAATTTGAATGCACAACTAAAAATATAATCGTAATTTAAAACAAACTCTATAAACAAAATAAAAAAGAGAAGGGGTACTGATTTAAATATAAATTTTAAAAAATAGAGAAACAAACCATAAAAAAGAATTAATTTTAAAAAAGAATTAGAAAAAAAAACACACAAAGGTTAAGCGATGTTGGGCTTAGCAAGCTAAGCCAGTCTCCCTAGCCACTCGGATTTCAGCCACTATGGTGCTCAAAAAATCAGGGTTTAAGTTTTTTTTTACCCAAAAAACCTGTTTTTCAACCTTTTTTTTCTTTACCCAAACACCTATAAAAACATTGTAGGAACTATGATAAACCTATTTATAGCCTAAAAAAACCCGAAAAAAATACCTTTAAAAACTGAAATCAATATGAATTCAAAATTTGATGAAAAATATTTTTGAAACGCAAAAACAAACATGTTCTAAAACTACCTGCATAACTTCAACAAGTGATGAATTCTCGAGCCTCAATTAAAATTTATAGATTGACCATAATGCTAAAATCACAACTATTAAATTCAACTTCATTTGTTAAGTTAAATCAAAATTTGAATTGAATTTTAAATTAAATAAAAAATATGTATTTATCTAATAAAACCTTATGAACTTAATTGGATAGATTTGTGGCGTGATTAACTTTGTTAAATTAGCTATTAACATGATTCAAATATGACTAGGGTAACATCAACAAAGGTTTTTTTTATATATATATCTAAATGCAATGTTGTTATTTTAATAAAAATATTGACCTGAATCCTTCTTCAGGTCGGTTTTTAACTAAGTCGAACAACTATCATAAAATCAAAGACATTATGGTATGTGATAAGAAACTACTAGATTAAAAGATGATTACACTCTCCTTAACTAGAAGATTATTCAGTACTATGGTAGTTTTTATTTTTTGTCCAACTTAGAAGAAAAACAATTTGATTAGTTAAATAATTTATATTTTTTGCTAAGAGCCTCACATATAATTGCATTTCAAACCTTGAATTTGTAAAAATTAAAAGATGTTGTTTTATTTATTTATGAAGACTTATTTTTTATTTATTTTTTATGTAGAAATTCATCTCTTATTATTTCAAACCAAATATATTTTTCAAAACTCATTTTTTAAAATAAAAATTAAAAATATTTTTTTAAATCACAATACGTAAAAATTATCACAATATTAATCACGACAAAACACACTAGGGAACACATTATTCCTGTCAAACCTCCCGCGTAGGAACGTTCCCATTTTAAACAGTGTCTTCGACTCTAGGGTTTTACCAGGGGATGGAAAGCAAGCAATGTTGACACTTTAATGGATAACTTGATCATCTTATAAACAAAAAAATGGAAACCCCTGATTCAAAAACCACAACATCACCACCACAGCAACAAGAACCAGACCTCAAAAGGCCCAAGATGTCCACTACAACCTCCGAGGACGAAGACGCCGCCACCACAACCCCCGGTGACGACACAACCATTAAAAAGCAAAGATACAAGCGCCGCAAAATCGCAATATTCCTCACATACTGTGGCGTTGGCTATCAAGGTATGCAGAAGAACCCAGGTGCCAAAACCATAGAAGGGGACCTCGAAGAGGCCCTTTTTCACGCCGGTGCTGTCCCTGAACATGACCGTGGCATCCCCAAGCGCTATGACTGGGCTCGTTCTGCTCGTACTGATAAGGGCGTGAGCGCTGTGGGACAGGTTGTCTCGGGCCGGTTCTACATCGACCCGCCTGGACTTGTGGAACGCTTGCATTCAAATCTTTCTCCTCAGATTAGGATTTTCGGGTACAAGAGAGTGACGGGTTCGTTTAATGCTAAGAAGTTTTGTGATCGGAGAAGGTACGTCTATTTAATTCCTGTTTTTGCTCTTAATCCTTGCTCGCATCGTGATAGGGAGAGCGTGTTAGCTAGTTTAGGGTCTGGTAGTGAGCTTGTTAAGTGTTTGCAGTGTTCAGAAAGAGGGCGTAAGGTTGTTGGTGCTGTGGGTAAGCGCAGCTTTGAATCAAAATCTGATGTTTCCCCAACAGAAATTTGGTCAAACGATAAAGATACTACTTTAAAATCAGAAATAAAAGAGGAGGTTAGTGGTCTTATGGATAATGGTGATGGAGATATTAGGAATTCTGAATCTGTTAATGAAACTAAGGTCTTTCAAAATGAAGACAGCGGTAAAAAATCTGAAACAACTGAGTCAGGCATTTCATCAAACAGCGAAGATGCTAATGCCAACCCCGAAATTAAAGATGAGATAATGGTGTCCATTGAGAATGGTGATGATAAAAATACAAAATCAGAAGAGGAAGCGATTAAGGGAAGTGGATTTTGTTACGGAGAGAAGGAGAAAGAGAGATTCAATCGAATATTGAATTATTACTTGGGGAGTCATAACTTCCATAATTTTACCACTAGAACTAAGGCTGAAGACCCCTCTGCTCAGCGCTACATCATTTCATTTGATGCTAAGACTACAGTTGCTGTTGAAGGCATTGAGTTTGTGAAGTGTGAGGTTGTTGGGCAGAGCTTCATGCTTCATCAGATACGGAAGATGATTGGTGTTGCCGTGGCTATTATGAGGAACTGTGCATCTGAGTCGTTGATACAAACTGCTCTGCAAAAGTAAGGACTTCTAATCTTTTTCCCTTTCAATGGGCTGTGTTCTCGTATCACTGATGTTTTTCTCTAATCAATGTTTTACCAAATTTACAGGAATGTTAACATCAATGTGCCTACGGCTCCTGAGGTTGGGTTATACTTGGATGAGTGCTTTTTCACATCATATAACCAGAAATGGAAAGACAGCCATGAAGAACTTTCCATGAAAGATTACGAAGAGGAAGCAGAGGAATTCAAGATGAAGCACATATACTCACACATTGCGACAACAGAACACAAGGAAGGATCAGTGGCTCTGTGGTTGCATTCTCTCAACCACCGAAACTATCCTGATCTCCGTGCTTGCGACAATGGAGATAATATCACCAGTGAAGACAATAATGGCAGGGAAAGCACTATGGTTGAAAACATGACTTAGTGTACAACCTAGTGAAACTTATCTTACTTTACTATCCATAAACTGATTACTTTTACTCTTTTTGGAATTGTTACAACTGGGTTTAGGTTCTCATCGTCTCCCTTACCAGTTATTTTATTTAATTAACAGTTAATTGATGCTTGGCATTTGCTTTCTAAAGCAACTTAGAAGTCAATGAAAATATTATCTCCGGGGTTTAGTTGTTCAGCTATTGTGTACAGTAAGGGTATTTAAAAACTTAGTTATTCGGTAACGTTCTGTTTGCATGAGTATGGCAGAGCTGGTACGTGAAGCATCGTCTTTGTCTGGGATTGTTTCCAGGGTTTGGATTTTTGTGACTTGATGTGGTGTGACTATAACAACATGAAAAATCGTACATGCTATTAAGCGTAGGAAATAAGAACTTCTATGAAGATATGCAAGTGCGGTGGCACTCTTTTTCTTGGTCACAAGTGCTTTGTTTTGTATGCCCATTACATGTTTTAACTTCAATGGCCACTGACCACTCGGCATTTTACTGGAAAATTAATGTTTGTGTGCATTTATTCGTTTCTTGATTTGCTATCTCTTATTGGATGGAAAATTCTAGTTCTATTCCTGCTAAGGTGAGTGCCTGCAATCTTCCGTTTCCTTCTAATACATTGACTATGAATACCTAGCCTGCACACTAGCCTTTTGCCTCATATTCTGTCTCTTCTTTCCGTCTGTTAGGTTGCTGGGAAAACTTAGGAGAACGAGAGAAAAAATGGGACTTGGTATGTGTTTTATTTTGCTTTCTTTTCTCAACCAAGCTAGAGTCCTCTCAAAGGGTAAAACAGCTATCAAATTGTCTTGGTAGAAATTATGATAAAGGATGGGAAAAAAACACAGATTTAGTGGTTAATTTTTCAGGATTATGGATTAAGATCGTTTTAATTATGGTATACAAAATACTCGTTCTAGAATCTGTGCAAAAACTCCTGAAAACTCTTAATAAACAGAAACGAATACATGGAAAAGTTTGAACACTAGCAAAAAAGAATCAGGTAGCTACAAAAATAGTAACGCTCTCCAATGAGTACAACAATGAAACCGAATCATTGCCCGCTGCAGGCTCTTGGGTGATTGCTCTCTAATTCATAAAGTTGCTTGGAAAAATTCATGGGGAAGCAGTACACCAGGATAGCGTTTTCCAGCTTGAGTTTCAACTAGGCCACAGTTGTTTGCTTTCTTTATTAGCTGGCGTGGGAGCAGTAGAGCGCCGCCGCGTTCTTCAACTTGAGCTTTGGTTTGTTTTTGAGCATCAACAGATTCACGGTTACTTGCTTTCTCGAATACTTGATGTGGGAGTAGAAGAGCGCCAGTGCGTTCTTCAACTCTAGCTACGATTTGTCTGTGAACCTTAACTGATTCAAGGTTACTTGCCTCCCTGCATTGTTGGGGTGGGAGCAGTAGAGCGCCACGGCCTTCTTCAACTTGAGCTTCAGTTAGTTTGCCATTGTTTTCCCTGTTGAATAACTTCTGTGGCGGCGGCGGCGGCAGCTTAACTTGATTGCTATCTTCGGCTGGAAGGTCTGGTGGTAGCGCAGGATTACTTTTCTTGCTGAAACATTTATCAGATTTCACTGGCAGGAGCAAGCAATTCCCCATTATAGCAAATTAATTTCAAAGGAATATGAACCTTTCAAAGAAAACTATTCCAGGAGAACTCTTGAAACAAAGCTCACCCAGAATTTGCTGTGCAAGAATCAAAGCTAGGGTCCTATATTTATAGATTTGATGTAACTTCACCGTATCCCAATCGGATCAAGAACCAGAAGTTTACCAATATTGTTTTCCCTATTTTCATATGGACTTCACCCTCCAAAAGGGTTTCGAAAAACCCTGAGCTCGCCAATCCCTTCGGCCTGCGGCGGATTAATCTCTGGATACTTGCACTTGTAGACGTAGATTTTCTTGGGAGACTGCACAGGCCAGCAGTAGCATATGATGGACTTGCACTCTCTTATTTCGCAAATTGGAGGCCCGCTTACTACCCAATTAGGCTTTTACCAAAATTTCTTTAGGCCTGAAGGATTGTATTGTTCCTCTTTTTTCCGATGCTTATAGATTTCTTTTGAAATTATTTTTTTCTCGAATAATCTTTAATTCTGCACACTCCTCACATATTCCTCTGAGTACTGATATCTTATCCCTTAGAGAATTGATCTTTGGCTCACCAATACTTGCTTCAGTCAAAATCCTATTATAACCTGGAAGCAGTTGATATTAAGTACCAATATTCACTACAAATCTTCCGTGTAGCCTAAACTCGTTCAATTTTACATTTTAACCCCCTGAAAAAACATTTTTATTCATCATTTAACCCTAGAAAAATCATTTTTATTAATTTGAGTTTTATTAATCAATTAAATTGAGACCATAAAACTAAATCAAGAACAAATATGACCGTACCAACTTGAATCAATTAATTTTTTTTCTTTGATGTTAACTAATTTAAAATTCAATTTAACCGAATCAAATCACTAAAAAATCAATTAAATCAACATTTAATTTGGTTTAACTGAGAAATCAACTAGAGCAATCCTTAAATTCATGATTTTCAATTTTACATTTTAACCCCCCTAAAAGACGTTTTTATTAATTATTTAACCCCCCAAAAAAATCATTTTTATTAACTTGAGTTTTATTAATCAGTTAAATTGAGACCCGAAATCTAAATTGAAGAAAATTTATTTTTCCCTCTGAAATTAACCAGATCAAACGAGTCATTAAAAATCCAATTAAATCAATATTTAACTGAAAAATCAACTAGTCGTTTTCTATATCCACCCGTCACGGCTGGCCAAAACGGTTAAACAACCATAGTCGTGCTGTTAATTTCAACACCGCTAGTTCATCATGCCAAGAACAAGGAGCTCTTAATTTATACAAAAAAAAAAAAAAAAAAAAAAAACAGAAACGAAAACACATTCCATCCTCCAATTTATACATAGAAAGTAACCCCAAAAACATCCGAATGCTACGCGATGCCTCGCATTGAATACAATGAAAGATGATTATTATCCATAGATGGCCCGCCGTACACTCCGGGGTGATCACTCTCTAATCCATAATCCATCATCGGACGGTACTCCAGCTCCTCATCATGATCATAAGCAAATTCCGGTATCTCAATCTCACTCCTCCTCACATGGTCCCACAGAAACTCCAGCCTTGTCACGTATCTCAGCTTCGAGTATAACCTGATCACACCCGTTAATCAATCAATTAATTAAAGTTAATCCAGCAATTAACACCTACCAAGCACCAATGAATTATGCTCCAAAACCTTAAGCACTTTCCATGTGAGTGGAGCTTGGTCAAAAAGGCTATAAGGGGACCCTCAGAAAAGGCAAGACTCTTATTATCTTACCCTCCACTGAAGAGAAAACGACCAAGAGTGGCAAGAAAGAGCCTGGCTTGAAGCCCCGGATGCAAAAAGTAAATAGATTCAAGATGATTCTTGACGCTGATCGGAATATCCTCGTAAATTGATCGAAGGGTCGAAATCCCAGGGAGATTCTCACTCCTTTGAACATCTGTGTGCATATACACCACCGAAAATGGCTTTTCTTCTAATTTTGGATATATTTTCTCCTCCAAGTATTTCTTCAACACCTCACCGCTCACCTCCCGAGCTAAAACCCCACAAAAAAGGTTACTTTTACAGCAAAAAGAGAAAAATAAATCCCAAAAAATACCTAAAGTAAACTGCATGTTGTCCTTACCAGGGAAGTGCTTGCCGGTGATGAGAAGAACCTTACGCCCACCTTTATCACGGCCTTGAATCTTGAAAATACCAAGTTCTTCCAAGAGATTTTCTTGGTCAGATTGAGATAGAGCTAAAGAGGAATCCGTGGCCATTAGATTAGAGAAATAGAGTTGATTTCTTGATGTTTGAGAGGGAAGCTGCGATGAAAATGAGTTTGAAAGCGAGAGAGGAGGGGGAGCTTATATAGGGAAAAAATGATCAAGGTGGGGACTTGTCCGTAAATCTAATGGGATTGGGGTGAGATTCACAAAAAGTGGGAATATTCTTAAGCATCTTCCGTTTTTTGGATTGGGAACTGAACTGAGCCAGGCTAAACTCGGTCGCGTGTTGCTGACACGTATGGGACCGATACAGGTTTTACAGTTATGGTTTAGGGCATGGTAGTATTATTCTTTTTCAATATTGTGATGATATGGACAAAATGCAAAGATATTTTTAGTAAAATATTCATATTGGAATTGGAAAATTAATAGATATTTTCACTTTTTAAAAAACAAAAATTGATTTTTTTTATGACTTCAATTAATTTACATCCTATTAATTAAGAACAAAGCACATCTCTCGTGATCTTTCCTTGGATATAAAAGATATATTGATGTAAATATCAAAAAATTATGTTTTCTTCCAATCACGTGTTAGATAAACCGTCTACATTTAAACTGATTTATTCACTGATCAATTTTCTTTTAAAGATTTGAATTCTAATTGATAACGTAAAAAAATTAAAAAAACCCATGCACTAGTTAAGCTAAAAATTCATAGGCTATATCTCCTAAGTTATATCTATATTTAAGAATACCTGGCAACTTTTTTTTGTATTGCTTTGCATGGGGCGATTTGGGAATTTCGACGCGCATTGTATTTCAGTTCTATGTCACTTGAGTATGATTACAAGTTTGTTAGTGGATTACAATAACAGTGTTTTTAAAAATAATTTTTACTTGAAACATGTAAGTAATTTTTTAAAATTTATTTTTAATATTAACATATCAAAACAATCTAAAAATAAAAAAATAATCTGAAATAAAAAAAATTTAAAAAAATCAAATTTGCTTTTAGTGGAGTGTAGGTGGATGCAAATTTATAAAGTTAGACCCGGGCAAGACCAAGATAACGAGTATTGTTTTAAGATTAAGGCAATAATAACACTCGAGAGGGTTAATTAAGTGTTCCACTGATTATGTCAATTAATGCAAATAAACTTATTAATCACATGTAACACAATAAACAACAATATAATTAAAATATTTAAAGTAAAGATATAATGGAAAAAAGATTGCAAACTCGGTTTTAAAAAGGTTCAGCAAGCCTACATTCACACCTCAATTACCAATCATACTTAGGTATTGTATTCTTTTACCAATCCAAGTGAAAGATACAATGTTTTTGATGAACCCACACCAAACAATTGCACCACATGAAGATGTTTCATTTTCAAGATTTATCATTGGTGACAATACCTCACTGCCAAGAGTTTAATCATATTTTCAAGCATAGTTTTAAACCCGGCCTGGTCCAAGGCCCGGGTTTCGGGTTTTGATCGGGTCACCGGGTTGTCCGGGTCAATTTTTTTTTAAAATCAAAACGACGTCGTTTTAGTAAAAAAAACAAAAACAGGTTGCAACCAGGTCTTGCCGGGTCACCCCGAGTTTTTCCTTACCTTATTTTTTTTTCAACACAGTTCAATTCCAGCCCCGAGTTCCAGGTCGACCCACTGGGCTGGACCGGATTTCAAAACTATGCTCTCAAGTGTTTACAAATATTTAAAAAAATATATCATATACCACACTATAAAAGGAACACTTAAATTAGTCTCTCACTACATGGTGCCTAACCACATACCCTCTTTCATTCTCCCTCCAAGAGAGGGGAAAAAAAACTTTGTGAATATTTTGTGTTGATACTTGTACTCAATTACATGAAGAATTTAGGTGGGTTGCGTAATTATTTTGTTAATTTCTCATCAAATCCCAACCAATTGCTCCTTCTTCTTATTTTATTTTAACGTAGAAACATAAGAAAAAGGGTTTTTTCGAAATTTTGTGCGGCATATTATTTTAAATATGGATGGTTTGTCTACGATCTTGGATCAATGAAAACTAAGCTGAAATATACAAATATTTAGAATAAAAAAATATGTGTATAAAAATAATGCGATGCTACTACTAATACCTTTACCGGGCCCTAAATGTAATGCTAGTCATAGATATGTCAGTTCTGGAAGTTACTTTAACTGTGGGATTCTCGAGATTCTCGATGCAGGAGTCAACTGCATTTTTAATTTTTTTAATTTTTAATTTTTAATTTTTTTTTATTGTTTTGATGTAAATCAGATGTAGTAAATAAATTTAAAAAAAATAAAAAATATTATTTTAATATATTTATAAGTAAAAAAAACTTTAAAAAATAATTTATACCACATTCTCAAATATTTTTAATGTATATTAAAAATAAAAAGATACAAAATTATTTTAATGTATTTTTAACCGAATTGTTTTTTTTTTAAAAAAATATAATATACAACAACACCAAACATGCTCTAAAAAATAGTTTAGTTCATGTTTCTTTGGTAATATGTAGAAGAATACTTTTCAAAAGTATTTTTTTTATTAAAATAATTTTTTTATTTTTTTATTTTTTAATATCAAGACGTTATAATTATTGAAAACCATCTAAAAAATATAAATTTATATTTTTTTAGATAAAAAACATTTTAAAAAATGCCTTAAAAATAAATTAAACCACATAATAAAAAAACTTTAGAATAAACTAATTAGTATTGATTAGGTTATAAGGTAATTGGAACAATACTTTTTTGTTACAAGGCTGACATTTTTCTTAATGTTTTATATTTTAATTCTAGTATTATTTTTGTTGAGTTTGGCTAAGTCCACGAGGTTAACAAAGTTTAATTAAATAAATATTTTTTAAAATTTAATTTAAAACTTAATTTAATTAAAATTTAGATTTTTTAATCAACCCATCGTGTATCTGTTTATAGATATGGTTGTCATTGTTTTTTATAAAAGTTTGATTATTTTTTTGTTTTTAATTATTTTTGATGTATTTTTTAATTATTTTAATATATTAATAAAAAATAAAAAATTATTTTAATATATTTCTAAATAAATAAAACACTTAAAAAAATAATTTTTATCACATTTTCCAGCATTATAAATTCATGCAAAGTACTAGATAAGGATAGACATGGCACATCCACCGAAAATAACATGTCTCAAACAAATAAATATTAAATTGCTTGATGACGGAACAACAGCAGTTAAAGTTGAAGGCATTAATGAAGTAAACGATGATGATATTAAAAAGATGTTAGAAAAAACAGGACATGTAAAACAAAAGGGATAATGCAGGTGTCGATAGTGGTCCTTTGTCAATTAAAAAAATCATTAAGCAGAACAACTATGATTCTGGGACTGTTTGTGAGTTAGTTGTACCACATTTTTTTTTAAGAATTTATATTAATTTTTTATTATGTTAATATAAAAAAAAATTATTTATTTATTTTTAAATAAAAATCATTTAAAAAAATAATATTCGTCACATCCTCCAAACGCTAATTAGAATATATATATATATATATATATATATATATATATATATATATATATATATATATAAACATAGGCTGCGGACAATAACTGAGAAAATCTGAGCTTGCCTGGGAGATAGAAAAAAGGTGATTCTGCTGAACAAATCTCTGTGAAAGTTTGCTCTTGTAGTAGATTATATGGTTATTAATGAGACCTTCTCTATCTGACAGTGGATTTCTGCCTTTCTGGTTTCAAATAAACTTATTCATCTCATAGACATGTATAGAGTAAAACTGAAGTTATCGGATTGTAGAAGTTCAAAAAAAGAAGCTAATCTATATATATAGTTTCAAGATTATATCTTATCTTGTGCGAGTGTATAAGAATCTAGCACAGAATCACTCACAAGATTTTTGTATGATCTCACCTTTTTCACTACAAAAACCTATATATGACAATTCACCAACGATCCAGGATAAATTCTCCCTATCAATATTAAATCTTAAACAAATATCCAGCAGTCGTCTTCACCGTCTCTTTTAACGTTGAAAATCCTAGGTTTAAGTTCGTAAAAAGTCTTGAATTTAGGAACAGTACGAGACCGGAATGTTGTGTGGCTGTGGTATATTAAATCAACTTACTAGTTAACTTTGCAATCACGTTACTGTTATTGTTACTTGCTTCTTCTTCTTCTTCTCTATTCGTCTTTCTTCTGGTGCCGTGACAGATGGTGGCTTAGCCTATGAATCTAGCTCTCTGGACGTGCTGGTTGCTAGCTACTGATCTATAGTTGGGTGCCTGAACACTAAGTCAACTCGTTTACAGTACTGTCCCCATGGTCATGATCTTCTCGTTCACTCAAGTGGCGTAAGTACGTGGGCGATCCAGCAAGACCAGGCAATAATATCAAACCATGTTTTCAGGATTAGCCTTTGCTGGTGAAAGGATGTGAAATACTCGAGAGTTGTCCATTTCAGGAACGGAGACCGTAAGAAAAAAAATCAAATACAGATCTTGTTGACCATTGATTATGATTTGATTCCAAGATCAACCCACAAGAAGCAAAAGATCGTAGAGCTCATTCCGGTCCTGGAGTAATCTAGGAAATCGAAAACTGATCTAAATCAGTTTCTAATTAAACTAAATAAGATATTAACCCCGTAAAATATGATAAATATATTTATGTTTTTAATAATTTAATTAATCTGAAAACAACACTTTGTTCTCAAAAAAGCTCAACGAGGCTTCTGCAACATCCCGCTAAGTAATTAGCTTAAAACGGGCTGGATTCAGCTTCCTTGAACATTTGGGCTCTTGATCGTGGCTTGGAGCCACATAGTGCTTTCTCGACATGGCCCCGACCTGCTCTGATTTACAAGACAAGACAAGACCGATGGTTTTGACTTTTTACGGGACATAATCCACAAACCCTCTCCGTGATGAAAACGTAGGAAAAGATCCCATGTACTTGCAAATCTTCGAGGTCTGTATTCCATCCTCTTTTGTTAGTGTACTCTCTCGCTATAGCTACAAGACTCGGCCCAGCATCTAGGTTTTTCTTTAGCCACGTCAACTTTTTTTTTTAAAATCAAAATAATATTATTTTAATAATTCATTTCAAAATAAAAATTAACTTGGGAGAGGTTTCAGGTCATCATTTTACCTAGCTCAGACTTGGACTTTAAAAAATTATTATTTTAATATATTTTTAAATAAAAATACTTTAAACTGTAATCATTATTATAATCCTAAATAGATCATTGGTTATGGTGATCTGACCATGTCACGGGTAATGTTTTAAATTGTGTTTCGATTATGTTTGTATCAAAGGAGGATCATGGAGTAAAAAACATAAAAAAAAAAATATCTACAAAGAAAAACCAATTAGGATTTTCTAATTGTGCTCCGATTATGTTTATTTAGGGCCCAAGAAGTTAAGCCCTTATACATTTATAATGGGCCTTCACCCCAGTTTAGGCCCGTATCATTTATGGTAATCAAGGTATGATCATACACTGTACTTGGATAATTTCTGCGCCACTTTCCATAGATGACTCGCAAATCTAACTGAAAAAAAAAACGTTTTTAGTGCATGAAAACTAACTTATAAATATTCTGGTTTTAAATATTTTTTGTGATAATAAAAAAAAAAAGGTAACTACTCATTAGAGATAAACACAAAGAAAGAAAAAAGCGAGAAGATAAAAAAAATATTTTAAAAATATTCTCAATCACTTGTGGTGGTGGGTTTAAGATTTAGTTTTCTCTTTCGTTATCTATGTATTTTTCTTCGAAATGAACCCGAATATGTCTCCACATAAAAGCATATAGTAACTGATACAATAGGGAAGTCAGCTCATGCCTGGAAAGTAGCGGGTCCAAAATATTTCCTGCCATGTAAAACTTTAACCTAACCAGCGGAAGCTCATATTTGGAGGGCCCAAAAATGTTTCAGGGAGGATAGAAGGATTAGAACCATAAATAGAGGGAGATAAGCTTTTAATGCAGAGGAATGCTTCGGGTACCTGTGTCGTACTCGGCTTAATGCACTGGACTGCACTAGAAACCATTCCCAATACACTATAGTATCTTTCTACAGATGTACCTTAAGATATGGTCAGAAGAGCCTTTGAGACCAGAGTAAAGCAAGTGCATGTCAACGTTACACTTACATGGATAGAGAACCAAAGTCGAAGCTCTCATGGCTGCAGATATGCCAGGCTTCGATTGACACGAGAGAGAAGGAAAAGTAGCGCAGTACACTGCTAGTATCCTATACGAAGTAGTAGTGTTTAATAATAAGCATAGACCTGTGCAAAATAAAAAAGGCAGGCTTGGCTTATTGGGGCTCTGCTGCTGCTCTCTCTCCCTCTCTTATTACTGGGTGGACTTGGCTATTCAAAATGCTAGAAAAGGCCAATTTTGTGCAACCGTTGCCTCCCACGCGTCAACACTCTTCTTTTAATTCTGCCTTGGCTCAGTCTTAATTACTCTCTTATCTTGCTATATAGTTTTTTTCTTTGTCGTCGTTGCTACTGTTGCTTTTGAATCAAAGGTGTAGCTAGTAATCTTAAATTATTAAATATTAATCTCCTCTTCTTGGTTTTTCCGGCGACGGTGAGAAAATGTCGCCGGGCAGTAAGAGAAAATTCAAGGCTGGAATGGAAAACAAGCACTACCCTGCGCCTCTTGCCTCTCATGAAGATGTTGTTAACGACCCTTCTGTTTTTTGGGACACTCTCAGGCGCTTTCATTTTGTAATGGGCACCAAATTTATGTAAGCCTCCCTTATCCCTATCTTTCTTTCTTTCTTGACTGTTTGATTGGCTGATCATGTCATGTTTCTGTGTACGATGATCATTCTCTCTGTTTTTGAAGGATACCTGTGATTGGAGGGAAGGAGCTAGATTTGCAAGTTTTATATGTAGAGACAACTAACAGGGGTGGTTATGATAAGGTTCGATTCTGTTCCTAACGATCATTTTGGTCTGTAAATTCGACAAGCTCTCTTGCAAGACATTTCAAAGTGACGGATGATGCATGTGTAGGTTGTTGCAGAGAAGAAATGGAGGGAAGTGGGTTCTGTGTTTTGTTTCTCTGCAACAACAACAAGTGCTTCTTTTGTATTGAAGAAACACTACTTTAGCCTCCTTTATCATTACGAACAGGTCCACTTCTTCAAGATCCAGGGTCCAGTCTCTACTCCAGCAGGTGATGATCGCTTAGTATCCTGGCTCTGTCTTTGTTAAGTTTTATCCATGCCATATGGCTTTTGCCCCTTACAAACTGATTCCTCTCTGCTTATTCACTCTGCAGTTGCATTTCCTCTTGGCAGCCCTTCAAGCAAAACTGAACTGGCTATTGTGGAATATTCTCCAGAACCCATAAGGGATTGTCCTGATCCGTCTACCGAAAGTGAGTTTGGTTTTGTGAATCTCCTAATTTCATTGCTTATAGAAAAAAATAAAAATGTAAGAGGATAAATAGAGCTTCAACATCAGACCACAAATGTTTGATCTAATTTATGCTCCACGTATAATATTAATCTTGTATATAATTCAATTTTATGAGTTGAGTTACAGTTCTAGGAAAGATATTGATGGCGAGATTTTTGGTATTTTGATTCGAATGTGGATACTTTTGTGATTTCCCAATCTTCCTTTTCTTAGTGGTCCCGCTACATTTATCTTGTGATTCAGTGGCTATAGTCCATGTTATTTTTATAGTATATGATGTTTCATGTGTTGAAAATCCCTTTTTGGTTGTCTATGCTTGTAGCTTACTTGCATAGAGTATATTGTGTGATGAATATCTATCAGAAAGGAAAACCCTTTGATTTTGACTCCTGTAGCCTTCGAGGAATAATGGTCCAAGGACTTCATGTAGTAAAGGGCTAGCTAGCATACCTTGTCCTTAACTGTGGACTCTGAGCTTTATAGTTGAAAAATTACCCTTTGCTTTGTTAATCTGCAAGCTTAACGAGCAGATTAATTTTATCTCATCTTCTATACAGGCTCTTCGTCTTTTTCAGCCAGTGGGACAATAGAAGGGAAATTTGATTGTGGTTACCTGGTCTCGGTGCAATTAGGTTCAGAGGTTCTCCATGGAGTGCTTTACCATCCTGACCAGCAGGACTTGTCTAATTCTATTCCTCAATATGATGGTGCCATTGTCCCATACACTCCCAACCGCAGGCGTCGGAGGAGGAGAAGCAGAAGATCGGGGGATCCCAGCTACCCCAAACCCAACAGGAGTGGCTACAACTTCTTCTTTGCTGAGAAACACTATAAGCTGAAATCGCTTTACCCCAATAGAGAAAGGGAGTTTACAAAAATGATAGGCCAGTCATGGAGCAGTCTCAGCGCAGAGGAGAGGATGGTACAAACACAGAATTGTTACTACATTGTTAATTGCCTTCTTTACATTACCGTAATTCAGTTCACGTGAAACCATTTCTAGCCTCTAGCAATTAAGATTTCAAGATCCAAAGTGAAGCATCTCAAGTTGTTCTTCACAAATCGATTGTGTCTTTTGCAGGTTTACCAAAACATTGGCTTGAAAGACAAGGAAAGATACAAGAGAGAACTGAAAGAGTACAAGGAGAAACTTCAGCTCAGGCAAGCCATGGAAGTGGAGCTGAATATTAAAGCTCAAGACGTTCAGGATTGACCCAAACCAGAAAATTAATTTCATGCCAAAAAAAAATATAGTGCATGCATATCTGACTCTCCGGTCTATCTGTGGATGTAAACTATTGTTATGGATGCTCAATACAATCATTATTACTGCATAGATGTTCTTCATATATAATCCTTTTAACATTAACAACTTCTTTGTCCTCTCCGTCTGATCATTAATTTTACCTCGTCTGATTTTTAAGAGCACTAGAGAGATTCAAAGGTCCTCTCATCATTAAAAAAAAAAAACACTAAAACTGATTCACGGAATGGTCATTTCGAAATTGATTGGGCCTAATTCAGTCCCTTGACATTTTTTTAACAGAAAAAATACTTCGTTGTTATTTAAAGCATAAAGCAAACGGTACATGCTTTTTAGTCTTTTAGGAGGGGATTTTTAGTTTTTTTTTTTTTTTTTGTAGTGAATTGACAAGTTTAGCCTTGACTTTAAAAATTCAAAGTTTAGTTTGTAAGGGTGTTTTTGTCTTTGTAATATGATTTTTTTTTCTTGTTTGGTGATAGATTATTCTGTGCTCGTATCCTACTTGTGAGTACACTAACAACCTCACCTGATTGATTTTGCTGGTATTTTATTTTTTAAGATTTGTTTTTTGATTTTTTTTCTATTTTTTTCTTTTATATTTTAATTCTTGAGAATTGACAATTATTATTTTTGTTTATGATATCCAGTCTTCATTTTTTTTATTCTTTAAAATATACTTAGCCCTTGTACATCATATTTTATGATTTAAAAACAATAATCTAGCACGCAGCGAACGCTAACAAGCTATCTAACGCGCAGTTTACTGTGAGACGTACCATGGAGACGGTGTAACTATACCTTTTCTGGCCCAGAAAGCTGGCCTTGTAAGTCTAGATGAACCAATAATAATTTCTCTAACATATGAAAGAGGGCCTCCTCCTCAGATTTAAGGTGGAGGCTGCCCACCTTTACCGCCGTGGCTATAAGACCCAACCTTGGATCTTGGTCTCTGGAAACTTCTTTAATCTTTATCCAAAACTTTAGGATAATTCAAATCACCAGGTAATCTGTCAGTCACTCGAATTTAACTAAGTGAACTATCCACTCTAGTTAAGAAACTAACTTAAAATCTTCTAAACTAAAGGTCAAGTTGAAAAATCATAATAATTACAAAAAGATAATTTGAAAACCATCGTTAATACTATTAGTGCTGCTTTTGCAGGGCTTTACTCGTGCTACTGATATGGCTGGTGGATGATATGCTGCATCGAAGGAAAATGGAATTCCTCGTCCAAGTTTGCTCTTTCTGCACACTAGCTGAGCAAGGATACATTGACAGTAATCGACAGGTGACCAACCAGCACAATCACAGGGAAGGTAACCGCTATGCAGACATCTGGCTAAGCTGGGTCTGGGCGAGGATAATTTTCTGATTAAAAAGATTCTATCTCACAAATAATTTGAACTTGATAACGAGTTCTTTCAAATCCAAAGAGACTAGTGTAGGAATGTTTTTGGAAAATAAATATTTTTTAGTTAGTTTTATTTTTTTCTATTTAGTATTGTTAAGCTTTTTCATGTTATGGGTGTCGTGTCCATTTTGATCCATCTTTGTTACAAAGATGTTGGAGTGGAGCTTTACCACTTTGCAGATTCACCTGTTTGATTGATAATATCATCAGATAAGGTATTAGCATTGCCTTTTTTGCTTTGCTAGGCAGAAAGACACCATTCTTATAGTTGGAAACCTCGCCATTACATCAGAGGTGTTCCTCCATGAGATTGCGCACTTATTTAGTCTAATCACAAAGCAATGATTCACAAACTACATCGATTACATTCAATTTACATGGAGTCAACTACTTATGTTGTTCACATGCCTTGAGTAGGGGCAATCTTTATTGAAACCTTCAGTCGGAATCCCATCTTTCCTCTTGGGAACTCATCAATCCAATGCTGTCTTTCTTCAATTATTGATTAATTGGCACAAGTGGTCCAGTTTGAGGGCAGCCTGTTCGAGACCAAAGGCGGCATGTTTCTGATATTCACATCCAAGGGCAGCACGCGATATTCAATATCGAGCTCTTTGAACACTTTGATCATTTCTCCTAGGAGAAGATTTCTCCTGACCCATCTCTCCTCCATTTCCTGATGGTTCATCCTGTGCGTGACCCAAAGTGACATCTTCATTTTGTTCATGTCCTCAACATCTGTCACGACCACCATTGGATTTTGATGCCAGTGGTTACTGTTTCCTTCAACATACCTGCATTGGTTGCAGAAATGGCTTCCTTGAACTAGCATCTAACTACGAAAAGGAAAAGGCTAGGTGGAGCTTCATGCATAATTACATACCCTTTTATTTTGTCTTTCAGGCTAGCAATCTTCTCCATCGGAGTGGAGATGTGGACAGAGAAATCAATTGCCTCCGTCATATCTGGACTGCGATAGAAGTTACCGATAGGCTTGCTTGCTAGAACACTGTTGGGATATACGATCTTCTGGTTATCGCTCCTCAAAAACACTGTCGTTAATATATTCATCTCTTCAACTCTCAGCTGAAGCTCAAAGAAACATAAGTCAACTCTAGTTAAACACTGCCATGTTGAGAAAGATGCTTTGGCATGATTACTATGTATACCTGGATTCCATCGATCTCGCAGCGATCACCCACGTCAAATGGGTGCATTATGAACAAGAATATGATTGCTTCAAACACGGTCTTGCAAGTATTTCCAAAGATGAACACCACCAACAGAAGCTGGGAACTTATGAAGACTAGGAAGTGAGAGATAGGAATTCCAAGTATAATGAGCCAGATTATCAGAATAATGACGCTGACGAGGATGCTCAACATATTGTGAAGTTCATCGACGGCTGTTTTTGTGTCATTGAGAGATAATGCCAGTGCTCTTCGCTCTCTGAATGCGTTAACCTAAACAACAGAAGAAGGAAGTTTCTTTCATTGCGTTCTCTTTAAATACATCAAGAAGAAAAGTTATTAATCTTAACCCGACACATGACTAGGCTGAAGACTCGGGTTAGGGGTTGAAAGTGTTGATCTGGTTTGACCGAATTAATTCAAAACGGCTACATTTTAAGATTAAAAGAAAGAGTTAAATTCATGCTATTTTGGTTTTTTTTTTTCTAAAAAAAAATCAAATTAAATTTTAATCCAGACAACCTAGTCAAATTAGCTTATGAGATTGCTTTGATTTGATAAAATCAAATACAAGTTTTTTTTAACCCAGCACGGGCCATGTCCAAAAGCAAGCAATAAATCAGTAATATCCAATGACCAAAGGAGGCCAAGCAATAAATTTAGAGATTAACTACCAGCCAGGACTTGAGAGATGACTTGCTTATTCCTTCATCCTCGCGTGTTATTCCCATGAGATGCATTGCTTTAAATGCTGCTTCTTTATTCATAAAGCGAGTCATGTCATCAAGGTAAATCTGGCTAATACAAAGATACAGATTCAAAACATCAGATGAATGGCCGTAAAAAAATATCAGGAGGAAAACATAAGAAAGGAAAATACTTTGAATCTATCCATGCCAGCATCATGGTCAGTCAGCTTGAATGGAGATGATATGGATTGACAGTGAGGGAAAATATGCAAATTAACTTACTGGCTTCCTGTCTTAGCCACCTTCTGAAATATTTTCCTGGCTGCCTCTTTTGCTTGGCACTCACTTCTGATATGCAGTAAAGAGTCATCTTTGATGTCTGAATCAAGTATATGCTCATCTAAAGTAGACAAGGCACCATGGCGGACGATATTTATCATCCTCGTCATATTCCAAGCTGATATATTCATATGGTTTAGCTTTTGCATCTTGTCAATTGGAATCTCTTCATCTTTCTTGTTAGGCGTTCTGTTAGAAAATCTAGGTTTCTTCCCAACCGTGGTGCATCTTTGTAGCTTTCCACGACCTTCCTTTGCAAGGAGAGTTTCCTTGAAATCACCAGGACCGGGACTGGCAGGCCCGGAATTTCTTATTTGCTGAACCCCGGTGACCGCCCCTACCTCTTCCTTGGTGCTTCGCCATTCAGGGAATGGAGAACCAGAGAGTGACTCGATTACATATTGATTGTACAGAGCCTCCTGGATTCGTTCGAAGAACGCATTGACATGGAAGGATGAAGCAAGAACCTTAACAAGGAGGGTTTTCAAAAGCCATATTAATGTTCCTATAAAGAAACACACCAGAATCTTGGTCCCATAAAGCAATATCTTGCTCTTGCTCTTCTCAACCTTGTCATCAAAAGTCAAGTGCCAAATAAGCAAGACCAAACCCAACCAGAGGCAATTCTGAACGGCCCTCCTCAACCCATAAACGAAATACAGAACCCGTTTCCGCAAAAGAAAATTGCTTTCGATGAAGATAACAACAAGCTTAATTCCCCAACCAGACACCAAACGACCAGAGATAAGTGCCAAAACCATTATCTCCCATTTCCATAGTGAAAGATCCCACAATGTTTGCCTCTTTAATACAGGAATGGACAGACTACAAACTAAAGCTGCTATGATTAAAACAAGACTCACCCATTGCAGCATTATCAACGTGTTATGTTTTATGTTCCTATATTCTTCTGGGATGTCTTCATCGTCATCTTCTTCACCCAAAGCTCCATCAGAGTTCACCGTTCTCTCAGTTCTTTGATAGTGTTCCTCAGGCTGGTCTATCAATCTGGACTTCGCCTTGTTCACGACTAACCTCCATGAATTTTGCTCAAGAGCACTGAAAGATGGTTGGTGCGAGTCCTTGCTTCTTTCCCGGACAGCTTCATGAATTACGTCCTCAAACGACACTTTGAATTTATTTGCTGACCCTGTAGCTTTCCTGCTTGGACTTCCACTGCAGGATTTTGAAGCAATAGTGGTTTCTTTGTCAGAAACATCAACAATATTGTCGACGTTGACAATAACTTCCTCATCCTGGCCAAACGAACCAGAGAACTGGGCAATGTGACAATCTCTGCCATGGTGGAGTAGAGCTTGTTTTTCTTTTTCTAGGTGCTCTGGTTGTTGCTTAGCCTGAGTACCATAAGATTTGAGGGATTTTCTCAAGCCTTCCATTACAGGATCCTTAGGGAAATCTTCAAGGCCTCGTGTGGGTAATAAATACTGATATGAAGTACTTTTAAGCATGTAAACTACAGTAGTCGATAGAGAAAGATTCGAATTTTGATAGTGCAGCATTATTTTTAGTTTACACTATTTGAGTAGGACATAGATGCTCATGGAAGCTACTGATTTGGAGAATAAAGGCAAGATTTGTGTTGGAATCAACTCTTTTGTTCTCTTGCAGTTTACACGTTCATGGTATTCGTTTTTTGGCATAAATTCTCTTCTTTTGGCTCTGGCTTTGCCAAAGAAGTGAACCTCTAATCGCATGCCCTTCTCAAGTTTTCATGGAGTTCTGTGCTACTTTTAATTGGCCTGAGACCCGTGCAGGCACCCTGGTTGGCAAAATTTGAACGTTTTAGGCGTGGGATTTTGGGACCTGGAATATTTATATTTCCCAGTTATCGGTATTTTTGTACATGCCAAAGGCCAAGATGGGAAGAGTGATGCTAATTTTACGGTCTTGCATAATTCATTTACCGAAAAAAATTAACCATTGAATGGATATCTTATGTTTCATTAGCAAATCTCATAAACGCAATAGCTAAATGTGTTACGAAATTGGGTTTCGATTTTCAGTTAGGATGGGATTTTATGAAAAAAATTATGTTGCTTAACATTAAATACGGAGAGATTTACAACATAGGAAAGACAAGCGCAAAAAGTAGAGAAAAAATCATATTTAATCCCACCAAAAAATAAAAATTCTCTCCCATTAAAAAAATATTTTTTAATTGTCTCTCTTTTACACACACACACACACACACCTTGTAGTCATTAATTAAGAGCATCGCACAATTTCTAGGATTTTAGGGCGCTGAAAACAAATCTCCAAACAATCGATCAGTTCTTTTCCTTGAGATGATATGTACTTTCTCATATATATGCGTTTCATTTAATATATTCTCGACATAAAATTCTTCCACCATCAGTTCTCATCTGTCAAGAGCTGGGGAATTTTTCCTGGGGCTTACAGAGAGAATTTCCATTGCTGGAATGTGCCCAAGGAAGAGATACCGAGCACCAATAAAGGGAAAGCTCTGGATTTGAGGCGTAAGAACATTTTCAGTTAACAGTGCTCTTTTCCTTAGCATATATGCCGAAGCTTTAAATTCTTGTCTTGGATTTTATCACTCCTTGAAGGTATATTAAAATTCATTAAAGCATTAACTCCTAATTCCAAAGCTTTTAACAGGAAAAATAAAATAAAAAACCCTATCTCTAAAGAACTAGCAGTTCACTGTACACTTCATCCATAATGTCTACGCTCTCGCTGGCTGAAAACCGACACAACCCTAGAGCTTGGACAACACAAACTAAAGCTAAGCTCTACACTTGGTGAGCAACTATAAGATCAACAGTCCTACTTCAAGGTTAGGGAACATACGTGCTTATCTCCGACAGTTTTATATATGTACCGACAAGGTGTGTGTGTAGACGTATTTGTATTTGTATTTGTATTCATCAAGGAAGAGCACCAAACCCTGATTGAACAAAAGCAAGCATTGTGATGGATGAAATATGTACTTCTAGCATCACCGTGTGTCTCCTCTAATTGCAGTTACAACTCTTCTAGCTCTAGGAGACTTTCCTTTCTGCTTGTCCTGTCTTTCATCAGCAACCTGTTCCGAGATTAGATAAGTTTCTAAATGTCTACAGCGATGACGAATGGAGAAATTTTAGATCCTTCACATACCATCCTGTCTAACTGCTGTAGAAGCTCTACAATTTCAGAGAAATCAGGTCTCAAAGATGGGTCTTGCTGCCAGCATCTCTCAAGCAGTTCCGCCAATTTGGGATGTGAATGGCTTGGAATTGATGGTCTTAGACCCTGAAATCCATGTCAGGACAACAGCTCTTTATTAGTGGTCAATTTGAGCTCAAAATATGCTTCTATGACAGCAGATCACATTACCACCAAGCAGCATGATCACAAAGGATGATGATAAAAAGAATTTAGCAGGTCCTGATCTTTTTATTTCCGGGATTGCTGATTGAACTAAAATTTTGACCCCCTCCCCCACCTGTCTTAATTTTGATGCAAGGCATTAAAAAACATGATTGGAGCACGGGACTCATTGACAACCTTTGAGACTTCCTAAAATGAGTCCACGAGAATTACACTAACCAAAAAGTCATTTAGTCATGTGCTTGGTCTTGCTTTGTTTATACCAGGCACAGGGTTCTGTTGGTCGAGAAGCAGTTTGGCAGTTAACAGACAAAGCCAAAGACGGGCTGGTTTCTATCTGAATGGAAAACTAAAATCCCATCTGAAGCAGAAAGAAAAGGCATCGTGGAGGACTACCTGCTGGACCACACCAACTGCGGCTTGTAATGGAGACAAATGCTCATACGGAAGCTGGAATATCATTCACAAGAACATAGATGATTGTCATGAAATCTGAGTGATCATATATTTGTAGAACTTATATAAAAACAAAACATCAATTTGGAAAAACTAAACATATGAACAAGAAGAATATCTCATTACTTCTAACAAAACAGGGAGAATGTGGTGTTACCTTTCCAGTAAGCAACTCCCAGAGCACAATGCCAAAACTAAAAACATCAGCTTTATGATCATATGGTTTGTGTTCAATAACCTTATATAACCGAACACAAAGGAAACATATGTTATGGAGCCATGATGAAACAACCGAATGCATAAAAATGTTTTAATCAATAATCATCATGTGATTCACTAAGCCATTTTATTCAGTGCAACAGCACCAACCTCTGGAGCCATCCAGCGATAGGTTCCAGTTTCTGCTGTCATCACACCAGTCTGATCTTGCACTCTAGCAACACCAAAATCAGCAACTTTAGCTACCTGCTAGCCAAATTTTTGAAACTTTAAGAAACATTAGTAGTCATAGCCAGTAAAGCAAAGATGTAAACTTATTTTCTATAATAGAAAAAGCTGATTCACAAGGCTGCCTTGCTTCCTCTCAAGAGGATTTGATCAGTTATTGCAGCTTTCCAATTTGAAACATGATTTAGTTCTGAGAAACAGAAAATGTTGATACATCGCTTATAACTGAATGCAAGATGGTGATCAGTTGATAAGTATAAAGTACTGTCTTCTGAGTTCTGAAACTGTTGCTGTTTCAGAACTCAGAAGAGAAAAAACAGGAACAGGAACACTGGCCAGACTGTAAATTAAATACTGAAAAAGCGAACCACTTACTCCATTTTCATCCATCAAGAGATTGGCAGATTTCAGATCTCTATGTACTATATTATTTTGGTGCAAGCAGTGCATTCCCTTGGAAACATCAATTGCTACTCGGAGTAAAGACTGAAGACTTAAACTTCCCTTTTGTTTATGCAGAAAGTCATACATGCTTCCACCAGACATAAATTCTGGGAAGGGTTATTTGCAAACAGAAAATCAATACACATTGAAATAGGTGGGTCATTCATGTGCGCATTATTAAAATTACACTACAAACCAACACATAATTAATTAATTGAAGGAACACATATAGCCATGAGTTTGTTCAAAATTACCTGTAATGATGCACAGGCTTGGAGGTCTGGTGCATGCACCGATGAATTTCACAACATTCTTGTGACGAACTTTCCTGCAAATTGCAAAGGAGTCTAAAGGGGATCAGAGAAGAAATCCGTGCAAGAGAGCAGTGGCGACATTTATTTTTTATTTAAGATCCCTAAGAGAATCAACTAAGTGCTTTAAGAGTTGACTTCACTAATCAGAAATGAAACACTGAGATCACTTAAAATGCAATATCCATGCTCCCATGACAGAAAAAGGACCAGAGATTGCTAGAAAATTAGATAACAAGAGAGATTCTGGAACTCGATTCTGTGGAAACATCACATATGATGCGTTTGTGAACAAATTTCTAGATTATCACACGAAATACATGAGAATTTTGAAAAGCTACTTCACTTGTTCCCTTGCGTAAATGACCGCTTTAAAATATGAAATGCCTCCATCCAATCAATCAATTTTATCAACATCATGAAAACATGAAATGTGAATAACCTCTTCAGCACACAAGAAAGCATAACCCCCTGCTTACTATTTGTGAGTTGAAATTGCATTTCTTGGGACATTTGGACTCCTAAAAAACATCTACAGAAAATATTTGTTAGGAATCATGACAGCTCATCCAATAATTAAATTTTCAAAATTGTCAGGATTATCAACCTGGTACATTTACATTTGGATCTAGTTCCAGTATAAAAACATGATTCCACTGGTATATTTGAAGTTCCAGCTGTAACTGCAAATGTTTTCAGAATTTCAGATAGCATTTTTGTAAGCATTTAGATGGGTAGATAAAGAACCAAAAATACAACCAACCTCATGATAGAGACTTCTTGATAAAATTCACTCTGAAGTTTATTGTTTAGATGTTCACCCCTAAGCACTTTAATAGCTACATCTTGACTGCAGAAGGTGCCTTTATACCTGTTTCAAGTAAACCATTCAATTCAAAGAGCATTCATACAATAACAGATCATTGGTCTTAAGATGACAAGAACTCACAGATCTCCACTGGATCCGTTTGCAATTTTTTTCTCGCGTATTAACTGCCGCGCATCAATTTCCCAAACATCAATTGAATCAGCAGGGACATTCATGAGATTAGAGACAAGACTGATTCCTATTTGATCTTGCTCCGTAACACGATAAACCGCGTGTGACTTCGAATCAGCGTCCTCCTGCACAGCACTTCAAATGATCAAGTATAAACAGATGAATCATTTAAAGAGTATTATTAAAGTAGCACTAAGTTCATGACAATTAGTGTTACATGTTTACCATTTTAACATACATTAACGTAATCATGAACAAACAAAGCCCTAAACAAAACATACAGCAAGCCAAAAGCTCGCTGGAAATTAATCACTAGCATTAAATGCAATAAACAAGTAGCATGTAGAAGGGCTACCTCGATTTTTGGAATTTCCTTAAACACCATGCTTCTAAGCCGCTCTGTGTCCTGTAAATAATTATGGAACTAAGTCATGACTTAACAATTATCAGAAGATAAGAGACGAATTTATTTAGAATTCCACTTAGGTATTTTTTTTTTTATGACCTTGTAATGAAGAGATGAAAGAACCACTGATTTAGACCTATAACATGTGGCTTCCCACAAAGAAATGTGACTGGTAACAAATCAAAAACTGTTATCATACAATCTGAACAGTGAATCTTGAAAACCACTTCAACGGTCTTAAACGACTATTAATCCAATGATTATACTAAGGTGGGGCAAAATGGGCGCAGTACCTCAAGTGGCATATTATCAACAACAAACACGTCTAAGGAGTAGCCATCTGTAGTGGAAAAGGCATGAGCTTCTTGAATGTTGAGCCCGATCTCAGACAGTAAGGAAGTAAGCTGAAAATTGAAAAATAGAAAAGCATAATTTATTTAGATAGGTCAATTAAAACAAAATATTATACAGAGTGCGCCATTGCACTTAGAATATCTTAATGCAAGTCATTCAGGAAACTTTGACATCATTTCAAATAACAGATGTACCCATGTTAAGTAGTGACTTTGAAAAATAACAATAGGGCACAACAAACATATCTCATATAGAATCTAGAGATCCATGTGATTAATAGAAGAGAAGATCAAAGTGGAGAGGCAATAATCTCATTTGACTGGTGGTAGAAAGTATTGAATTATAAGAAGATTAGAAAATAAACCAGAACTTGTGCAATGATCTGGCACTACAATAAAAATGCGAATAGACATGTGTCATCGAGAGATCCATGTGACTGCTAGCAGAGAAGATCAAAGAGGAGAGGCAGCCTATGGAGAGGAGTTCTCTCTTGACTGGTGGTAGAAAGCATCAAATTATGCAATGATCTAGGAATACAATAAAAATGTCTGAGGTCAGATGAATTAACTGAGAGACAGGAATGAATAAAGCTATAGATGGGTTCACAAATAGAAGTTAAAGAAAGGTATTAAGAAAAGAGTGATTTATAGAAGATCCTTCAACATCAAGTAATTACATGATAAATGTTTCAGTAAGATTGCTCCACTTATTGTAACACAATGAATGGAAATGCACACTTCATCCTTCAAATCATGATGTAAAGTTCTCTCTTCTTGTATGTCAACTTTGTACTAGAAAATAAATCTGAGATCAGATGCCTCCTATATATCAAGACTGTTCCTGCACCCGTGCCCAGAAGATGTCAAAATAAAAGATGCTAAAACAAGGATAGAATATATCCCATGTATGCAATGCTCATTGAAGAATGTCAACAGTACGCCTACCATGACTGATAAAACACAGATTACATCCACGGATGATTTAGAAACTAGAAGAGGTCAGCTACCTGACTCAGGAGTTTTGGCTGATCAATAGTTGAAATTGTAATTTCATGCACCAGCCTACAAAATCATGGAAGCATTGCAGCGTTATTTTAACAAGAACTAAAAGGCATTGCCAGAAGCTAATGAAAGGATTGGCCTCAAAGGGCATATAGCACAATGGATATTGCGTGTCTAAGCACAAATACCCATTCAAAGAAAGCAAAGGATTATCACAGCTAAGGAACACAAAGGGAAGAAAGCAAGACATCTACCATCCTATATGCATCACCCAAAATAGAAAATCCCAACCTCATAGTTCACTACTAATAATGCAGAAGTCTGGCATCTTGCCAGTACCATTAACATTAAATGCTTAATGCTACTGATCACATGAGTTAGCAACACATGAATAAACAACCAGTTAATTAATTCTAATGGTCGTGGGGCTGGTTGCATCAAGAAGCACCTGGATACCCTAGCCATCTTCTTCAAACGTCACACATAAAAGAAAACATTTTGATGGAGCCACACTTCTCATTTTTCTTTTTCTTTTCTTTTCTCCTCAAATTTCATCCCTAATATCTGAAAACTTCAAGTTGATTCAGAATATAGCCTAATCTGGGTGGGCAATAAGGAAACATCGCAACAGGATAGGAAATCAAATCAAGTGACTGGAGAATCAAGTGAACATTTACCGGAAGCAAAGTGGCCCGGTAATCACTGTGATATCCTTATCCTGATATTTATGAAGAAGTTCAGAATCGGATAACGAACCAAAGGCTGGTGGTGGATGAATGCTGAATATGAAAGAAAGAGACGAATGTAAGACATCAATAGTTGCAAATTTTCATAGAGGAATGCAAATCCAAACAATATATTTGCACAGCCATGCCTATGTTTGCCAAGATAATCAAAATATTGAAGCTGCAATTCTGAATCTACCGAATCACTGGAATGTGCACCAGATTGAAAAGGAACCTGCATAAAAAATATATGAAAAGATGAGATTCGCCAGCAACGAACTTTTAACTGCACAATCAAATTGTAATCAAAGCAGCAATGAAAACCTAATAATGTCACCATTTTCAAAGAAGTAAGGTCAAAGAAAACAGGGTAAAGGACAGAGAAGCTTAAAACAGCAAATCACAGTACAACTTCTATATGAACCTAATATAAACTAGAAATCCAGGAAAATTTGGTCGCACAAAAGTCAAAATTATTAGTTTCATTGTGAATGAAAATTCAGCATGTTCAGGACAATAGGTTAACAGTTTGATTTATCTGAATTGCACTGTTAATCCAGAACCTTTTATGATGCATGACATGCATCAAAAGTCCAAGAATTAGTCTGGACGCGTTGAGCTAGCATTATGAAAAAAACAGGGCATAATTTTTAATCCTATTATTGATCATGCTGAAATTTTATCAACGCATTCTACAGACCTAGTTCTACAGTGGTTTAGCTAGTAGTAATTAGATGAGGTCGGTATCATGCTCGAATTAAGCATGAAAAATGTTTAGAATTTTCTTTATTTTCCTAGATCTTTTCATATTACTTTCTTGAATTTTGTTTGGTTTAAGTTTTATTATCTAAATCGGTTTTAACCACTATCTAAATGGTTTGTCTATTATTTTTCATAGCAGATTATTCAGAAATTTATTCATCTCAAATTAGAAGATGTTATTTTCAAATTCTTTTTTAATTAGATTTCAGAATTTTATTTGGTTTAGGTTTCATTATTTAGGTTGATTTTAGCTACTATTTAAACAATTTCTATATTATTTCTCGTAGCAAATTATTTAATATTTGAGACTTGATTATTCAGAAAATTATTCAAAACTTTTCCGTTTACCGTTTTACTGTAATTTTAAGACTTGGAACATAAAATCAAAATAGAGCAGCAACAAACGTGCAAAAAAGGATAATCATTATTTTTTAGGCAACTTTTATGAAATAAAACACGTCTACCCTACCAATTAATAATAGAAGAATATCAAAGAGTATCACACAAGCCAAAAGAAAATAATTAAAAGACAGTAAGGAATCCATAGCCGAATCTTCGTCTTCCTACCTGAACAAGTCGCACTTCAATTGCCGGCCGAGTAGCTGGATTATGTGCCATCTGCAACAATCTCTTATGCATAATAACATCCTCTGCTCTCTCCGCATTCACATCCATGGCATATCTTTAAAAAAAGAATTTAAAAATCAGTAAATTAAACCTAAAATAACAAAAAGGAATTGTAGTCAAAGGAATATTCCGATTGTGATTACCGAGGAGGAAGTCTAAGAAAATGAGCCCAGAGTTCGTCTTCAAAGCCAAGACGGCTCGCTTCTTCATGATTCGATTCTTTAAGTCGGTCGAAAACATCGTTAAAAACATCAAGCTTGTGCCTCTGGTTTCGAGGCACGAAATCTACAGCTCTGCTGCTGCAACTCTCTGTGTCTCCCATTCAAGACAGAGAAAAATGAAACGCCGAGTGGTTTCTTTGAAAAGGATCAATGGCGGTGTTGATCGAGCACGTGAATCCGTTAATTTTAAGTAGAGAAATTGCTTGTATGGAGAAAGAGAAGAGCTAGCAGTGCCCTGTCTGGTTCTTTCAATTTCTCTCTCTCGCTTTGTTTCCGTTTATTGAGTAATTTATAAACATGATTAGAGTAGAGGTTAAGAGAAAATGAAGATGTTAATTGATGGCGTAAGGCGCAGCCATAAGCGCGCATCTACGTGGATTCTAACAATGCCTTTTGCTTTGCTCGTATCACCGCTTTGATTCACGTTTTTGTGACCAATAAATAAATAAATAATTTTTTTATTATAAAAAAAGTAATTAGAACCTTTTGTTATTCGTATGGTCGTTGAAGAGGTATAATTAATTTTTTATTTTTAATGAATTATATTGATGTGTAAATTATATCTTTAAATTATATAAAAATAAAATTTTGGTAGGATTATTTTTCAAAGTGTTTAATTTTTGTTCAAAAATATATTAAAATAATATTTTTTTTATTTTTTAAAAATTATTTTTAACATCAATACATTAAAATAGTCTGAAAATACTAAAAAATATTAATTTAAAGAAAATAAAAAATTTAATTTAATTTTTTTCAAAAATAACTTTAAAACAAAAAAAACAAATAAGAGTATCTCTAGTCATCAAATTAAAAAAAAAAAAAAACAATGAGAGTATCTTCAAAAACAAACTTTCATCTCCTGTCCAATTTTTAAGCAATTGTTTTAAATTATAAGTGTATTTATTTGGGCATTAGTGACTTGAGGATAGATTTATCTTGGATATATAAATTTAAATTAAGTTAGCATGGATTTATAAATATAAAAATCAATACCAAGAAAACTCGAGTTTTAGACAAAAACTTTGTTATCAATGGATACAAATGAAGTTGTTTAAATGCTGTAAATCATATCTTATAATTCAATGAGAAATTTAGTTTTTAATTCAAGGATATTCTTTGACTAATAAAAATATATTTCTTCAATGATATACTTATTATTATCAAATAATATCAAACTAGTCAATCACCGGACAATTAACATCAATGCGTGTTTGGCATTGCAATTGTTTTTATAGATATATAATTTAAAAACAAAAACATGTTTTTAAAAAGAAATTATAAATTGTAATTTTTCTTGAACCCAGGTTTTTATTACAAATTAAAATGAATATCAAGTTTAAATAATAAAAATCAAACAACTTTTAAAATTACGATTGCCTTGAAGCACTACACCACAGTCACATACAGACTATAAATTAAAAAAAGAAAAAAATCTCAATAAAAAGATTGTGTATCTCTGCATCACCCCAAAAGAAATAGAAAGAATACGAAAAGGTCTATTTCCATGGATAATATCGATACTTGATAGCATCAAGCACCTCCACTCCGAGCCAATAAATTTCTTCTGTTGCCTCGACTCTCCACTCGACTCATGCACACAGATATGTATGCCAATTGGAATTAAGGTGCTTTTCTTTATTGCATGTGGCCGATAAAATAAATTGTAGAATGAGTCATCACTCACCAGGCTTGTCTATTATTAGCAGTGCCTTTTCGGTTTGTGGCATGGAACCACCCACCAATTGCTTCGCAATTTCCACCAGATGCTGCCGGACCTGGTTTTTGCTATTCAAAGCCGGCTTACTTAAGGATTATCGTTCAAGAACAGTGAGCACTTTTCTGTACCGGTAGCTGCTCTCCTTTTCTTTCTTCACACGAACCGGGGATCCGAGTTTGTTTCTATTCCAAGCGACACTTCTGGCAAATTTCTCAGGGTCTAGCTTTGTTTTTTGTTTTTGTTTCTTCTTTTAAAAAACTAAAAAAGAAATTGACATTCTATTTTTATTTTTTTTCAAAATTAAACGGAATTGTTTTAAAAAAAAAACATGTAAACATTGTGTTTGGTTAGTGTAAACATTCTTGGTTAGAGAGATGAAAATAAAAATATAAAATAAATCTATTTATTAGAATAAATTTATGTAGTTTTAAGATATAAAGTACAAGGAGACATATTTCCATGATTTTACTATTTTATAGGAATTAATTTTTAGGTGAAATGTGTGTGCTACACGCTCTAAAAATAAACAAAAATAAAAACGAATTGGATTCTAAATATGACACTTCAAATGAGATTGCCAACACACAACGAGGAAGCTAACATTGTCACCATAAAAGGGCATCGCTTTCCTTTCAATGTTCTCATAGACATAAGCATGGAAGATGCTGACGGAGAGGGACGTCGAGAAATCAGTGACCTGTAAACTTTGTGCTTACTGCTTAGCTAGATGGTCAGGCGAGGTATATTTTATCTCCTGTTCTTCTTTGCTGACAAGATTGATTATCACATCAATCATTTTGTTGACAATGCCTCGGAAATTCATATAAACTTTGTGTCTGTTGTTATGGGTTAAAATATTTTTTATTTATAAATATATTAAAATAATTTTGTTAAAAAAAATATTTTTGATATTAGTATATTAAAATGATTTAAAAATATAAAAAATTAATTTTAAATAAAAAAATTAAAATTTTAAAAAATGTAGTTTACATCGTCTTCACCTAATCTAATAGTTGAGACAAGAGGTAAAATCCATCGAAGTGGCTACATGCGGTCATCCAGTCTTAGGCAACCTGTAAGGAAACAGGGCGTAGGATTTATTCTATTAATTCCAGAATTGAAAGATGATTAAAAAATATATATATTGCAAGATTCAAACATCATTATGAAAAATAATTAATTCTTGCTTGAAGTAAGTCACCCACCCCCACCAACTTCTAGAACCGGACAATTTTTTTATTGTTTTTTGGGTTAGTTTATAATGGGGTGATGTGATTAAAACGGTATTTTATGAAAATATTTTATTAATAAACGCATCATAGTTTTACACGACTCTAGCTGAATTTTTTTATTGAGGTCCTGTTTATTTAATTGAAGGAGTTTTCTTAAAATTATTTTCTAAATTTTTTAATGTTTATTTATTATATAAAAAAAGTACTATTTAATCAAAAGAAAATTTATCTCTATTTCAAGAAAGTATTTTACTTTTATTTCGAGCATGATATATTTTCCAGAAGTTACAAAAAGTTTTTTAAAAAATTAACACTAATAAGTTAAAATGTTATGTGTTCATTATATTAAATTTGATCCTTAATTTGTTTGAATTTATATATATTTTTTATATATATATATATATATTATATTTTGATTTTTTTAATCTCATCTCTTAAAATCTAATTTGATTTTTATATCAACTTTGGTCCTTATTTTTTTTATTTGTTTTTCTCGTCTCTTTTTCAATTGAATTTTTTTATTTATCATATTTGATCTTTATTCTTTTCATTGCTGTATATTTTATATGAAATAATTTATAAAATTAGATTTTTTTAATCTCATCATCTTTTAACTTTTTTACCTATCAGATTTAATCTTTATTATGTTAATTGTTATTTATTTTATTCAAAACAATTTATAGAATTAGAATTTATTTTTTAATTTCATCATCTTTCAACTTTTTTATCTATCGAACTTTGTCCCCCATTCTCTTGATTTGTTATATGTTTTATTTGAAATATTTTATAAAATTATGATATTTTTTTATTTTATTATTTTTTTATTTTTTTATCTTTTATATTTTATCCTCCTTCGTTTAATAAACTTGAAAAGAAAATTAAAACACCAATAAGTTACTTTTTAATTTATTTATCATGACATAGCCGGACGATAAAAAATATATTCTAACTTGTTTTTTAATAATATTGTCAAATATTAAAAAATAATTTATTTTTTAGAATTTATATTTGATAAAAAATATTTTTAAAAAATATATATTTTACAGTGAACAATCAAGGCTTCAAAACTTTAATTATAAGAAAAAAAAACCACTTTTTAAAACGTACAAGTAAAAGTTATCACTTTGACAACACACTTCATGCTAAACACCAGAACAGCCCTTGCCTAATCCAATTCATTCTGCACGTGTCAGGTTAATCGGAGATTAGGCACTGATCCACTGAATCTAGAAGTGCTTTTGCGTTAAAATAACATTTTCTTCTCGTGGGCTAGAACTAGAAGCACTGAAGGTGTTGCATCCTGTCAAAAGAGAGAGACAGCAGCTTAAGCATGGGTTTTGCCTTTAATACTACAGTTTGACAATAATGAATAGTGGGGTGCCACTAGCGCGAAGGGCTTGGCTACTTTCGAAACTAATTAAATTTTATTTGGTAGGTTGATTTTTAAATAGTTTTTTTGTTTAAAAATATATTGAATTGTTTTTTTCTAATTTTTTTAAAACTTGTTTTTAATATTTTCTAATATCATATATAAAAAAATTAAAAATACTAAAAAACTATTTGAAGAAAAAAATTAATCCTTACAAAAATAATTTTTAAACATAAAAACAAACCGCACTTATTTGAGCAAATTACAACGTGTTGTAGGGATGGGCCAGAAAGATGCTTCGTCAATCACAGCAGTAAGCTAGGCTGCCAGGGAACTAGACAGTGACTGGTCTCTCTGGATCTAGCACCCTATGCCCCACTTTTTCTCAAAGTATCCTGGGCAAGTAAAAAAATAATAATGATTCGAGCATGCTACGATGTTGTGAGCTCACCTGCACCTAATCTCTCCCATCACAGTCCAGTGTGGACTCAGTTCGTGTCATTTCTTTAATGAAGGTTTCTACAGTGTGGTCGAAAACTTCAACGACCTCACCGTCTTTTATTTATTTTTATTTTTTGAAAAATAACTATGTTTGCTGAAAGTTCTGGAACAATAATATAGATTAAAAAAATATTTGAAAAACAATGCATTTTGAACACAAATACTTTTCATAATATTATTTTTATACACACTTACTGTTTTAATTAGTACTCGCATCTCGAAATATATTTCTCTCATTTCAAATGGCAGTTTAGTGATATTTTAAAATATATTTATTTTATAAATTAATTAAATTTAACAAAAATCAACTTAAAATTTTATAAAGACCAAAAGATAAAATTAAATATCCAGTAGAAAAAAAATAAGATAAGGTGGTATGTCAGAAGACAAAAATGAAAGAAGAAAAAAAAAATGGATAATTGAGAACACATTGAAGTGGTACCACTACAAAGATCTCGATGAGACAATTCTAACAATATCTTGAAAGAACACCAAATAAGGTTGTAATTAGCCCCGAACAAAACTTCTGATAAATTATAATCATGTTTGGTAATCGTTTAATATAACATTTAAAATTATTTTGTTGAAATCTTTTTAAAGGTACTGATATGTTGAAAATAAAAATCTAGCATGTTCTTAGTGGTTTTTTTTTTATCGTTGAATCTTTATAAAATTTTAGATTAATTTTTTAAATATATTAATTAAATCGATAGAGGCATGATTTTTGAAACGCTACAAGCATCCAAGTTAATTCTAACTTCATGACTTTTTTTTTCTTTTCAAAATAATATTATTTTTATTTTTTATATAAAAAATTAATTTTTCAGGATCAATCTATCTTATCAATTACTTGTAACTTGCTCTAAGTTAATCTGAGTTTAAAAATTGAAAGCCTAACTTTATTTTTGTATAACTTCATTTTTTTTCTCACCTTTTCATATTTTACCCGTTTAAGTTAAATTATATATATATATATATATATATACACACACATTAAAATTAAGATTAATATAATTTTATTTATATTTTATATACTGTATTTATTTTGTTAAATCATATAAAACATGTTAATTTTAATGTGATTGTGATGAATATTTCTAAAGTATCGGTGATTGTCAAAGAACCATCCCAATACAATAACTTAGATTTTTAGGTGAAGTCGCAGGATATGATTTATAATATTTTCTAACACACCTCTTTAAATGAAAGCTCTTTAGGCTTAAAATTTTCACAGACTCACATTACCTTGTGCTTAGTTTTTATTAAATAAATAGGAATGATGAGATTCAAACTTGTGACCGCTTGGTTATCAAGGCTCTGATACCATGTCAAATAACCAATTCAACCGAAAAGTTTAAACTATTAGGTAAAGTTCCAAGATATGATTTATATTATTATCTAACACACCCCCCGAGTGAAAGTCTTTTGGGCCTGAAACTTGCACATGCCTACATTACCTTGTGTTTAATTTTTATCAAATAAATGGGGACGATGAGATTCGAACTCGTAACCGCTTTGTCATAAAGGCTCTGATACCACGTCAAAGAACCATCTTAACTCAATAGCTTAAATTATTAGGTGAAATTCAATATATAATTTATATTATTCTCTAACACACCCCCTCAAGTAAAAGCTCTATAGGCTTGAAACTTATACAGATCCAGATTACCTTGTTCTTGATTTTTATCAAATAAATAGAGATGATAAGATTCAAACTCATAATCACTTGATTATTAAGGTTTTAATACCACGTTAAAAACCTGTATCAATCTAATAACTGAAATTATTTAATAATATCAAAATATAATTTATATTATTCAGTAATATTTACGGATTAGCATTCCAGCCGAATTCAACAAGAGATTTTTTCCCGACAGACTTGAGATTAAACAAATCCCTGTGTTTTTAAAGATCAGTACACAGGCTCTCCAGTCTTCAATGGTAAGATTTTTTTAAAAAAAATTATGCACATCGGTGGAATAATTACTCATCCATTCAATTCAAAGTGGAGTTCATGTACAGTTATTGTAACAAATTCATTTTCTATACGAGTGAGAGGAGTACTGTATGCCGAAGAATCTAATATTTTTACATGAAGAATAGTAATATTCAGGCATAGTTTATTACATTTTATAGCTTTTTTGAATATTACTTTAACCTCTTACAGCTAACAAGATATCATTGAATGCTTGCCAGTGTTGCTATCATACGCAGACCCTTAAAATTCACAAATATTAAATAAAAAATTCAGGAAAAAATCCCAACTTTTTGAAAACTCTGAGAAACATTCATAAAAAAAATTAAAAAAGAAAGAAAGAAAAGGGTTCATTCTTGTACCATAAGAATTCCACTTTTGGTTTACCACTCTATAAACAATTCCACTTTTGATAATTAAAAAGAATTCCAATTTGAAAATACATTCTTGTACCAAAAATATCTAAATAAATCAAGCAATGGATCCAAATTGTAAAACAAACACACATACATATATGCCCAAAAGGGAAACGAGTTTTTCTGTTAAAAAAGAAAAAAAAAATGAAATACGAACTAGTCTTGGCTTACAAGTAATTGTAAAGGAAAGGGGAATAAAAAACAAAAAACTCAAAAGAGTTTTAACGTTCTATTTTCCTGTTCTCGCTAGAATTAAAAGACCAATCTTCAACTCTCACTTCGAATCAGCGTCTCCCTCTGCACAGCACTTCAAATGATCAAGTATAAACAGATGAATCATTTAAAGAGTATTATTAAAGTAGCACTAAGTTCATGACAATTATTGTTACATGTTTACCATTTTAACATACATTAACATAACCATGAACAAACAAAGCCCTAAACAAAACATACAGCAAGCCATAAGCTCGCTGGAAATTAATCACTAGCATTAAATGCAACATACAAGTAGCATGTAGAAGGGCTACCTCGATTTTTGGAATTTCCTTAAACACCATGCTTCTAAGCCGCTCTGTGTCCTGTAAATAATTATGGAACTAAGTCATGACTTAACAATTATCAGAAGATAAGAGACGAATTTAGAATTCCACTTAGGTATTTTTTTTTTTTATGACCTTGTAATGAAGAGGTGAAAGAAACACTGATTTAGACCTATAACATGTGGCTTCCCACAAAGAAATGTGACTGGTAACAAATCAAAAACTGTTGTCATACAATCTGAACAGTGAATCTTGAAAACCACTTCAACGGTCTTAAACGACTATTAATCCACTGATTATACTAAGGCGGGGCAAAATAGGAGCAGTACCTCAAGTGCCATATTATCAACAACAAACACGACTAAGGAGTAGCCATCTATTGTGGAAAAGGCGTGAGCTTCTTGAATGTTGAGCCCGATCTCAGACAGTATGGAAGTAAGCTGAAAATTGAAAAATAGAAAAGCATAATTTATTTAGCTAGGTCAATTAAAACAAAATATTATACAGAGTGCGCCATTGCACTTAGAATATCTTAATGCAAGTCATTCAGGAAACTTCGACATCATTTCAAATAACCGATGTACCCATGTTAAGTAGTGAATTTGAAAAATAACAATAGGGCATAACAAACATATCTCATCTAGAATCTAGAGATCCATGTGATTAATAGAAGAGAAGATCAAAGTGGAGAGGCAATAATCTCTTTTGACTGGTGGTAGAAAGTATTGAATTATAAGAAGATTAGAAAATAAACCAGAACTTGTGCAATGATCTGGCACTACAATAAAAATGCGAATAGACATGTGTCATCGAGAGATCTGGCACTATATATCAAGACTGTTCCTGCACCCGTGTCCAGAAGATGTCAAAATAAAAGATGCTAAAACAAGGATAGAATATATCCCATGTATGCAATGCTCATTGGAGAATGTCAACAGTACGCCTACCATGACTGATAAAACACAGATTACATCCACGGATGATTTAGAAACTAGAAGAGGTCAGCTACCTGACTCAGGAGTTTTGGCTTATCAATAGTTGAAATTGTAATTTCATGCACCAGCCTACAAAATCATGGAAGCATTGCAGTGTTATTTTAACAAGAACTAAAAGGCATTGCCAGAAGCTAATGAAAGGATTGGCCTCAAAGGGCATATAGCACAATGGATATTGCGTGTCTAAGCACAAATACCCATTCAAAGAAAGCAAAGGATTATCACAGCTAAGGAACACAAAGGGAAGAAAGCAACACATCTACCATCCTATATGCATCACCCAAAATAGAAAATCCCAACCTCATAGTTCACTACTCCTAATAATGCAGAAGTCTGGCATCTTGCCAGTACCATTAACATTAAATGCTTAATGCTACTGATCACATGAGTTAGCAACACATAAATAAACAACCAGTTAATTAATTCTAATGGTCGCGGGGCTGGTTGCATCAAGAAGCACCTGGATACCCTAGCCATCTTCTTCAAACGTCACACATAAAAGAAAACATTTTGATGGAGCCACACTTCTCATTTTTCTTTTTCTTTTCTTTTCTTTTCTCCTCAAATTTCATCCCTAATATCTGAAAACTTCAAGTTGATTCAGAATATAGCCTAATCTGGGTGGGCAATAAGGAAACATCGCAACAGGATAGGAAATCAAATCAAGTGACTGGAGAATCAAGTGAACATTTACCGGAAGCAAAGTGGCCCGGTAATCACTGTGATATCCTTATCCTGATATTTATGAAGAGGTTCAGAATCGGATAACGAACCAAAGGCTGGTGGTGGATGAATGCTGAATATGAAAGAAAGAGACGAATGTAAGACATCAATAGTAGCAAATTTTCACAGAGGAATGCAAATCCAAACAATATATTTGCATAGCCATGCCTATGTTTGCCAAGATAATCAAAATATTGAAGCTGCAATTCTGAATCTACCGAATCACCGGAATGTCCATCAGATTGAAAAGGAACCTGCATAAGAAATATATGAAAAGATGAGATTCGCCAGCAATGAACTTTTAACTGCACAATCAAATTGCAATCAAAGCAGCAATGAAAACCTAATAATGTCACCATTTTCAAAGAAGTAAGGTCAAAGAAAACAGGGTAAAGGACAGAGAAGCTTAAAACAGCAAATCACAGTACAACTTCTATATGAACCTAATATAAACTGGAAAATTTGGTCGCACAAAAGTCAAAATTATTAGTTTCCTTGTGAATGAAAATTCAGCATGTTCAGGACAATAGATTAACAGTTTGATTTATCTGAATTGCACTGTTAATCCAGAACCTTTTATGATGCATGACATGCATCAAAAGTCCAAGAATTAGTCTGGACGCGTTGAGCTAGCATTATGACAAAAACAGGGCATAATTTTTAATCCTGTTATTGATCATGCTGAAATTTTATCAACGCATTCTACAGACCTAGTTCTATAGTGGTTTAGCTAGTAGTAATTAGATGAGGTCCGTATCATGCTCGAATTAAGCATGAAAAATGTTTAGAATTTTCTTTATTTTCCTAGATCTTTTCATATTACTTTCTTGAATTTTGTTTGGTTTAAGTTTTATTATCTAAATCGGTTTTAATCACTATCTAAATGGTTTGTATATTATTTTTCATAGCAGATTATTCTAGATTTGAGATTTGATTATTCAGAAATTTATTCATCTCAAATTAGAAGATGTTATTTTCAAATTCTTTTTTAATTAGATTTCAGAATTTTATTTGGTTTAGGTTTCATTGTCTAGGTTGATTTTAGCTACTATTTAAACAATTTCTATATTATTTCTCGTAGCAAATTATTTAATATTTGAGATTTGATTATTCGGAAAATTATTCAAAACTTTTCCGTTTACCGTTTTACTGTAATTTTAAGACTTGGAACATGAACATAAAATCAAAATAGAGCAGCAACAAACGTGCAAAAAAGGATAATCATTATTTTTTAGGCAACTTTTATGAAATAAAACACGTCTACCCTACCAATTAATAATAGAAGAATATAATTAAAGAGTATCACACAAGCCAAAGGAAAATAATTAAAAGACAGTAAGGAATCCATAGCCGAATCTTCGTCTTCCTACCTGAACAAGTCGCACTTCAATTGCCGGCCGAGTAGCTGGATTATGTGCCATCTGCAACAATCTCTTATGCATAATAACATCCTCTGCTCTCTCCGCAATCACATCCATGGCATATCTTTTTTTTAAAAAAATTTAATCAGTAAATGAAACCTAAAATAACAAAAAGGAATTGTAGTGAAAGGAATATTTCGATTGTGATTACCGAGTAGGAAATCTACAAAAATGAGCCCAGAGTTCGTCTTCAAAGCCAAGACGACTCGCTTCTTCATCATTCGATTCTTTAAGTCGGTAGAGAACATCGTTAAAAACATCAAGCTTTTGCCTCTGGTTTCGAGGCACGAAATCTACAGCTCCGCTGCTGCCACTCTCTGTGTCTCCCATTCAAGACAGAGAAAAATGAAACGCCGAGTGGTTTCTTTGAAAAGGATCAATGGCGGTGGTGATCGAGCACGTGAATCCGTTAATTTTAAGTAGAGAAATTGCTTGTTTGGAGAAAGAGAAGAGCTAGCAGTGCCCTGTCTGGTTCTTTCAATTTCTCTCTCTCGCATTGTTTCCGTTTATTGAGTAATTTATAAACATGATCAGAGAGTAGAGGTTAAGAGAAAATGAAGACGTTAATTGATGGCGTAAGGCGCAGCCATAAGCGCGCATCTACGTGGATTCTAACAATGCCTTTTGCTTTGCTCGTATCACCGCTTTGATTCACGTTTTTGTTACCAATAAATAAATAAATTATTTTTTTATTATAAAAAAAGTAATTAGAACCTTTTGGTATTCGTATGGTCGTTGAAGAGGTATAATTAATTTTTTATTTTGTAAATTTATTTTTTAAAAATTATTTATTTTCAATGAATTATATTGATGTGGAGATTATATCTTTAAATTATATAAAAATAAAATTTTGATAGTGTTTGATAGCAGTTTTTTTTTTTAAAGTGTTTAATTTTTGTTCAAAAATATATTAAGATAATATTTTTTATTTTTTAAAAATTATTTTTAACATCAGCTCATTAAAATAATTTAAAAATACTAAAAAATATTAATTTAAAGAAAATAAAAAATAAAATAAAAATTATTTTTATTCCAAAACATCTTTAAAACAAAAAAAACAAATAAGCTTTTAATAAAATTAAGGTGCTTATCTTTATTGCATGTGGCCGATAAAATAAATTGTAGAATGAGTCATCACTCACCGGGCTTGTCTATTATTAGCAGTGCCTTTTCGGTTTGTGGCATGGAACCACCCATCAATTGCTTCGCAATTTCCACCAGATGCTGCCGGACCTGGTTTTTGCTATTCAAAGCCGGCTTACTTAAGGATTATCGTTCAAGAACAGTGAACACTTTTTTGAACCGGTTGCTGCTCTCCTTTTCTTTCTTCACACGAACCAGGGATCCGAGTTTGTTTCTATTCCAAGCGACACTTCTGGCAAATTTCTTAAGGTCTCGCTTTGTTTTTTGTTTTTGTTTCTTCTTTTAAAAAACTAAAAAAGAAATTGACATTCTATTTTTATTTGTTTTTGTTTCTTCTTTGCTGACAAGATTGATTATCACATCAATCATTTTGTTGACAATGCCTCGGAAATTCATATCTGGTAACTTTAAATGTATGTTTGGAATTACTTGGTTTAAAATATTTTTTATTTATAAATATATTAAAATAAATATTTTTTAATTTTTAATATTAACATATCAAAATAATTTAAAAACATAAAAAAATTAATTTTAAATAAAAAAATTAAAATTTAAAAAAACATAGTTTACACCTAGTTTGAATGAATCTAATAATTGAGACAAGAGGTAAAATCCATCAAAGTGGCTACATGTGGTCATCCAATCTTAGGCAACCTATAAGGAAACAGGGCGTAGGATTTATTCTATTAATTCCAAAATTGAAAGATGATTAAAATATATATATATATATATATATATATATATATTGCAAGATTCAAACATCATTATGAAATATAATTAATTAATTAATTAATTCTTGCTTGAAGTAAGTCACCCACCCCCACCCCCGCCAACTTCTAGAGCCAGACAATTTTTTTATTGTTTTTTGGGTTAGTTTATAACTGGGTGATGTGATTAAAACGGTATTTTATGAAAATGTTTTATTAATAAATGTATCATAGTTTTACACGACTCTAGCTGAATTTTTTTAATGAGGCCCTGTTTATTTAATTGAAGGAGTTTTCTTAAAATTATTTTTTAATGTTTATTTATTATAAAAAAAATTAGTCACATGAAATATTATTTAGTCAGAAGAAAATTTAACTCAATTTTAAAAAAGTATTTTATTTCGGACATGATATATTTTTTAGAAGTTGTAAAAAAATTAACATTAATAAGTTAAATTGTTATGTGTTGATTATATTAAATTTGATCCTTAATTTTTATTTATTTATATATATTATATTTTGAGTCTTTTATTTTTATTTTTTTTATTTCATCTCTTAAAATATAATTTAATTTTTATATTAACTTTGATCATCGTTTTTTATATTTTTATTTGTTTTTCTCTTGTCTATTTTTCAATTGAATTTTTTACCTATCATATTTGGTCTTTATTTTTTTATTATTGTATATTTTATTTGAAATAATTTATAAAATTACATTTTTTTTTAATCTCATCATCTTTTAACTTTTTTACCTGTCAGATTTGATATTTATTATTTTAATTATTATTTATTTTATTTGAAATAATTTATAGAATTGAAATTTCTTTTTCAATTGCATCCTCTTTCAACTTTTTTTATTTATCGGACTTTGTCTTTATTCTCTTGATTATTATATGTTTTATTTGAAATAATTTAGAAAATTATGATATTTTTTTCAATTTTATTTTACTTCAACTTTTTTATCTTTTAAATTTTATTCTTATGCGTTTAATAAACTTGAAAAGAAAATTAAAACACCAATAAGTTACTTTTTAACTCTTTTATCATGACATAGCCTATGCTAAAAAATATATTTCAACTCATTTTTTATTATATTATGAAATATTAAAAAATAATTTATTTTTCAAAAATTATTTTTTATAAAAATTATTTTTTAAAAAAAATATTTTACAGCTAACAATCCAGGCTTAAAAGTTTAATTATAAGAACAAAATCCACTTTTTAAAACGTACAAGTAAAAGTTATCACTTTGACAACACACTTCATGCTAAACACCAGAACAGCCCTTGCCTAATCCAATTCATTCTGCACGTGTCAGGTTAATCGGAGATTAGGCACTGATCCACTGAATCTAGAAGTGCTTTTGTGTTAAAATAACATTTTCTTCTCGTCGGCTAGAACTAGAAGCACTGAAGGTGTTGCATCCTGTAAAAAGAGAGAAAGCCAGCAGATTAAGCATGGGTTTTGCCTTTAATACTACAGTTTGACAATAATGAATAGGGGGGGTGCCACTAGCGCGAAGGGCTTGGCTACTTTCGAAACTAATTAAATTTTATTTGGTAGGTTGTTTTTTAAATAGTTTTTTTGTTTAAAAATATATTGAATTGTTTTTTTCTAATTTTTTTAAAACTTGTTTTTAATATTTTCTAATATCATATATAAAAAAATTAAAAATACTAAAATATTATTTGAAGAAAAAAATTAATCCTTACAAGAATTATACAATATACTAAAAGGGCTCAGTGTCCCTGTTACTGTTTACATAAATACAAAGTACGGTGAATTGAAACAGTATAATAGCAGCCCAGCCCTTGACACAAAGAGTTGTAAGAGCAGCGGGAGAGGGGTGGGGTTATCTTTTCGCTGAGGTGCATTTAGTATTGAAGGGATGGTTGGGGAGAAAATGGTCAGCACAAGTTTTGGTGGAGCTGCAAGCCATGGGGAGCAGGCACCTGGCTCTGGCACTACCCACGCAAGGACAACCCTTCAGGCTTGAAACTTGCACAGGTCCACATTACCTTATACTTGATTTTTATCAAATAAATGGGATGGTGAGATTCAAACTCATGACTACTTGATCATCAAGACTCTGATACCACGTCAAAAAACTATCTCAATCCAATAATTTAAACTATTAAATAAAAGATATAATTTATATTATTTTTCAAATATTACCCATTTGCATCCCAGCCGAATCCAACATGAGATTTTTCCCCAATAGACTTGAGATTAGACAAATCCCTGTGTTTTTAAAGATCGGTACACAAGCTCTCCAGTCTTCAATGGTAAGAATTTTTAAAAAAAATTATGCACATCGGTGGAATAATTACCCATCCATTCAATTCAAAGTGGAGTTCATGGACAGTTATTGTAACAAATTCAATTTTTATACGAGTGAAAGGAGTACTATATGCCGAAGCATCTAATATTTTTACATGAAGAATAGTAAAATTCAGGCATAGTTTATTACATTTTATAGCTTTTCTGAATATTACCTTGACATCTAACAGCTAACAAAATATCATTGAATGCTTGCTAGTGTTGCTATCATACGCAAACCCTTAAAATTCACAAATATATAAAAAAAAAATCAGGAAAAAATCACAACTTTTTGAAAACTCTGAGAAACATTCAAAAAAAAAAAATTAAAGAAAGAAAAGGGTTCATTCTTTTTCTTCTCTACTTTTCTGGCCAACAACCCTTTAAAGAAGGAAGAGCTTGATATTTTTGTTCATTTTATCTTGAAGATGGGTGCTTATTCTTCCAAATCATAGGTTAAAGAATGTGTAAGGATGATTTTTTTCTACGGAGGCTCATCCAAGTAAGAAAAACCAAAGAAAAATGGATTATGAGGAGAGAAGTTAGAGAGGAAAAGTGTTCAAAGTATAGAGAAAGTTTGGGTTTTGGGAAGAGGATGAGCAAAATCCTTGGAGATATGATGAAGAGCTTATTAAATTGAGCTTGAAATTTATTGGTAAGGTGTTCTTCCCTACTTATTTTCTTGTTTAATGGTGGAAGAATGAAAAAGATCAAAATTCTTTCAATTCAGGATTCTTGAAACTAATTAAGAAAAAATGATAATTATTATTAATTATGTAACTTGATATGGAATTACTGTAAGATAGAGTGAAATTATGGAGGGATTGAAAGAAAAATCATGGGATAACCCAATACCTAAAACCAACCATATATGTAATTTTGGGAAATGTAGTAAAATGATTTTAACTTAGTGATACTTATGTTTATTTGATTGATATAATAAATTGTATTTGCGATATTTCTAGTTGTATATGGGGATTTCATATTATGTGTGTTTTGGGAAATTTTGGTTAAAGAAATAAATGGCATGTATGGAAGTTAGGATTTGTTGTTGTTTAAAGGGTATAAATAATGGTTAAGATTTGATTTGGGGTGTGTGTGGTGTTTTGGTAGGATGTATGATCTTCATGTTGGTTTTGTATTGTATAAAATTAAAGAGGAAGATGGAAGCTTGTTAAATTTTGATATTGAATGTTTATAAATTAATATGAAAGCTTAAGATATTGTTATTAGGGTAGAGATTGTTTGGAATGTATGAATTAAATGTATGGAAATTAAGAAACTTATTCAAGTTGTATGGGAAATTATTGAAATGAATTGTATGGAGTGTTTTGGTGTGTTTGGTATAGGAATTAATATATTTGAAAAATAAATTACAGAAATTATGACTAATTGTGAGTTTGTTTGAAATGATCAAAAATTAGTTTGGAATAATTTGAAAATTTAATTAAATGAAATTTCTTGTGATGTTCTAAGTATGTTTAGAAATCTTGAGTTTTGTATTAAACATTTAATGAAGATTTTATGAGGGTTTAAATGTTTTGTGTTAGATATATTAGAATGTTGGAATTGTAGATTTTTTGCTAAATTGGGTAAAATGATGATAGTCTTGATCGTTTAATGATGTAAAGATGCTTAAATGTGATTATCATGGTTCTAAGTATGTGTTTAAGTAAAAGATGGTTAATTAAAGTCACTTTAAATGTTTGAGATAATATGGGTAAGTGAAGGTATAGAAATTGAAAACCTTGATATGTATATATGTGTGGAACCAAATAAAATTATGAGTTTTATAATTATTGGCCAAATTATTAGTTTAGAGAAACTTGAGAAATTTGAAAAGTTATTTATGGTTAAATAATCAATTTGCTTTATTTTAAATATTTTGGATGCTGGAAGGAGATTATAATTAAGATAAAAGCAAGTTGTTATATAAATGGTCAATTTTACCAATCATTTCTTCTCTGGTAATGGTTAACAAGTTCACTAACAAAAGTTATAAACTTTTTATGCATTACACAAAAACTTTTATTAGGTTTCATTTTAAAGAATTTGCATTCTCCTTAACCTCACTTATTCTTTTATGTGTGACTTCCAAAAATTTTCAAACTTCAAATGTCATTTTATAATTCCTAACTCTAGTAAACTCCATGGTTAAGAGCATAAAAGAATGTATTAATAGTCTTAGCATTATAACTATGCCTTATTTTTTGTTTACCATGTCACTCACATATATAAGTATTGTAATAACCTCTCCATTTAAATTTATCTTAACAGGTATAGTGTATCTACTCTCAACAATATCTCATAATTCAACATCTAAAAAAGGTTTGTATCATAAATTTTCATTAGACTTGGTTTTTACTTCAAATAAAGGAGTCTTAGTTAAACATTGACCCTTTTGTGCTATTATCTTTTCTTCTAGGTGATTAAGCCTTAAACAAGGAGTCCAAGCTCTAATACCAATTAAAAGTCTAAAATATCCTAAAAGAGGGGTCAATTAGGGCTAAATTAAACTTTAAAAACTTTAATAAAAACACCACTTTGATTTTTAATAATAAATTATGAAGCATAATTTCTAATTAATTCAATGTTAAATAATAAAATTAAACAATAAATAATTAAAAAATGAATATAAAAAATGATTTGGGTCCACCTGAGTCAACATGCCAAACCAACAACCTGAGTTATGGGACCGAGATGATCTCATAAAAAGTAAATTAATAAAACAACCCGAGTCAACCCGGGTTAATTTGCCAAACTCATAACCCAAGCCATGAGACTGAGTTAATCCCATGAAAAACAAATTGAAATAAATTATAAATTATAAATTTCAATTCTATATCAACTAATTGTTGAAAGATGAAATTGAGAAAAAATAATTTTAAAAAATGACATAATAAAATGATCCGAGTCTATCTAGGTTAACCCACAAAACACGTGACTCAAATCTTGAGGTTAGGATAACCTCATAGAAAACAAACTGAAACAATTCATGAAGCCTAATTTCTAATAAACTCAATATTAATGGATTAAATTAAAAAAAATCAAGTCAATTAGATTGACTTGTCAAACCAGCAACATGAATCATAAGATTAGAATAACCATATAGAATCAAATCACAATAAATCATGAAGCATAATCTCTAATAAATTAAATATAAGAAAAAAAAACATAGATTTTAAAAAAACCACCTCTTTTAATTTTTTTAAAATTAAATTAAATTAATGTTTTCACATTTTCAAACATGAAAGCAGAGGAAGAATTGCCTCGCCGTGTATGCGGTGAAGAGTAATCCACGAACCCTAAAAGCTTATCTTAATTCTAATTCGATTTTTAAACGAGGCTATGAGAAAATGATTTTTTAAGAAAGTTGAAAAAAGAATTATAGATGTTGGAGTAGATGAAAAATATTACAGAGGGAGAGATAAAAGAGCATAGCGAAGACATAGAAAAAAATATAAAAAAAAAATGTTGGAATAGCTTGTGTTGAATGGAAGGAAAAAAAAAACTTTAACTTACATCGGAACTCCTTCTTAGGTATTTATAAGAATGAGTTTTTAGTAACTTTAACCTGAAAAGTGTAGTTTAATTGGTCAGGTCTTGAGTTTGCTGTTAAGAAATTACTAGTTTGAGTTTCACAAATTTCAGGGTCACTAGAAATTTATATAGTCGTTAACTTTAGAATTCATGAAATAAGTCGAAATGCACGTAAGTTGATCCGGACATCCACGTTAATTTAAAATAAAAAAGTTTTTAGTGGTGTATTAAATTTTAAATGAGTGCCATGATTTGTGTAATAAATTTGTGAGCTACATGGTGGGCTCTCTTCTATATAAATATTTATAACTGTCACTTGATGTTAAAATCGTGAACTAAATAGAAATAAACAAATAAAAAAATGGAAAATTAAAAAAAAAAACAAAAAAACATAAACGACGGCAACTATTCATTTATAAGTCCATCCGTAGTATTTTGTGAAAGCCTTAATTAAGACTTTATAATTTCTTAGTTTTTCTTTGTTAATTTTTTAATATTAATGTTGATAGTTAACTGTACCTATCCCAAAAGAACAAGGAGGTAGAAATAGCATGTAACGTTTTAGATATTTCAACAATGATTTCAGTATATTTAGTCCATAAACTATTGATATATTGTTAATGTGGTCTTTTCAACTTTAGTAAATAGTTGTTTAAAAAGTAATTTTGTTTAGAATATTGAATTTTTATGATTTTTCTCTGCTTTTTGTATTTGTTCTTTTTTTAAGTCAATTGCAATAAATAATTAATAGAATATTATTAATTACTTTTTATACATCGTAAATTTTTTGAAGATTTGTGTTCATGTTTAATAACACAATTAAAATTTTTTAAACAAACCTGTAATTTAAAAAAGAAAAAAAAATTGTAGATTGCAAATCTACTAGGTTGCACGCTAGGGGTCAACTCATTAATTATTTTATTTTTTAAAAAAAAAAATCTACTGTGCTAATTTTTTGTTTTGCTTTTTGAGAAAATACTGTTTTTTAAAAAAATGTCAAAAAAAAAAATATTTTCTCTTTTGCCTTGTGATTGAAAAGTCTAACTACTACACATTTTAGTGCTATTTTTTTTTTTTTTAGAAAACTCAAATCAGTTTTTAATATATTATCTCATTATATATATTGCCATTCGATGATATGTTTGTTTTTACGTTTCAAAAATGTTTTTGAAAAAAATTAAATTTTTTTTAATTTTTTTTATTTTAAATTAATATGTTTTTGGTATTTTTAGATCATTTTGATTTGATGCGCTGATATCAAAAATAATTTTAAAAAAATAAAAAAAATATTATTTTAATATATTTCTAAATAAAATATATTTTAAAAAGCAATCACAGTCATACTAACATGGTTGTATCTCTTTCTCGAGATGCTCAGCTTCACAAATCATTCTTTTATGCCCCCCCCTCCACAAGCCCAAAGGTATTGTGATTTAATACACTAATGATTGCATAATCATAACAATTAATATTTATTACAATTTTTTTTGGTACAATGAAGAAATGGTGATAATAATTAACAATAATATGAAAAGCCATGCATAAAGATGGGGGTGTAATACTTAAATATCCAGTAAGTATATGCTTGTTAATATGACTACTCAGCCAATAAAAAAAACCTTTTGACATGTAGGGATTTAATTGGAAAAAAATTAATACAAAAACCAAAGTGTTTTTTTTCTTAATATGAGGAGAGAAACTTACATTTGAGGACTTATTTATAAATAATATCAAATATAGGGACCAAATATTTGTTCTGAAAATTAAAGACCGAAACAAAAATTTGGGGCAAGCTATTCCTTACCAGGTATGAGCTCTGTTATTATGGGCGGGTACGGCCATGTTTTGGGTAAAAATTAAGAGACTGATCTCTTAACATACATGGACCGGACATCCAACAGAGATCGGTACAGCACATCATACAAGTAATGTGGTCCATCTTCATCCTCTCGGTCTCTCCTAACTGGGATGTCCAGAGTAATAAAAGGCCCGAATCAGGCACCGAAATCGGTCACTTCAGCATTATTATTATTTTAATTTGGAATTCACTGGTTCGTGTTGAAAAAAAAAAAGATAAAATGTTTTTGATTAAAAGTGTGTGAATAAATATATTTTTAATTTTTTTTTTAAATATAAAAACTCGTGATTCAAATTTCAAACCATAACGTTAATAACATGTCTAATCGTTTTCCAATGGATTTAGAGGAGTTTTGCCTGTAAATCCTTGGGCAGGTTTTTTCTTACCAGACGACACAGTTAGGTGTATTCATGAAAATTTTACACAAACAGGAATAGTCCAACTAAGACTTGGTACGAATACGATTACTAAGAACTCTACTTTGAAAAGAAATCTAAGCTGGGGCTGGTCTGGTCACGGAAGGGGTGCTTTACTAGGACTTCAACAACATACAATTGTTCAAAACAAAAGAGGAATAGGATACCTGCTCCGAATGATGCAAGGGATGAATCCATCCGAGAAAACAAGTCCCTCTTCTCATTAAAAAAAAAACGAGTCCCTCCTACCATCATCCAATGGTCATAATCCGCCCATCACAGCAATAATAAAAATTCAAATCCACCCTTCGAATCTCTTCTCTTGTATCCCAACCCGACAACCAAAAGTTTGAGTGGGCGAGAGAGAATCAGGCTTTTTACACCTGGAAAAGTCCACTTCACCGCCAACGCGTTGCTTCCGCGCATGGAATCGTTTTGAACATCCCATGAAAGCTGAGCCCACTTGAGTTCTAATCAACTCAAAACTCTTGCTTAATTCAAACGACCCCCTCTTTCAACAGCCAACATTAGCTTAATTGCCGCACAAAACCCCTGATAGGCTTACACCAATCTCGGTAATTAAGAACCTAACACACAAGTATGGTATAACTAATATTCTTCTCCTATAAATTTTATGCAAAGGAAAATGGTGCTGATTCTTTGGAGCTCAAAAGGGAACTCAATAATTCACCCCCCCCCCCTCTTTTCCCCAACGACATAGTGATGCAATCGTACAAGTGTCCTGATTTTTTTTTCTTTCTATGATCTCTATAAATACCCACCAAGTATAAGCCCTTCCTCTGCTCTCAAATCCTCTTCTTCCTTCGTATTTTCTTTGAGCCCTTAGAGTTTAGGCATGGGGTCGATCCCTAAGAACCCCCACGCCGGTGTTCTGTTGGGTGCACCGGGTGTTAAGGGAAAGAGGGTCACAACCATATCAAAAAATGGCCTGACTGAATTTATGCTGTCAATAATCTCAAAAAAACAAGAAACCAAAGAGCCATTTTACGTCCTTGATTTAGGAGAGGTCACTGCCCTCATGGACAAGTGGTTAATGACTCTTCCCATGGTACATCCCTTCTACGCCGTCAAGTGCAATCCTGACCCGGCTCTCCTTGGTTCGTTGGCGGCTCTTGGCTCAAACTTTGATTGTGCAAGCCGGGCCGAGATCGAATCCGTTCTATCCCTCGGAGTTTCTCCGAATCGGATCGTCTATGCGAATCCGTGCAAGCAAGAATCCCACATCAAATACGCTGCAAGTGTGGGCGTTAATTTAACTACTTTTGATTCAAAGGAAGAGCTTGACAAGATTCGGAAATGGCATTCGAAGTGTGCATTGCTCATTCGGATTAAAGCCCCTGATGACAGTGGAGCGAGGTGTCCCTTAGGTCCCAAATATGGCGCACTTCCTGACGAAGTCACGCCTCTTCTCCAAGCCGCTCAAACCGCTCAGCTCAATGTAGTTGGTGTTTCTTTCCATATAGGAAGCGGAGCCACACGCTCTCGAGCATACGAAGGAGCCATAGCTTCGGCTAAATCTGTATTTGAAGCCGCAGTTCGTCTTGGCATGCCTGGAATGAAGATACTAAACATTGGCGGCGGCTTCACGGCCGGATCCCAGTTCGATGAAGCAGCAACAACAATCAAATCCGCCCTCCAAGCTTATTTCCCAAACGAACCGGGCTTGACAGTCATTTCTGAACCGGGCCGGTTTTTTGCTGAGTCGGCTTTCACGTTAGCCACCAACATTATAGGAAAACGTGTCAGAGGTGACTTAAGAGAGTATTGGATTAATGACGGTATTTACGGCTCCATGAACTGTATTTTATACGATCATGCAACTATCACCTGCACGCCTCTCGCTTGCAATTCCAATCATGCGAATCTCACGTGCAAAGGGTTAAGAGCTTATAGCTCGACGGTTTTTGGACCAACATGTGATGCTCTTGACACGGTTTTGACGGGTCATCAGTTGCCGGAACTGCAGATTAATGACTGGCTTGTCTTCCCTAACATGGGTGCTTATACGGCAGCTGCTGGGTCAAGTTTCAACGGGTTCAACACAGCAGCCATTTTGACACACCTTGCCTCCTCGAATATGAACTAGCAGAATGTTGGTTGGTGTGGGGGAATAAAAGGCTGCTTTTTTTTTCTTTTTCTTTTTTCATTTTTGTCTCTCTGGTAACCCGGAAAATCATGTACTATATATTAATTTTTAATACAGTCACTTTTCTCTATGTAATCACATTGCTCTTGCATTAGAATATTATTTTGACTTTTTTCCCCTTGAATAATGCTTTGAAACACACAACGTTTTTTTTATGAATACAATAAATGATCAGGAAGCTACATTAAAATACCACCACGGTCTGTATTTCTTTTTTTTGCACTACTTATTTTCTTTATATGATAATTAATCACAAATCATTTATTCCATTAAGACAGATTATATATTGATAATAATTAAATATTGTTGTGAAACCTGCACAGCAATATATAATACTGAATATTCCACGTTGACATAAGCATGATGAGCTTTTATTTTACTATATGTTAAGTTACATGTTTATAATATATATTTATAGTAGATTCTTACCGTCACAAAGGTATTAGTAATTTTTAATAATACCTGTGTGCTTTGCTCTGCTTTATTTCGGTAGTTGTTTATGAGATGCGTCACACAACAAATATATATATTAACTTCCTTTAATTATTATAATTTTTTTCTTTTTTACTTGGAGAGCTTCTTTCTCCATTATTATTATTATAATAATAAGGATTCAACTGGACTTTATATATATATATATAAGACTAGACTTGAATGAAAGATTCCTAGGATCAATGCAGTGAATATTGAACCCACTCTGGCATCTTTTGCACCATTAAGAGGTGGATTGATTTGGATTGTATCTATCATTTATACAACACCACGACGTTTTATTTATTTTTATGTTTTAAATGTATTTTTAAAATTAAAATTTTTGTTTTAGTTTTAAATTAATATTTTTGATGCTTTTAGATTATTTTAATGTGTTGATGTTAAAAATAATTTAAAAAAAAATAAAAAAAATATTATTTTAATATATTTTAAAATAAAAAATACTTTGAAAACAACTATATTCACCATTCCAAACACGGGGAATCAAGTAGGAACTAGAAAGCTGTATGTATATACTGCAGTGTATTTTTCAAAGAATCTGTATAGAAAAAAGGGATGGTTTTGCAACCACATAATTTAATTAATTACTTTCTGCATTTCTCCATTACTGTACTTTCGTATATTCCTTTCAAATCTCCAAAAGCGAAAACTATAGCTAGAGAAGAACCTATGTTTTTTTTTTAATAAAAAACAATATTTTTTTCAGTTTTTTTTTTTTCTAGTTGAATTAGCATCGTTTTAAATTTTTATTTTTTTAAATTATAGGTTGAATTTATTAGTTAACTCTTCGGTTAACCCGCAACTCTAATCTTACACCGTGTTAGGTTTTATAACCATGGTAAAAACACAACATGATTTTTGCCAAAAATTTCTCTTATCTCCAAGAAAATTAATTTACTAACACTGAATTTTTCTTACAAGCTAAGTTGCTGATTAATAAACGACGAACTATGGATCCTGTATAAAGCCAACACTTGTTCACTTCGGGCCTCGAAGAGGCCATTGTAGCCCAAACATTTCGAGTTTAGCCCATAAAATATGGTCCAATAACGAAACCCAACTCGACACCACTGCCACACAAAACCCATTGGTCCAGAAACTCTGCCGAATAATTAATATCTCCCCTCCCTCACCACTCTGCAGTTTCGACAGGTGTCTTCATAGAAAAATAAAAATAAAAATCACTCACATCTCTTCATCACCATGGAAACTCTGAGCTCCTCTGCAGCAATCGTCTCATCCTCCTCTTCTCCTCTATCCTTCTTCTCTCCAAAACGAAAGGAATTGAATTCCCCTCCTAGACTTCTCCGATTCCACACCTCTTCAAAAAGTAAGTCTCGTTTGAGTCGTTTCTCTCTCTCCGATTCCTACAATTCATTTTTATTTTTTATAAGTGAATTGAATTCTTTTTATCGATTCAGAGGATAACAAAGATTCGGATCTCCAATCCAACTCTAATGATTCCAGCATCGTCCCTCTCTTCAGCAACCCCACGCTCTCCAAGGTAAATAAGTTTATCTCTTTTTTTTTTTTTTCTCAATTTGATGTCAAATTGGTAAATTGATGCTTTTGTTGGGGTAATTTGGGAATTAGGATGCGGCGATGGGATTGGTATTGAGCGCGGCATCTGTGAGAGGATGGACTACAGGTTCAGGCATGGAAGGACCTTCAGTGCCAGCTGGAGCCGAGGACGGATCCAATACGGAGAAGGTCTCGACTCTCCCGTGGTCTCTCTTCACGAAATCACCACGTAGGCGAATGCGCGTGGCGTTTACTTGCAATGTTTGTGGTCAGAGAACTACTCGCGCTATAAATCCCCATGCTTACACTGACGGCACCGTCTTCGTTCAAGTAATTATCGCTTGGCGTTCGTCGATTTTCGGTTGCTTATTTGTTTTGGAATGCTAGGGTTTCGTGTTGAATTTAATTTAATTACTGTTTTTTTGCTGTGTTTTGTAGTGTTGTGGTTGCAATGTGTTTCATAAGCTAGTGGATAATCTGAACTTGTTTCACGAGATGAAGTGCTACGTGAACCCTAGCTTTAATTATCGAGATGCGAAGTGGGATGGTGGATTCAAGTTGTTTGATATGGATGATGATGATGATCATCAGGATCAGGATGGTGGCGGCGACATGTTTCCGATGTAAAGAGGTGAAAATGATTGATCTTGTGATGTACATTATGTTTAATATACTCAGAACTGGAGCATATCGGGGTTGTATAAAGGTTCTTTCTTGTTGCCATTGGTTCTCATTGGTGTGGTAGTGTAATTAATAATAAGTGAGGTTTCATTTAGAGCCGAATAGACTATTATAATTTAGAGGTGGATATTTATAATGAAAAAACTTTCATTATCGAGCATCGCATAAAATGTTGTTGATGGTATTTAAAAGACCAGGCATTGGACATGTTAAATGGTGACCTTGTGAGACTGTAATTTTGATAATACGTATAAGTTGTGATGGGTTTGTTTTATTTTATTCAAATTCTCGAGTTGCAAAGCTTCTAGTCTATGTTTTGAGATTGCGTTATCTCTGTTCTCATTGCTCTTAGTCAAAAATTTTCTTCATATATGTTGAAGTACTGATATGCCACCATGGCCCTTTAGTTGAAATTCATATGATTGGCTTTAGGACAACTTTATCATTAGATCATAAGAGGATAGAGGATTAATGCAAACTCAGTCTGAAGAGATCATGTTTAAGTGTTCACTATTTTGCCATCTTGTCTAGGAACTTGTTCTATTTGGTTGATGTTCTAGAATGTAGAGTACCTAAGCCTGTAGTGTACTTGCTTTGGAGACACATCAGTGGAGGTCAAATAAAGCTAATGTGGAAGTCATAGCAGTTTTTGTTTCTTATTTGATAGTTTCCTTGATGATATCAAGGCAGTTGATCTTGGAAAAAGAATTTATTGTAACTTAAGGATGTCTGATTGGAGAAAGATGTTTGCCAGATCAGGTACTAGTGTGGTTGGACATGTAACGTTTGAGAGAAAATTCTGGTAATATTATGCAATGTCCATAAATGTGAAACTAAGTGAATGAGCTGTCAATATTTGAGATGGAGATTCTGTGAGCAAGGAGTTGGGGCAGGTCAGGTTTTGGTTAATGAAAGACAAGCAGGTTGAGATGCTCTTATTTATTCAGTTTCCATTTGCAGTGCTTAGAATCACTTAGTTTTTTCAATGGGTTTTTAGTTGACATGCATTTGATCAAACCTGTCTACTTTGTTTTCTTTCTTCTTTCTTATTTGAATGGAACAGCCATTTCTACTGGGAATATTGGTTAGAAACCAGATCCAGAGTGGAAACTGGTGTTTTGGATTTTCAAATTCCCCTTTTGTTTTAATAATAATTCTAGTCATGGTTTCAAAGTTTGTTAATTTTGGTGGTTAGTGACTGCAAAATCAGAAGAAATATGTACTTGGTTGGATGAACCATTAGTAAATTTGCTTTGTAGTTTATCAGAATTACTAACGGGAAACTTTCTGTTTAGCATCTGCACTACGGTGTGATACATCAAGCTGTTCTTTGGACGGAATTATTGTTTGAGTCAATGTGGCTTAACTTTAAAGTTCAACTGTGCCTTCTGCAGCTGGGATTTCGGGGAAATGGTTTCACATAGACCTGCCTTCAGAGCTTCTCCGGGAATTTCATGGAAGACCTTGCAAATTTTTATTTTCTGACAGTATATATTCAGGTTATATAAGGTGGTCTTTTGATCTCTATATTCAGTTTTCTCTAATCAATCAATGGGCTTATTTGGTGGGCTACAAAAAGTCTCGACAGCTTTCATGCTTAGTTTGGATTTTGGTAGGAGTAGGACCATCTGCTCGTGAAAGATACCTGGAATATCTTTATATAGGTAGTACATAGGCAGTACATAGCTAGTACATTGCAAATACGAGTACAAGAAGAGCTGAAGGAGCAAGGAAGAGGTTCACCCATGTAGTCACGCTCTTCCATTTGTGCTCGTCCTCTCAACTATTAGATCCTTGCGAGGAATTTTTAGGGCCTTTTTTAAGGTAAAACAGGCCTTGGATTGTTGCAGCGCGTTGTCTTCCAGTCTGTTCACTACCGTGAGAGCTCTAACATCCTTGTTCATTTACGTGCTTCACTACATCATATACTTTATAGTATTTTTCAGCGTTGCTTAATTGCTACCCCATCTACTTATCCAACTTCCCTCTTTATGTTAGCATAAATGTGGCTTGAGTGTTTAGTGTAAGAGTGTGGTTGCAGTTGCTTTTTAAAATGTTTTTTTTATTTTTTAAAAATTATTTTTGAGATCAGCACATACGATTCAGAACATAAAAAAAAAATTTAGCAAACAAAAAAAATTTAAATTTTTGTGGGATGCTTAGTTAATGTTGTGCTGTACAGATTGAAAAAAGGTTGGTTAAACAGCATCTCGTGATTAAATTTACTGTTATTTATGCTGACGACACGGTCTGCTGATTTCACTATGCTTTTGTGGGTGTATTTAAAATGTATTTTACTTTAAATAGTAATTCTTTTAGTGTATTTTGATGATTTAATATGGTTAAAAATAAAAAAATCAAAAAAAAATTATTTTAATATATTTTTAAACTCTAAAAAAATAAAATATACTATAATATCAAACACAATTCGTATTGCTGCCTGGGTGTTATGGATTGATTATCATCTGCCCTTAATGGGCCCTTTCGTGGAAAGAAGAAAAAAATGGAGTGGTGGGTGCCAATGCTGCCTGAGCCACATAACAATGGTTGCGATTGGCAAAAATATCTGCTAGGGGACATATCTATCACATATTTGTAGATTTGGAGCGCATGATGGGATTTGGTATGCAGTTGTGGGCGAGAAAAAAGAAAAAGAAAAAGAAAAAAGAAGCACGCATCTTCACTGAAAATGATAGTTTGAAAGCCAGCAATGATTTTTTAGTTTAGTTTTGTTTCCTTTCCACTGATTTTTTTTTAGGGCGTGATGAGGCTAAGGAGTTTAACCACAGGAAAAGAAAAACTATGATTTTACCCTGTGTTTGTTTATTATTTCAAGATAAAAAAAAAGAATATAAATTTATTTTATATCTATTTTCAGTAATAAATAGAAGTCTAAGAGAAGAATAGCAAGGTATTAGCATTGTTTTTCCCAGGTGGGAAAATAATTTAATCTTGAGATTTCAAGATAAGGTATAAATCAAAGAGCAGTTTCCTTGTCCAACTCAAACGCTTATCCCTTCCATGATTGTCATACCTCCCAATCCTCCCACGTCTCCCATTCTCCTCCTCACTTCAATACATTCAATGCCACGTCAGGAAACAGCATCCAAACCAGCCAATGAGAGCAGTCCTCACAGATAACCCCTTTTCTTGCCCATCCTCTTCGCCATACATTTTCTCATCACAAAATCTAAACCACACAAAATGAACCTCTCACCCCTCAGCCTCACACTTGCATTCCATCACACTATTAAACCAACCAGACTCCCTTCCCACTTCTGACTAATCGCCTCCAGCACACAATACCAGCAAAAACCAGAACAAAAAACCTCTAGAATGGCCACTGTCACCTCTGCTGCTGTTTCAATCCCTTCTTTCACCGGTCTTAAGGCAGGCAGTGCCTCCAATGCTAAAGTCAGTGCCAGTGCCAAGGTCTCAGCCTCTCCACTCCCAAGGCTCAGCATCAAGGCCTCAATGAAAGACGTTGGTGCTGCCGTTGTCGCCACCGCTGCTAGCGCAATGATTGCTAGCAATGCTATGGCCATCGACGTCTTGCTTGGAGCTGACGATGGATCATTGGCTTTTGTTCCCAGCGAGTTCTCCATATCCCCTGGTGAAAAGATCGTCTTCAAGAACAATGCCGGATTCCCACACAACATTGTCTTCGACGAGGATTCTATTCCAAGTGGGGTTGATGCGTCAAAAATCTCCATGAGTGAGGAGGATCTCCTCAATGCCAAAGGAGAGACTTTCGAAGTTGCCTTGAGTAACAAAGGCGAATACAGCTTCTACTGTTCTCCTCACCAGGGAGCTGGCATGGTGGGAAAAGTTACCGTTAATTAAGTTTAATTACATGAAGAATCTGTAGGGATCATCTCATGCTTCTCTTCTTATTTTTTGGAAGATAGTAGAGTTTATAAATCTTAATGGTGGGAATGAGAGAATATATGGGGTGAACCAATATTGTATAATGCCTTTCAATTTTAATCAACATTATTGTAGTTTTTGTGATTCAAATTTCATCAGTCTAATCTTTTTATTCATAATCCTATTAAATAAATTCAAAATTGGTAGCCCACAGAAAATTGGCACAGCTGACCTAGACGTTGCTTGAATCAGTATAAGCTGCAAAGTAAAACCACATGAAACGGATAACAAAACTGAAACCCTGAAACCTATGTAGTTAATGCATCGGGAAGGTTTGTACGGGCTCCAAGCACCTTGCCACCAACATCCGGGAAAGTCTCTTGCCCTGGCAAAGGGCTTACCTTGCCATTGCCATCAACCTCCACAGGGTATTTAAGAAGATGTCCTTGCAATAGTGTAAAATCCTCCGCCGTGAACTTCTTCCAGTTATCTTCAGCGATTTTGTTCACGCTCTTGACACAATCCAAACTTCCAGGCTCTTTAAACAAGTTATCAACCAGCCCCAAATGTTCTGCCCAGAGAGACATTCGGTACCCATATACCTGAAGACACATCAACTAGCTTGATCAGCTAACCAAGGTTAAAATTCTTACAAAAGCATATCCAATGAGAATATGTTCAATGACAGGTTTATTGACTTGGCCTCCTCTGGGATATCCTAGAATGAAGGCAATAAAACTGAAGGACTATAAATGATTTAAGGTTTAAACTACTACAATTAAGGTATAAACCTGGCCTAGTGGATGTCTCTTCTTAAATGATTTAAGGTTTAAACTACTATAATGAAGGTATAAACCTGGCCTAGTGGATGTCTCTTCTTATTGCTCCACGTATGATGAGGCTGATATGCGCCCATTGCTATCTCAGTATCTCTTGAACCGGCCATAGATCGTTCGTTAATATTGGCAGATCCCAGTATTATGTACTCGTCATCTACTATCATTCCCTTTGCATGTACGTAAACCATAAACCGTTGAAATTTTTGAGACATGGAAACCTGAAAAATGGTCAGAGCAAAATTATTAAGACCCAAAAGGAATATATATGACGCCTTCAAATTTGCAAGTAAAATCCACAATGCATTCCAAAGAAGTACAAGGAAAGATGCAACTAATGAAGAAGATCAGATATCCATCATGCAGACCATCCATAGAATTAACCCTTAATTAGCTGGTAGTTCCGGTTATCCCTCAGTAAACCTTAATTAAGATCCAAGGCAGTAGATGGAATGCTGAGGCTTCTCGATCCAGAAAAATAAACAGTAATCACAAAATGAAATTTTGAATCATGACCGTCAAAAATTTAGCAACATGCCACACTAAAGCTAAGTTATAAGCATGTAGTAACAGAAAATTGGTCTAATCAGTAGGGAACTTTCCTTGTATTCCAGGGTATCCTACTTGACTAAGCTACAAGGTTCCTGGACTATATTAAGTCGGAACGTTCCCCATTTAATGGACACCGAACAATCCTTTTTTCATCAGAAGTTTATATCTTCTTATAAAATAATGTCTAATAATTAGATAATTGGAAAGTAAGTTCCATTTAGTACTGTTACCGTCTGGTCGCAAGACTTGTCTGAACCTGGCACTTGTTCCCTATTACCAAGACAGTAGAAATTTAGGTAGTCTTGTGGATGTGAATTCTCAAGATTCATGGATTTCAACTCTTTTGCTATCACTTCATACATCATTTGCATCGTCTGTCCCTGGAACATAAAAAAACACATTATCACATGGTTAAAATACACAATAAAAATAAAGCAGGTCACGATTTCTCCTCGTGGAAATAAAACTTATGACTGCCATATATGATTCAAGAAATTAACCACAGCAAAATATGGAGATTTGTAGAATTGCCTTTACCACCAGAAAGCATAGCACCATAGCAGCTAAAAATGCAATAAGAAATACAAAATGTTTATCCGGAACAGTCTCCATACCAAGCAACGCAAATGTGGTAGACTTTCAAATATCCAAAATGTTCAGGTTATTTTTTCCTCAAAATGCGAGTTAAAAACAGATGAGAATTCTTTTTGGATCTTCCTCTCCACACTTGCAGTGTTCTCAACTTGCACTCAATGAAGTCACAAATTTTTTATGTTAAATTACCTGCCAAAAGAGAATTTCTTGTACAGAGGCAGAAGTGGGAGCACCCTCAGGCCACATTGGTATCACAACATAAACAGCGAATCTCTCCTTTGCTCTTATTTTACTTGCTATCTTCAATGCCAACTCCATAGGAATTAAATTTTCAGCACCTAATCATACCAAAACATGATTAAAATAAAAGTAAAAGTGCCCTTTCATTAAAATTTCTGAGGCAGATATGAAAGTCAAATACATAATAGGAATTACTATGATCTAGACCCTAAATCATAAGCTAAAATGTTTTTAAAGCCAGGTTTATCAGTTTATGAAAGCAGACATATGCTTCTGTCAGAGTTTATATTCACAGTAGAGATGAGGTGATCTGTTTAAGCAACCATGTTTTTGTTCTTATGCGAAAAGTATCTTCAGACGATGAAATAACCTGCATTTTTATATTCTGACCACGCAAACGATGACCCAAGGAAATATTGATTCTCAATATATATGAAGTGCTGGGCCAATCTGATTGCCTGAACATATGCTGTCTGAATGCTCTTGTCAATGACCATATTTTTAGCACAAACAAGGTTCTGCAACAAAAGGATGGGATAGAATTAGTGAATTATGGTAATGTCAAAATTCAAATGTGTTAAAGATCATGCCCAATCAACAGAAAGGCCATGTACTCAATTTTTTTTCAGTCTACAGAAATTTAACCTGCTTTTCAGCTCGATAAACATCTTTGGGAAATCCTTTCAAAGATCCCGAATCTATAGATCGGAAAACCTGTCAATTCAGTAGAGCCACTGATGATTATTTAATTTGACATAGACTGTTTTAAATGTACAAAAGCTTTGCAAAGGAAAGTGCATGCTAATGAACCTGAACATGCCAGTTTTCAGGATCATCTTCATTGGACACCCATAATTTAGGATCATCACTGGGGACTGATGGGGAAGGACCATGTATCCATGAGATCCGTTCTAACTTTATTAATGAATCGTCGCGCCAAGGCGTTGACCTTTTAAAACTTCGTCCAAACTCTGACCATTTTGAGGCTTTCCTCCATCGCTGCTCAAAATTAGTAAGCACATCATATGCAGCAGGCCCTTCGATTTTGCAATGCAAATCATGCCATGGCTGCCTTGGGCCCATTGTTCCTGCCTATCATTTAAAAAACAAACAAGGTAAATAGATAGTTTACTCTGCAAGAGCCAGTGATCTGGAAGAGCATGCTAAACATAAACCCTGAACATGAATATTCATCGCAGTGTAAGAACATAGTTATTTTTGTCAGAGAAATTGAATACTCACGGGAAATGTTGGATTATGATAATCATCCTGAAATACAGTGTCGAGATCCTGAAATAACCGATGTTCAGGTGTATCATAGCGGCCATCACAAAGATCTAGACCCCCTATAAAAGCAGTTATCTTCCGGTTGTTTCCAGATGCCTGTGCATCCACAATTACACATTTCTGATGATGTGTATAGAGGGTCCCAACAACCTGAAAAGAGATGTCATGATAAAGCTGTCAGCAAAGATACTGTTTGATCAGAAGAAATAGACTGAAATCTATGGATGTTAAACTTATAGAGGCAGTTCCAGTTAATTTCACGCATCAACAACATCAAAGAAATATATGCTTGATTAGATAATGTTATGATAACATCCTTTCCCATTTTGCAGTAATATTGACAATGATAGACATTACATAGACAACAGATATCGGTCAAGAATCACCTGGCTAAAGAATGAACCAGGCTTTTATTGTATAGTCAAACAATTTAGACATTTTGATACTCTCTGTCTAAATTTGAAAATTTGTTAATAATTCACTCTGAATTGCACAATGAAAAAAAAAACAGGTATGCTCAAGTAAGTTTTCCATCTCTGGTAAACCTATTTTCCTTTGGGCCCTTAAAAAAAATTAAGAAACAAGAGAAAGAAGCATGATCAAAGATGTGGCTAGAAATATTCCCGTCTAAGCCCAGAAACACAGCAAACCACCACACAGAGATGAGTAAGTAGTTCTAGCAATCAAAACAATCACAGTGTTTATAATTATTCATTGATGAACAAAATGATGGAACAGTAAGTGGAACACTAAGCATGCCTGCTGCTTGAAAAAGCTGAGCTTACTGCCTGGATAACGCGGCGACAGTACACAATTCACTGAAGAATGCTTGAAAAACTTCCGCGTCTCTTCATCATGAGTTTGCATCACTCCAGTCTGCAAGCAACACCCTTTCAACATTAGATTAAGAATCTCAAATCTCAATTGAACCAACGATAACTGAATTATAGAATCACTTTAACCAAAACTTCAGCAATGCACTTAATAAAATTTACCAAACCAGGATTATATGACAAATCCACTATTCATCCAAAAAGAGAAACAAAGTCCACCACACCCCCTAAATAAACATGAAAAGCCAGTTGAACTACAAGCAATTAATGTCAAGTATACATCATGTGTCCAATTTAAGCAAGAATCCAGTAGGCACAAAGAGTACAGCAAACTGATAATTTACTTCCCATCAACAGCCCTATTATAAAACAATCAATTACAAACCAGAATCAAAGAGTATAAAACTTCAAACCTTTTTCCCATCAAACACCAACTATGAACAGACAAAAAGAAATCCAAACTCAAGAATGCCAGAACACGTATCAAATTCCAAATTTAGCAAGATTCTAGTAGTATTCAAATCCCAGTACCAAGTATCACTATCACCAATTATTTCTGTCTTTTCCCATCAGGACCTCATCATAAACATCAATTAAAACGAGAATCCAAGAACACATTTTTCTCATTAAAATAAATAAATTAAACAGTCAATTAAAAACCCAAATCCAAGAATGAACACATACCGTGCGAATAAAAAACTTGTTATGAGAAGTCTTATCATCCCAAACCAGCAACAGAACTCTCACACCTTCTTGTGATTTATACTTGAGCAATTCTCCCAAATTCAAATCCCCACCTCTCGGCAATGGTTTTGAAGGCTCCCTCACCAATCTTACCTTATGATAAATCGACCAACCAACTATATAAACCAAATGATGTGCTTCTACTATAGCATGACATATATCCTCCCAGCATTTCTCATGCCTGAACAAATTCCCATTCTCTAATTCAATCTCCGGCAAGCTCGAATCCGGCACATGCGCGTCCTGATAAAGGGTAACATTCCCTCCATGCCTCACCGGAAAATAACAATTTTCAACCCCGAGTTTATTATCAATCTGCTCACATTTCGTAAATTTCATCTCGACGTGAAGGGCACATCCAGTTTTTGGCGGTTTTCCGTACAATCCGATTATGGGAAACCAATCCTTGATCGTTTCACCTGACAAGATCTTCTCTACTTCAACACTTGCTATCCCTATAAACTCAGCACCGAACATGTCATCATCTTTCACGTAAAATTCAATCTTTTCAGCCGGGTGAGCCAAAGGAATCTTGAAGTGTTCGTTCCATATCGGATTTTGATTGTTCGAAATCACGCGCGTGCGGGCGACTCTTGCGCCCGATACCCCAACCATAACGTATGGGTCACTTGTAATGATCTTGTGGCGGCGGTGTTGCTGTTCTTTTCTCTCTTTGGAGCATGGATCCCGACACGAGTCAAATACAGTAAAACATCGACGAAGACGGTCTGATACTAAATCCATGTTTGGTAACCTTCGAGCTTCGATTATTCTTAAATCAAGGTCTCCATGGAGAATCGATGTTGCTGTCTTCGGATTATCGTCTGCTGCTTCCATTCTGAAAGAACTGAAAAACCTTCCCGAGGAATGTTGGGCACTAAAGTAAATGTAACTATAGTAACCGTGTTATCGTGGAATATTCCTCGGTTTCTCCGGCGAAGCCAAACAGGGCTTAAACTGATGGCTTGTAGAGTGCAGAAAGAAACGGAGGAGAAAATTTGGGAGCAGGGTCAGTTGCCTTAGCAGATTGTGACACGTGGATGATATTAATCGCCGTGTTTGTGTTAAACTCTTTAAATAATAATCTAGCTTACAGTAGAAAGTTAATTAGATGGTGTCATGTCATGATTGAGTTCTATAAAGTTGGTGTTGAATGTTATCCGAAGACGGAAGCAATCAAGATAAAGAAAATATATTTCTAATTTTTTTTATCTTAAATAATAAAGATTTATTTTAAAAATAATTTTATTTTATATTTTTTAATCATTCTATTAAAATACCATTATAGCCCTTTTATTTATACCAGCCTGATGTCTAATGCATACGGCTAAAGGAAAAATTGAATTCGGTTTGCTAAAAAATTAGTGATTCATCATTTCCTGTTGTCATTAGATATAATTGAATCGGAGGTGGATGATGCGTTCTTAAATTATAAATTTAATAATAAATATCTTTTAATTTGAATCTAAAGAGAATCTTTTTTATAAATATATTGATGTGGTATAATTGATATTTCCAGTGTTTTATTTTATATTTTTTAAAACAATATCTATCGGAATGGGTTTTTTTCCTAATAAAAAAATGTTGAAGATAGATTTTATTTTTATTTTTTTAACTCGAGTTGTCTGAGTTAGTTTATACATATTACAACTAATTTTTAAATTCACTAAATATCCTGCAACCCAATAAATATATAAAGCAACGTAAAAATGAAGGCATGTACAATAAAACTTGAACCCAATGCAGGAAAAGAAAACAAGTTTCTTCCACCAGACAACATCAAGTGCCGAAGATAGATTTTACTTGAAGCATGCAGTAGTGGGGGTGATAAATAAATGATGTGGGGACGCCAAGGGAAGCAGGGAGTGGAGGTGACCGTTTGGGTTGATTTTTTTAATTGTGTACATATATTGAAGTTATAAAAAATTTTAAAAAATAATAATTATTATATTTCCAAGCTTAATTGTTTTGTATTATATTTCTATCTGAGGTTGTATACGTTAAAAAAATATATTTGTTATAAAAAATGAAAAATCCAGCTTTTAACAATAATGGCCAACAATCGCTTACAGGGAACAAAACCAGCTTTCTATTTAGCTTAACTTAATAGTATCTGGTTTACACGTCTCCCTTACTTTTTCGTCATTATAATAATAATAGTAGTAGTAATAAATTACATGCCGTCGGTTTGTTAATTTTTGGGTCACCAACATATAGATCGTGATACACACTACACTGTCATCACCTGTCACCAATGACTTCCAGGATGTAAGCTCCGGCATCGTGCTGTCTTCTCTTGTGAAGGTTCTTGTCTAGAGAAGAAGTGGTTTAGAGCATACATTTGGTCACTGGGCCAATGTAGCTAGACTAGACTCAGGGTTCCAGAACTTCTAATCTCGGTTTCTAGTGCTTAATTCCCAGCAAGCATGGGAGGTTTTGTAGATAAAAATAAATACTAGGGCACAGCTTAAAACCAGAAAAGCCATGGCTGTCTTTTGAGTAACCATTTTCATGTCTAGGCATCCACGTAGTTGGAATTACAGACCTTCTCATTTGCAATGGGAGGAGCGATCCTTATCATGAGACTCTGGATGAAGGCTATCATCTACATAAAATTGTCAAGAAGCATGGAAATTGTCAGCAAATAATTAAGATTTTGTTTAATAGCAAAGATACAAAGCTAACAGGGTCCGGCGAGGATGCTTCGTTTTGGGAATGCTGGGGCCAACTGCGCGGTTGTCCACATTCCCAAACGGGTTCTGAATTGCATATAATCCTCTTACTGAAATGTATCAGCAGTTGAAAACAATGTAAAAGCGCTTACCGATGCAAATCCGACGCACATAATACTGAAACCAGGGAAGTGGAATGGTGCCCTTTCAGAGAGAAATAAAGCTGGAAAACAATTTGACTTTATTAGTTTCGATTTACTTGTAGGCCTGGTAATAATTTCTTAAGAAAATGAAATCCCACTCACCTGTTAAAGGAGAGAAAAGCAAGGGAGAAATGACATTAGCAAAGGAGCTTATACCAGAAATGCACCCTTGAGCCTTCCCCTAAAAAGAAAAGGACGATGATCAGCATCAGAGGCACTCCAGACAAGTGAGGCGACCTTGCAAACAGAATCTATATGCTAATAAGAGGACACTTGACGTGTCATGAACTGAAGGGTGTCTAATATGAACTGCAAGACGACTCCATTTGTTGCTTAACTCGCTTTCTCTCCTGTCAAGGCATAGCCTACCAACTAATATCTTGAAAGACCAGTAAGAATGGTACCTGCTCACAGGATCCAACTTGCTTAGACACAATGCTCCGCATCTGCAATTCGATTTTGAAACATTATTTAGAGAATTCTGTTACTTAAACGATGACAAACTTCATAAAAACAAACAAAGCTAGAACTTACACATGGTTGTGAAAAGACAATCAGAACGGAGAACATGGCAGCAACGTAAGGTACCTATAAGAATCGGCTAAGAAGTTAGCAATGTCAAGACATGTGACAAGCATTAGATAAAGCATATGCCAGAAACAATGAATGATATTGAAAAGCCTACTGAATCGTAAAAATAAAAAGCATCCGAAAACAAAAGGAAAGAAGCTTGCTCTTGCTAGTTAAGTTTCAAAAAAAAGTACCCAGAAGGTCCACGCAATGCTGTAAAGAAACACCTGCATCCAATGCCATAAGTGAATCAGTAACACGAACTGGCTTAAAGGTTGCTGTGACTAATAGACTGAACAACTAGTTAAGGACATTCTTCCGGTCCAAATAACAGTTGGGCTGAAGTCAAATTATATAGAATGGAAGGTGCTTACATGTACACATGTAAAAAAAAGCCCTACTGCAAGCAGCCTTGCTTCTCCTAGAGCAGGAGCCAGTATAGGCATAAGAACCAACTGCAAGTTGTTGAGCAATGACTTTTCAGATCAACAGAAAAGATATCAATATATACATACGCCCTATGCGAAACAAATGACAGAGAATGTCATAAAAACTGAAACTAAATAATGTAAGAAATACCTGTGAAAGAGTCCCTGCAATTCCAGTAATTACCATCAAGTCAGCAAATTGGTCCTTGTTAAAGTGAAATCGTGCCTTCAAATAATACTGCAAAGAAAAAGTCACCACTAACGAAGAGCAAAACAAACACGGTAAGCCTAATTCGTGTGTTTAGGAAGGTACCAGTAACGAAGCATGAAGACCAACTTCCGCGAGACTGTAGAAAAATGCGACAACGGCAGCTTGCGAAAGCGTCACGCTGCAAGTAAGCACTATACATATTAATATCTGCGACAATAGCAGCTCAGAAAAAAATGTCTGTTGTAGGTAAAGTTAAGCACTTGTTACAAATAGAAAGCCATATTCATCACAGAATTGAAGTATCAGTAGACAAAATTTCGACTCGGAGGGAAGGAACCACTAACCTGCTTTTAAGCAAGCAGAGCATATCCTCCAAGGAAGGCGCTGATTTAAAAATCTGCACATTTTTACTTGGAATCTCATTTGTAGCATAATCTTTTCCTTTTCCTTTCGGTTTCCCATTAGAAGTTAATATTGGAGCCGTTAGTTGTTCATCAATGATGGAATCCTGGAGAAAAAATCTCATGTACACTAGAGATGCGATTGCTACCGAGGCAGAAACCTGATAAAAAAAATTGGATTGGTGATAAAAGAATGTTAAGAAACGAAAACGGAGGCGAGGAGGGAGAGAGGTTGCACGTTCCATATACCTGGAAGGTGGAGGCGGTGGAGAGGAAACGAGTGGAAAGGTTTCCGCATACGAAAGCGGAGGACGCAATGCCTGAAAGAATCCCAAACGCGGATGCTCGCCGGCCCTCAGGAACATTGTCTGCCTGTAGTTTAAGATAAGTCTCGTTAAGACAGTATCCGGTGCTGATCATACCAGCAGATAAACTAATGCCATCCATCTCAAGTTTTCCGTATAGGATCAACCATTTGTTAGCCAGTGTCTATGACTGATTCCGACAAATAGCAGCACTGCCGTAGCAAATAATCGGAGCCCTTTTGCCTTGTAACATTGAGCCTTGAAATGAAAACACCATGGCAAATTGAGCAAAAATATTTATACTTTCTATTTTTTATATTTGAGCAAAAATATAAATGCTCAAATATAAAAAATAAAAAGTATAAATATTTCGAATTGTTGTTATCACAGGAAAGAAAAGAAAGGGTATTTACCACATAGGCGAGGGCAAGGCATGGGACGCTTCCCTCGCAGACCATGGCAATGAGAGTCTTGACGACATAGTACGCGTAAAAGAAGTTCCTCGTTCTGCTGTAGGCCAATATGGCTGCAATAAATATTTTAATATCTGGTGAAGTACAATTCCTGCAATATTTTCTACGAGAATTATTGAGGGAAGTTTATAATTGTGTTACAAACCGGTGTTTTTTTTTTAAATATTTGTTATATATTTTTATACTGTTTTAACGTGCGGATATAAAAATAATTTTAAAAAAATAAAAAATATATATTTTAATATATCTTCACAAAAAAACAATTTAAAAAGGGCACAAGTAAACAGAGCTGAAAGTTACTACAGGGACTAAGTTTACTTATTGAAATTTGACAGTAGATAAACCCCTTCATCTTTCTGGTTGATGGGGGAAGAAAAACAGAGCAGGAAATGCTTACCTGAGGGAACTATTACAAGACTCAATGGAACGGTAAGCAAAGCTTTCCGGCCATACTTGTCCGACATATTCCCTATTAAAGGCATCATCACCAACGTTCCAAGCCCTATGATCTGCATAAAACAAACCTTCTTTATTGATTACGACAGATTCTTTACTTCCACTCTGAATGCATGTTTTTGTCTTTATAGTTCATCAAACAAACATTCCGAGCACCCAATCTTGCTTCTTTCTTCGAAAAGATAAAAGAGATGTGCTGCCATAACCACGATGATCTTTAGTGGGCCAAAGTGGCCACCTAAGATCGTATGGTATGATAGTGTAAAAAAAGCAGACAAGGAGGAGTTGTAAATAAAAAGAAGTGAGTTTTTGTATGTAGACATGCGTCACTGTTGACTCTTCTCAAGAACAGGGTCTAGTTGTTAAGAGTATAATTTTACTATGAAGTTTCAAGTTTATATTTTATAAATCTATATAAAAAAGGAAAAATGTTTCAATTTTACAAAGTTAAGATAAGATTTAAAAAAAAAAAGAAGAAGGGTATTTATAGTCCAAAGATATAGAATCTTTAAAAAAATTTTTATTAAATATGAAGATATTTGCAGGATCTTATAAAATATAGAATTTATTATAAAAATAATTTACATAAAGGATGTCACTCTTTGACTAAAGGGTGACCATGTCGTCGGCGGTGATATTTGTGGATAAGAAGACACCTGTAACTTTTTTTTTCGATAACGACAACACTTACAATCTTGAAAGAGCTCAAAAGACATTTCATAGTGACACCCAGGGAAGTTTCGTTTCAAGAGGTTGGTATAATTTAGTTTATGTCATAGACGATGCAGACCGAAGCCTGAAACTTTTTCATAATATTCTCTCGACACGCAAATGTACATTAACGGCTGGGGTCACCATGGATGTTGAGAAGGAGTAGAGAAAGTGAGTCAAGAACAGATGATTCAATGCCGACAGTCTTTCCATCTCTCTCTTCTTTGCTCTCAAAACATAAAGAAAGAACTACCTAAAGCAAAAGCTTCGTGACAAAACCTATAAAAAGCATGCTCTTAAAGCACGGCCAATATAACGCCTACATGTATATAACCTGGAAAAAAAGGTGTCTTGTGTTTAGGCTTTAGGGATCTGGCATTTAAAGCTCACTCTCGTAGCTAACCGTTTGGGAGGTAGCGGGTGTCAAATTCACTGCTGTAAACACCAGCACTTGACAGCAAAACCATCACCATTCCAGAAATAATTAGTTCAAAGAAATCAGCAGCACTTTAAAGGCTCCATTATTTCTACCTCTTCTTGTCTTGATTTTGCCATAACTGAAGAGTGATGACCAGTGGCAGTCTAAAGACTTCATCATGCCTTACAACTTTTTAAGAGGCTGTTAATTTGGTACACCTTAAGATTTTTCTAGACATGGGAGTTTTGAGTGAGCCCATTTTAGATTTAGTTGCTGATGGTTCAGTCCAGCAAGATTTTTGCTTGGGCTTCTGGTCATCTTAAGTTAAGATGGTAACACTAAAGTTGACTGTATCAACCCAAATTAACAGAGAGAGTGAAAAAGTGGGGTGCAAGTAGCGGTTGGCAGTTTCTCCACATATTGTAGCAATTACATCCAAAATGCTTATCTGCTGAAACTGAAAGGAAATTTCCTATAGGATTGGGGGGACAGAGGACAGCCAGTCCTCTGCCTGTTAAAGGTCTATACTCTACTGTGGCCTCGTGATACTGGATTTTGGATTCAAGAAGAATAATATATGCTTGACACCTCAACCACAATTTCAAGGTCTTAACTTGAACAAAGTACTAGTTATGCCTGCAAGTGATTGATGGGCAAACAAATAAGATATTGTTTTCTAAGAGCCCAGGGTCACTTAATCCTGTTGCATATGTAACAAAGAACAGAATCATGCATGGTGACCTTGAACTGCAGAGAAACGATGAATGCATGTGGAATGCTGGGAGAAAACCGAAATATGGTGTAACAGAACATACCGCTTGTTGGAATCCTGTTAGGTAAATGGCCAGTGAACACTCATCTCTTCCGGGGCATAAGGCAGACATTGTAACATCAGTGATGGCAGGGATTACCATAACTGCTGAGAAATTATGCAGAAATATTGTAATGAAGAGATGACTTAAACCTGACAACGTTTTCATTTCTCACTCTCTGATCTCTCAACAACAACAACAACCGAAGTGAGACTAGGAAGGGAAGGAGCAAAAGAAAGAAACCCACTCCCTACCGATAGAGCCTACAAGTGACACTCACAGAGGCAAAGGACTTTCTTTTAATGAGAGTGAATCACACACGTGTTTATATTTGTAGGAGTAAGTGAAGTTTTATTCCACTATGGTAAAAACATTAGTGTAACAAAATTTTGAAAATTTTAATAAAGGCTGGATTTATAAGGATAAAAACATTCACAGAGTTACTATGATGCATCTTATAATTTATTATCTTGAAATTAGTGAATATCCTGCGACGTAAAAAATAGAAAAAATAAAAACAGAGAAGATATGTCTTTATATGTTTTTTTTTATAATTATAAAAAAATCTCTTAAAAACTACTATTGTACGGGTATATTTAATTTAGGCTGTTGTTCTTATTTTTTCATCCGAATAAGTTTTGTCCCTGTTGTTTTTTTTTTAGATACTAACCACACACTTTCTAAATTTAAACTCAAAATCTCTTAAAAAATGAAAAATATTAATATTAATTGAACTAGTATAAATCAATTTCATCTAAAATTACATAAAGTTATAAAAGAGGTAATCTACAAGTTAAAAATTGTGCTCGTTCCTTCTTCTTTTTTTCTCTATCAAGAATTCAATGTGTAAGTTATACAGACAGAGACACTGTTCTTTCAGATTTTTCAAGGGATAAGTAAAAGTAAAGTGTGACAATGATCTGGTGAATGATGGTTGCTTGCAAGTTCATGCAAGAAAAAAACCCCAATCTTTCAATTCAGGATTCCACCTCGGATGGCGCAGGGGAGCAGTTGCGCAATGAAGTGTGCAAGTTAGTTTCGCATGGCTCACTAATAGTTTTTTATGCCGAAATACATGTTAATGATGTTTTTTTATTTTTTAAAAATTATTTTTAACATCAACACATCAAAACGATTCAAAAAATACAAACCGCACTCAATTTTAGCAAAAAAAAAAATTCAAAATTTAACGAAACGCAGGTTGAAATGTACAGCCAAACAGGCTCTAAGATAGGTTGCAGACAGGAGTGCTGGCAAACCAGAATGGGTCGAGGATGTATAAAGAAGGTAAACTTTCCTGGATCAGAAACCTGTGACAGAGATTGTTGTTTTTTTTTACCAGAAACATGCTGTAGAGTTTGTCGTTTATACTTATTAGTAGTTTGGATTGTGATCCCTTCAAGTTCAAGTTTTAGGTTTTTTAGTTAATCATGTTGGCTTAACATCGAGTGTCACTTGTCGAGTTTGCTGTGATCGAAAAAAATATAGAGCTCGGAAACACCTCCAGGCTCTAGCATGCTAACGAATAATGTGGCAATGGCCCATCCCTCGTCCTCTTGGGCAAGATTTACCTGTAATGGTGAGTGTTCCACTTTAGTCCTTATATATTTTAATTTTTCATATATTTGTCCCCCTTAGTTTTCTTGTTTTACCCATGAAAAAAACTCTCTCTCTCTCTACAAATATTTCTAACCTGCGTTGGTCCACGAAGCATTTTGGAGCATTTATTGAATGATAATAAGGCTGAGAAAATTAATTGAATTATCTAGAATATTCATGAAATTAATTAAACTAAATGGTTTTTCTGAATAAATGGTTTGGTTCCATTTCAATTTTAGAAATCTAAATCTAAATGAAAAACTCACCAACAACTAAATATTCATTATAAACTAAAAACTCATTAAATCAATCAAAAATAGCTCAACTAAAATGTCCACGAGTAAACATAAGATCAAACCGGCTTGGTTCATTTCAAAATTTTCTAAAAAAAATTAGTTGGTTGAGTTTTTTAATCCAAATCGAATTGTTAGAATCGATCCTCACCTCTATGTAATAAAAATGTTTTAGATGTCAAAATTGTTTGTTTGTTCGTAGTAATAAAAATGTTTTAAACACCAATCGTACTCACTCGTTTTCTATTGGTATTATTTAATTTCAGAAAACTGTTCGTTTTCTATCCCTCGGAAGATTTGCATGTAACCGCAGGACTTTTCACTCTTTTGTTAGATATATATCTGGGCCGAATGTTGTGTATGGCATTGCAGGCCTGCTGACACCTTGTTTTCCAGTGACGAAAGGCTCTCATCAGCGTCTAGGCTCTTTGAAATTACCCGCCGGAGTGTAAATATACGGCCACTAAAATTTGATCATTGCCTTGACTTCTTGAAATGCATCGCTACAGGTTTAAGAAATTAAGAATGCCAAAGATTTCTGTGATGCTCTCAAAAGACAGCTACAAGAGCAGGGGTTCCATACTTCCTTGGAGTCAACATCAGACTGCCATCAAATCAAGCACTTCTGGTATTAATTATGATCGTTTTCAAGCCTTGTCAGCATGGAGGATAAGTCGAGGAAACCAGTGTTTGGTGGCCCTGATCTTTCTCCGATCAGGGTGCTGGAATACAAGCCAATCCCTTGATTATCGCTTGTTACGTTTTGTTCATGACCATAATTTTGTTACCCTGAGCAGCCATTAATGGAGGTATGTAGCTCCTGTGATCCCTGGTAAAATTAACGTAGACCCTCTAGTGTTCCTTATAACATGTGCACTACGTTTGTTAAATCCTGCGGTGTTCCTCGTAGCAGGCAGTATCAAAGCCACTCTGCTCGAACATGGTGTTAGAACTTTCATTTAAAAAAGAAATCTAGCAAAAGAAAGGAAAGCTTGTGTTTGATCTTCCTACATGGGATAGAGTATTTCTTGTTACCTCAATTTTTTGTATAATTACAAACTTAATTAAGCGAAAAACGCAACGACACAAGGCCCCATTTCTTGGGGGAGGAAAAAATACAGGAAGACAAGACTTTCGTGCTTCAAAACATGAATGTCTCTTGTCCATACACTAATTTATACATCCAATAATTCATTGATTGAATCTCATAAATACTTTCAAAAAGCAGCCGTGTGGGATCGACTGGATGCATGAGATGAATTTCCTAACAATCCTCCATGGTTGTACTTTAGTTATTTTGTAATTTTAGAGAATGTTTCTCAAAAAATGACAACATTATGTAACATATTAAATTATAACACTTCGTGTGACTCAATCTAATCACATTATTACACAAACTCGTACCAATTAGATGATTTTAGTACACAAAAATCTCATCCATCAAATAATGTCAGCAACGTTCGAGAGTAATGCAAATTCAGGATCTTTATAATTAGCTCGTACCATTTCATGAAAAAGACAGTGAACTTGTAGTAATGTCATGAATAGAATTGAGGAAACACCCAAGAATTTGCAAGAGAGGAAAAGGCAAGGAGGATTCAGATTCAAAGGCAACAAAGGTATCTTTTTGGGACCGATCTTTTTCGTGAAAGGAAACTGCGAAGGGGCAAAGGAGAATACATCATTTCAAAAAGAAGCTTCCTCGTTAGTTCCGAGCAACTCCCACTGTCCATTTGGAATTTACTATAGGCCATAAAACTACATATAGCTACATGTGATTCTTTTAATATGTTTAGAAACACGAAGTAAATAGTGTTTTTTTTTTATTTTGAATTTTGTTTTTTATTAAAATTTATTTTTTTTATATTTTTAAATTGTTTTGATGTACTAATATTAAAAATAATTTTTTAAAAATAAAAAAAATATTATTTTAATGTATTTCTAAAAAAAATTATAATCACCGCCATAATTCCAAAAAGATTGATAACAATATATGTCTTAGGTTTATCTAATAACATGTCATTATGTTTCGAGATCAATGTATGTCTTGGGTTTACCTGTTTTTTTATTTCATTCATGCATATGAAAAGGACTTTTTACTAAGAAATATTATTTAATATTAATGCTTGTAAATGATACTCTCTCTCATTGATGTATGTGTAAAAAATATGTCCCTCGTAAATTCAATCATGATAAAATTACTCTTTAGCTTTTACACTCAAGAAATAAACAAGATTTAAGGGCTATAAATACCTCTTAAATTATCCAGATAAAATATTCAAGTTCTTTGTATTAAAAAAAACATTGATTCAACACATGAACATTTTATTCTTAGAATTTAATGCTCTCTTACATATTTATTACTTTTTTCTCTTTATAAAATTATTGATTTTATTATTAGAGAAAACTCAAATTCTGCAAAAAAAAAAAATTGCATATCAGAGACATTAATCAATATAGTTTTCTTTACATTATAAAAAAGAGTTATTTGAAAAGTCACTTAATTATTCCATAATCCAACCACTAAAAACACGTTATTCTATAATCATATCTTATTTCAAAACACCATCACACCTGGTAGATTATTTCAATTTTCAATCAATTTTGATGGCATGTGTCACGTCTATAAATTAACTAAGATGTTAATTAGAGATGCCCGGAAAATAAAATAAATATACAACATAAACGCACCTCACCCAGGCTAACAACTTGGATCCATAAGTTAATTTTCTATTTTTTAAATATCTTATTTCTTTTTCTTTTGAATTTCTTGCAAAGTTATTAAACTATAAATAAGAATTAAACTAAAAATTTAATAAATTAATTCGAATCAATATAAAATTATTTTATTTTATTTTATTTTGAAAAAATTAAAATAATATTATTTTAAAATTTATTTAAATTATATTATACTTTAACTAAATCAAGCAGGTTGTGTATTAACCCAGCAGATAAATATGGTATAGCAAACAAATTTATACTCAATTAGATTTAAAATCCAATACGAAAGAAATCCTAGATCAGGAGATCAGCCATTAACTCGTGCTGTAGTATTTGTTCCATGTTATGTGGATTGTCCACGTGTCGATGTGGTGAGCTGGACAACAGCTCGACGAGACAGAACATTCAGCCACAGCTGTTAAGAGAAACACAAGATCCGAAAACACAAAACACATGACAATGTAGTCGCTAGAAAACCATCGACAGTATTTTTAAAGCAAAGCAACCCAGAATTGACAACAAAACAGAGTATATTTTGCAATTAACAATGTCAAGCATGTTATGCAGGCACGTGAGAAAAGGCAAGGCAATTGCAAAGATTCTGTGAGGCGCATCTTTGCTTCAGTCGCTTAGGAAATATCGGCAGTATTTTATTTCTGAAACAACAATATTGTAAAACAAATCTCAACGTAGTCATGTGTTTCTGCATAAACACCACCACGGAAAATTTTACCAGTGAAAGGTGAGCATTAAATAACTATTATTTATTTTTTAAATTTATTTTTTAAAAAATAGATACACAAAAATATAAAAAAAATAAATAAATCATTAAAAATAATAATAATATCTTCATATATATTTTTTCCTCTTTATATGCGTTTCTTTCTTCAATATAGGATAACAAAGTAACTATGCTAGCGTTTGGTTACAGTTTTAAAATAAACATAAACAGTTGAGACATAAATATATTTGGTTTCATAGACAGAGATAGAGACATGAAAATATTCTATTTCTGGAATAATTTTAGAGTAAATTTATATATTTTCAAAATATAAGGTGTAGAGAAAACATGTCTCTATAGATAATATTTTTTATTTTTAAAATATTTTTAAAAACAATTCTCAATTCTGAAATTATATAATTAAGATATGTAAAGATAAAAATGATTATTATAATAGTATTAAAATCAAACAATATGGTTGATATGGGCAAAGCCTAGGTCACTAGTCAAGGCTCAGGTCACGAATCAGATTAACCTGAGTCGGGATAAAAATAAAAATAATTATTATCGTAGTTTTAAAACTTAATTCAGGGATCGACCTGGGGCAAGATCTGGGTCACGACTGGGGTTGACTGTTATTCATGTCAATATAAGAACAAAATAATTATTATTATAGTTTTAAAACTTGACTCTGTGTAAAATCAGGGTCATTTGTCATGAAAGTCAACCCGTGTTGATTCGGATCACCATAGAATAAAAGTGGTTACATCATGGTTCAAGAGCTTGACTCGAGGGCCAACTCGAGTTCACCCATGTCAACGCATGGATGAAATTTGTTATTTTCATACTTTTAAAACTCAACTTGGATATCGACTAAAACAAGGTTTAGGTCACGAGTAGGGAGATCAACATGGGTTGACCCAAGTCAACATATGGATAAAAGTAATTATTATCATAGTTTTAAAGCTCGACCTGGGAGTCGAGTCGACTCGATGCAGGGTTCACGTCATGGGTCGAGAGAGTTAACCCGAATAAACAAAAAAATAATAATAATAATCAAAACAACCTTGTTTTTACTATTTTTTTCAGAAAAGTCAACATGTCTTTGACACGTGCGTTTATCTCGGTGTTGACTTGGGTTTTTGACCGAGTCGATCATTCCTCTATTTTTTAAAAAACTCGGACTAGTCCAAGCCTTGGGTCAACCTATCAAGTCAGTCTTGGTTTTATAATCACTGTTATTATAATATTATTAATTTTAATACTCAATAACATCTAAAGTAAAAAAAAAAACCAAGTAAATTTGACAACAATACATGTCAGTGATAAAATATTTTTTTTTATATTTTATTATTTTGTCCATGATAATCAAATAAAATACAACGATAATTATTTTATTTTATACATCATTATCAAATATAATTTCATCGATATTTTTTTATCGCGAGACAATAATCAAATCCTACCTAATAAATACTACTAGTTGCTCCAATACATTGTATTGTATTGTTTTAAGGAAAAACAAATAGGGGGAGGAAGGTTCAATATGCTGCTCAAGATATTATTTTTTCTACACTGGTTTATGTATTAATCAAGTTTTTTTTTATATAAAAAATAAGGATATATCATCCATGTTAATCCAATTTATTTAAAAAGTATTGAATTCAAATCATGTTTTAAGATGACTGGTGTGATTTTCATGTATCATTGGACTTCTTTTATAACAAGACAAATAAAAACGTCAGACATTACAAAAATTAAAAAACATAAGTTATTTGAGTACGACATTAATGTGGAATTTAATGATGGTTATCGACAGTCTAACGATCAATGTATATTTTTCTTATCAATTTTATTTAGTATTTGATATCTTTTTTAGTATAAAAAACGATATTGCATCAATGTAGGAATCTGGGTGTATTCAGGATAGAGGTTTGTTTGGTTTTTTTAGTGAATCTATATATATATATATATATATATATATATATACATATATAAATTGTTCTTAGTGAAGTATGTTATACCTTAATAAAAAAAAAACCAATCAAACATTATTACATCTTAATTTCAAATATATTTAGAGCTTAATATTATAATAGTCATTGTTTTTTAAAATATTTTTTTTTAAAAAAATTTATTTATTATATTAATTTATTAAAATAATTTAAAAATATAAAAAAATTAATTTTAAATAAAAAATTAATATTTTTTATATTACTTTTAAAATACAAAAACAAATAACAAGAATTTACATTCTTGAATAAAAAAATATCTCAATGTTTATAAACATGAAAAAAAAAATTTGAATGTAAAGCTGAGACCAAGCAAGAAGGTGACACGTCTTCTGAGGTGAACTGTACAGAGCAGTGTCAGTTGTCAAAGGACAGGGAGAGAAGGAGCCCATGACATCGAAAGCTGTGATCTGTGAAGTATAAACTTCTGCTCGGCAATGTAAATTCAATTCAATTTAAATGATTAATTGAATTTTTATATTTAAGACTCTTTTAATTCTAAAAGGAAATAAACTAGAGGACTCTTTAATTTGGTGACTGATATCTCTTAAAAATAAACTTGAGATCAATATTTAAAAATACTTATATGTTTTTAATTAGGCATATTGAATTGTGGGTGAAGTAAGATAATTTGTATGGTCATATCTTCTTGGTTATTATAATTATGAACTAAGAATTATGTATTTTTCTTGAATTATTAACATTGTTATAGTCATGTATTTAGTAAAATCTATCGAGTTTGAAATTTATTTTATTTAAGTTTAATTATAGTAAAATGTTAGATTTTTTATTGGAATATTTATAGAATTCTTTTCTTAACATTCCAGCGAAAATATTTTGATTGAAAAGTTTTCTTATCAGACATGTAATTTTCATTTTTTTCAACAAGTATTTGTAGGTTTATGTATATATTCTTTAAAATGTATAGATTTTATTTCATTTTAAATAAATACAGGAGCCTCTATAATAGAAAAAATGGATTTACATAATAGCAATAATTTATAAATTAATGGCAAGATGATCAAGATTATTAATTCAATTTATTTCCACATGTGTTCTAAAAAGTATAATTGGATTTAATTATGTAGTTTTGTATTTTATTCTTAACATAAGAATTATAATAAATTATCAATTTAATTTATGGTGTAATGTGAACAGTTTTTTTTTTGAATTGATATGAATATTGACTTAATTAAATTTGATATGATGCCATGAGTCAATTTATAATCTAACAACAACTCTGATATTTTTTTTAATTTTTTTTTCAAAACAATATTGTTTTATTTAAAAAATAATGAAAATTATATTTTTTATACTGACCCAACAACTCCACGATACACGTCTTTAGCTAATTTAGACTCAAGACCGAGTCTAACTCCTATAATTAATGTTTCCAGCAGTTAACTTGCTTACACGTGAACAACAAAAATTGAACGAAAAATAAATAATTGTGGTTTTTGTATTTTTCTCAATGAATGTTTTTTGTGGTTTTTGTATTTAAAATTATCGATTTTTAAAATCAATTACGTCTCTTAACTTATGTTAAAGGCATGTTTAATTATAGTAAATGAAAATGAATCTAAATTTTAATTTTCTTTTACTAGTTTTATTTTTATTTTTTAACTTGAATAAATTTGACTTCCTTAAATAAAACAAAATCCACATAAAGCAAAAAACATCCAAGATCTCATCATCTCACACCCGGATCCACCCGCTTTATATTCTTTGTTTAAAAAATTTGTACAGCTAATAGATCAGAAAAATGCGATGGATAGTAAATTAAGCACTTTCAAATTACAGCTTATCTCAATCTCAATCTAAGAGATTTTTTTAAATATTAATATAATAAAATAATTCGAAAACTTAAAAATAATTAAATTAAAATAAAAAATAAAAAATATTACTTTTTAAATGTTTTTAAAACACAAAAACAAATTTAATAAATTATTAAAGTTACTTACCTTTCCACGTCTTGCTGTTGAATGGTCTCAAACACGAGCAACGCGCGTGCACTCTGGAGTCCACAAGACATAAAAAAACCCTCACAACCACCTTAAAACGTGATAAAGAAAGAGAGGAACGTAGGATCCCCAGATACACACTCAGTCTCACTCTCACTCTCACTCTCACTCTCACTCATGGACTCTCTCGCACTCTTCTGCACAGGAGCTCTCATAGCCGGTGGCATCTACTGGTTCGTTTGCATTCTCGGTCCAGCCGAGCAGAAGGGAAAACGGGCTGTAGATCTCTCCGGTGGCTCCATCTCAGCCGAGAAAGTCCAAGATAACTACAAACAATACTGGTCTTTTTTCCGCAGCCCCAAAGAGATCGAAACAGCCGAAAAAGTCCCTGATTTCGTCGACACTTTCTACAATCTAGTCACCGATATTTACGAGTGGGGATGGGGCCAGTCTTTCCATTTCTCTCCTTCCATCCCTGGAAAGTCCCACCTTGAAGCCACGCGCCTTCACGAAGAGATGGCCGTGGATCTGATTAATGTCAAGCCTGGAGATCGAATCCTGGATGTTGGATGCGGCGTCGGTGGTCCTATGCGTGCTATCGCTGCTCATTCACGCGCTAAGGTGGTCGGTATCACAATCAACGATTATCAAGTGAGTCGTGCGCGTACGCACAACAAGAAAGCTGGGTTAGATTCACTTTGTGAAGTTGTTCAAGGGAATTTCCTTGAGATGCCGTTTCCGGAGAACAGCTTCGACGGAGCTTACTCGATCGAAGCGACATGTCACGCGCCGAAACTAGAAGAGGTTTATGCAGAGATCTTTAGGGTCTTGAAGCCCGGATCTCTTTATGTGTCCTACGAATGGGTCACAACTGATAAGTACAAGTCTTCCGATCCTGAACACGTGGAGGTTATTCAAGGTATTGAAAGAGGTGATGCTCTACCTGGGCTAAGAAACTATTCTGATATTGCAGAGACAGCCAGGAAGGTAGGATTTGAAGTAGTGAAAGAGAAAGACTTGGCTAAACCACCAGCACAACCATGGTGGACCAGGCTTCAGATGGGAAGGATTGCTTACTGGAGGAACCACATTGTTGTAACAATACTTTCTGCTTTGGGGATTGCTCCAAAAGGGACTGTCGATGTTCACGAGATGCTGTTCAAGACAGCTGATTATCTTACTAAGGGTGGTGATACTGGGATTTTCACTCCAATGCACATGATTCTCTGCAGAAAACCTGAGAAGAAGACAGAAGAAACCTCAAATTCTTAGTCTCTAGTCTGATTGGGTAATAATCAAACATTCCCTGGTATTTTTATGTTTCAGCAACTCATGTTCTCCGTCCTTTGTGACTTTCTAGTTCTTTTTTCCTCTTCATTTTAGGGTTTTTTTCCCCTTAATTAAATCCTCTCATCTTTGTATTTTTGTTCTTAAATTTCGTGGCTGGATCTTTGTTTTTTTTCTACTGTTATTATGGTGATGGTGAAGAATCCAAAGGTCAAGATTATTGTTATCTAGATTTTCATTATTTTTTTCTCATACACTTGATTTTCTCTGTTTTAAATTAAATAAACTAAATAAAATTTGGGTTAATGGAGGAGATCTACTGGCGAGATTTGCTGAGGATTGTACGGCGTGTTTGGAATTGTGTAGCTGTTCTGTTGAAAGTATTTTTTTGATTAAAAATATATTAAAATAATATTTTTTGATTTTTTAAAATTATTTTTAATATTAATACGTTAAATTTAAAAATATATATAAAAAATTTTAACAAAAAAAAATTTCAAAATTTAAGGGCAAACGGACTCAGTGCATGTGAGAACAAGAGAGAGGACACTCGGCGCACATGGAGCGAAAAAGGCACTTTTGCCATAAAAAAATAAACCGTAGGTGTCCAGCCAGCGCTGGATCTTGGCTTTACCTGTGTCGTTAGTTTGCTTTACAACCCTGGATTCCTCCAACTTAGTTCAGCTTTTGTTGGTTCTGTCATGTTGTGACAGTTTGTAGACTTGGGACGGTTGCATTTATGGCTGAATCTGAATTTGAAAATTTTTGATTTTTTTTTAAAATTTGAATTTAAAAATTACTTTTAATGATTTTAATGTATTGTGTTAAAAAAATAAAAATATATTATTTTAACTTAAAAATACATTAAAAATCAATTTTTAAGTGTTTTTGTAAAATTTTGAAATTTATTTTAGTTTTAAATTATTATTTTTATGTTTTTGTATTGTTTTGTTGTTAAAAATAAAATTTTAAAAATAAAAAATATTATTTTGATTTATTTTAAAAAAAGAAAATTTGAAAACTAACTTATACACGCTTTCTATGGATCACATGCTGCTCTTGCACTGTTAATAAAAATGATTCAATTTGGGGTCTGGTCTTATCAATTTAATTTTTTCTTTATTATGAGTGTATGCGTTAAATTATAAAAATGATCTCAAGCAAGATTTTTGTTTTTTTTTAAATTATAAAACCTATTTTTAACTGCAAAATCAAACGGCATCTAAAAAACTACTACAATGCTATTGCTAAGTGCTTGTTTAAAGTTGTGTTCGCACATAGTTTCGTTAAATTTTAAATTATTGTTTTTGTTTTTTTATATTATTTTGATGTATTAATATTAAAAATAAATTTTAAAAAATAAAAAAATATAGTATTTTAATATATTTTTACCAAAAACATTTCCAAGAGTATTTTGACCGATATTCTCGCACAGAAGCACACACCAAGTATTAATTGAACAGTATACCACGGGTCCGGTGTTCTGAAAGTTTGGCTTGTTCATGGTGGGAATAAAATTGGAGAGGCAGGAAATTAATTCGAAGTTAAGGCTCGGTTTTGGGCAGTACAGGGAGACTGGCAAGCCCAAACATCAATCGAAGGAACTAAAGCATTAGCTGAAAGGATGATTCATGGGGTCGCTGTACTGAATTATTTATATTTTTTTATTTAAAAATAAATTAACATAATATTTTTTTATTTTATATCAAAATGATCTTGAAATAAAAAAAATTATTTTTTTTTATTTTTTTTTAAAACACAAAAACAACCACAATCTTAGACACGATGAAGTTAATGAGAATAATGCTGTTGTGGTGACCTACAAAAGGTGTAGTTCTTGCCGACATAATACTTGTGCTGGGTTATCTTCTAGACTGGAAATGTTTAATTAATCTGCATTGTCTTCAAGAATTTAACTAACCATCTTAGTTTCGATGGTAAAGACAACCCTTTTCCTTGATAATTGTTTCTCTGGATACCGTAATTTTTTAAGAAATCAGATTACCAATACTTACAAGTTTCAGATTTCAGATTAAGGCTCGAGATATCGGTTGAGTTGGTTAATTTATAGATTTTTTTATAAAAAAATATGGTTTTAAAATAATTTTTTTTATAAATAAAAATTAAAATTACCGAGTCTTACTTAGGGTTTTGATTGTCACTCAAATTTCGGGTCATCTATCAATCCTAGCATGAGTTAGACTTCAAATTGTTGGATTATCAAGTCAATCCGTTGAGCTATCCATGCCGAGTTTGGAATTTATACTTCCAACCAATAGATGCCGTGCCAAACGGATGCTTAGGCATAAAATGCCGTTGGCACTTTACAGGATGAGCAAGTTCCTTGGGAGACTTTTGTAACGTTTAGTGATTCTGGAGCTAGGATAGTAGCCATGGAAGAACAAATAAAATGAAGAAAAGCGAATCGTCACACTCTCAAGTCTCGAAACGGAAGAGTGATTGTGTGGAGGACTGAGACAATCCGACAGAAGACAGACATTTACATTTTCTTTAGTTTTTGTCCCCCAACCCCGGAGCCCATGTTCCCGGCTCCTGTCGAAAAAAGAAACAGAAACTGGGCAGTAGCTGTAAAGCTTTAGCCCAATTCATCTTTTTATTGAGGCCCAACTAGTTATTAGCATCGTCAGTGATCTTAAAGCGATTTTCTGATCAGGAGGAAAGGAATATGCTAAGAGACTATAAAGAGAAAAAAAAGTGCCATAAAAATCTAACCCCATCCAACTGTGTGGATAATGAGAACTACAAAAAAATATGTGGATACCATTTATGGTCACTGAGATTTTCATGATAATTCCTCAGCTCTCTTCTCCATTTTGTTCTGTGCTCAGCTCCCCTCAGGTTCTCAATTGCCTAGACCTTTTCTCTACAAGCTTCTTTCCATGGCTGCTATCACAAATTTTTTGTCAAAACCACCATTGTCTCTTTCAAACACCCCTAAATTAAGCCCTCCTTGTTTGCACAGTTCCTTCTTAGTACCCTTTGTTACTAAAGAAGTTAAACCCCTTGCAGCAAAACTTGGTACAGGAAGAACACACTTTATGACGAAGGCTACAGCTGCCCCAGGGACCAAAAAACCTGTCAACGATGAAAAAGTACAAAAAATTCACAGCGTAGAGGAGTTCGATGAAGCACTTAAAACTGCAAAAAACAAGCTTGTTGTTGTAGAATATGCAGCAAGCCACAGTTACCATAGCAGTCAAATCTACCCTTTTATGGTAGAGCTTAGCAGAACCTGCAACGATGTAGATTTCCTTCTTGTGATGGCAGATGAATCAGGGAAGACTAGAGAGCTTTGCAAGAGAGAAAAAATTGAAAAAGTTCCACACTTTAGCTTCTACAAGAGCTTGGAGAAGATTCATGAAGAAAAAGGGATTACCCAAGATAAGCTGATGGGAGATGTTTTATACTACGGTGATAATCACTCTGCTGTTGTGCAGCTGCATCTCAGAGAAGACGTGGAGAAGTTGATTGATGATCATAAAGCTGATCACAAGCTGATTGTTCTTGATGTGGGGTTGAAGCATTGTGGGCCATGCGTGAAGGTTTACCCAACGGTGATTAAGTTGTCAAGGCAGATGTCTGATACTGTGGTTTTTGCACGCATGAACGGTGACGAGAATGATAGCTGCATGCAGTTTTTGAAGGACATGGACGTTGTTGAGGTGCCTACTTTCTTGTTCATCAGAGATGGTAAGATTTGTGGAAGGTATGTAGGATCTGGCAAAGGAGAACTTATTGGAGAGATTCTTAGATACCAAGGAGTTCGTGTTACCTACTAGAGTATAATTTACAAAAAATCAATATTTGTTTAAGGAACTGAGATTGGATAGATAAAATTTAGTTATCAAAACCATGAGGTAGCCAACAAATTCGGACAGGGAAAATACATGTAGCCATAGAAGTAAAAGGCATTTGAACTCGATTCCACTTGTGCTATTCTGACATGGCTTCCGTCGAGGAATTCATGTCTAGTGGTATTGTATACATTGTTGGCTATTATCAATTTGTTTTATATCTGTACCCTTTTTTTCATCCTTTGATCTCGAATGTGGCTAGTTACTTTTACTTGAATCTAAGGGATAAAATGGTACTGCTTAATTTGTTTTCTTGAATTAACTCAGGCAATGAGCTTGTTTTAGGTTTTAGGTAGGAAGAAATGCATCATCTTTGTCTTTGTGATGTGTAAACAAGTGCCCTGTCAATTTACTACAGTTAGCAGAAAAATGAGCCTAAAAGATGATCCTCCAACAACAGAATGCTTGCTGAAACCTATTCAGAAAATTGATAATATGATGTAGAATAATCATTTTTGAACTGGGGATGCCTCAGAGGTCACCGCATTTGCTCTGCAATAGTGATTGCTGCATGGCTAAACCTAACACAAAAATGAAGTTCGTTGTTCTTCCTCATCCCTTTCCCCTGTTTTTTGGCATTTTGAAGTCAGCAAAGGTTTTGTTTTTCCTACATATAATAGAGAGCACAGGTTAAGCAGTATAATACTTGAATTTGATTGGAATATTGCTCTCCTTTGGGAACCAATTTGGCAAATATGGAACAACGAATTTCTAAGTCAAGGCCTGACGATTCCATTGATGACGGGTGATTATGATGGAGAAATTATTACACATTGGTTAATAGAATGGATGAGTATTAAAATGGGTGGTAGGTCCTGTAGATGCTTCATCAAAGAAAAGGAGTGATGCTCTATAAACATGCACCAAAATAGATTTAGATTATCTACTGTCTATGTCTAAAAACTGGTACAAAATACTCTTATTGTTTTCTTAAAAAAAGCTTCGGGGGTGCTTTTTTCATAGTTATATTAGGTGACAGGAACTGAGACCTTGCGGATGAGATACATTGAAGATCATGATATTTTAGCTGCACCAACTTTTCTACTGGCAGCAGATTTGTTAAGTTGTGGGAGCTGGGAGGCATCCCCTAGAAAACGATCCATTTAATTTAGGAACGTAGGAGAAAGGCTATTTTGATGCTCTTGACATAAATAAACAAATAAATCTCTGCCCGTAGATTCAACTAAAACCATGCCAATTTCAAGCAGGATGGGCTGGCTTTAGCAGGCAAGAGACGCAAGTACATGTGAAATTGCAGGTATCCTTTCAAGTATCTTTAATAGGACTCAAAAGCCACTTCGTGCCTTAACATGGTTGCATTTTCAGTTGAGGCAGCTTCCTAAATTGTGTGCGGTTTGTTAGTTTTTTATGAAGAATATCTAGCATTCCAAAGTTTGAAAATGTACTTTGAAAACTTTACTTGGTTACGTGGGTTAGAATTAGAAGCTTTTTGTGCGTGTTTAGCATCTGGTCTGAAAAGATTTTATAAAGAATTGTATTTTTTTCTTAAACAAAATTTTATGAGAGAGTTCATACAAAAACTATGATGTATATCGATTAATCAAATATTTTTAATTATATAATTGGGATAAAATACATAAACAAACATAATCTTAACTATCTATTTAAAGATTTTTGTAGTGGAGAAAAACAAAAAAGAAATTAGAAAATAAATGTCTTGCTGCCAGTTGAATCAATTTGTTCTTCTGATTTTTTGCATTTCCATGACCTTCTATCGAACACAAATTTGTACAAAATCCTCTGCAATTGCACCTATCTTACACATTCCATCTCTGCTTTCTAGCAGGATTTGAGATTTAACAGAAACAAAGGGAAAATATATTTGGAAGCTTCAACAAATAAGTACTGTTAATTAATTTCCTCTAACCATATTGGATCTCAATTGAAGAGGGTTAGGTGGATTTATGGTTCTTTTCTTCCAGAGGTTAATTTCTTTCCTTGGTAGCAAATCTATTCCTCCACCTACCATTATAGGTGCCGAGAAAGGAATGATAACCTCTTCATGTTCCTCTTCTTCTAAACGATCTACCCTCTCTTCATCAGAATAATAATCCCTGCGATCAGATTCCACAGGTGCAATCTGATGAGCGGTCCAGTCAAAACCAGCCAAAGTATCACGACCACTCGCAAACCTTGTCATTTGACTTAATGAAGGTGTTTTATCAGGAAGTGTTGGCTTATCTCCACCAGAAACAATAGATTTCCTCCCTGCTTTTGATCCAGTAAAGAGTCTCATAAGTTTAGACGCATGCTTCTTTATCTTATGTGGATTCTGTGACACAGGCTTTGTTTCTTGAGGGAGCCATGGAACGCGCTTGGAAGTGGCTTTGTACATCTTCTTCTTGTGCTTGACTTGGCCTATACATGAGACCTTTGGTGAGGTGGGATCTTCTTGGGTCTCAAAGCTCTCATTCTTGGGCTGTCTTCTAACTTCAACTGGGATTAACGACCTGACAGGATTAACTCCTTTGCCCGCAATGGCTTTGTGCTTGTGTGCGTTTTCTGATCTCTTATCTCTACCTGGGCCAACTGTAAGGTTATGGAAGTTGACTGCAGAAACAACTTTTGGTAGAAATTTCAAGATCATTCTCGGTGCTGCTGCTGCTTGTTTCTCCATTTCTGTTATCGTTGAATTCTCTCTGCACAAGATTTTCAATCTCTCAATCATACATGGCTTTTATATATTTGTGTGCTACCAAGGTTTTTGTGTCTTTAGTCTTGACCCTGTCTTGTCTTATTTGAGTGAGAGACAGGGTTTGGTCAGAATGAAGAGGTGTGACTTAGCAAGCCATTTTTGCCCATCATAATCTAATATTCATACAGCTTATCCGACTCTGAAGATTTCCTTCCAAGTTTAATTCCTGCTATTTGATACACTGATCTATCTCCATCCATTTGCTTGGTCAATTGTCGGTTTATGACCTGTTAAGCTTTATCTAATCATCAACAAATGTTAAACGTGACGCTTACATAGGATAAAAAAGCTGCGTTCGGCAACGACAGGTAAGTTTTGAAGGCTGCCAGTGATATTGTTTGTAATTGTCAAAACGAATCACTAATCATAAAACTTGATGAACTTAAAAGATGACATTGAGCATTGAAAATTCACCCAGTTGTGTTTGTTTAGTGTTCCGGGATGAAGGAAACATATATAAAATTGATCAAAAATATATTTAGTCATAGATATAAAAATAAAATATAAAAATAAATATGTTTTGGAGATGGTTTCGAATTAGATTTTTATCTTTGCTAAAATATAAGGACAGTTACGGATTCCAATAGCTTATGTTTTTCAAATTGTATTTTTATTTGAAAAAATATTAAATTGATTTTTAAATATTTTTTAATAATTTTGATGTGTTGATATAAAAAATAAAAAATAATATTTTTTAATTTGCTACATTTTCAAATGAAAAATATTTAAAAAAGTATTATGCATTATAATACCAAACACGCATTACAAGTATACTTAATTCTATATGATAAGTTCCAAAATTCAAAATATTTAAAAATAAAGCTGGCATGTTAGATAATCAGTTAATCTTTTAATTCAAGTAACCTAATTCATTTTTTTTAGCCAATGTGTTTGGTCACTTGATATGGAAAATCTAAGTGGTTGGTAATAGATAATGTCCAGTAAATTAAGATGGTGCTGAGGTGCATGCCCAACACCAACCTAAACGTGCCACACCCTGCATGAGAAGCTAGGCATATGTCCATGATAGTTGCATGGGCTCAGGATTCTTGCATGAGCTCATGCTTTTTAGAAGTTGTGCTCGGGCTACTATACCCGATTTCATGCTCTTTTGATGTTTTTAATTTTTTTTTTTTTAGGGTTTTAAGTCTATATATTTTTTGGAGTTGAGCTAGACTACCAAGCGTAAACTCATATCCCTTGAATATTTTTTAAGCTTCTGACCTATTTAAAAGATATTTTTGAATCTATTTTATCTGAATAAATTAGTATCCATCTTAATGCACGGCCAAGAGAGTTGGTAGAGTAAAATACAAGAACTTGCCACGAGTTCACAATTATTTTTAAAACCAATCTTTTTACTCAAGGAAAAAGGTGATTGTCCATAAACTCGACTTTTTTTTAAAAAAAAAACAAATGATGGAAAATCACGCCCCTCTTGTAGTAGTGGAATTGGTAATACGATCCCCTTCAATGAAATGGTCCATAGCAATTGTTCATTGGTAGATACGGTTGTTCCTCCGCCTTGGAAGCTTTAAATTATTGCCAAATCAAGGTTTGATTTTCATTTATCAGTGAAGTCAAACACTCACAGAGGGTCCTTCGGGTCTTTGGCATTTAAATATTATACCATTGAATTTCCTATGGGCACAAAAAACTTGACTTAGTAGATGAGAAAAATTATCAAAAGTATTTAGAAACTGTTTTTAGTTGTGGTTGAGAAATATTTTTGTAAAAAAAAATATATTTTTTATTTTTAAATTATTTTCATATGCTAATATAAAAAATAAATTTTAAAAAATTATTCATGTGGGGATATTTGCCCACCTACCCAAGCAGCCTCAAAGATTATAAAATCCATGGAATAAGAGACAGATATAAGCTGCTTGAGTGAGAATTATATTAACTGCATATTGCATGTCAATACATCTCATGGTGGAGAGGTCTTGGTGCGTTGATTTTGAGAGTTTGAGGGTGCAAGTCTTGAACCCTATGTTAGATGAAAGTATTTGTACCATTTCTCAAAAATATATTTTTAGCAGGAATGAGCAAATCAACTAGATTATCCAAAGTATTTGTTAAATTTAATCCTAAATTAATTGAATAGTTTTTTAAATTTATTGGATAATTTGGATAATTTTTTTTAAAAATTATCAAGTGAGCCACCGGTTCAAGTACAAGATACTATCATTACCGCTTAGACAATTAGACATCCAACCCGTAATTGTAACTACCCAATTGCAAGAGCGGAGCTCTTTCAACTGAGGTATATCCCCCGAGCTGGAGTTAAGTGGAGCATTTTTGGTTTTATATTTTAAAAACAAAATAAAAAACAATATAATCCTAATCAATCTAAACTAACCAGTTTATTGAGTCTATCACGAAGCGCATCCATTGAATTTTATAATAAGTGAGTGTTATAATTCTTATGTTGTTTCTTGTTCATACTAGTCTTGTACATGTTTAGCTTAAAAAACATAAATATATATAAAGCTTTTAATATATTGTAATGGATATTATAAGAAATAAAATTGTTTCTTGAATCATTGTTATAAGATTCTACCGGTTAGTGGAAAACCCGATTATCATTTATGATTATCGACTTTAAATCTAATTGAAGTTAAGTAAAAAATCTTTTTGTTTTCAAATCAGAACTGTTAATTCGGATTAATTCATATAACTTGTAACTCGTACCCTCGAGATTAGATGAAGTCTTATACATATTTCGTGTTGGTGTAGTTTGTAAATGAAGAAAGAAAAGATGTTTATCCCAATTGGAAAGAAACACTCCCTCCTAATGTTTCTAAGTGTGGGTTTCTATTGTGTAGTAAATTAAGCCATGATGGACAAACTCTCCTATTTGGCTTTTTAATGTTATTATATGGATATTTATAATATCATTTGGAACTTGGAACTTAATATGAATAGTCATACTATTTGATGAACAATCATATTATTTCATCAACAATCATATTATTTGATGAACAGTCATATTGTTTCATCGTTATGTTTCAAGTCTATAAAAGCATGTTACTATACAGAAAAGAGATAACAACAAACAAAAAGATATTTTTTTTTGGTCTTATCTTCTCATTCTTTTAGAGGTTTAGAGGGCTTAGTTGTATCCTGAAGGTGTTGTCTTTGTGTGGGATAAATAAACATCTTAAAGATAGTGTTTTCACGCCTCTAAACCAACTCTATATTTGCTTCCATCCTAAATTTTTCTAACATTTCGAGTCTGAATAAATTTAAGATTAAATCGAGATTTTAGACGAATGATTTGGAAACTCATTCGATCTACATGCAAAGCAGGAGGGCAGGTCGTCCTCGTCACAAGCTCCCAGCACGAAATCGGCCTGGTCATATGCTTTCAAACATCCACAAGAGATGGCTGCTTTGACAAACTGGTCAGAGAGAGGAAGCTGACACTGAAGGCTTGAAGCATGGAGAAAGGTAACGAAGGAGAGAATGCTACCTTTTCCTCCCTCACCTTCTCCTCGCCTCTTCAAACACTTATCTTCCTCTTCCTCTCCAACCTCACAGGACGAAGAAGAACACGCAATAAAGACCCTGAAAACCGCATTGTCACCTGAAGATACCTTAATAGCCGAGAAATTCCACTCTCTGATGAAAGAGCATTACCTCAGCAACCCCAGAAAAACACCACCACCCGACCCCACCTACACCATCTCATCTCTGTCCCTTGATTTCTCTCAGATCATTTCGACCGTCCGTTCCATCTCCCCATCCATCGTTCGTCACGTCATTGCACAGTCCAGTGCGGTTCGTCACGGTATCCCAGTGCCTCAAGTCCTTGCTTTCTTCAACTGGGCTAGCAATCAAGACGGTTTTCGTAAATCCCCTGAGGCTTACAATGAAATGGTTGATTTTTCTGGTCAGGTAATGATGTTTGATGTAGCTTGGTATGTTATTGATTTAATGAAAGCTAGAAATGTTGATGTTACCGTAGAGACGTTCTTGATTCTTATGAGAAGGTATGTTAGAGCTGGATTGGCAGCCGAGGCGATCCATGCTTTCAATCGTATGGAGGATTATAATTGTAAGCCTGATAAGATTGCATTTTCGATTTTGATTAGTATTTTGTGTAGGGAACGAAGAGCTAGCCAAGCTCAGGAATTTTTTGATAGTTTAAAAGATAAGTTTGAGCTTGATGTTTTTGTGTACACGAATTTGATCTTGCATGGTGTTGTGCTGTGAATATATCGGAGGCGGAGAGGGTGTTTGGAGACATGAAAATGTCTGGGATTAAGCCTAATGTTGATACGTACAGTATTGTTATCGATTCTTTGTGTAGGTGCGGGCAAACTAAACGTGCTCATGATGTTTTCGCGGAGATGCTTGATGCAGGATGTCATCCAAATTCGATAATTTTTAACAGTTTGATGAGGATACATGCTGAAGCTGGGAGGACGGAAAAGGTTCTGCAATTGTATAATCAAATGAAGAGGTTTGGATGTGAGCCTGATATGGTCACTTATAATTTTCTCCTAGAGACTCATTGCAAGGACGAGAATCGTGAGGATGTGAAAAGGATGCTTATACTGATGATTGAGAAAGGTTGTGCTCCGAATGCGTCTACCTTCAATACGTTAATTGTGTGTGTCGCAAAGTTTGGTAATGTAAATGCTGTTCACAGGATTTATGACATAATGAAGGAGTTCAAGTATGAGCCTAATGCGGTGACTTACAACACCCTGATGAAAATGTTAGAATTATGAGATTATGCCTTGAGTAAGATAGAGTGAAGTGCAGTTATGTTATTTGAATTTTATAAAGAATAAATTCAATCCAAAAACTTAAACTGTTAGGTGAGGTTCCAAGATATAATTTATATTATTTTCTAACAGAAAATGCATGTTGCCTTGAAATCAACTGATATGGTTTTGAAGTTGAAGAAGAAGATGGATGAGAATAAGATTGAACCTAATGTGAATACGTACAAGGTTTTGATCACAATGTATTGTGACATGGAGAATTGGAAGGATGCTTATGAGTTGTGTAGAGAGATGATCGAAGAGAAGCGCTTGAAACCTAGCCTGCAGGTTTATGAAATGGTTCTTCAGCAGCTGAAGAAAGCAGGACAGTTAAAGAAGCACAAAGAATTGGTAAAAATGATGGTAGATAGAGGATTTGTTTCTCGCCCCCCTTGAAGCCGTGCCTTCTGTTCTCGTTAGTGAATTTAGGTGACCCTTGATCTCTTTTCGTGGCCTAATCTCTTCATATTAAGATCTGCAGATGCTTAAGGTCACAGTCTTGTTATTTTTAACAGAATCATTTTAATCAGTAAAATTAACACGATTTTAGTACAAGTCCTTAGGCTTTGAGTCACATTACATGAGGAGTAGTTTCTCTATGCGTTGCAAGTTTATAACCTATGTTTTTCATGGTCTGCTTGCAGCATTTTGCAGCTTCAGTTTTTTGCTTACATCGTCTCTATGTTCTCAATTTTCTTACTAAATGAATGGTTTAAGAGGTAAAATATTGCCGACCTTCTTCAACCCGATCAAATGATCCGAGTTCCAGATCTTTTAGACGTTGAAATCACCCGAACATCTTTTTTAACATCAAGAAAAATTTAGCCTCACTTGTGATATAACAAAGCTTGGTTATATATATTGTTTGCAATATTATTAAACTTTGCTTAGCAAAACATCTCGGCGTAATCATAATTCAATCCAACTAAAAATTTGACTTGATGAATCTAGTTAATTCATAACTCCACTAATCTAATTAAGATTTGATTTGATTTGATTTTTAATATTATAATTTTAATTTTCTTAAAAAGAAATTGATATATGTTATTTTGATTGGTTTGGATTAATATAGATTAATTTATTTAATTCGTGACTCGAGATTTGGACTGGATGATGGTCTGGTTCAATTAGCAACCATAGATGGAAAGCAGAAAGACCCATGGGCTTGTGGGTTTATTGATTTCTGGACTAATTTCTGAGTATGTCGATAAAAACAGTTGGACTAAATCTGTTGTATAAACCTAATTTCTTTCGTCTCTGCTTCTTCAAAACTCTCTGCTTCTCAAAGCAGCCATAGTCGCCAATGGCTTTACTCAAAACAAAGCTCCGTTTTCCTCACTCGCTCTCTCCTCACCTCCTCAAACCCTTCTCTTCCTCTCCTCTTACAACCTCGGACTCTAACCTCCTCGAAGACGACTCGAATGACGATGAAGAACATACCATAAAAACCCCCAAAACCCCACTGTCTCCCGAAGAAACCTTCGTAGCTGAGAAACTCCACTCCCTTATCAAAGACCACTACCGCAACAACCCTAACAAAACCCTGCCACCTGACCCCACCTACACAATCCCATCTCTCTCCCTTGATTTCTCACAAACCATCTCCACCGTCCATTCTATCTCTCCCTCTATCATTCGCCACGTCATTGAACAATCCGGCGGGGTCCGTCATGGTATCCCCGTTCCACAAGTCCTTGCTTTCTTCAACTGGGCTAGCTATCAAGACGGGTTTGATAAATCCCCCGAGGCTTTCAACGAAATGGTGGATTTTGCTGGGAAGGTAAGGATGTTTGATTTAGCTTGGCATGTTATTGATTTAATGAAAGCTAGAGATGTGGAAATTACTGTAGAGACGTTCTCGATTCTTATGAGAAGGTATGTTAGGGCGGGTTTGGCTGCGGAGGCGATACATGCTTTTAATCGTATGGAGGATTATAATTGTAAGCCTGACAAGATTGCGTTTTCGATTTTGATTAGTATTTTGTGTAGGAAACGAAGAGCTAGTGAAGCTCAGGAATTTTTTGATAGTTTAAAAGATAAGTTTGAGCCTGATGTTATTGTGTACACGAATTTGGTTCGAGGATGGTGTCGTGCTGGCAATATATCGGAGGCAGAGAGGGTGTTTGGGGAGATGAAAGTGGCTGGGATTAAACCTAATGTGTATACGTATAGTATTGTTATTGATTCGTTGTGCAGGTGCGGGCAAATCACGCGTGCTCATGATGTTTTTGCAGAGATGCTTGATGCCGGGTGTCAGCCAAATTCGATAACTTACAATAGTTTGATGAGGATACATGTGAAAGCAGGAAGGACGGAGAAGGTCTTGCAAGTTTATAATCAAATGAAGAGGCTTGGATGTGAGCCTGATACGGTTACTTATAATTTTCTTATAGAAACTCATTGCAAGGATGAGAATCTTGAGGATGCAATTAAGGTTATTGGTTTGATGGCTAAGAAAGGTTGTGCTCCGAATGCGTCTACTTTTAATACTTTATTTGGGTGTATTGCGAAGTTAGGGGATGTGAATGCAGCTCACAGGATGTATAAAAAGATGAAAGAGTTGAATTGCGAGGCTAATACGGTGACTTATAACACCTTGATGAAAATGTTTGTTGCATCGAAATCGACTGATATGGTTCTCAAGTTGAAGACAGAAATGGATGAGAATAAAATTGAGCCTAATGTGAATACCTACAAGGTTTTGATCACAATGTATTGTGGAATGGGGCACTGGAATAATGCTTACAAATTCTTTAGAGAGATGATTGATGAGAAATGCTTGAGACCTAGTCTGCCGGTCTATGACATGGTTCTGCAGCAGCTTAGGAAAGCAGGACAGTTAAAGAAGCATGAAGAATTGGTAGAAAAGATGGTAGATAGAGGATTTGTTACTCGCCCACTGTAGAAGAAGCTGTGCATTCTGCTCCGATGAGTTAGTCTCCCCATTTGTGGCTTAACCTTTCTTATTAAGATACATGCTTGTTCGTATGATGATTAAGGTCAGTTTCTTGATGTTGTAAACTGACATTTTTAGAGCAAAATTTTGAGAATTTTCCTGGCATGCTTCAAAACTGCTAATTTCTACCTCTCTGATATATCTGACTTTTTTCTACTGTGCTGTCTGCATTTGTAACTGGTAATTAGTTTGAACTTCCCAGCTCTCCCAATGAAAAATGTACTGGGATGAATCAAATATTCATTCCAATTTTCTGGGAAGGCACTGATCACAAAATGACCACGAAGAGAAGCTTACTAAGCTGGACGAGCTCCTTGCATCCATGACTGCCATTTATAGCTCTCTGCATCCTTGCTTAACTGGAAACTAAGAACCTCACGCCATTCCATTTAGGGAAATACAATAGATCACTGCCATCATTTCCAGATAATTTCTACAAGGCCTGTGGTTTTAAATTTTTTCTACTAAATGAAGATGCAAAACTAGTGGCCAAAGATAGAAGCATAGGTTATAATGCATTATTCTTGGGTTACAATGCTGCTACTCTTCTGTCTGCACGGGATTACCCTGCTTGCAAACCAAGCTTTATCTATTTCACCGACAACTATAATAATATTAATGAATATTCCATATAGCCAATTCACGTGCCGTTGAGTTGATTTTATTCATGTAAATTATATTTATTATTAATAAATTTTTTTTTTTTTAATATTTAATTATATTTGATTAATGAATTTAATATTTAGTTAATAAATTTAAAATAAAGATAAAGTCCATGGAACAAAAAAAAATTATAAAGTTATTATAATTATGAAATTTTTATTGCATTAAGATATTGTTTTTAAATATTCTTAGTTAATATTCTATTAAGATTGGATATTAATTAGAATTGTTGAGACCAATGCATATTATGTTCTTTTCTTTAAGGAAGAAAGCAATTGCTCTTATAAATTGAGATATGAAGCATATGAAGCATAATTGGAACTAATATGCAGGTGCTTGTCAAATAATATATATACTGAATTGACTCACAAGAGAATTTCATATGGAGAAATCATCTATGTTTATAGAAAGACTCACGTGATAGCTGTATAAATGATTCTTAGACTTGAGTTCACCAAGTGATTTTATATAGAGAGTGTTATACTTTGATCTTATTCACACGTTATCCTAATTAAGTGTAACACAAGCAAATATTGGGTATAACATAAATTATATGAAGATATTTAAATAATTAAAAGAGTATTCATCACCCTAGATGAATTAAGAAAAATACTTAATTTGTTCTCAAATAGTATTTATTATGAAATTCTTGGTCAAAGTGGAACGGGGTTTGAAAAGAGATTCAAATTTTATTTCAAGAATCAATGACTATAGTGTTGAGAACTAAAATGATTTAACAAGGCAAATATACTTCTTGTTATAATGTCTAAATTGAAACATTCTTGATGTAGGGATAATAATTATACTGAAAAATTGGTCATTGAAAGGTTAAGTCAAGCCTGTTTGGGCTTGGTTTGTAGGTATTTGCCTTGAATTTCTTGGTAAGTAGACCTCGTCCCATTAGGGATCGGTTCGGTAGGTAATTGTCTTCAATTTTTGGACTAGTAGGTCCTGACCTATCAACGATTGGTTTGGTGGGTATTTGCTTTAGATTTATAGATCGGGTGTTCCTAGCCCATTGGGGCTTGATTATATAGGTATTTCTCGTATATTTCTAGGCCAGTAGGTCTTGTCTCATCCTATTAGGGCTTTGTTTGGTAGGTATTTTCCTTAAATTTTTTAGACACAAAGGTCCCGACTTGTGAGGGATCAGGTCAGTAAAAACACCTTTGATTTTTAGGGGTGGTAGATCTCAACCTATTAAGGTGCAATTCAGTAGCTATTTGCATTAGATTTCTTGAGTAGTAGGTCTCGATCATTTGAGGCTCGATTTGCTAGGTATTTGCCTTGAATTTCTAGGTTTGACATTCATGACCCATCTTGGTTCGGTTCGACAAGTATTTGGCTTGGATTTGTAAGCTAGTAGGTCATCTTCCATTGGAGATTAGTTTATTAGGTATCTGTTTTTCTTTTTTGTACTAGTAGGTCCTGGCCTGTTAAGGATTGATTCGTTAGCTATTTCCCTATTATTTATAGGTTAGACTTTTTTAGCTCATCGAAGCTTGGTTTAGTAGGTATTTGCTTTGGATTTCTAAGTCAAGCGTTATTGGCTTGTCAAGGCTTGATTCAGTAAGTATTTTCCTTGGATTTATTGGCTAGTAGATCCCATCCATCAGAGATCGATTTAATAGGTATTTGCTTCCATTTTTAATATGGTAGGTCTTGACCTATCAGGGCTTGGTTTAGTGGTATTTGCCTGAGATTTATAGGTTGGGTGTTCTTAACCCACACGGCTTGATTTTATTGGTATTTGCCTTAGATTTTTGGGTTGATAAAACTTGTCTTGTCAAGGATAAGTTTGGTAGGTATTTGCCTTTAATTTCTAGACTTGTTGGTCTTGGCCCGTCGAGGCTTGTTTCGGTAAGTATTTGCCTTGGGTTTCTGGGCAAGTAAGTTTTTTTTTCCTGGTGGAGACCAGTTAGGTAGGTATTTTCTTTCAATTTCTAGACTGGTTGGCAATTTCAATTGTCAGTAAACTATACAGAGTTGAAGGGTTCCATCCTTATTCTTTGCAAACAAAACAGGGGCTCCCCAGGGTGAATTATTTGGTTGGATGAACCCTTTTTCCGAGCAACTTCTATAATTAAAATTTTAACTCAACTAATTCAATAAGGGCCACCCTATACAAAGCCTGAGAAATAGGTGTCGTGCCCAGCAAAACCTCTATAAAAACTTCAATTTCCCATCTAGGAGGTAATCCTAACAATTCATCCTAGAACTTATCTGAAAATCCTCTTACTACAAAGATATCTGATAACTTTTTACTTTTTTTTTTTGTATTCTCAATATAAGCTAGATAAGCCTCACACCTTTTTTCTCATCAATTTCCTATATGATATGTGTTTAACCAATTCATTCATAGAATTATATCAAAATCATGTATTTCTAATGGGACTAAATCTACCCTTAAATCATAACCTCTCATTTGTATAATACACCCCTTATACACATCGTCTACACCTACTTCTTCCCCTAAAGTTGTATTAATAACTAACATTTTTTTGCAATTTACTTATAGACACATTCAATTTAGATCATTTACTCCAAAGTAATTTTATATATCTATTTATATCCTAACAACGATAACATTCATATAACACTTGTACTAACCCTTTAAATGCTATGTTGACAATGTCTAATGTAGGTTTTCCAACTTAATAAAGGGCAACAATATAATATCTAGACAATGTATAATATAATGCTTTAAATTTTTAATGTAAGAGCAACAAATTATTTTTATTTTTGACATGAAATTCCAATAGAGGGGAAAATAAAAAGTTAAAAAAACATATTAGAAAAGATAAAAACTATAATCAATGGCACAATTTGAAAATGAAGCATGGCGGTTTCATATCAGGCATTGATAGTTTCTCTCTCCCTCAAAGCTAAACTGAGTCTTTTCCTTTAACCCATACTGCATTTAAAGCAAAATACAATGAGTAATCTTCCATTTCAATTTTCATCATTACATACAAAGATTTTATCCCCTATACGCCATTTTATCTTTATCTATCTACTCTAGTCTAAACTAGAGCCATCAACAAAATTAATGCTCCATTTAATGTAAAGAATAACGAGTAAAAACTTCAAAAAGGTTGAAAAGGTCACCGTCAAGGGAGGGAATAACATACAAACTTGGCTAAATTAAACATTAATCAAGGGTGATTAAAATTTGGTCTTTCTCTCTCTATCTTATTGTCAATGTCATTATTTTTGTCTCTACATGTATCAGTCAACTCTTTGCCTTCTCCTCGTACTCCCTACTTTCCTAAAATACTTATCTCTAATGGTTGTGATCGATTGAAGCAATGGTTGTTAGGGATACCATTTATGTTATATCTCTTTTTCCATATTTTTAACATAAGCTAGATAAGCCTGACATCATTTTCTCATCAATTTCCTAGTTGTCATCATCAATATTAATCCACTGGACACAACATTCCTCTCGCCCCTGAATTCCCCTTATCTCCATTTGTCACCCTAAGGGTTACTATCTTAGTATAGCAATCCATCCTAACATGATTCATGCTCAACCAATTCATTAACAAAATTACATCAAAATAATATATTTCTAATGGTATTAAATCTACCCTTAAATCATAACCTCCGATTGTATAATGCACCCCTTACACCCCATCATCTACACCTACTTTTTTCCCTAAAGGTGTACTAATAACCAACTCCTTTCACAGTTTACTTATAGACACATTTAATTTATTTACAAATTTACTAGATATTAATGAATGTATAGCCCCAAAATATAACAAAGCGTAACTCTTTTCAACATTAACTATAATCATACATGCCACTATATTTGGTGAAGTCCTGACAGCCTTCTAATCTGAGTGATACATTCTACCCTGAGTCCTACCATCTCCGCCTCAAACCCGCCCTCTACTAGCATTGGCTCCTAACTAAATAGGCTTTAATTACTCTATATCTAGTATGTCCACTGTAATTGGTTGTTTCTGGCTCTGTGTTTGAGTCTTGTTTGGGAAATTTATCCTAAAATACCCAAACTCTCCACATAGGCAACACCTATCATCTAGATATTATCAATCCTTCATCTATGTCCCTTATGCATGTAGTTAAAACATCTCCCGACAGTCACTCTGCAATCCTCTGGATAAGGTCGATTGCATATATTGTAATGCGGACCTCGTCATCATGTGGTTATGCAACCTAAAACAAAATTAAAAACCAACCCAAAAAAGTCAAATATCATGTTTGAAACCTCGACCCAAAGAGAACCCTGCACCTAAGAACTAGGGGTGTTCAAAAAAACCGACCAACTGATTAAACCAAAAAAACCGAAAAAATAACCGAAAAAACCGAACTGATAGAAAAAACCGAATAAACCGATTAAAAAACAAAAAAAATCACCCGGTCCCGTTCGGTTCCGGTTAAAAAAGCTTAAACCGATTGAACCGGACCAAACCGAACCGGTTTAATTAAATCTAAAAAGGAGGTATAAAAAGAAACATTCTAAACTTAAATACCCTAACCCTACGTTTCCAGCCCCCCCTTCCTTTACCCTTTTCTCCTTTTCCAGCCGCCCCTCTTCCATTTCCCTCCGCTTCATGTACTCTCACATCTTGTTAAAGTTTCTTTCTTGTCTTTCACAGCTCTAGATCCCACTCTTTCACCTCTTCAATTCTCATACTTTATTCAAACAGCTCTCAATTAGCTTTCCCTCTTCCCCTGCCCTTCCCCTTTCCCCCATTTCAAGCCATCCCACCCGTCCCTCCCTCCCTCCCTCTTCTCTCTCATATGTTAACATTAAATCTTACTTTATTTCATCACTTTGGTTTATTTTATGGTCACTTCTCCTATAAATGAGTCGAGCCTTATACCATATCGCTCATCTCTTGAAAAAAGATCACTAGCCTGACGTGACGGGCTTTAGCGAACAAGCAGGTCAAACTGGTTCTTATTAGAATCTTGTTGATTGAGACGCTTATCGTGAGTGGCAAATCAGCCTCATGTTCTCTGGTTTATTTCATGGTCGCCTTGCAAGAATGGTAGCAGCAAAAACATTTCGGTTTTTTTTTTATTTTTAATGTTAGAAAACTGATCCGAACCGAACAAAACCGGTTCGGTTTGAACCGGTTCTCGGTTCGGTCCGAGTTATATTAATCAGGAATGCTATTTTCCGGTTCGGTTGAATTTTTTGGTTAAAACCGGACCGTGAACACCCCTACTAAGGACTAAAGGTACTAAAAAAAACTTGGATCCAGAGATAACCTTGTACCTAAGAACTCGAAGTATACGAATGACATGATGAAGCCATTTAATCTTTGATAAATCAGTGTGCGATATTTGTCGCTGCAAAAAAAGGTTGTTTATAACACGTAAAACAAAAGAAAAATCCTATTTATTCAAATCATCATGATTACCGAATCTTGCAGCCATAAAAGCAATATATAGTTCCCTCTAAATAACCTTAATGGATTCATTTTAGGGTTATAAGCTAATGATCCCTATCTAGTAATCAACTAACACAAGTCTAATATTGAAACATACCTTAAAAAAATATCTAATAGGCCAAAACAAACCTAATTTAGAATAAAGTCAAAAGCTAATAATATTAAACCCTAAAATAAGTATAAAAAAAAACATTTTAAAACAAAGCCTTTTGCTTGAAATCCCCTTGTATGGCCGAAACTCTCCTTTCGTTTTTCTTGAAGGCTTTTCTAAAATTTCATGCTCTAAATTAGCTAGGAAACTTTGTTTTTATTTCCTGAAATTTTCTTCCTTAAATTGCCTCCCTTTATTTTCTCTGATGTGCTAGGAAATCCTATAAAATAAGGAAAAAAACAACAAAAAAATCCTAAGCCTCTTACCACCACATACATTCCATAATAAATATGGAATCCTTACAGACTATGGATAATAGTTGCCGTCATAAATGTATCTTTATTTGACATGGAATCCTTATATAATAGATAAAGCAACAACTATCACACATGTTTTCAAGAGCATTGAGAAATCCTTGTACTGACTGGATTTATGATTTTTGGGTAATCAATACAAAGATGAAATATTTTATATAGAGGGCTTGTCATGATAGTATCCTTATAAAGGTGAGACTTTCCCAGAGAGAAATTTCAGATGGATGGCTTATGCTTGTTTTACGAGCATGAAGGAGAATCTATGGAGCACGTGTGAGTCCATTGCTAATTTACAATCCAATGATGGCAAGAGTTAGGCTTGTACGTGTCTATTTCTCACTTGGATAATCTGCGAGATTGGTTTTTCAATTTGGTGTAGGCTTGTTATGGACTTTTGATGGCTAGAGTGGTGACGGTAGTATGGGCCGTGTGGAATAAGCAGAATAACATTATTTGGAGGGGCAGACGATGTACTAGTAATGTAGTGGTGAATTATGGATTAGATAATTTGAATAAATAGAGAGATGCCTTGGAGAAACCTCAAGAGCACATAACCACTCATAATAAACATAACTTGACTAGGTGCTGGAAACAAAAAGGAGTCTTCTTGACAAAAGTGGCATAACTACTAGCTTTAAAAGGGGTTCTTCAACAACTCTTATCTTTTAATATGAGATCAGTAATAATTGAGATGGATGTCAAGATTGTTGTTAGCGATTTAGCTTGTAGGCATAAGGACGACACGAAGTTTGGAATTATTTTACAGGATTACATAAACATTATCAATGAAGCTAATAATTTTAGTTTTTGCTATGTTCATATAATGATAAATGAAGTAGCTCATCAATTAGCTAGAAACTCATGAAATTTTGAGAGCTTTGCACTTTGGTAACAAGCCCTAGAGGCCCCGTTTGTTTGCTGGAAAGTAGTTTCCTTTAAAAAAGTGAATTCCGGAAAAGTGAATTATTTTCCGATGTTTGGTAGTGTAATGAAAAATAAGTTGGAAAACACTTTTTAGTGTTTGGTTATGTCATGGAAAATGAGCTGGAAAATAACTTATTAATATTTTATTTTTTTCAAGTTTATTAAAATAATAAGGAACAAATCTTACAAATTAAAAAGTTGAATGAGAATGGAATTGAAAAAAAATATAATCTCATAAATTATCTCAAATAAAATAAATAATAATCAAAATAATAGAGATCAAATATAAAAAATAAAAAAAATTGAAAGATGAAGAAATTAAAATAATAATAATAATTAATATTTCATAAATTATTTCAAAAAAAATAAGTGACAATCAAAAGAATGAGGACCAAATTTAATAGATAAAAAATTTTAATTAAAAAATGATAAGGGAAAAACAAATAACAATTATAAAAATAAGGATCAAAATTAATCTAAAAATAAAATTCTAAGGGATGAAATTGAAAAACAAATATTCAAAACAATATATATATATAGCAATCAAAAGTTTGAGGATCAAATTTGATATAATCAGCAAATAATATGATATTTCTAAATTTTTCAAAACTTCCGGAAAGTGTTTTCCGCCCAAAATAAAAGGAAAACACTTTACTGGAAACCAAGCCAAATTTTTCTTTGACTGGAAAATGTTTTCCGTTGACCAACTTTTCTAATGACAAATAAACACATGAAAGTTTGGAAAGTGGTTTTCTAGAAACCACTTTCCAAGAAACAAACGCAGAATAAATAAATTCTCATATTCATTAAAAAAAAAAAACCAATAATCAAAAACCGATGGAATCCATTTTCAAGGGAAAAAGTGTAGGAAATTCTGAAAAGCATAATATATATAAAGTATTGCTATTCGTATGGAACTATCAAATCCCAAATTAACTTTCAACCAACATCAATCATAATGGTCGATTTTTTAAATGATCCTCCACTCGAATTGTTATCATTAAATAAATAATAATAACTTAAGATTAATATTTGAATGACAATACTTTATAAGAATTAAAATTACCATAATTACAAACAACAAAAGTTGGCATTACTGTGCATAGCTATTAGCCCACCTTCACCTGATGGATTAATTTAGGAAATCTCTTGGTTTCAAGTTCAAGTCCTGTGATTGCTCATATGATGCTGGAAGCTTACATGGTCGTTAACTTCAGGGCTCGTGAGATTAGTCGAGGTGCGCGCAAGCTGGCCCGGATACCCACGTTAAATTAAAAAAAAATAATAAAAAAAATTTAGGAAATCTAGAATTTAACCTGGTTTTTAGGGATTAGGTTTTTAAATAAAATAATTTAATTATAATAAATATAATTGACCCTGTAACTTATTAGTTATTACCATGTCATTTTTCGAGTTAATCGCACGATGCTTATGTGGGGTCACATCACCTATTCTTTTTTCCCTGGTCTTACAAATATGCAGGCGAAATTAAGACTACTCGCTGCCAAACCTGGAGCTGCCCACAGCAGCCGGAAAGCGGAAATATAAACCAGCAAACCGTACAAATCCCCAAAAACACCCTTGCTGCCTCCACCGACATATAAAGTCCCAGTGACTATCTCGCCAGCACAAGAAAAAATACCTGCCATCTTTTGAAAGTTCTCTATATAATATCAGACTCTCTTCCTCCACCAACAAGACACCTATACCCTTGATCCAAACATAAAAAATTCCCACAATTCATTCCAGAAACAGAGTTTAGGGCTTAAAGAAAATGGTGAAAGTGAGACATTCGAGGTTACATACGAAGAAATGGTCGACATTTACGTTGGTGTTGAGTATGTTGTTTATGCTAACAGTTGTTCTTTTTATCCTGTTGGGTCTTGGGGCTTTTTCTCTTCCAGTCAGCAGTGAAGATTCTTCTCCTAATGATCTCAATTCGTATAGGCGTATGTCTTCTGAAAGGTAATTTATTTCAAGAACTGGGCTGGTTTCCTTGTTGATTTAATTTATCATTTGATTGTTTTTTATTGGTGGGGTTTTGATGATGCAGTGATGGTGATGGGATGGGGAAGAGAGAAGAACAGTGGACTGAAATTCTTTCTTGGGAGCCTAGAGCTTTCCTTTATCACAATTTCTTGGTGGGTTTTATGCATTTCTTGAAATTGAATTTATGTAACAAAATTAGAGTTAGGTGATTTATTGATAATGGTCTTCTTTTAATGTCTTGTGGTTTGCCAGATTAGTAGCTAATAATTACTGCCTTGATCTGCCCTTGATTTATCCTTGCTTGTATTTAGATAATATATTGAAGTGGATGGAATGATAATTTGGGTGTACGTTCATCTTGATTTTGAACAGTCAAAAGAAGAATGTGAATATCTAATAAACCTTGCCAAACCTCATATGATGAAGTCTACTGTGGTTGATAGCAAGACGGGTCGGAGTAAAGATAGCAGGTATGAATTCCCAATGTTTTGGTTTCAACTTCTGTTTCAGATCAAGTGGATTATAGAAGATGAAGGGCTTGCATTGATTTGAATCAGTTTTAAATTTATTTGTTGATGCTTACATCTCTTCTTCACAGGGTGCGGACGAGCTCTGGAATGTTCTTGAGGCGAGGACTGGATCGAGTCATTAGAGAAATAGAAAAGAGGATAGCTGACTTCTCTTTCATTCCCGTAGGTATGGCATCCAAATGTAGTTGGATTTTTAAATTTATCTTGGAATATGCCTAGTCCAATAGTTTCTTGACCTGTAGAATTTTGAATTTTTTGTTACAAATAAGTCTTTTTTTACCTCTCCAATAAGTTCAGCCATTTTCAAACAAAAAGAGTTTCCTGAACGCAGTGAGCTGACCACCTTCTAAACAGCACACATTGAACCTTCTAAACAGCACACATTGATAACGTTTTGGGTTTGTAAGGCCTCAATGACATGACTATTTTAATCTATCAATAACATTTCATAAGAAAGGTTGTAAATGCTGAAAACATAGTTTATGTAAAGTTTCGGCATTTTGTGCTGAAGTCAAGTATTTGTACCATTTGCATGCTTAATTCCACTTAAAGTGTAGTGGGGGATTTTTACCATTATCGAGGAGGAAATAGGCGGTATGTTGTGTAGTTAAATCATATGTGATGAATTAGCCAGAGCATGAACTATATATTTAAAGATGCCTGTCTAGACTAACTTTACAACAACCAGAGCATGGAGAGGGACTTCAAGTTCTCCATTATGAGGTTGGGCAGAAGTACGAGGCTCACTTTGACTATTTCCTTGACGAGTTCAATACAAAGAATGGTGGCCAGCGGACAGCTACTCTTCTTATGTATCTGTAAGAGTCTCTTCTTTTGGATAGCATGTAACTGGATAAGCGGATATATACATCCTTTAAATCAACTTATGTCTTTCCTTTTCTTCTTTACTTTCTGCAGGTCAGATGTTGAAGAAGGGGGTGAGACTGTATTTCCTGCTGCCAACATGAACATAAGTGCTGTGCCATGGTGGAACGAGTTGTCCGAATGCGCCAAACAGGGTCTTTCCCTGAAACCAAAAATGGGCAATGCATTGCTTTTCTGGAGTACAAGACCTGATGCGACACTGGATCCTTCAAGTTTGCACGGTTAGTAATCATTCAGTTTACTACTGTTTTATAGCTTTAACCGAGGATCAATGATAATTCAGAAGTCTGTCCTATTTTTCGTTGGTCCTCGTTTCTGTTATTTATGACATAAAGGAAAAGGAAAAAGAAAAAAATCAGGATCGAAAGTTTCTTGGTTTAGGAGTGCCTATTTACACACAGGACATAGCTGCTTTCACACTGTGGACACAGTCCTTTCACTACCGAGAAAATTATTGGCCCCATGCAGGAGGGGTTACTTCTGTGTGGGGCTTATATCACATACACCTTTCCTGAATACTTTGGAGGGAAGCTATTTCCCTTTCCACTGTTAACATGTTATAATCATCCAGTTAACTCACATTCCTATCATGGCTCATGCCAGGTAGCTGCCCTGTGATTAGAGGAAACAAGTGGTCAGCTACAAAGTGGATGCATCTTGGGGAATACAAGATCTGAGCTGTTATTGTAAAGGTAATTCTCGACCGCTAAAGGAGTTATTAATGTTATGTGAAGTCATGGTTGTATGTTTCAGGAAATTGGTTTTATTGCAGTCATTTGGCATTATTTACCCTGATTATATTGTCATTTGTTAAATAAATGAATTACTTGTCTCATCCTGTGAAACACACACATTAAAGTTCTTGGTAGATGACATCAAATGATGTTCAATTGTTTCTCGTGATTAGTCAGACTTTTGGATTAGATGGAAGATGGTGACCAAGAAAGAGAATACATGCTAATTTAACTAGCTCTCAAGGGTATTATTTGTGCAAGTACTAAGTAAAGCATCTTCTTATTTAAGTTCCTTCCTAATGTTCTGCTTTGTTGTTTTATGTATCATCTATATGTTTTGGACATCCAGAAAGGCATTACATGCGCCTTTGGGTTCATTAAATTCCATAGGTGGTATAACTACTGAGATCTTTTTTGCTACTATACATGTCAGTATGGTGTGGTGGTAACAGAAAACCTGCCATAACTGAATATGGATCTTGATTTTTGTTACAAACATCATTTTGCAAGTATTATGACAAAAGCTGTTTAATAAATCAATTAAATCTACGACTTCTGGCAATATACTTAATTGACAGTACCTTTTCTTTTCTTTTCTACTGTCAGCAGGATAGGAAGACCTGTGCCATGTGGATCAATTGCTGTTCATGGTGAATGGTGTTAGACATATGGTGAATGGTGTTAGACACATGATGATGCGTCCTTCATTGTAATCAAGCACAGATGTTTTACAACCCAGGCATGGAGATTTTTCATTTGATAGACGTTTTTTACCCTTCTATCCAGCATTTAGGGTGGAAGTTGGTGGTCTTGATAGAATTCTTGTAGCAATAGACTCAAAGGGGATAGGAAAATTGGTTGCAGGTGATGCACCAACACCCTGCAGCCAACTGTAAAACTAACAGAATAAATCCGAAATATAAATTACTACCATTTGTTGGAAGCTGGTGCTTTTGAATTTGTATTTTCTTCCGAACTTTCAAGCGAACTGTATTGTTAGTTGCTAATCCAAAATCCAGGGACCTTCGCTCTGGCCATATGATGCTGCACCTGCAACCCTAGTGTTAACTTTGGCAATGTGAATGCTTTCACCTTGTTTCTTTATAAATTTTACTACTGATGTGGCTTGCTCCTCATGTCTTCCAGACTGAGCTGCGAAAATGACGTTTTGTTTTCTCTAAAGAGTAAAGATCAGTGTTTAATTATTATCTTGGAAACAGGATAGTTGGGATAAAGAGTAAATATTTTTGTATCTTTCTTGTTGGAAATCACTCCAAGACTATTCTCATTTTTTATGTTCTCCAACCAATCACGTCCCATGCATGGCATGGCACCATGATAGACTCTAATTTAGCATGGAGAACCCACCCAATACTCAGGAATCGGAGATGACCTGTTACCTTATCTGATTGCAGTTTAGATAACTTACACTGTAGAGCGCCTTATCGTTTACATTTGAATGCTGCTTTTCTTGCAGATCACAGAAATCCTCGGATCATTAGAAAAAGAATCTAAAAAATCCATGATAAGGTATTTCAGAATAGCTTATGCCAACTGAGGCTAACATACATTTATTTATTTATTTATTTACATAAATTAATCAACTAATTCGTCACCTCTAATATTCTCACAACAAAACATACAGGGGATTAAGCAAAAATTCTCCTAGCGATTTAATCTCTCTCTCATTCTCAACTGTTCGTGGATGGCGTTCCAAGTTACCATGGTCGTAGACTATTCTGAGAACTATCAACTGAACGAGGCAGTGCCATCTCTTGTGGTGAGGAACTACCTCAGAATCCTAAATGTACCGTGTAGAATCTTTTTGCCAGCACCTTCATTAACATGCCCGAATCTTGCCCTCACCATGAATTTGTCCATTTGGTGTTGCACCCTTCCGCATGTTTTGACACTGTCGTCTTTGCTCGCAGAACAATCTTTTCTTATTGCTGCTCGAGAAATTCTGTCATTCCTTAAATGAAGGTTGCTCATCAAACGGTTAAAAATCAGCAGACAAGTTCCTAAAATTATTTGCTCACACCATGAACAACATCAATCAGAAACTTCAGTCTTGTACAATAAAGCCACAGAAAATCTAGGTTATGATCAAATGATGGATCATTTTGTTCAAGTGACCCCTTCAGATTAAAGAAGCAAGATGAAAAGAATGTAAAACACCATTTTATACCACAATTTAACAGAATGACAAGACACGTGCCAGATTAAGCAAAATTCATGATGTGCCGGGACCGAGTGTTACTTGAGCAACCCTATGTTATGTTTTCTTTTGTTGATCATATAGCAGACAAGATTAGATGATCTTCCAAAAGTTTAGGTTTTACATTCAACTTGCAAACTTTCGAAGAAACACAAACAGTAATAAAGTGATGCCCCAAAACACAGAATTGCCCTTTAGAGAGAATACCTTCTCTGTTCCCATTTCACAAAGGTGGTTCAAGATATCTGTAAAATCTGGAGGAGGCGGGCATGAAAAATGTATTTCTTTCCCCGTGCACAGATGTGTGAATCTACAAAACAATGGAAAGAAGCAAACTTCCATATTATCCAGTTGTGTCAATGGAAAACAGTGAAGCAAATGGACAAAGCTTTATCTTCTAAATGCCCCACCCGAGAGCCAAACCATGGAGGAATGGCCTCTATAGTCCTGAAAGTGATAAAGAAAGTTGGATATGACAGCTAGGGTCGGTTCTGGATCGAAGCAGTGACAAGGCCATGTTTCAAGTCCCTCCATAAACCTCGTCACTTAATAGAGGACTTTCATTGTACTCTTGAATTGCTCAGATAAATGAGCATGCGAATGTTCATCCCACCATCAATATATACTGCACTAAAGAATTAGCGAAACTATTTCATAAATTTTGACAGCAAATTTAACATTAAAACCACTAAGGTTATTAAAAGGCGGGGGGGGGGGGGGAGTCACCTTAGCAACAACAAGCAATCCACTGGTGCCTTTATCCAACCAATGCACTATCCCTGGTCGAACAGATGCTACGTATGAGCCAGAACATAACCCTACACCATCACCGTCGTCAGAAATATCCTCTGCATCCGACAAAACTTCCTGGTTTGAAACTGTTGGTGTAGTATCCCATTCACCAGCGTGCCGGTAGCATTACCAGGCGCAGGATGAACAACCTAAATCACACAATCAAAAAGGAAAATTTCAGCATCACATTCCAATCCAAACACAACATTAGCTAATCAAAGTTTCAACACTCAAAGGTTTCCACTCTAAAATTATGCAATCCATCTCATCTCCAGTCTTTACATTATGCGAAAACTTAAACAGACATCAACATTAATATCTCAGAAAAACCAACCCCAGATGAGAACAAAATAACCGGGATGTGTTAAAATAACTACCTTATAGGTAATCTTTCCATTGACAGAGACAATTCCTGATTTAATAATAGACTGAACGCGAGCTCTACTGATGCCAGAAATGCGACAAGAAACAAGAATCAAGTCTTAACTTTCCTGACTTGGAATCTACTGTCTCCTCGAGCCTTACACAGAAGTCGTTGATTCTGGTTCGAACAAGAGTATCTTTTGGAACAAGGTTGAACAGTGAGGAATCTTAAAGCTCTTGGCTTTTGAGAGAGGAAGGAGGAGGGAGCTGAGCAACGGGACACGGAGGGAAGGGAGAGCATCCTCTCGAGTTTATAATTTTTTTTCTTCCTTTTTTTGCTGGTCGTCTATATTTTATAATTTTTAGACGTGAGCGGAAGAGATAGTGGGCCGGACTTGAGTTTTTATGTATGTTGGGCCAGAATGACTTAAGCATTTTCGATGAGTTTTGGGTTTAGGTTATTAGAGTTTTGGCTTTTTTTTTATCAGGTTGCTACTGATAATTATAATATAGCTTGTGATGCCATTTCTGCTAAAAATTTATTGGGTAAATATAAAAAAGTAAAATATTATTTAATTAGAGGGATAGAGATAAGTAAAAAATAAATATATATTTTTAATAACTTTTGATAGATTTTATATACTTTCAAAACATAAATTATAAAGAAACATGAATGTTTCAGAATAAAAAATACATATACAAAAATAATAAAAAGGTGTTTGATTTGAAAAATATTGATATAAAAATAAATTTGTTTCTATAATAATTTTTAAAATAAATTTGTATCGTTTTAAAATATAAATAACAGGAGAACATATCCTTCCTAGCTTAATCATCCCTGCCTTTTCTATCCCGAGAAAACAATCAAACACTATCTAATAAATTTAGTTTTGTTTCATAAATAACATTAAGTTCAAATCTCTTTGCCGGAAGCGGAAAAAACTCAGACACCGACGAAAAATTTTCCCCTAGAAAGCTATCATAGATGTTTTGTAAGACCAAGCAATTGGAGGATGATGCTGGACATCCGACTCGGTAAAAGGATGCCTTATAATAAGTTTTCCGATTCAAGCTTTCATGGATAATTAAAAGTAACCACCAATTGATTGGCCAGCAGTGACTCAGCTGAAGATTAATAATCCATTTAGCTTTTAACTTTAAGTTATAATTTTTACTTTTTTTAACTTTAAGTTGATAGGGTATTTAATAAAAATAATTTAAAATAATTTTTTGAGAAAAAAATATAATATAAATTATAATCGATAAATTAAGTTAAAAACTTCAACTTTTGATTAAATCAAAAACAATTTCTATGAAAGCTTTTTAGTCAAAAGTAAATTATCAACTTAAATTAATTTACAAAAGTCATACCAAACATGAACCAAATAAATCAAAATTAATTAAAAGATACATGTACTTTCAAAATTCGTAAAGGGACCTCTTGGATGCTAGATATTGGAAATTCTACAAGCTTGAGGTTAATCAAAATAGAAAAAAAAATCTGAAATGCAGAAAATTGGTCTAAAGTGTTTTAAAAAAAAACTAACAAAACTTCTCAAGCACGAGCTCCCTTATTAAGAGTAACCATGCGAGTTGGAGCATCTTGATATCGAGAGCCTCCAGAATATCCACCTCCAGCTCGCAAATTGCTTGCCCCCTTCGAATAGCTAGTCCCGAAAGCCTGGCCTAAAACCTGTGGCCTCCCACCACCACCACCACCACCATATCCAGAACGTCCAGAACCTTGCCTTCCATGAGTGAAAGATGAGTTTTCATGCCACTTAACACCTGAAGCAGCCAGGTTAGCAAAATCCTGGCCATCCCTCCGTCTCTGAGGCAGATCCAAACCGCCACCGCCAATTTTTGCTTCTATTGCCCTTTCATTACTTTCAGCAAGGATTGAAAGCTTCTCTGTCAACTGGAACGCCAAAGCCTGCAACCTTGTTTGCTCAAGATCATGGAATACAATACATTGTGTTGGCTGGTCCCAGCTTGCTTGGAGCTCGTCATTGATCATCATTTTACTGACAATGACTTTAGTCTCAGCTGCTGAAAGGTCAAACATTTTGGTCAACTGGTCCAAGCCAAGCGAATCATAGGAGGAGGTGTACGAAAACAGGTAGGTCCTCAGAGCTTCTTCCTTAATCTTGGCTTTAAGCATCCCAAGAACACCATCTCTATTTCTGAGGAGCTTCCAGACATCAAGAGACTCGATAACATCAAATGCCTTCTGGAAATCTCCTTTCCTAAGTGCCCGTGTAGCAGCCATTACATGGTCCCTTACATTTTCAGGAGGACCAGTGAAAGTTTGCCTCTCACTTACATCAAGCAGCCGCCTAAATGTCTTGCTAATGACCTTGCGCTTATCATCAAGAACATTGGCTGCCATGCTGGGGACCTCCAGCAGCATTGCACAACTGAGATGGACAGACTCCAGAAGTTCAAGATTTATGTGCATATGATATGGCATCTGGCGTCTCCTTTCCAGTCTTTCCTGTTGAAATTAATTAAATACACCAGTGAGTGGGACCTGTCCTTGGACAAAGTGCTAACTCTGATGAGTATGAATCTAAAAGCAACATTTACCCAAGAAAAAGGATACAACCAAGAATCGATTCACTCATGTCAGCTAGTATAAACATAAATCTGCAAAACATACAATTTAACTCAAGATGAAATGCAAAAGATAGAATGTTTGCTGAATTGCAATAAATGATCATATGCGTGCTCTAGTTACATAAACTAATAAGTGCATCGAACACAAGCTCACATGCCTGAAATCAACTGCACCTGAATATATAGACCAAGCCCTCACAAGCAATGAAGTTATAGAAGTTTATTTTTCTTCTCTAATAAGTACATGCACAATAACATAAAATTACCACCTCTACTTCCTAAGAAATTGATCAATGATAAACCAAATCATAACACACACCCTTATTTAACTAGGTTACAAAAAGAGTTCAAAGAAAATGAAAAAAAATACAACTATAACATTTTGAATGATAAAAATCAAGACTTAGCCTAAACTGTTAAAATATCCTTTAGAAAGCAATTCAAGACAATTAGCCTCCATCAGCTAATTCGACTTTTCTATCCAAAAGCAGAATTATCAACTTCTTAATACAAGCTTAGAGTTCTTCACTCAGCTTGAAATCTGAAATGAAAACTATAAGTTAGCTTTAAGGCCCTGAAGACAACACTAAACAAATCCAATGTTAGCTTGATACACCACACCCCCCCCCCCCCCCAAGAGACTAAATAAAACGAACCATGTTTCTGTAAAAAATAAGTAAACAACTTGGGAACTTGAAACAACTAAGATAACTCCTTGCAGATGCAAGCATCGCAAGTATGACATCTTATATATATATATATATGAGAACAGCACCTGTTCCGGAGTTTTTTCATAATATCGGCTTTGTGAAAAACCTTGTGCAAGCAACTCCTTCACCCTTCCACCAGAATATAATTCAGAAAGACATCCATGTGCTTCAGTGATTAGACCAACACGGAATGCACATAAACCAAGTTGTGCCATAGCCCTGTTGAAAAGTATCTGGCTTGAAATGTCCATGTGCTGAATATTATCTTGCAGGTGACTCATCAATAGCAGGTCACGGGAGGTTGCGAACTCATCCAGGAGAGCATGGTGGTAGATATCACAGAGCATTGCACGAGCTTTGGTCCGCTCATCTCCAGACTTGTAAATGAGGGAGACTAAAGCATCCATCATTGTCCTGCTATTCTCAGGAAAGGTAGGCTTTCGAGGCACAAGCTCCGGAGTATTAACAAATGCAGAGGAACCCCTACTTTCCTCAACCTTAGGCTCCTCACCATTGCCTCCATCTTCTGTCTGTTCAGCCAACTTTCTCATAGCATCATAAACCTCTTGTGGTTTGTAATAGATCAGCTCAACACGTCTTAAGGCAACCTTTGCTGCAGCTTTAAGATCTCCAACACGCTCTAGATATTCTTGGACATTCTGAGCAAGAACTAAAAACATAGGTTCATCCTGCAGTCTCTCAATGTACTCACGTGCATGCGGATCAATGCACTGCAAACTCTTAAAGAACTCAATATCCATTCTCTCAAGAAATGCCACTAAGTTTCCCCAAATCTGAATCGGCCCATTATGGTCTGCTCCTTTCTGGGTTTCATTCTCATCAGGTTCAACTGTGTCGTCCACTACAATATTAGGATACTGTACCAGAATGTCAAGAATAACCAGCATGTTCTGCACACAATTTTTCCAGACATGTATAGGCATGTGCCCACTGAGACCAGGATTCACATCAAACTGTGCAGAGACCACACTAAAAAGAATTTCCAACTTCTGTGCAGGGGTCTTAGCAACTTTCGTCAGGAAAGTTAGCTGTTCAACCTGCTCAAACCTTCCAGTTCCCCTCCTACCCCGGGCAGCAACAATTTCTTTAAATTTCTTGTTTACAATATCCCAGGTGATTTCACTAGGATCTTTTGCAAACTGCTTATCCATGAGCTTATCTTTCTTACTCATCATCTTCTCCCAGCCCCCATCCTTTTCAGATTGGTCATTGACACCCTCCTCCTCATCGGATATTACAATCTTTGAAGGGTCCTCCTCGAACTCCAAATCAGACTCTTCCTCCTCTTCTGACTCCTCATCAGCCTCTGGTTCTTCCTCACTTTCAGGATGTTCCCTATATATATTAATCTGATCTTCATATTGTTTATTGTTTTTCTTCAATTTCTGCTTCATTGCATTCAAGGCCTTGGCATTACTGCTGCTCATTTTCTTTTTAGCTTCCTTATTCGCCAAAGCCTGATTCAAGAAATCTTCCAGCATTACCAGAGCTTTAATGTAAAGCGTGGGAACCTTCTCTGATTCCATCACTCTCATGACTTTCTCAAGTTGCTTATTCATCTTATCAAAGCTCTCCTGCAAGCTGACCCAATCATTAATCTTGATTGCATTCTTCATTTGATCAACAGTGGCTGACATCTCCTCAAAACGCTTGTCTTTGGCTGACCTTACCACACGCTTTTGATCATCAGACTCATCGCTATCGCTAGCAGTTCCTCTAAGATATTTGTTCTCAGCAGTTTGGGCAGTAGGCTCGTCAGCTTCTCCATCCTCAATCTCATCTCCATAATCACTCTCCTCATCAGATTCGCTATCACCCTATAACCAAATCGAAAAATAAACAAAAACAACCAACACAACAAAGCCAAATGGAACATTCCTTCCCCTAGAATATGAAATAACAAAATCACAAACCTGTCCCCAGAAACGCGAAGCCATCTTCTCCTTCAAGCTAATGCAACAAGTCAAAAAACCTCAAGATCCTACATTAACACACACAATTACATATAACAAATATACACCCCGGCAACGAACAGATCCATCAAAAAATCACAACTAGAGTAACACAGACAATCAAGAACCTAAGAAGATAAAATAACAAAATCCTCCTAATATAAAAACTTGGATTTCATGGAATTTAATTATTAAAAAAAAACATATAGAAAAACGAATTTATGATCTTTTTGAATGAAAACAAAAAAAAAATCAAACTTTCCATCCTTCAAAAGAACTAAACCCTAATATTGATCTGGATTGGTGTAAAATCCAGATTAAAAACGGATTAATTGTCCAGTTTAATAATAAATTGCGGGCTACCTTCTTCGATTGAGTTGTTCAAGAACTGAAACTATTTAGTTTTGAGACGACAGATACAAAAGGTGAAAGAGAGAGGGAGTACCTGAGCCAAGATAAGATGCTTGATTTGCGAATGGAAGGAAAGCGAAGAGGAGAGTTAGGGTTTTTGCTTCTTTGCTTTTAGCGGAGGGGAGTCGGGGACTTTCTTCGGGTTTCAGTCTGTGGCGGTTTCTCACAGTTCGCTTTCCGAGGCAATAGCATTCGCTGTGTTCAGGATTAAAATTTAAGCCCAAGTTCATAAGCCCAATAAGAGCCCACCAAAATCATAAGCCCACACAAACTGTGTGAGAGGGTAGCTTCCACTTTTTAATTTTTTTTTTTTAATATAAGCTCGACTAATTCCTTTTTTCAGTCGAAATTTGAGCAAACTAATTACAATATCATTTATTAATTCTCAAAAAATTAATTTCTCATTATTTCACTTAAAACACTGAGTTTTTTTATTGTATTAATATAACATTTTGTTAAAAAAAACAAAGATAATGGAGATAAAGAGAACATGCCTCCCTTTACTATTTTTAAAATACAAAAATTCACTCTATAATTATATTAGGGACGGATTTATTTTTTTTATTCTTTTATTTTTTGTCTATTATATTTATTTTTTCAATCCATACAATTTAATAAATATGTCTGTGCTTAAAAAATATATCTTTTTTTTAATCTCAAATATAAATCATTTTTTTGTAACAAAAAAATAGATAGATATATAAAAAAAAATATAGCAGATAAAAAAAAGTTTGAAAAGAAATTATGGCACTCGACATCATGATTTGAAGTAGATTGGAATATTTTTAATAATTATGTTTGCAATTTGCTTGGTGAATATATATAGGACGAAGATTTTTATTAATTATTATTAACATGAAAAACTATAGACTTATTTGAAACTTGAGCACCAATAATTTTGTAGCAAAGGATTTCTAGATAACACTGGGTTTATTTACAAGCATGTTATATACAATAATATTTATATCTTAAATTGACTTCAGAATCTTGGGATCACTTTCTCATCATGGTTGCAAATTCCTCGTAGTTGATATTTCCATCCTGCACAATATGTCTCAATCTCTAGATCAGTTTCAAGAAAGCATCAACATATGGTAATAAAAAGGTCAAAAGAAAGGATTTTTACTTTATCAGTATCAACATCTTCTATGACTTCATCTATTGTAGCCTCATCCCCCATTCCATATTGAGACATGGCTTGTCTTAACTCATCTCTAGTGATAAACCTGTGAAAATTGAGCAGCTCAGGTTCAATAATGCTACTGACATTTTGGTTAGGAGTCGAGACATATTGTACACCAGATTTATCTCAGGAGAACCAGTAACCTTACCAATTATGATAAAATTTAGATAACATTTTGATTGCTGCTTTGGAGTAGAAGAAAGGAAAACAGTAGAGATATAATCCATGTCTTTTATGCTTTGAAAAGACAAAAACTCACTTTACAGATTTATTTATGTTTCCGTTTCTATTCTCTTCTTTACGTGTCTCTTATATCTTGGGATACTAACCAAACACAATCTTAAAAATTGCAGAGAATGGAAGAGGCAACTAACCCACTATTATCCTTGTCAAAGTATTGGAAGGCCTTATACAAGTTCTCTTCCTTCTCAAGCCTATGCCGATGCATGGTAGCCGTAATGAATTCAACATAATCGATAGTACCATTATTGTCAACATCAGCCTAACAAAAAAAAATGGTCTTATCAACGTGAATCTTGCTACAATGCTTGTTAGTTAAAATGGATTTTGAAGGAGAAAAAGGGAAAGCAACATAAGAAATGATAAAATGAGCATAGTTGAAGTGTAGTTCTTACACCATCCATCAACTGCTTTATTTCTACTTCAGTAAGCTTAGATCCTAGCCTTAACAGTCCAGATTTGAGTTCCTCGTATGTGATAGTACCACTTCTATCAGTGTCCATGTTGTTGAACATCTGTCTTAATCCCTTGATTTCTTCCTCTGAAAGGTTCTCAGCTATGACCTTCAATCAATTAAATTGCAGATCAGGAAAGCAATGGTAAGGATATGAAAGGAATAAAAAAACAAATAAAAGTGATAGCTCTTGTTGGTGATTCCAAATCTAAATAGTGGCATCATTCTAACAGCTAAAATTATTCCTCCACATGCTTTAACATTGATAAAGAGTAATTTAAAGCACGGGGGATTCTTAAAATGTGAACAGTTATGTCGCTTTGATCAGTCAGAAAATGGAGGTGTTAAAACATACCTTTAGTGCGAGCTTCTTCAACTTGTTCATTGCTCTGAACTGTTTCATTCGAATCAGGACAACACTATCAATAAGCGTGTTAGATGCTTCCCCGCCCACCTTCATCCATGGATGATCTGGTTCAAGTGTATGGTGTGAATAATATCAATAAACCACATAATTTTATGACATTATAGTTTGATAATGAAGAAAAACTCCATAATTTGTTTTAAGATCAACCAGTTGAAGAACGATATTGGAGGCTTAAAGTTATCTGCTGCCTCAAAAAAAGACACCTAATATATAGAATGAGAGCGAGGATTGATCGATCAAATCATGGATAATTATACACTAACCGAGTGCTTGGGCAGCGGTGATCCTACTCTTGGGGTCCCTCGTTAACATTTTCTTGATAAGATCTTTTGCAGAAGGTGAAATCTTAGGCCATGGCTTGCTCTGCAAGTCAAGATTGCCATTTAATATTGCTTCATATATGCCCTTCTCAGCCTCTATTACAAAATGTGTTCATTCACACGTTAGTTAGAAAAACATTACACTTCAATAATAGCTCGGCACAAAAAAATCATGGTTTAAGAATGTGTAATCCACAAGTCATTTCCTGAAAAACAGAATGGGTCATATTTTTTGTTTCTCAAAGAGTAGATAATTAAGTTTAAAGTGAGGGGTGTGGCTACATCTTGCTATATAGCTCAATTAGTAGAGTAACGAAAAACATACCAGCCCAGAAAGGAGGCACCCCACTTAGAAGAATGTACAGAATGATCCCAGCACTCCATACATCAATCTCTTTCCCATAACTCCGTTTCAACACCTCTGGAGCAACATAGTAAGAACTTCCAACAATGTCATTATATACTTTTCCTGGAAAATTAGTTATGAAAAGTTAAGTAAATAAATAAATGATGATGTATAATCTCATTGCATGACAACACTATGTTCATGGAAATAAATCTTAACAAGTAATATGCGATGAGATTTGTATAGCAAAACAAGATTTTGCGTGTTTCCAATTTCAACATTTTCTTGCAAGAAACGATGACATTTGCAGTGTCGCAGAGCAAATAAATAAAGTAAAAATGTGATGATTGTTAGCTAATGTATCTAGACTGCATGTCTTTGGTTCTCCAAAATTATGCAATTTACGTTAACGTAAATCCAATCGAAAGGCAGTGGCCAGCTAGAAAAGATAAACCTATTTTCTACCAAAGTTATTAAACTTGGTCGGACAAAACGAGTCACTCAATAAATCACTGACTCAAAACCCTATCTTATCTATGTTTTATTTCAATTTGATTTAAAGGTTGATTTAAATTGAGTAACACTTGACTAGGTAAACTTTAAAATTTGGTTTGAAAAGAAACTATTTGAAGGAAAAATAAGCTTTCAAAATTCAGATTCAGCCATCCAAATACATCACAAGATATATGTTAACAACTTGGCAGCATGTGCCCCATTAAAGGTCAGGTCTAAGCACATGGTCCTGTTTATTAGTGGGGACTTTTTTTTTTTTTTTTTTTTTTACGTGGGGTGTCCGGGCCAGTTTACGCGCACCACGACTATTCCCCACGGCCCACTGGACATCTTGCGAGCCCAGGAGCAGGTAAGGCACCGCGGGGGTGACAGGCGTGCACATAGAGGGTCGAACCCGGGACGGGGGCGAAACAAGTCACACGGTTGACCACAGCAGCTAGATCCTCAAGTGCATTAGTGGGGACTTTTAATTATGCATGAATGTGGTCACTAAAACATGTCTTTACGATGTTTAATAGCACAACAGAACCAAACTTAGTAGCTAAGTCATCATGTGATAAACCTGCACGGGGTTCTTTATTTTCTTTCATTTGTCCTATCTTTCTCATTACTAGTTGAAAAGACATTGACTTGATTGATCTGTAATGTCCCTTTCTTGATTGACTTAGTCTTATTAATCCATAATAGCATCAAGAAGAAGTTATTGACATTATCTTAATATTTAGATTCACATGCAATGAACATTATTAATTAATAATTGCACCAGTAATTATAAAACCAAATCAACTAATGATCGAAAAACCATTTCAATTACTAAAAGAGATTATAATCCTAAAATTACTCTTTACAATAAAGTAAAACAAACAAATGTGTGATGTTAAACATGAGCATAGAGTTTATGATTGGATAATTGACAAATCATCCATAGGAAGGAGTTTTACAAAAACCCTTTTTAGATTTCGACAAAAAGAAAAGGATTAGTGAACCCGCTAGGGATCGAACTCTTTATCTTCATGAGATTCTTATACAAAGCAGGTTCAAAATTATATTTCACTTCAACATGACCTTTTTCATTATGTTAATATAGAATCAAGGCAACGAGTAATCTTTATTCATGGAGTTTGTGATTATTCATTAGTTTTAACTTGGCAAGATCCAGTTGTTAAATTAAATAGCACAAGTTTCAGAATTGTATCTACTTATAAAAAAGAAAAGAAAACGTCATGCTAGAAGTTACCTAAAAAATTAAGAGGTAAAGGGAACACAATTTGCAAAAAAAATAAAAGAAAATGGCTAACCTTCTTCAATGAAGACAGATAGTCCAAAATCAGTAGCTTTAATTAGAGCATTTGGATCTTTACTTGCAAGCAAGAAATTCTCAGGCTTTAAATCTCTATGCATAACCCCCATAAAATGACAGGCATGAACCACATTCACAATCTGCCTAATAATTGTCGCAGCTTCACTCTCTGAGTAACTCCCTTTTGCTAGAATCCGATCGAAAAGCTCCCCGCCAGAGCATAACTCCATGATCAAATGCAGATTTTGTTTATCCTCATAAGCACCCTTAAATTCAACAATATTAGGTTGTCCTGTTAAGTGTTGTAGTATTAAAATCTCTCTTTTAACATCCTCGATATCCTTTACCTTCACAAGTTTACGTCTTGAGATAGACTTGCACGCATACATCCTTCCCGATGCCTTCTCTGTACAAAGATAAGTTATACCAAACTGGCCTCTACCCAATTCCTTATCAAGATCGTAAATTGTGGTTATTTCAACATATGGTTTACCAAGAATGGGACCAATATTTGAGGATGAAGTAACAATAGTTTGAGAAGTCCCAGATGTTTTCGAAGAAGGTGTTGTTAATGTTGGTGGTAGAGGCGGTCTTTTAGGTGGTGTTGGTTGGTAGTAGGCATCGTCCGAGGAAGAGGAAATAGGGATATCATGAGAACAAGACCTAGAGAAGCACTTTCCCATTGGATTGGTGAGCAGTAACTGATCAAAAGAGAGTAAGATTGTTCCAGGTTTTTAAATTTTTTGGTGGGGTTCCGATTTATAACAAGAACATGTAGGTTGTGGAAGATATTTGAGGTTTTGGCTAGGAAATTCTGCTGCTTACTTTTTTTTGGGTGCGTTGCTTTTGCCCTCTGTGAAGTCTTGGGTATCATTCTTTCTTTCTCTCTTATCTTTTTGCTTAATTCTGACGCATCTACTTTGCTTCGCTTTGTTGAGTGAAGACAAAGGAGAGGACTTTCTTCGTGCTCCCAAGCAATAGCTTTTAGCATGGTTTAGATGGTGCAGTAATCGACGCGTTTCTTTTCCTGTGGTCGTTTCTGTGTATTGTTATCGCCTTGACGTGTGAAATAAGGAAATTTCGCCCCAGCCCACCACCACAATTTGCTTCATGACAGCAATAATGTGGATTAATTAAAGCTCTAAACGGTACTGGATTGTGAAGCCCATAGCATACAGCGCATTGCTTGATAAAGAACAGCAAAAGCATAGTCTATAGATCTCAACAAAGCCCAACTCATAAAATTCTGAAATGGGCCTTCTGAATTCTGTAGCCCTTCAACATGACAGATTCTCAATTTTACTTTCCTTCGTTGAAATCTTGCGTTTCACGTTCCTGCCCTCGTGTTTGAAGCTTGATTTAATCTTACTTTCCTTGGTTGAAATCATACGTCTCAAAGTCCCTGGCCTGATGGTTAATTTGAAGCTTGATTTAAAACCTTTTTTTTTATGTTTGTAATGATGTTTTATTTTAAAAAACATCAAATTAATATTTTTATATATTTTTCAATAATTTTTACATGTTGATATTAAAATTAAAAATACATCTAAAAAAATTATTTTGATACGAAAAATACTTTTAAAAAATACCACATCCTTATATTAAATTTATTTTTAAATAGGCTGGGAGTTAACTTGATTAAATCTTAGTAAAATTTAGCTGGTTAGATCTTAGATTTTTTTTAATTTTTTTCATCTAAAAAACATCATTTCAAAAAAATAAACATTGTTATTTTAGAATAAATATAGATTACTATTTGTTTTTGCGTTTCAAAAATATTTTTGAAAAAAATTACAAATTTTTTTTATTTCAAATTAATATTTTTTTAGTGTTTTTAGATGATTTTAATATGTTGATGTCAAAAATAATTTTTTAAAAATAAAAAATATATTATTTTAATACATTTTAAAATAAAAAAAATTTTAAAAACAACCACAATAAAATTTTTAAACACGTTTTAACTCATCCATCCATAAATTGATACGTTATAACCATGATTGAAATATGAAAGGTTTGAAATTAATCACTTGAAAGAATCAATGAGCGTGATTTTCAATTCCTTTACGTAATCAAATTGTAAATAATTAAATATACAACCACTTATTTCAAGATTGAGGAGGTACATATGATCGGAGAAAGAGACTGTTCCGGTTAGAAATTGTTGCGGGGTTTTCAAAGAAGGCCTTAATCAATTATTAGAATCTTAAAAGAGCACACAGATTTTATGAAATTATAAAGTTTGCCCAGGAGATTTTAAATTAAATAATGACAAAGCAAAGTCTTTGTTTACACCCGTCAACCCTTCATTAATATTAAATTTATGTATAGTGAGTATCACATGCATCAATTTTGTATTTTATTCATTTATAAGTTTGAAAGGAAGACTTTTTAAAAAATATTCTTGGTCTTTCTATAAAAGCTGGACAACAGTATCTTAAAAAATAATTAATGTTTTTAAAAAATTTAATTTTTTATTTAAAATTATTATTTTTTTATGTTTTTAAATTTTGTTTATGTGCTGATGTCAAAAATAATTTTTTAAAAATAAAAATATATATATTATTTTGATGTATTTCTGAATAAAAAATATTTTAAACCGTAATAACTATAAAGTATCAAATACCGTGTAATAATAGAAAAGGTTACGCATTCACACCATGATATTCATGTACAAAAGACTCTTTAAAAAATAGTCTTGGTCTTTCTATAAAAGCTGGACAGTGATATTTTAAAAAATAATTAAAATCATGTTTTTAAAAAATTTAATTTTTTTATTTAAAATTATTATTATTTTATGTTTTTAAATTTTATTTATGTGCTGATATCAAAAATAATTTTTTAAAAATAAAAAAAATATATTATTTTGATGTATTTCATATTTTAAACCGTAATCACTATAGAGTATCAAAAACCATGTAATAATAAAAAAGGTTACGTTCACACCATGATATTCATGCACAAAAGACTCTTTAAAAAATAGTCTTGGTCTTTTTATAAAAGTTGGTCAGCGATATCTTAAAAAATAATTAAAATTATGTTTTTTAAAAGTTTTAATTTTTTTATATAAAATTATTATTATTTTATGTTTTTAAATTTTATTTATATACTGATGTCAAAAATAATGTTTTTTAAAAAAATATATAAGTTACGTTCACATCATGATATTGACTCTTTAACAAATAGTCTTGGTCTTTCTATAAAAGCTAGACAGCGATATCTTAAAAAATAATTAAAATCATGTTTTTTAAAAATTTAAATTTTTTTATTTAAAATTATTATTATTATATGTTTTAAATTTTATTTACGTGTGATGCTAAAAATAATTTTTTTAAAATAAAAATATATATATATTATTCAAAAAAATATATATTATTTTAATGTATCTCTATATAAAAATATTTTAAATTGTAATTACTATAGAGTATCAAATACCTTATAATAATAAAAAAGATTACGTTCACACCATGATATTCATGCACAAAAGGTATAAGTTCATCTTAGTACCCCAAGTCTATATTGTATGGGACTCCCTACCATAGCAGAACCTGGGAATTTGCTTTATAGTTTTGGTTTTGTGTTTGTTTTCTAGTTGTTATCGTGGCCAGATGGCGTTAACATAAAGATAATTATATTAGCTGCAAAAAAATGGAATACGAAGAAATTTAATTGATTTATTATTAGTAATTCATATTTATTAAAATTTATCACATTAACTAAATTAATATTTATTTGAATTTCATAACCAACATGTTTGTTTTTCACTAGAAACTAATGATGTACGAAGTAAGAAATAATTTTGGCCTTGACTCTCAAAAATAAAATTTTTAGTGTGCATTTGATATTATGATATATGGTGTTTTTTAAAGGTATTTTTTGCTTAAAAAATATTAAAATAATTTTCTTTTTAGATTTTTTATTTTTAATATTAATACATCAAAATCATAAAAAAACACTAAAAAATATTAATTTAATAATTTTTCAAATAAAATATATTTCTAAAATACATATAAAAATAAAATTTACTATACTGTCAAACACTCCCTCCCATGACATATAATAATATATTGCCAAGGAGTAGTCGTGACTCATAAGCATTAATCTTCTGAAGAATAGCCATTTATGGCTATCGCTTAAAATTTAAAGTGTTTAAAGATTTGAGATCTATAATGAAACTTTGACATGCTGAACAGGACAACATTCGGACCTCGGGTAGCCATTAATTTTATTTTTTTATATGTTAACCATTGACTTGGGGAATTCTTCCTGTTGAGTGACAGCAGCCCTGCCAACTCTGTACCTACCACGAGTCTTTTCTCGGCATTTATGTGCTTTTGTTTCTCGTTTGTTAGCTCTCCCATCATCTTATTACTCCTTACTGTTGACATTTTGCTTCAGCCTTTAAACGAAAAACTGTAGCTTTGTTTCGCTCCACGCATGAAGATTTGCGCTTGTCCTCCTCCTCCTCCAACTCCCCGTTCTTCTCTTGTATCGACTGTTTCTTCTGTAAGTTTGAGGGAGCCATGCATCTCTATTCTGTCCACTATAATTGCCAAGTTGACCTGTGCAATTCTGACTCTCTTATCTGCAGAAGGTGAGTGCATGTAACATTTATGTGCCTTTTTCTCAAACTATATATACATTGACTTGTTTCGATCTGATATTCTTCAGGTTTTACTTGTTCATGTGAATCGATAACGTCCTGCTCTGTAACCTTTTCAGTTTGATTTTCGGTTTTTATTATTTTTTACAAAATTTGTTTGTTCAGGATTTTTAAAAAAATAAAACCAGCTGGAAGTCTGGAATTAACCACTATTTTGTTCAGTCCAACCACGATTGATACCAAACGATGACGCATGGTTAATTAGTTAAATCTAGGAGGTCATTCTTTGCCTTGTAATTATACAATCTCAAAAAAAAAAAAAAACACTGCAGACAAATTATAAGCAGTTACTTTTCTATGAAAACAATTAACTATCAATTTTGTAGAAAATTGGGTAAAATTAATGATGTATTATATTAAAGAATTATTTCAATTCAAAAATTAAAAACTTAATTTTTTAAATGAAATTCTAAAATATAATTTATATTATTTTCTAATATTTTATTTGAACATACAGTGGGTGCAACATTGGGAGTCCTGATAGGAGCTTTTGCTGGCCTGAAAACGGAGAAGGGGTTTCTCCATGGAGCCATAACTGGAGCGGCAAATGGGGTTATTTTATCCAAAAAGATCCTTGAAATATTACTTGCTACGTGGGATTCTGATGATACAGTAATCGCATGCTTCTTTTCTCTGGTAAGTGTCATGGCATGATCAATAGGTATCAGTTTTGCTTATATATCTCTTCAGTTTGTAATTTGTAATCTTTAATTATCGCTATATTGCTTGTTTATTAATGCTGTAATTATTAGTTTTTATAACAATTAACACATGTAAGTTTATCTCCTCCAAAGCTTGACTCAGTTGCATGTATCATGAGTAGAAGACACCATCCTCAACGATTCAATCCAACCAAAATAGATGCAGAAGAGAGTGAGGTATATATGGATTTGCCCCTTCTTTTTTATGTCATAATTGAGAGCTTTATTAAAAACCGTTTGGGAACGCGATGCAAACCGTGTTCTATAAAAATTAAAATTTTTTGTATGTTTTGATCAATCGTTTTGATGCAATGATTTTAAAAATAATTTTTTAAAAATAAAAAAACATCATTTTAATACATTTCAGCATGAAAAGCAACCACAACCATACTCTCAAACAGACATTTAGTATGCCAGAATCTTAATGGTACTTTGGATGAAAAGGAATGCAAAGATATTGTCCTTCTTCTTACACTAAAACAAGATGTAAGAAAAGCATGAATGAAAACTATACACGATGCGAAGATTAAATAAAAGATGCTTGGACATTGTGTTTCCATTTCTAGTCTTCAATCGAAAGAAAGTCAAAGAAGAACAGGATCAAACAACTTGTTCCAATTTGGTTTCTTATCCTCGACGAAAACCAAATCATTTCTAACATTAATTTCAAATCCACCGGAAAATACCAAAAGGTTTTGTTGTTGTAACTCACTAGTGGTTAACGTGTGGAAGAATGAATTTGCCTGGATAATCAATATTCTTAGTTATTATTTCATCAAATTAATGCTAATACGTGAGGTGATTGCTTCACAGGTTGATATTGTCGTCCTCGTCCATGCAACCTACAAGCTGATATGATATATAGCAAGGTGTCCATGCACTTCCCCGAAAGAAGTTTCCGAAGATTATTTATTTAATTAAGAGATCACAAATAATTAGTGGATACTTTTATGGCCCGTAATTTAATAATGTTCTGTTATTTTCAGGCTTTCGGTTTTCCATCTTGTTTTGATGCAAAAAACAAGCACTATATCAGGTTGTACCATCACTTGTTTGATTTACGTTGTAGTATTGAAGTTAGTGGCGTTGGACCACACCACAGTTTATATACCTCTTTCGAAGAATTATATATATATATTAAGATTGCATATACTTTCTTTGAATTAATTGGACACCAAACTTAATTTGAATGTCAATAATTACTACCATCCAATTCTCCTAGTCGAATCGAATATTTAGACACCAAACTTAATTATTTTTATGGTTGGAATCATGACAATCATCCATTCTTTATCATCGATTGTTTTCTAGCGAGTCTTTATTTCATTTAAAAATCTCAAAATAAATAAAATAAACTTGTAAATTAGTATAAATATGGGCAAAAACTTCACCTCAAACTTATTTTCACACTATTTCTTTTGATTTCACATTTCGCGTTTCTTTTTCCTGGTTTTATTACTAAAAAAATCAAATGAACTGAATTAATTTTTTATCCAATCCGGTTCATATTTTCTAAAACTAGTATATTTTAGTTTGATTGGTTTCTTAAAATTAAACCAACCAAACCAGTTCTAGATCAACACTGGTATTAAGAAAATAACCTGTTAGGAATTAGTCCATAAAAATTATATATATAGGTTTTTCTACTGGAACCTTAGAAAGGGTAGAATTTAAAAGTTGTTAGGCCTCCATGCAATCCAAGAAATAATAATTCTTTTTGTCAATGACAACGGCCGTACATAGAGCTGAGCCGTACTGGATCCAACGGCTCACCTAACTTGAATAATCTGAAACGAAGTATCCTTGCTGGCCCATCCAACGGCATCGTAGTATTGTTAATTAATCGGTCATGAAACAATATTGCTTACATTAAAACATATATAATAAATTGTTTTAAAATAATTATTTCAATTTACATCTTCAAGTTTATTTTATATATATTGATAAAAACTTTATATCCATATTTTATGTTTTGAGAATTCAAAGTAAAAAGAAACAATAATCTTAAAACAATTTAATTGCATATGATACAATCTTTCCTTTGTAAAAAAGCAAAAAAATTGTATGATATTTACACGTCGAGTATGGAAAGTATTGCAACCCTAATATCACGGCGATTCATGGATTGCAAATTTGCAAAGCATGCATTCGAATAATTAAATTTTAAACAAATCAGCAATCATTTCCAATGTTTTGTTTTCTTTCTTTAGGAAGTAGAGAAAAACTGAAGCTGTGTGCATGCACTCCTCAAGCTGGGTGCATGCACACTTTAATTCCTTTCCTAAATAGCCCAGTATTTTCCCGGCTTAATAATGTCCATTGGTTGAGAAGAGCTGCCCAAACAGTGAGAAAATAACATGAAACAACCTTTAAGAAATGCGTCTAGGCAATATCAAGTTAATTATATATAGCCTCTTTGTTTTTCTTTTAAGTGTTTTTTAAAAATTTTAAATTTTTTATTTTTTTATTTTAAATTAATATTTGTTGATGTTTTTAGATTATTTTGATGCGCTAATAATAAAAATAATTTTTAAAAAATAAAATAATATTATTTTAATATATTTTCAATTACTAACACACTTTAAAAAAGAACATCAATCACATTTACAAATAGGATTTTATTGGTAAAGTTGCAGCAATTATAATTTTTAGAAATCTTGGGAGAGTAGGTAGAATTACATCATTTTGTTAGTTGACGACTTTTGAAGAAGACTTCGATCCGGAAGGGAGGAACTCTTCACTGGAATGACCCGGACAAGAGTGTACCATTGAAGCACGTCAATGTTGACTTAGATGGCGGCGGATAAGTTAGTCTTATAGGCTGCCTATGTTGCGTTAACCCTCCATCAAAATTGCATGTTTTTTTTTGTATCCTTTGCAGGCAATTTCTCCCTCTCAACTCCAATAGATTTTTTCCCATCAAAAGGAGATGTCCGGTGGCCTTGTTACTAGTTTAATCGCTAGACATAAGCTCATGAAGATCGTATACAACTGCCCATCATCTTGCTCTGCTTCTTCTTTAGCGTTTTGGGTTTCTGCCAAGGTTTATGCAATTGCGTGCAAGCTATTCTGTGCGATCTTGACGTTCGTGTTTGCAGTAGGTGAGTGCCAAACTTTCTTGGGTCATTTTCTGTTAGATTTTCTGTTTATTTTTCTCAAATATCGGGCTTCAATCGTTCTAGTAAGTCACGAGAACCATCATCCCATCTCCTCCCCTTCAATCTTTTCTTTTTATTATTATTTTTTTTTAATCATTCATCGAGCTCTTTCTCTATTTATAGCTGGCACAACATTGGGAGCCTATGCTGGAGCAGTTGTGGGCCTAAAGTCTAAAAGTAGCTTACTTCATGGAGCCGCAGTTGGAGCCATCATGGGGTGCATACTTTCCTTTGAAATTTTTAGAAAATCATTCGTTCTCTGGGATTCTGATGATTGGGCAATTGACACCTTCATTCATTTCGTAAGTTCCCTGATTGCTCCTCACTACGCTAATCACTTCAGGGATGGAAAATTTGAATTAATTATGCCCTGACCTTGCCTTTCAACTTTAGATTCAAACAGGTTCAAACATCTTGAATGAAAGAATAGAAAGGCTTAGTTCAACCACAATTTGCAGCAATGGATTATCGATGCTGAAAATTCAAAATAAGAGACTTGCAAACAAAAACTTTGTGGATACCTTATGGAATGGACCTTCCTGCCCAATCTGCCTACAGGTTAGTGGCTTTGCTGTTTTAAAAAAATAATCTCCCCAATTCGAATAATAATTGTGTTTAACACTTATCTTGTTTGCTGATTGACAGGACTTCCAACTGGGGGAAATGGTTTGCAGCTTGCCGGGGTGCCGCCACACATTTCATCCACGTTGTATTGGTCAGTGGTTTATTGGACACAGTTCTTGCCCATTTTGCAGGGAAATACCATTTTTGGTGGAGAATGTGGATTGTGCTAGTTAAGAACAAAAATTGTTCACTCCATTTTTCCCCACGCTCAAATCAATGTGGGATTGTTCATATATACATGCTCCAAATTTATTTGTAAACAAATCGTCTGCCAATTGGGTGGGCTGTTCATTATTTTCTTGTCTCTTAACCACACCTAAGCACGGGGAGCACAGAGTGTGGATATTATTTATTTATTTTTGGTGCAAAAGAACTATAAAACACAGTTACTGCCCAAGGAAGGAGACGGCCGCAGCATCACTCGAGAGGGTACCAGAAATGCCTTGCAGATGAGAAAGATCCAGACCTGTAGAGGGATGTCACCAGAAGACCCCGTCTTAGCTAGGAAGTCAGCTCCCCGATTATCCTGTCGCAAAACGTGATGGAAAGAAACATTCCAGTCACGTTTGCAATGACACTGGATATCAATAATGATGTTACAGGAAGAAGAAACATCTGATTCTAAACAATCAGGTAAAGGCTGCCTTTGAGCCCCTTAAACCGAATAGCCGTTTCATCTGTGAGTGGTACACGACTTATGAGATTAATCGGAATGTTTACTTGCTATATATAGAGACTTCACTTTCAAGCTCATTGTCTGGAGGCTAGAGATATAATTATCACCGGTTAAGCTCAGATGCTGAGGCTAGCAAGTTCAAAGTTTGGCTGGTACAGATCCAATTCGATCGCCAAGGAAGTTCAAGCATCTAATTTCACTAGATATAAAAAGGATATCCTCTCATTAAGACGATAGGGCAATATTTAAAGAGATTTTCAAAGCTTTATCTAAAATAAAATTCCCAAGTTAAAGCCCATGTTACAGAAGACTGTTCCAGTAAGAGAACCAATCTACATATATGGTAGTGATTAAGAGACTGACATACCAAATCTACGATTTCAACTAGACAACATGCGCAAATGAACACCCAAGCTTGATTATTAGCAAGATCAGCACGTAGGACTTAATTATCAGCTCTCAGCCATGGAGCCACGGTCCACAGCTCTAACACACTTGGGATGCACCTCGTATCCACATTCAAGGCACTGATAAGCCCATCCTGAACCTTGTTCATCACAATCACAGCATATAAACGGTCCTCCTCCAGTTCCTTCTGAAACCAAGGTTAGTTCATGTCGATGCCCTGCATGGTTCTTTGATCTTGGTAGGCTTTGAGCCTCCTCGTCCATTTGTTTCTCCAGTAAATCCACTTGGGCCTCGGTAAAAGGGTACGCATTTTCTTGGTACAAGTTAATTAGGTTTCTCCCATGTTTACTGACAGTTTTACCATCAGGACCTAAAATTACCAAGCAAGGGATGCCTTTTACATCAAAGTGCTTAGCAAGGGTTTTGTTGGCAGGATCTCCGAAAGGCAATGCTAGCCATGGCATGCTATTGAAGTAGGAGTCGAATTCAGCTTGATCGCGATCACTTGACACAAACACAATTTCAAAGTCGTCATCATTTCCTTTGTTTACCAGCATTTGCTTAATCTTTTGGTAGATGGATATCAGCTTGGGAGTAAACTTCCCGCCTGGAAGACACCAATGGGATGAGAAATACAGTCCGATTGTTTTGCCTACCAATGAGGCAACAGGCACCTGCAAGTGACAAATACGTACGTTAGACAAACAGATTTTCAAGCACATGCGTTTCTACCATGAAATTTGTCAAAATCTTGAATCATGTTCCTATTGCCTGTCCTTATCATTACTCGAGTGGATCCCAATGTTCATTTTTTTTGGTACAGAGATCTTCAATGCAGATTCGAAAAACACAGGCCAGTGCATGTAACTCCAATAAAAATGGCCTCCACAAAATTGTACGCCAAGGAGACCCACCCCAAATAAGAGATACGGGCCTTACGATCTTATGAACATATGAGAACTATCCAATCAGGTTAGGAGATGTGCAGATTCTTGTTATCACCTTATCTGCCACGTCATTGACATGTTAATTAGAGTTGGATGCGTATGTATACTTAATCCGTCAAAATCTTATATTTCATTAAGATTTTGTTTAATTAATGTAATAATACAGAAGAAACATGTATAAGAAGATAAAATGTATTTTCTTGAAGAAAAAAAAGAAGGAAACATAAAATTTAATTTAATTTCAAGATAGTTTTACTGGGAATTTATGTTTTAAGAGTGTGTAATAGCTATCTTTGTCTTTTCCATCATAAAATAATAATCAAACACTACCTAATAAACTTAATTTTATTCATACATCACCATTACACGGTGAACAAGGCCACGTCGCAAGCAAGAACAATTAAGCAATGGTTATGGTCCTGTGATTAAGACTTAACTTGGTTAGAAGAGGAATCTAATTAAACAATACGTGTCATGATGTCGGCTATGCTTTCTTTTTTCATGCATGAACCAGGTGACTTTTTGAGCTCTTTTCTTGTATATATCTGGCCAATCGTAATGCACAAGGTGCTGACTCATTGGACCCACCGCAATGACCTTCCCATCATTTTGTAGTGACCAAAAATTTCTAAAACCGAGTGGTCAAATCAAATGAAAATTGTGTCCCCACGGAATAAAGATGGATGGCATCTTATTATTGCCAACACATCGAAAAACATTTTTGTAAATTCCTACAAATTTTTGTTTTAGTTATAAAACTTGATCAGAAGATTTACCGGGTCATGGCTCGTCGAGAAGTTCAATCCGAGTTAATTATTTAAAAAAAAATAAATCCAAATATGGGTTTTACTCTAGTTCGGCTGAGTATGAGTGGATGCTACAAGTCGTTGAAGGTTTTATGACTAAAATTTTGACAACAGCATAAAATCAAAACTGCCTGCAGTGAGATCAAGTTAAATTTCAAGGAGGTTAGGTAGGAACTGACCTGTCTAGGTGCGGGATGACCCAAAAGATAGTCTCTATTATGGCAAATCAGCAAATTGGTTAGGGTCTGCCTCTCATGCTTCTCCTTCTCTTCCAATTTTAATTCCTCCAGCCTCTCTTTGGTAAATGGGAAAGCCTGGACTCCGAACCGGTGAAGGAGCTCGACCCCGTCATGTAACGTTGCCTCATCTTTGTTATCCTTAGGATGCAAGATGACGAGACAAGGAATTGCTTCAACGTCAAATTTACTATTTAAGGCTTTTTTGGTCTCCAAATCTGAAAATGGAATGGACAGCCATGGCATGTTGGCACGATAATTGTTGAAGGCATCCAAGTCCTCATCAGACGACACGAAGACAATTTCGAAATTAGATCCATTGCTCTTCAAATCCTGATATGCACCAATTAAGACTTGGGAGGTGAAGCTTCGACATGGCGCGTACCAGTTGGCAGAGAAGTAAAGGCCAAGCACCTTGCCTTCAAGATCAGAAACTTTCACCTAAAAAGAAGCCAGATATTCTAAGACTGAGTTAGCTAGCAATTTAATGCAGCTTGTGTTATAGCTGGGCCAAGAAAATGATGAGAGGCATCCATTTTATTCCAAGAAAATGATGAGAAAATCATCCAATACGCAATGATAACAAAGAATCCATTCTCCAATAAGTTGAGCCACGTTGCTGCACCTATTGCTTTAATGCAAGGAAGAAGTGATCATCATTACGTTGTGAAACTGACACATGTCCTATCAGCATGGTTGTTTACGGACAACCATTGTGTGGAAGCCCAACTTCATGTTTGGCTTGTGAATAAACACAGCCCTGTCCCAGAAAATGATACCCTCTTCCCCCGCCCCACAAAAACAACAAAAACAAGAACATTATCGACCGCCTTAACGTCGTTGGATTGCCGACAAGATAAGAATAATAGAGAATCAAGAATTTTAATTACACTTACGGTAATACATGGTTAATTAATTAGTTAATCCAATGAGCTGCAAGGTTTAGTGTTTAATAATTCTACTATTTTATCTAGCCATCTCCTTGTTGTTTCACTACATGTCAATTTAGGGTTCCGTAAAGTATATTTATTGTAAGTAGGCCACCCTAAACCGCACCAGAGATAATGATAATTTTTCCGATAACTGCTCAGTATGCTTCGTTCTCCGCGCCCTACCATCCACTAGAAAGGATAAGTTCATAGACTGGAGAGTCCTGGAGAGTCAAAATTTTATGGTGATCAAGAATGAGTAATTATTCACTAATGTTTATTTGCATTTTACTCCTCCTTTTTCTTGTTTGGAATGGAAGAAAATCAAATAGAATTTACCTTAGCTTCCTTCCACAAAGTAAAATAGAGTACCGTGTTAATTCATAATAAACATGCGGCCATAGACTTAATTAGTTTGGTGACGAGGTGGGATCCAAACCATTAAAGTTTAAACATATACATGAGACCCAGCAAAGAAACAAAAAAAAAAATTCAGTGAGATAAAATAATTTTTTTAAAGAAACAAACTCAGATGATATTACTATTTTGCTAAGGCATTGCTATTTGAAACTCTAGCTGCAGTTACGTCATTCATGCTCTTAAGTCTTAGCTACTATAATTTAAATAATTTGTGAAGGTTACACAGACTCGTCTAAACCACGTAATAGCACGCGAAAAGGAAAAAAAAATTCAATCCATCACAGAAACTACTTTGAATTTATTTATTTATTTATTTATTTGGACAGAGAAGGATTTGAGAAGACATGTAAAATATCATTCGTCGATCTAAATAATTATGATTTGGTTTGTTAATTTACATTTTAATTTTGTAGGGGACGTTGACTCGATCTTAATCTGTTTCTTTCTGATCAATAAATTCTTTAATTTAATTTCATTAAAAAATTAGTAATTGATCTTGGGTTTCAACGAGAAAGAAATGGATATCTATTTTTTAAGATCATGAATAGAAAATCAATCAAAATAATGGTTGCAGAAAGTTCCTTTTTCCTTCCGAATAAAATATATATTAGCTCAAAGGGGATTTATTTTTCGTTTTTTAATTGATAAAATATTGTTTTCATAACCCGAAATGACTAGATAAACTCGATCTGCAGATATCAGATAATCCAGGCACTTAAGTTTCCCTTCCCGGATTTTTTCTATGCTCAAAATTAAGAACTCGGATCATCAGATAAACTTAAGAAGAGAAATGTTTAAAATTATATGGCCCAAAAAAATAAAAACAAAGAAAGAGAAAAAGTTGACAGAAATATTTGCTTGGAAAACCGTGAGCATGTGAAGAATGAACCACAGTTTGCTGCATGAATCTTTATAAATTTAATTAAACAACTTAAGATTTTAGATCATAGATGTATAAAGAAAGAGATAGAGATCAGAGAGTGAACCTGAGTTCCATCTTGGGAAAGAAGATAATCACGATCTTTCGAGGCCAGAAGTGATGAAAATCTTGAGCTTGAGATTCTGTGAGAGTCGCCGTTTGCTTCAGCTTTACTAGCTTGAAGCTTCCTGGAATTTTCCTCCAAGTTCATCTCCTTCTTGACCTCTCTCCTCTTCACCCACACAGTCTTCCTCCCCCTCTCCCTCTCTCTCTCGAGATGAAATACAATCCTCTAGTATCATGCTTATATTCCTGAGAACCATATTCTTTCCACGTACGTGTTTAGAAATAATACAGTGTAGATTACTTTTATAAAACTGTTGTTTCATTGAAATAATTATTTTTATAAATATTTTATTTTTTAAATCAACATATTAAAAATATTAATTTAATGTTTTTAAATAAAAAATACTTTCAGATTAAACCGTATTATTAAATAAACTCCGCATCATTACCTTACACCCAATAGGAAATCACAACACGCACACGTGGCACTCACCTCTCTTCAGTAGGAAACTACAAGCTATGCTATCTATACAATAACCCCATAGTGCTTCACTAACTACCACCACAAGCCCTATCTAGATATCACACCAAGGGACCAGCTTTAGATAATTTGCCACGTGTGAGGTTACGAAAGAAACGGATTGGTGTGAATTATGGTACTGTAATTTCTCCCTGTATTTTAGCTGTGGTGTCATGAACGACTTTGAATTGTGACGTAAGAAAGGTAAACAAACAGCAGCACACCTGTCCCTTGCTCTGATTTTTTTTTTTTCTTGAAAGGAATTTCCCATAATATATGAGTAGGTTTACGTACCAACCACCCATTTTTAATTTAATTTTAATGGATACTATCATTATCATTGTCACTAAAAAAGAAATTTGGTTAATGCACCAAGGTGATGTTTTCATAAATAGCATTAATGAATGATGTGTGTCTATATTTATATATAAAATAATTTTTAAAAAAATATTGTCCCAGCTAACATAAATTTAAAAATATATTCTTTTAAATGTGATCCTCGTAATATATATAAGCAATTAAAACTCTCGTTTTCTACTTGAAATGGTATAATAACATCATCAGAAAAGATAACACAACCGAAATGTAGGGGAGGATTATAATTAAGATTTTATTAAATAAATTTTTACCACAAGTCTAAGATGCTGAATTTCCTCTATTTAATTAGGGATGATTAGTTTGATGGATAAACCTTTTTCCAGTTGATTCTCTGTCTAGCTTTATGTTCAAAATTATCCAATACTATTTATTCATTTTTTTATAAAAAAAAATGTTACCTCTAAAATTGATGCGTTTTCAAGGAACATCCATTAGTAACCTTTGAGACTTGAAAAGGAAAATATACGAAGTAACTTTCCGTCCGATTAGACAACTCGATTGCATCATCACCTGATCGGAGAAAGTCCCCTTTTTTCTTCAATCTGGTTAGAGAGAAATGTACAGCCAGCGATAATTCGGCTTGGACGGCTGGGACCATCAAGTTCAGTTCCCAAAATGGACGTACGCCATCGAATTTGTCATTAGGCAACGGGACCGCTGGTAATTTATGGCCAAGACATGTGGCATTCTGTGATTTATAGATGTCAGGAGGGACTTATTGTCTTTGCCTCTTGATGATGATGCATGTAGCTCGATATACCTAGGAAAGAAATTTAAAAAAAAAAAAAAAACACATGTTACTCGAGGTAATTATTACACCAGGGAACTCACTTGATTTGTCGTTGCTTCGTAAGAAATCAATACCGAATTTTATTTTTTCGATTCTTTCTATGTTGAATATAAGATATCACTAATAGTAAAATTGTATTACATTCCATTGGTGATTTTTCTTTTTTGTTTTGCTAGTAAATTTGACACGTAATTATCAAATAAATTGTCTATTATTATTTTAGTAAGTAAATAATGACAGTAATATTTGCATTACTTATTTTTCAACTCTCTAAAATATACTGACGAAAGTATTTCTGCTAGTAATCCTGTCAATAATAATTTAAAAATATATTTTTTAAAAAAATTCTTAAACAAAAAATAATATAAAATTCAAATATTTATTACAAAATTAAAAATTTATGAGTTCAAATATAATTAATTTAAAATAGAAGCACTGGAGGAGGACAAGGAGAGTGTTCACTGGACCTTGAGGCGAATAAAAAAGAGCATATATACTATTTATCTGTGATCTCAAATAAGCTCAGCTATCCACGAGTTGTTGCACCATTTTTTTGGCAATCATCAAGCCGCACGTGCATTTTCATAAAAAGCTACATTGGGCTTGATTCGAGTTCAAGAATCGTGGCCTACAACATAAAATTGTTGTCAGTTAAATATATTTATAAAAAGAAAAACAAATAAAAATGGATTTAATTAAAAACGAATCTTACCATCAATTTTGCAAGCAAATCAAAGGAAAAAGGAGCCGTCAGTATGCGTGGTAATTGAACCGTGAACATGCCGATTCTGGTTCTCCGCATCGAAGTGTGATCGTAACAAGAAATGATTGTACATCATGAGCTGGATATATTTCGCCCACACGACTCTGAGATTTACTGTTGTCTAAAATCATTCCACATTGTCACCTCCTTCCAGCCTGGAAGGTCTTTTTTCCCTATATTTTTGGTAGTTTTTAATCCTTGTATAAAAAATTGCGCAACCCACACGGCCTTTGAGATGTGCATGGATCTAAAATCCTTCAAAATTACAATCTTCTTTCAGCCTGGAAGGTCTCTTTTCTGATTTTTTTTAACTTTTTTGACTCCTCGTATTAAAAATCAGGCAACCTATATAATACAAATGAATTTTTTGTTAGTAAATAAATAAAAAAATTTATCTTCGTTTCAATCTTACCTAGTTGCAGTGAGATTCTCTCAAGCCCTCCTTGCAATAGCATTGTATTCAATAAATAGAGAAGAAAATAAAAGGAAGAGAGAGAAAGACATATCAGTCCATGAAGAATAAAAGAAAAGAAGATAACGGGTTGAAGATAAAAGGAGAGAGAGAATAGATGGAAAATGAAGATTTGAGTGAAGGAGAGAAGAAGCTACACAGAAAGAGAGAAGAAGAGAAATGTGTTCGTCTATTTTGATTTTAGGGATTATAGTCTTTCAATTTGAGGCTTTTTTATCGATGGTTTTACTGATGGATAATTAAATATTAATTTTTTTTAAATTGGTTTCATTAGTGTATCCATTTGTAAAGCCCATTTGAAAATTTTAATTGTCGAAAATTTTCAATAACCCACCAATTATCATTACATACTTTTTTCATTTGTTGGTGATTCCACATATAATGATCAGTAATAAACAATGAAAGTGACAAGTGAACGGTACTTTAGCTCTCGGAAAAATACCGACATATATTATTTGTCGGCGATTCTGTATGTGATGAATAGTAATAAATAATGCAAGTAAGAAGTGAACAATACTCTAGCTATAAGGAAAATACTGACGAAAATTAATTATCGGTGATCTCATATGTATTGAACAAAATAAATAGTCCTAGTAAATCTAAGGCACTTGGATTTGACTGTCAGTCAAGTCTAAGACAATGTGCGTCTAGCAAATATGTCAGACACAAGACACTTGGACGTCTAATGAAACGACCAACCTCCCTTAGGTCTAACCTTGGGGAAGAATTCAGCTTTCATAAGCTTAGCTACATTTGATGTCTTTGACCCTAATCTCTATACACCTTTAGGTGTATAATAGTCTTTCAAGGACCCACCATGCTCCCATCAAACATTAATACAGATATAAATGATAGTTATCTCTCATTAAATGCTATCAAGGTAAGATTACACTTCAGGATGTCCTTCTATTCTCAAAAGGACAAAACTTGTGGCCTATAAATACACCATGAGACGTTCAGAGCAAATGCTCATAATCTTAATTATCTACTGCATATATATTTTTTAGCATCTTTCTATAATGTTCTTGTATTTTCTCTTCTAAAAAGATATTTATTTAAGCACCAAAGAGATCTTACCTCAACAAATGAGATCTTTTACAGATACTAATTATAAGTCACCTTGACCTATCAAATACCGAGTATAAGTTATAAACTATCTTGGCCGAAAATAAATAAATAAAATTGTTAGGAACTAATTATTCTAGGTTAGTTAGATTTTTTAGAATTTATAAAAATATACACTTGTTATAATTAACAAGTGCCCTAATGTAGTTTTTAATGATTGCGTTGTAAGAAATCCATTTACAAAAAGAAAAGCCGCTCATCGCACAATTCATATCATGACACGATAGAGTCACAGATAATAAATGAAAACAATTTCTTCATGAAATGACCGTTGATGGGGTAGTGAATCTTTAAGGTTGTATTTGCAAGTAACAGACACAGATAGGGGGGAAATATATTTAATTGAATAAAAAAAGCATGAATATAAAGTGTTAGAAATATTTTTAAATTATTTTCTCATTCCGTTTTTTTCTCGAAAACAGTAATTAAATAATGTCACATAACACTATTTTACATGAAAAAAAACTCCATAAGATCTCACAACATAAATAAGAAAGCTAGAGTACTAGAAAATATCTCCTCGCGACCCTTTTTCCCCCGGACTGATTTTTTCAGGCGATAGCCGGATTATTCGACTCTCCCCCGGCGCCGAAGAGCAAAAAGGAAAGATGGGGGGCAAAGAAAGAGAAGGAAAGAAAAAAGGGAGTTGAGAAGCTGAAGCACGAGATTTCTTCGAAATCCAAACGTGAGAAAATCTGGTTTCCTTAAATCAAAAGAGACGAGGTGCACAAGTAAACAAAAGACACCGTACGAGATAGAGACACGTGTAAAGAACATGAACAGGTGTCACATTTTGCCGTAGGAAGGTGGTTGGTTAGCTTTCAATCACCTCAATTATTCGAATCTAGAATTGGGAACCACCATGTAGCCCAGAGCTCTAGGACCGAGACACACGTGTCTAGCAACATGCCGTGTTCCAGTTTCTAAAAAGCCAAAAAGGCAAAGTCATTGATGGGAGTTCGTGACCTTTCATGACAGCTATAGGTACATGCGTGTTAGCTCCGATACCCCACCACGTGGCGTTGTACTTCGTTGTTTGATGACGCGTTAATATTTATAATTTGGGGCCTTAGTGCCTTACTGTGTTTTCTAAGAGAAAGTTTGTTGTTAGGAAAATAGTTTTTATTTTTCCATGTGAAATGGATATTAAAAATAAGTCGATTCAAATATTTCTAAATCAGTTTTTAAGTAGTGTTATTTTGAATATAAATATTTTAAAATATATATTACACTCTATTATTATTTTACAATATTTAATTTTATTACTTATAATTATAGTTATTATTATCACAATAATCATCACAATTATTATAGCTATCATCGTCAACGACACTCCCCCATCACCTTTTAACTATTAATATAACCATTGTTTTTACCATTAATTCTATTGTTATTATTTACATTGAGAATATCATTATAATTATTACAACAACTACCACAATAACCATTATCAACATCACTTACCATTATCATTTAGTTATCAACGTAATCACCACTCTGGCACATCGTAACCGCCGCTCCAACATTTAGATGCTAGTATAGTCACCACTCCAACACCATCATAACCACAACAACAATTATTATCACCGGTTGTCATAACTACCACGACCTTAAAATAATCACCGTTACATGTATAATCCCATCGCAATAATCACAATAGACCATCATTTTACAATCAATATTACTATTAATATTATCACAACTACTATTATAAACATTATTATTATCATTATTATCGGTACGATCATCAGACGCATCCTTACTAGTCCTATAATAAAAACCATAATTTTTTTCACCATTATTTCAAACAATAAATGAAAAAATAATTCATCTTATAAAAAAATCCCAAAAAAACATGTTTAATTAGTTTTCTCACATCTACTAGTACTATATAGAAGTCAAGTGCCCGGAAGAAAGTCAAAATTGGTTTGAAAAGGAGAAGAAAATCAAGTTTCATAATTTTTTTTATGTTAAACATACAAATTCCTCACATCCAGCCCAAAGGCTTTATTCAAGCCTCTTTTTACTTATTCAACATGGCCCGCAGATGAATTTAGCCAGGTCTAAGTGTAGACCAACAGATTACCTATATAGTCATGGCTAAGCTATGTTTCCTTTGCCGTCGCCCGGGAGAGTCCGGGCGGCACCACCTCCCTTGTTTAATATTCGAGTCATGGGTTACCATATTCCCTCCTCCAAATAATTGCCCTATCCTCGATGACAATGATAATAATGATTCCAAACTCAGTTTTAATGGATTAAAATTTTCCAATGTTAGTTATACAGTTCTCTAGAGTAAGGGTGTGGCTCTTGGTCGAACAATTTAAATTTTTATTCTAGCTATTTTCAGAATTTTTTCTACTTTTGCCCTCTAAAAATTTGTAGCCATAACTATGATGGGTGTGTTTCATTCATAACAAATAGCGATATTGTAATCTTTTAGGTTTGAGCTGATTAAAAAATAAAACATCGATAACAAATAATAAAATTAAATATTTTTTTAAAAAATTGAGGGGCATAAAAAACCATTCAAAACAATAATATCTCTGACGTTGTGGATTAACCTGTTAAACCTGCAATCTAACTCATGAACTAAATTGTTATCAATTTTTTTAATCCATATATAAAATAACAAAAAAAAAAACAATTAAAAAAACCCAAGCTTGTGGATCTAGTGGCCTATCGTGTGTGGACATTAAAAAAAAAAACAGCAACAAATGACGCCTCTCAACTTTATGTAGAATCCAACAACCTTTGGTTGGTGGAAGAACAGGGCTTTAATTTTTTTGGCTTTAAAACCTATTTTCAATCAATTTTTGACTCCAAATATCATGATAAACTTATTCATGAACTAGAAAAATGACTAAAAAACCCGAAATAAATTGAATCAGAAAACATTTATGCAGCCAGGTATGTCTTCTTGGGCAAGTAGAAGGAAACAAAACACCTAAACGAAACTACCCTCGTGAAATGGAACCCATTAACACCGATTTCAACCTTTCTGATGTCTAAAATTGTTGTCAACGACCACTTTTTCTCTCTACATTTGAATTTAATGTCCCCTCTCTCTTTTCTCTTATAAAAAAAAAAACTAAAAAATAAAAGAAATGAACGTTGGCATCAAAATTGAATTTTCGATAACTAAAGAAACCAATCACATATAAACCATAAAAGACGAGAATCAAAATAAATTTTTTTTGTATAAAATTCAAAGTTACCATTTATTTTACTTATTATTTTTATTTTGGTCCTTTTACTTTCAAATTTAACTCTTCATTGAAAAATGCAATTGTGCAAAAAAATTGAGTATTAAATTAAGAATTTAAAAAAAATAATATTTTAATTGACAATAATTTGTGAGATAGTGAGAAGTAAAAATGCAACAAAACTTAGTTTCTTTTAAATTAATTAGTTTTCCTTTCCCCTGCGCTATTTATGAAAAATGGTCAAACTTTGGGAAACTTTGAATTTAATATTGGGTTAAATTGAATCTACAAGGACCGAATTGGAATGTTGTGGAGTCCAGATTTTTCCATGCCACGGCCCACGACCATTTGGTACGCATAGGTAGTTATAACTTGCTAGGAACATTAATGAACTTGGGCTCCTGTCTGCACACGATTTTATGTCCAGGTAGGTATTATTTCTTCTTCCCCTTCTATGTCAAGCCAGGCCTCCCCCTCCTCTATTATAAACTTTTATTATTAATTTTGTTAATTATTGATATTTTTAAATGAGTAAATTCTATAATCATATTATTATACGAGGCATATTTATTCATTGTGAATATTATTATAAAACCTGGATTAACTTGATGGATATATCGATCATGAATCTAAACTGATCTAATTTTTATAAAATATTAAAAAATAAATTTATTCTAGTGACCTGCTGATTTTTAAATGATGCTTTTAGTTAATAACTGCATTAATTGAATAAAGTTTGGAAGCACACACCAAATACAATTTCTTCTATTGCTTTAATTTGAAATTCGAAACAAAACGTTTTCAAGTCACGAGTAATTTGAAAATCTTAATTTAGGTCAGCTCTGTTATGGTTGTTCGCCCACCCTATTAACTCCTCTCTGGACGTAGCACCATGTGATTAGTGGCCTCTGCTTGTGCCGAGCACTCTTTTGTGCATAGCAATTGATGTGACACTCGTGGAAGCTCCAAGACTATCACAGGCCTCCGAGTCTTATTCACCGTCTATTTACACGCTTTCCTAATTTGGAGATTGCAAGCTGTGGAATCCTACAAGTTTCATGAATTCCCTCAATTTATAGTGAGACAGTTTTTACAATTGAAAAACAAAAAGTGAGACAGTTTTTAGAAAACATGATATTTATATTTCATAACTATTCAGAATAACAATATCTAATAAAAAATATTACATTGGCAAGAGAGAAGAGAAAAAAAAAAAAAAAACCTTGAAGACACACCGAAATTTCAATATAACAACTCTAGTACCATCAGGAATTTTACTAACAGTGATTTGAGTGGATTACACTTGCTGTTTATAAAAAAAATAGCTCACTTGTTTTTAGTGATAAGTGTGTTCCATTCGAGTTAACGTTGATGATTTTTTTTATGATTTTAAAGCGTTGTTGAGATATTTTATATAATATTGATGTTGTTATAATCGGAGTTTTGATATTTTTATCATCTTTCTCTTTCTTTATTTATTCTCTACTCTTCACTACACTTTTTTTTATTTAATATTTTTTTATTAGATGTCGTAATTCTAAGCTATAAGTATCTTAGATAATTATAAATTGTGCTATTTCACTTTTTTTATTATTTGTGTTATTCGGTCAATATTTTTTTTAAAAAAAAAGTGCTGATAACAAAAATTAACCATAATTTGATGGAACAGTATATGTGGAAAACCCCTGTTATAGAAAGTGGTTCTGTCAGAGACTCAGATGAATTGCCTGAAAGTGAACGCAGAACCAACTGACATAGCTGGCCATATCTTTTTCCATGCGCGCACTGCCCTTTAAAGGAAGGTTTGGCAGCAGTGGTCCAAGCTTTACATACACCGTTCGACAACGTGATGCACCATAGTAAAAATATCTTTTCTTTTCCTTTTTGTCTACGAAATGCTGTCGCAACCACATTAACAGATGAGCATTCAATTAATACCGAGATGTATATGTAATGAAAATATCAAATTTAGAAAACAACAGTCAATCTTAAGTGGAATGATGTCTTGTCAAGACAAAAACAGAAGCAATCAGCTGCCTTTGGCACCCAGTTTTCCATACCAGACAAGTGCAAAATTGCAATTAAGAATCCATTTAACACGGACACAACACTTCTGTGACTTCTGTTGAAGGCTTTTCACATGGAATTCGTTGCCCATTAACCAATTTTAAGAGCGGGTGGCGTAGGATCGATTGTCTTTTATGGGCAGATGGCTCTGGCCAGGTAAATGGTAAAATCAGGGAATAATGGCCTTTATTCAGGTGAGCCTCTGCAACTAATGAATGATGAATATCGCAGATTCCCAGGCATAAATATACACGAACATATGGAAACACACAGCCGGAAACCGATGGCATCTAAAACTGGTAGTTTCAGAAGTATCCTTTTCGACAATCAAGGCACCGCCTGTCTGCCACCAGTAACCTCCATGCATGCATGCTATTAGACATTACTCAGTGACATTTGGGTCCTGATTGAAATTTCGAAAAACTGTACAAGGATTCTTTTGGCATTTAGACACTGCACAGCCATATGACATGGCTCAAGACAAGAGGAAAAGCTGAACTTGATAGTTTGAACCCCACTTGTCGACAAGACAAAGGGAAACTGAAACCTTTTTGGTTGCATTGCTTGTTTTTCTTGTCAAAACTTGAACCCATTTGCCAACGGGATAGATATTCATTCACGGAGTTGGAAACAACTGGACCATAATTCCGTCAAATGTCCATTGATTGAGCTATTTAATAGGTTATTCCAAGCCAATTCTATGATATAATTAAACTTAATTATAGCAAATTAAATTCATATATTTTAAAAAGATATTGTTTTACTGAATTCAATTTGTTTTTTTATTCGTTTTGTTGATTAGAGAGAAAATAGTTATTAGAAAAATAAGTATTTTATAATTTACCATGGTATGATGATTTGCATGTATAATTTCATTTTCCCAAGTGGTTCCAATCCTAGCTAATTACAAAATGAAACAAGGGATCACAAAGAATTAATCCATGATTATAAATAAAAAAGAGCCGTATATAAATAATAAAGAACAAGAATTCTTTGTATCCTAAAAAACCCTGAAATTTAACAAGCCCTGCAGACACTGCATCATTTACAATCCTAATCAAGAAACTCAAAACATGATCAGCTTCAAATTCATCATTAAGACTCTAACAAGTATTGTTCTCTTGAGCAGGAGGAGGAGGGGTGCTGAAGAGCTGAGCATCAAGCTTGGCCCTACAAACAGGACAAACAGGACGCTTAGTAAGCCAAGTATCAGCACATTCCAAATGAAACCCATGATTGCAGCCAGGAACCATCCTAGCCACCTGTTCACTTTCAATGTCATCAAGACAAACAGCACATTCAGTCCCCAAGACAAGCTCTTTCCCGGTAACCTTAGGCAACTTCTCTAACTCCGAAGAAGACAATCCCTTCTCTGTCACAGTCTTTACAGGCAAACGAATCTCTGGCTGATTATTAGCAGTATACCACAAGAGACAGATATAGACAATAAACACAGCGCTCATGCCTGCGCATGGTAGGAAAAGTGCCAAAAACACAGAGACAAGCATGTTGTGGCCGGAGGTGACGGCAGAGGCGGTGTTGGTGGTTGTGGGGTTGAAGTTCAAGGGGGTTGGTGATGGAGTGGGAGAGTGAATAGGAGGCGGTGTGAAGGGTGTGTTGTACACACCATGGCGCATTATAGGGGCTGCAGCAAAAGCAGAGGAAATAAAATGGAATATAAATATGAGAAGGTGGCGAGGTTTGGGGTTAGGAGGAAGGTTTGTGGAAGATGACGTGGAATTTGAAGGAAGAAATTATGTAGAGAATGTGAAGGGGTCACGGCTTGGGAGCGTAGAAAGATATGGTAAGTGTGCTTCTGGTTTTGCTGTGTTGTAGATCGATGACGCGTTTCGTGTTTGCCAAGCAAATATCTTGAAACGGCACAGCTGTGTCTGTGAGAGAGAGTAACCGATGCTACGGCTCTTCTTTCTTTTTTTTCTGTGTGCTGATGGTCTCTGTATAGTTAGCTCCATAAAGAGGAGAGACCATATGGAATCCACTTGTCGCTGAGTGATGGTTCACGATTCTTGAGTGTACTTACTGCTCCTTTGGCCCCATGGGATTTTATGATAATGTATTTAAATATCAAATAAACCGATGATGTTTAAAAGGGAGTAAACAGTAATTTTGAGGAGGTGGGGGCAAAATTAATTAGGATAGCTAACAGCCATGATAATAAAAACAGTTTATCAAACCATCTAGTTGGTGGCCCAATGATAAAAGTTTGGGATCAAAAGGTTTGTTCCCTCTGTGGTCTCAGGTTCGAGCCCTGTGGTTGCTCATATGATGGCCACTGGAGGTTTACATGATCGTTAACTTCAGGGCCCGTGGGATTAGTCGAGGTGCGCGCAAACTGGCCCGAACACTCACGTTAAACTAAAAAAAAAAACACTTTAACACAATTTTTTATTAGATGCTTCAGTAATAAAAACTTGAAATTAAAAAATTTGCTTTTTTTGTGATATCAAGTTCGAGCAATGTGGTTGCTAATATAATGACTACTGCAAATTTACATGGTTGTTAACTTCAAGGCCCGTAATATTAGTTAAAGTACGTGCAATACGTGCAAATTAAACCAGACACCCACGTTAACTAAAAAAAAATATTTTAACAATAATTGATGATGACGTGTATGAATAGATCTTGAGGTAGATTTAAGAAAGAAATTTATAATTAAATGAGAATCAATTAAGATTTAGAATCCACGTCAATTTGACTGTCAATTCTTAACTTGAATAGGTATAGGTTCATAAAAAAACAAAAAATGGAGTTAATCTAATACGATATTATTATTAAAAATCTGAGTTGATATGCAAATTAATCAAAAACTTGTTGTTTTTTGTTTAAATAATGTCATTTTATTATTAAAAATATTAAGGGTAACCTATTTCATTCATTACCAGAAACTTTACTCTAAGAGGAGGAGTTTAATAGCTATCACTTGGAGATGCCATGATCGATCCCGTCATTGTAATGGACAGCCATAATAATAAAAAGAGTGGCAGTAATTTCCAGGCTAGTCTCCTGCCAGACATGCCAGATCGGAAATAGATAGGAATTATGTAGAATTGCTTGAGATACAATTCTTGATATTAATTAAGGTGATTCTCATTCAGAAGAATGTGAATAAATACATTCGTTATTCATTCAAAAAGCACTTTATTGCGTGATTAATGAAGCACAGTCGAAGGATAAAACATTGGATCAGTGAATAGTAGTTGAGTCAATCGAGGGGTATTTTCCGATAACCTTCACTTCACATCAGTCGAGCCAAATTCCGATCATCCTTGGTAGTTGAGTCATGGATCAGTGAATAGTGATGGCCACTTGACTGAGCTATATCAATTATCAACTATCACTCTATCAGTGTTTATGGATTCTGGAGTGAACTTTAACTACAGCATTTTGTTTACGCGGCCACACAATGTTCTTGTTTTTTTTTTTCAATTATTTTTTAAGTGTGATTTAAACGTTTTTATATATTGAAATAAAAAATAAAAAAATTATAATATTTTTTATCTATAAAAAACAACTACTGTTACGATATCAAACACTGCATTATCTATCTCTTGTAATAGTTATTAAACTTAACTTCAGCTAAAGGCTGAGATTACAAGTCTTGTCATGGATCAAGCGGATAAATTTCTTAAGAAAAAAAAATATCTTCTTAAAAAAATCAATGAAATTTTAACTTGGATTACTGAGTTGCAAAATAACCTTGTTTTTTACTAAATCACACTCGATCAACTACCTCTATTTATTATGAAACCTGACCATGATTAAGACCTGAATTTATCGGGTCATGAGTTGACTCATCAAGTCTAACCATGTTTCAATTTTCATAACCATGTTTTTTTGCCATGGGATTGCACACTTCTTTCATTACTGATGAACCTAATATACTTGGACTCAGCAATGTATTTAAATTATTTTGATATGTTGAAATAAAAAAAATATTTTGTAGCATTTTCAGATAAAAAACACTCTGAAAAAACAATCACTACTACAATAATAAACATTGCATTAATTTGTGTTTTGTAATAATTATTAAACTCAACTCCAAATTAAGGCTTAGGTCATAAGTCTTGTCATAAATCAAGCGAGTTAATTTATTTTCTTGAGAAAAAAAAAAGGATATCATTTTAAAGAAATCTATGGATTTTAAACCAGGATAACTGAGTCGCAAATTAACTTAGTTTTTTATGGAATCACACTTGATCAACTACCTCCATTTATTATGAAACTTGACCGTGATCAAGCCCTGAATTTATCTGGTCATGGGTTGACTCACTATGTCAAACCATCATAGCCATGCATTTTCGTCCTGGAAGTCCGCGCGTGCACACACATATATATAAAAGGTATAAGATATTTTTATTTTTTATTAATGACTCTATAGTTTCTTTACTTCAACAAAACAACAAGTTTAAGGATTATAAATACCCCTTGAACCATCTAGATAAGGGGTTTACAATCTATTCATTCTGAATATTTTGAGTATATATTTTTTATATAGTTTATTTCTCTAAAATATCATTATTTTTTTATATCTAAAAAGATATTTACTTAAGCATACAAGACTTTTTAATTTTTTTTTTAAAAAACCTTATGCAAAGTATCTACTACCAATTATAAACCACCTTAATTAAAAAAAAAATCAAGTTACTAAAAATAAAAAATTAATTAATTATTCAATATATAAACCTTACTTCTAACCTAACTAATTGGATTTTTTTAGTACGCTACGGTAGCCAAATCTGTTGGAGTAAAGTGGATTCCCGTACTTTCACGCAGTGTTTGCATTTCCAAACGAGAGGAGAATGAATGATAACAGAATAAATTTGCTCTGTTTGACAATGCTGTTAAAAAAAAATGAAGCTGAATTTTCAATTTTTAATGGGCTCAATCTTACATATAGGAATTTTTTCAACCTGTGATGGGCCTAGACTGGTACATAACATCACTGGGCCTAGAAGCAGATCAACGAACAAGTCTAGGAAGAGTTTCCCAAATCTAAGTAAAGCCCAAAGAACAACAAAGTGAATGACAGAGCGTGCAGTGGGCGAATGACGACGACACAGGGAGTGCATCTTTCCTATTCTTGAAGCACCAACCCTTCGAAAGACCAGACGAAACAGAAAAAGACCAGAAAAGATGCAGAGACAACATCGTTTTACTCTAACTCAGCTCCTCTCCTTCATACTACTACCTGTCGTTAAATTGTCTATATTGACCGTAGAATCCCAGAATTTGCCACCTGCGAGGTACGATGGGTTCGTGTACGAGAATCGCCAAGGTGATTTGAACTCCATCCTGGTCGAAGCATTCTTTGACCCTGTCTGCCCTGATTCCAGAGACTCCTGGCCACCTCTCAAAGAAGCCCTTAAACACTATGGCTCTCGTGTTTGGCTCGTCGTTCACCTCCTCCCCTTACCGTGAGTAATCTTCTCCCTTTTCTTTATCACAAAAATGGGAAACAGAAATTGTGTACAGCATAGCTTTATTTTTTCTGAAACTGGTAAAATAAATAATTGGAGACCAATTCTGTATTGTGTTGATTAGTGTTATTACAATTGGTCAATTAAGAAACTTCATTCATTACTGATCTTTTAACCTTGATTAAGCATAATATGTTGACTCTTGTTGAGATTTTATGGATTAGTTAGCGTTTGTTTATAGTTGTAATGATCCTGGGAGTGATGCTTTCTGTTTATTTTGTTATTGTGGGCCGATCATAATTTTCTCTTGAATTGATATGTTTGTCTTTCCATTTCAGCTACCATGACAATGCATTTGTTTCTTGTCGTGCTTTGCATATCGCTAACACTCTCAATAGTTCGTTTACATTCCCTTTGTTGGAGGAATTCTTCAAGCATCAGGTTATAATTTTCTCTGCTAATGGAGTAATGGTGACTGCTTCTTTTGATTGCCCTTGTTTTTTTTTTCCAACCCTTTGAAAACGCACTTCCTTTTAAACATGGATAGTGTAAATGGGCGGAATTGGTTTTTAGATATTTGAGTTTGATGCAGACTAACTTGTTGGGTGTTTTAAATTCAGGAGAAGTTCTATAATGCCAAAACAAGCAATTTGTCAAAAACTTCTATTGTGGAAGAAATCGTGAAGTTTGCAACTGTAGCAGTTGGGAATTCTTATTCTTCTGCTTTCGAATCTGGTTTTAATGATAGACAAACTGATCTGAAAACAAGGGTTTCTTTCAAGGTAAGATGGCATCTTTCGATTTTGGCTTGACGCGAAGTTTATAGTATAGAATGTTTAAGTGTGCCAGAACCAATGTTTGCTGTATCCTGCAGTTTGTTTTCGGATTGTAATTTCCGTAAAATAACACCTTGCTCATAGATTGCAATTCTCTGCACGTTACAATTTCTCACTTTCTTCTCTGTGAACACTGTTCTTATTCAACACTTTCTGTCATGCAGTATAGTACTTCAAGAGGGGTATTTGGCACTCCCTTTTTTTTCGTCAATGGATTTGTTTTGCCTGATGCTGGTTCTCCTTTGGATTACAATGGTTGGAGAAGCATTATTGATCCATTGGTTGGTGCAAAGAGTAGTCAGAGCATCAATGTTCCCCATTTCATATGAAGGGTATGGCTTGAAAGACCTCAGGCACTTCGTTACATGTTTGTCTGTGTAGAAGAAAGAATCAACACAGTGCTATATAGTGTTGAGTTCCTGTATCTCTGTGCCTGTCTGCCTGTAACTGTTAATGGTATTGCAATAAAGGTTTTATATTTTTGCTTGGCTGTCTCTAACAAAGCAAGAGCATCTTCCAAACACATTTGTAGATTCTTGTTAAGTAGACAATTTTTTGTTCTCTCCTTTTAGTAGCTGATCGATGGTACCTAAGCCCTCAGGCAGCTAAGTAAGGTCAGAGGGTCTGAGTTCGTCAACGAGAGGGGGGCCATGGGGGTAGAGAGCTCCCCCTGAATCCAACCTTATGGCTAATTGTAGAGTAAGCATGCAAGACCGGATTAAATTTAAGCTTCCTTTGAGAAGAAGAGACTTGTCTTCATAGACTATCCCATTCAGCCTCAACGTGCCAATGGCTAAGATACAACTTTCCAAGGGCTGAATTCATGATATAATAGAGAGATAACATTTTTATTTTTGATATACTTGTGTCAAGTAAATAAGGCAAACGCGACTAAATGCTTTGATTTATAGAGAGGGTTTTTTTTCAATGCTTTCCTTCTGAAAATTTCCAGATTTCTTGCGTAAATGAAAATTAGAGTGAAAAGGATTCATGGATTGGAAACTAAAGAACTATATAAAAGAAATAGAAATGGATGGGTATGTATATATATTAAAGGGAAAAAATTATTTGGCTTTTACTGTACTTCCTTGTATAGAATTATTTGGATAATTTTGGAGGGGCTATAAGACTTTTAAGGTTTCCTTTGGTTAGCGTTTCAAGATAAAATAGAAAAATATAATTGTTTTTGTCCTGAAACAATAATTAAAGATTATAAACTAGCAAGGGCGGCAGGCTCTGCAGTCCCTTGAAGGCTCCGCCCCTGGCTAGGAAGGCCGGTCGTAGATTAAGCCAAGGGGCTCGTTTTTTACGACTATAGCTAGTGGTGGTAGACTTAAGAACGGTAAAAAGAATATAATATAGTGGTTTGTTTGTCCTCAACTCGGTTGCCAAAACAAGGACTGGTTTGTCCTGAATTCGAGTGAGAATACATGTGAAGGATGATCGCCTTTTAGGGCAGGGTTTTCGCGCTCAAATTTGTACGAGGAGAATTCATTCGATTCATTGAAATATATAGTAGTGTATGTGGTTCTATATTCATGAAAGGCCAGGTTTTTCCATCTATTCCATTGAGACTAACCTTTTTATTGTCAAAGATGATTAATTAGTTTTATATTAGACCCAG